>NC_057804.1:602153839-602769980 GCF_018294505.1 Triticum aestivum
CAGTGAGCGGTGGCGTTGCCTCTGGATAAACAGGAACCCATGGTGTGGAGGGCTGGATGAACAGTAGACGGTGGAGGGGTGCCCGTGGAGGGGTGGTTGAACAGGACCCCGTGGTGTGGAGGGCTGGATGAATAGTAGGTGGTTGAGGGCTGGATGAACAGTAGATGGTGGAGGGGTGGTTGAATAGTAGCCGGTGGAGTAGCGCGCGGTGGAGGCTGGATGAACAGGAGCCCGTGGTGGCTGGAGGAGGTCGACGGTGGAGATGAATAGTATCCCGTGGAGTCCCGTTTTGCGGTACGCCACATTCCTCCCGATGAACAGGACCCCCGTTTCGACCGTAGGAGGTCCGTTTCGTCCGTTTTGCGGTACACCAGACCCCTCCCGATCAACAGGACCCCCGTTTCGACCGTAGGAGGTCCATTCCGTCCGTTTTGCCGTACGCCACACCCCTCCCGATCAACAGGACCCCCGTTTCGACCGTAGGAGGTTCGTTTCCTCTGTTTTGCGGTACGCCACACCCCTCCCGATCAACAGGACCCCCGTTTCGACCTTAGGAGGTCCGTTTCATCCGTTTTGCAGTACGCCACACCCCTCCTGATCAACAAGACCCCCGTTTCAACCGTAGGAGGTCTGTTTCCTCCGTTTTGCGGTACGCCAGACCCCTCCCGATGAACAGGATCCTGTTTCGAGCGTGGCTGGTGGAACACAAGGCCGTTTCCTCCATTCTGTGGTACGCCAGGCCTCGTTTCCATCGCCTGTTCTGTCCAAGCCCTCCCGATGAACACGACCACGCATTCCGTTGCCTCCCATTGAACACGACGCATTCCGTTGCCTCCCCATGGACACGACAACGATGCCGTTTCTCCGTTCCGACCCAGCCAATGTACACGAGCCCTGGCCGTACGTATATATGTGCGAGTAGGCGTTCGAGACCCCCCGTATGTACACATATGTGGCCGTATTTTCTTTCTTGCACCCTGGCCACTGTACGTATGTGCACATGCTATGTGTGCGCCTCTACTACGACACGTGCGCGCCTCTACTACGACACGTGCGCGCCTCTACATCCACTAGTATGTATGTACGTACACGTTCGCGACCAGAATGACAATGCTACGTACGCTTCGACCAGGTGGGTCCCGACTGTCAGGCACTTCCTTGCCTGCGAAGATGTAGCTGGTGGGTCCCAGCAGTCAGGGGGCAAATGTTTTTTTGCCCATACGCACTTCCTTGTGTGCGAAGATGTAGCTGGTGGGTCCTAGCAGTCAGGGGGGCGAATCGTTTTTTTTTGCCTGGACGCACTTCATTGCGTGCGAAGGTGTAGCTGGTGGGTCCTAGTAGTCAGGGGGAAACATTTTTTTGCGAAATAAGGTGGCCCGTCTGGTGGGTGCCTGCTGTCAGGTGGAGGAATAATTATTTTGCGCGTAATAAGGAGGCACTTCCTTGCGCCCGCCGTGGACCCTGCTGTCAGCCTCTCCACGTACAATACTCTTCTGATGGAAGTCGGTCGTTGACCACGTTGACCATGCCGCGCCGAGAGCACCAGGGCGGTGGACGACAGTGAGGTCTAGGAAGGGGACTATGCGGAGCCAGGGAAGACGCATCAGTGGAAGCCCGCACGGAGAGGAGTACGAGGGTTCACTGGTTCGGCTGCGGTGTGAGGCTGCCATCACCGCAGAATAACAAGGGGTGTGGGTGAGTGCAGGGATGGTCTGGCCAGCGGTGGGAGTAGTATGGGGGCGGTGAGGCCTCCGCGGCAGCATAGTCGGCCACGGGAGGCAGGAGCAGGCGGCACGACCGACGCTGCTTTGGGCGGCTGGACCAAGAAGACCAGAGGTTGAAGAAGCACTACGGCCGTTGGATGGACATCGTATGGTCACTGAATCTAGAATCATTTATTATTGACTAAGTTGACAAAGCCCTTGGTACGCTCCAACTTAGTAGGCCCACAGGTCAGCCTCCGAAATGGTGCGCCCCAGATGTCAGGGGGAGGAATCATTTTTTGGGCGGCCGAAGCTAAGAATATCCGAGATTGAAGAAGAAGCACGACATTCGTTGGATAGACATCCAACGGCCATTGCTGCTAGAACCGTGTGTTGACTATAATAAGTTGACAAAGCCTTGCATACGCGTTAACTTATTTTTTTTAGGGGACGCGTCACTTAGTAGGCCCACAAGTGTGTGGCAGAGAACTTATAGCCCATTTGTGTTTTGTAAGAATGTCAACCCATTCTTGAATTGTAATGGAATATACAACGACCCATTTACAGTTTGTTAAAAGTACAACCCATTTTCTAGCTAGGACAATGATTAATAATTTCAACCAACCGTTGAAGACAGAGTTCAATAAAATTTCCCACATTTTGATGGGATCCGAAATATTTTTATCCTGAAATTTCTAGTCAGATTAAATATAAATTTGTATTACGTAAAAATCCAACGAAACATTGCGCATGCAACAATGAAAATTTAAGATTTTCAAAATCCATAAATAATATTTTATGAACTAATTTCGTGTTTGGTGCATTTTTTTATAGTTACTGCCCAGTTTTTATAATTGCATCCCATTTATTATTTTTTAAAGCCCATTTTCCTGTTATGCCTAATGCATCCCTCCTAGGAAAGATTTGCAGCCCAGCGGGGCGGAGAATAACAAATTGACCTTGCCTGGGTATTCCTCAAAAGGACGTATAGCTAGGCTAGGCATTTTCATCTGGAAAAAATTAGTATCTGGGCTGGATATCTAGCCTGGCTAGACGTATAGCTTGACTACATATGTTGACAATGGTGTGGGACCGTGATGTCAGGAAACCAGGAGAAAGCAAAAAAAATAGTTGTACATAATAAGGAGGCACTTGCGTAAGTACGGCTATGGCCCTAGTGGGTCCCTAGTGTCATCCAGTCAAAATAAAGTCATCTCCTGAATCCTCATGTTCGTTGACGATGTTAACAATGCTCGGCGCCACGGCGAGCGCAACAACTCGAAGGACAACGGAGAGGGCCTCGCGGGCCCTACGGATAGTCTGATACAACGCCCGCTACTCATTCAGGAAGCCAGGATCATCGGACACCTACGAGCACCTTCGAGAAACTGAGACGGCATAAAACGGTAAGGCCGCGCTTGGGAGCCCTGGTTTATTTCAAACCTGTATTAACATACACAAGTGTAATTTACTCGTCATCAGAAACAACGCGTAAAATATAGGCATAATGAAACAGAGGGCCCGAGGTCTGTAAGTAAAACCGGCGGGTTACGCGTGTAATTTGAGAGACCAGTGTATATTTTACGAGCACTGCTATATGAACGACATTACCAGACAATACATGCACGACGTGCATATCATGCCATCCATAGGCAAGGCTGAAATAGCAGCTAACGGCTGGATTAGCAATCCTCCGAGTGTTGTTCAGCGTTTTTATCGTGTGTGAAGTACTTCCGATATTTTACTAGTCGAAATCGACCAACCAAGCTCCTTTGCCCGAGACCATCTGCTTTAATTTACAAGTGTCAGTTTTACAAGCGGTTTTGGTTGGAAAACGACAATCCAATCACGGCCTAATATCATGAGTTGGTCGGAAGATCATATGGTTTCACGTCTAACCTACCCAACTTGTCGTATAGGCTATGAATGAAACATCAGACGATGAACTTCTTAAGCACGGAAACAACAGAAGAGGATGATCTTCTTAACAAGCAAATCACTGGCATTAGATCGACATGCAAAACAATACAAAGCATTATTCTCAGGAGATACGGTGAACAGCTCGTGATGCCGCATGCCTCAATATTCCAAGCTCAACTTTGCAATCAAACACAAGGCCTGACATTACATAGACAATATTCAGAACAAACTCTTAACATAGGAATATCTCAGCAGAGTAACTATTTACTTCTAAACTGAACACAGGAATAGGAAAAAACACTCGACGCTGCTCACAGCAAGGGCGTCCCACTCAAAAATATCAAATGCATGTCTTTTGGCTAACATCAATGAGCAAATTTTGACAAGGTTTTCCAATTCCAATATATTAAACTAACGTCTTCTTTATAACATCAATGATTAAGCTTTGACAAGCTTTTCCCATTCAAAATATGTAATGCCTATGATCGTGGAGTCCTGTCGTAGCTTCTTAAATTGCCAATGGTCTCTGCAGACTAGTCATGCCACCGGTGTCTAATAATACTCTGTAAAGCTTCTCGGTCATTCCTTCTGTAATGTAGCGCAAATAGTGACTGCTTCTTTCTGCAAAGTGGAACGACCAACTGGACCCAGTAATCCAACAGTTTGCCTTGGACACATTGGCTCCTTTTGTGCAGTTCAACTAAAATCGAAGTTGGAATAAAACCGAGCTTTAATTTTGATATCCCTGTAAGCAACAATAGGTATAAGGGAAACATCTAACTTATCTTGGATGGAAAACAAAGTAGGATAGTAGCATTTCTAAAACGGTTGCATTGATTCATATTAATAGAGACATTCTCTTGAAACAACATTCGTTAAAAAATGTAATTTACTTTTAACAGTGGCATTGCTTCAATTTTCCGGCGGCATTCTTAGATTAGACAACAGCAAAATAGCTGTATGGGACATGCCAGCACCATGTGCGTCCACACGTATAAATGGGTGATGCAGAGTATGTAGCCAAGCAGCCTATATGCGTTGGTCCCATATTTGTTCTCTTTGAACCTTTTTCCTATGTGAGGGCAGCAAATCTAGTCCTGCACAAACCACCCAACCCCCCAGTTTCTTTCCCTTTTCAACAAAGAGATCGGTTCCTTACAGATGTGTGTACTGGGTTACCCCCTTTTCCCTTTTCGACCTACAAAGCGGCTGGATAGCCAGTCTATACTACTTTCCGCCCCTCCTTTCCTCATTGAACCACGTCCTAGATTCTTGCTCCAGCCCACCGCACCCTTCTTTCCTCTTTGAACCAAGACCTAGATTCGACTACAGATCGAAAAAGATCCACATGCAGCTAGAGCAACGACGGTTTCAAAGAAACTTATACCTTAGGGTCGTCGGGATGTGGCAAGGCGTGCGGCGGGAGGCCGGATCTGCCCACACTATGTACGACATCAAGGAAGAAGGGGTCGGTGGCCCTCCCGCACAGGCGCTGGGTCAAAGAGAACAGCACAGCCGGCAGTGGATTGCCTCCCTCATCGAAGGCAATAGAGTGAACGCTGCACCTCCTCCCCTTCCCGGTGCGACGGGATACGAACACCTCCTTCACTAGCTGTGAGGGGGGAGAGAGAGACAAGAGGCCAACGCAGTCTTGTTTAGACCTGGTGAAGAGAGGGTGAGAGACTGTGAATATAGTAAACCCTAGCAAATGAACGCTGAGCCTCCAGCGTGTAACATATATGTAGTGCGGCGAGCGTGTGGAGAGTGCAAACCCTAGCGAACAACTGCTGAGGCTCCCACTTATATATATACTATAGTAGTACGGACCGAGCTCCGGTGCCTTCACTGCACCTGCTTTTGGCTGTATGACAGGTGAGCCAGCCACATTTTGGGCCCACCTGTCATAAACCCAAAGGCAGGTGCACTAAGTCAATGAAGCTGCGTCCATATAGTACTCTCGTGTATACGACTAATATATAGTGGAGTGGTTTTCTTATTCTCTCCATAACAATCGTTTTAAATTGTGTAAGTATGAAACGAAACTCTTTATTTAATGTACAGTGAAGAAAACTAGTACTACTACTTCCGATGAACTAATGATCCACGCCCACGCGTCCTGGTCGCACTTCCTGTCCTTCACGTGTGGTACACTACCCTCCCTTAAGTGAACAACCACACATGCGCCAAATTATCGGAAACGTGTGAGAGTGTGTACAAATAAAGAATTTTAATTTCAATTATCGGAAAGGTTTGAGAGTATTACAAAGTTTGACTTCAGTCAAATCTAATATGCGGAGTAAATAAAAATGGAGGGCTACTACGTCCATCCGGGTTTTTAGTCCACACCATTTTTTAAATCAAAGTTAATAGCTAGACAAATAAAATTACAGGGGAGCTGGAGACAAAGTTGTGAGAAGGCTTAGAAATCAATACAAAACTTATGCTCTTAGTACCAACGTCGATCCTTCTTCGAGGAAACATTTGGTTCATAGCCAATTGTGTGATAAAATTGCACCAACGTGAAAGACGACTGCGTCTCCAACGCAACCAAGGTGAACTGACGAAGGATATCATCTTTGTGCGTAACAAGCAAAGAGCACTGATGGAAGACAACTTGTTTTTCATTGAAAATCGATCAGCTTCACCAGCCGACGCAACCATGAGGCGCAACCATGAGCATCGATAGGTCATCGTGGTGATGCATCATCCATTTGGCATCAAGTTTGGGTGAGGCACCTATGAAGTTCGACAAATCCTCACTGTGGTCTGTTTCTTCTCAGTAATCAAGCTCGAGGAAGGAAGAACCACGTGGCAGAGGACAGTGAGGCGGAACAACAATGGCCATCCAATTTTGTGCAGTTCCACTAAAATTGAGGAAGACATGCCCGGGTATGGAGACACGCATCGCTGTTTCCAAAAATATAAAAAAGGATTAGAAACGACATCTCAATTGTCAATAAGAATTAATGAAAAGTACACCAACAAACAAAAGCATCATAATTATCTTGATGGGAACTAAACCAGGATAACCGAGAAAAAAAGCATTTCTTCATTTAACAAGTGATAGTACTACCACCATATGGACAATGACCGCACAAACACCATGTACTTTTTTTCGAAACAACATGTATTCCTCCACCGAGGCATAAATCAGGACAACTTTTCGAGTGGCATTTCCTCTATAATAGTACTCCCTCCATTTTTGTATACAAGGCCACTATCAAAATTACAATTTGCAACTATACAAGGCCACTAACACAAATCGATGTAAAATTGATGAGGTTTGCCTCGTACTAGCAAGCGAAGACATTAATACCTCATGCATGCATGCGGGAGTGAGAAGATTGATTTGAATGCACCGTATTAATCAACCAACAAGGAGAGAGAGTGTTGTCTAATTGTGCATTGGAGAGATAAATACACATTAATTAACACGTCAAGCAAGGAGAAAAGACTAGTTTGCAACATTGGTTTAAGTAGGCATTAATTTCTATATTGGTACTTGTAATATGGGTTTGTGGCCTTGTATACAAAAATGGAGGGAGTACTAGTAGGTGACATTGGACCAGCCGACGAACCCTAGCTACTACTATGCATGGGGAGCTGGGGAGTAGTCGCATAGAAGAAAACCCGCACGCAGTGACCCGGGGAGCTGGACCAGTACAAGAAGTTATACCTCAGGTGGGCGAGATGTCGTTTAGGCGGGCGGGCGGGATCTGCCCACACGACGGCAGCGAACAAGGGCGCGGAGGATCTTCGTCCGCGCCAGTGCCGGCTCCGAGAGGACGGTGCGCATCGGCTTCCTCCGTCGCCGACGGCGACAACATCAACGCTGCACCTCCTCACCTCCCGCAGCGGACGGGATTCGGCCGGATCTGTGACCACCGGTGAGGAGAGAGATAGAGTGGACACTGTCATCTTGTTTTGATATGGAGAGGGTGAGAGAGCGAGACGCGAGAAACTCTATCAAACAAGAGGCTATAATGGAGTAAAAAAATCTCTCCATAGCAGTGGTTTTAAATAGAATACGCGCGTTCCCGGAAAAAAGAAACGAAAACTGGCGGACAATTTTTTAAGGGTCTGTCTAGGACACATCTAGATGTGACATAGTTATGTCACATCTAAGTTGATGTCCACTCTGTTTATGGTCAATTTTTTTTGTCCTAGTTTTTTTGTTTCTTGTTGCTACTCCCTCCGTCCAAGTGTGTAGGGCGTCTAAGGAAGGGCAGCGTGATTCCCTCAAAAAAAAGGGAAGGGCAGCGTGATCTAGGCGCGAGTGGAGTGGGCGAAGGGAAAATTTAAACCAGGAAAATAGCCAGTTACCAAGCAAGTTTAGCCCTTAATTCTCGCTGGTAAATCTCGCTAGACACGCCAATTTATTGCCTGACCTTTCCCTTCCTCAACGAGCTGCGCATGCATGCAACAATACCCGCGCTAGTTAATTGCCTTCCGATTTTTTCGCTCGGGCTGACCAATAATCAACTAACTAATTGTGCATGCATTGGCCTAACACATACCGCGGGTCATCAGTTTTGATTAACATGACATTTAAAAATGGTTGCACGGGGAGCTAGAACAAGAGACAGTAAAATGAGGCTGGTTTAACTACCTATATGCGACTAAAACTTTTGGAAAAAATGGACTCTCTTAGACGCCCTACACACCTGGACGGAGGGAGTACATTATATACTTGTGGGAGCTTAGATGTGATATCCTTAAATAACATCTAGATGTGAATTAGACAAACTGATTTTCTAACGTACCAAGAAAGAAAACTCGAGCAAAAACACGCCCCCGCTTCCAGGTCGCGAGAGTCGTCGCGCACACACACATAGACATAGACATCCATATCCGTGTTTACATAAAATTCCATTTCCATCTCCATCTCCAATCATATTTGTCCAACTGGCACATTATTTATGTTGTTACGCAACAATATTAATGTACAACATCTCTTGTTTGTGCACGTCCGGACCGCTGCCACGGCCGGTCTTGACCAACCCGAACCCTCTTCATCACCCGCACGTGCTTCCCGCCCGAAACGGTCAGTGCCGCATTCATGCCCGGCCAGAGCGGACGCGACCTATCACTGGCGCCGGCATTGAAGCAGCGCGCCGGCCGAGAGAGCGTCACCCGCGCCGCTTCCGGGTGCACGCGGCTGCTCCGCGTTCAAAGGTCGCAATAACCGGCTACAACATGCATGTAAAAAGTTCTTGGGAGTCTGTGCTACAACTAGCTGTCCTCCCCCAACTCGTCAATCTCTTCTAGTAGTGCTAGTACTCCATGGCGTGGTCCATCGACAAGCAGGCGGGAAAGTTATCGTATACTACTCGGTTTGCGGTGAGTGGCATGCCGAGCGACCGTGTGGGGTCGAGCCATGGAGGAGGGTGAGACACGAACACGATAGACGTGATTTAAATGTTGGTTTTGCTCGATGGCGCAATCCAATGAAACGAAACGTTGGTTTCTCTCTGTTTCCATTTTTTCTCCGGAAAAACAAGAACTTTCCAATCCATTTTAATTCCTATTCCAAGGTTGCCCCATTACAACATTCCATCAAATACAAAGGAAAACTAACACGCATGCTGATGCATCTCAATAATTCACAGATCATAGCCAATATTTACTTCACAACTAAAGAAAAAAGTTGTGAGAGCGTGTACGAAAGAAAAACTACTGATGGGGTCACTACGGCTTAAACCCTAAACCCTAAACATGATTTAATTTCCTGGCCAGGTAGAACCTGTCGAAGGAAAGACGGCTGGCACCCTCGGATCATACGATGCTTTTGTGCAGTTCCACTAAAATCGACCTGAGCATCCCTGATGGCAAAGATATTGAAGAAGTGTGATTAGAATAATAGTACTGGCACTAGTTCATGAGACATAAACTCATCACAAGTAGAAGCCGGTAGAAGTAGAGAAAGATCGACATGGAGATGGAGCTACGGCAGTGGAGCAAGCCGGCTCCAAAAGGAAGATGGACTATACCTGGGATGTCGGGCTGTAGCTAGAAGGGCGGTTGGGACGCGGCATCGGCCCATACCGTGGTGACCCCCGATTGGGACGCACCGACTGTGGGTTTTCTCCCTCGCCGATGTCGACCGCGTCTACGCAGAACATTGTTCCCTTCCCCCAGCTGCGGGATCAGGCCCGTCGTTCTATGCTTGTGAAGAGAGCAACCTAAGCAAGCAGGCTTGTAGCTTAGGCTCCTGCTAGTGTATATATAGTGGTTTTCTTTTTCTCTCCATATCAACCATTTTATATTGCGTACGTGTCATTCAAGAGTGAAATGATGGTTGCTTCTTCCGACTAACTTACTGTGTGATTTGACTGCTCGTTAGTGGCCCCTACACGTACTCCCCCTACGTGTATGCAACAGTCACACGTACACATGGATGCAAAAACGTGCGCGACGCCCTAATACATGCATGTCCGAGCACATGAAGGAACACACACGGTCATGCTCAAGTGCTCAACCTACACGTGCATGCACACACATACTCAGTCAGGGTGAGCTAGTGACCGTATAAACACCGGAAAATATATATATTGAGCGCAATGAGCGTATTATGAAGTCCAACGACTAGTGTCTTGGCTGATCGTCCTAAGAATGCTTATATATGAATAAAGCTCTCTCATTTACCCGCAAAAAAGATTAAGCCATATTAACCGGAAAGGAGGGAGTATGGACTAGCACTACTTTTTGGTGTGTCCCGTCAACTCGCAGAACGAGGAGAAGCTTGCAGGACAAGGTGAAGCTCGCTTACGCCTTTTGACTAATGCAACCTACCCTCGGTGGACATGCATCAATCCACTTGGTGTCAGATTGTCAGAGGCATACACTGTAGTACCCAACATGCGGAGTACCATCATTGTTCGACTTCACGAAGAGGCGAAGAGCCAAGCGCAGTAGTATGAGTAGTACTACTACTAGAACTGCATGGTGGAGCGTCTGTACTCTTTTTTTTCTCTGATAAAGTACACGTTTATTCTGGAGAAGGGCGGAAAACGGCAGCCCGACATGTAATGAATGATATCGGTCAACCAACCATGCTCGAATATATCTTGGCCTCCGTGCGAGCCCGTCTGTGTGTTCTTGCTCCTCGTCTCTCTCAAGGAACGGCGGGTTGGCTCTTTGCCGTCAATTGAGATCGGTTTCCTCACACTCTTGTCCCACATGTCAGTGATATGCCAAGAGGAGGTGCGTTGACCGACTCGCCATACGCGTACTTGGTTTTGCACCTTCATACTACTCCTCCCTCCGTCAGAGTTTACCGGGCACGCTTCATTATGATGTTTCTCTCAATGCATTTCCACAACCAGAGAGACTTTAGATGCGTTTGGTTTAATGCTCAATTAATTAGGGCATGGAAACCGCAATCAAGTCCACAATTTTCTCTCTCCATGTACTCTGTACTACTACGGAGTGGAGTAAGTGCATGCATGTGTGTACCCGGGGTGGAAGCACTGCATGCATGTGGTGTACGCATTATTCCCTCTAGTAATAGACGTCGTGCTATAACTACCAATGCTATTTTTCAGGCCGATCGCTAGTCGCCTTGGTCCCACAGATTTCTTTTCTTTTTCTGAAGCGCGCTGTATAAACAGTGACGGATGGAGTAGTATGAGCGGATTCAAAGAAGAGCGTATTGATGGTTGCTTCTTCAGAGCAACTTACAGTGGGAAAGGTGGGGCTTATGATTTGACTGCTCATTACTCACTATTAATGCGGCGCAACGACCGAGCTGAGTCTCCCATGCGGTTGTGCACTACCCCCTCGGTTCTTAAATATACTCCGGAGTATTTGTCTTTCTAGAGATTTCAACGAGTGACTACTCAAATATTTGTCTTTTTAGAAATTTCAAATGGACTGGCGCATACGGATGTATATAGACATATTTTAGAGTGTAGATTCACTCATTTTGCTCCGTATGTAGTCACTTGTTGAAATCTCTAGAAAGACGAATAGAATATTTAGGAACGGAGGGAGTACACATACGAAGCAAAATGAGTGAATCTACACTCTAAAATATGCCCATTTGAAATTTGTAAAAAGACAAATATTTAGGAACGAAGGAGTATAATTTTGTGCATGGCACATGGACCCGGATGATGAAGAGGATTCTGGCAATGCTATCAAGCTTCCATCATTTGTTTACATAATTGACGTACTATACAAATAATTTTCCAGCGACATGAAATTGTACAATGGTGTGAGCTTTCAGCTTTTGTTTCCGTGTCTTGCCATCGATGCTCTTTCAGAAACAATAAAAAACTAACTTCCTTGCTAATGCATGTCAATTATTAGCATATCAGAGCTAATAATTACATCACAACTGAAAACAGAGTTGTGAGAAGGTGTTAAATTAAAATTGATCCATGCTTTCATTGGCAGCAACGTCCCCCCAGCTCTGTCTAAATCAACAAGGCATGTTGGGAAAAAAGTAGCTGTCTAGAGCATGCAACATTCCAATCATTTTGTGCAGTTCCACTAAAATAGAGCTGAGCGTCCCTGTTCCAAAGATATTAAGTGTGATTACGATAATAGAGGACTGCTGATGAAACAATAAACACACAAATAGAAGCCGGTCACCTTTGCAGTCTCTCTTAAGACTAACTAGTTGGAGAAGATTAGGCTCGGAGTTGGATGAGGAGGATAGAGCAAAACCAATCTCCCTTTGTGCAGTCGCACTGAAATGTAGAGACGTTGCCCGTCTGACATTTTAGTACAACTGCATAAAACACTCTTAAGAAAAAAGTGATTTGTGTAGTTCACCAAAAGGTCGCAATAGCAATGAGGTGAAATGGATAGCCCTGTTTGCAAAAAAGAGGTAGAAAGGAAACAATTACTGGCCAATAACAGTTGATGACACATGCGACGACAAAAAAGAAGGATATTCCTTGTCCTAAGGGAAGATAACAACACGGTTGTGTTTGTCTAAAACGGTGTGAGGACGAGAATGCAATATGGAAAGTACGCCGGACTAGCTACATTTTGGGCAAAGAACTATGGAAGATCCACATGCAGCGATGTGGGAAGACGGGCAGTGGAGCAAGGCCGAAGGGGATACCTGGAGGTCGTCGGGATGTAACTAGCTGAGTGGTGGCGGGTGGAATCTGTGAGCAGGTGGCATAGGCCCTGCCACGCTGGAGCTTGGTCAGAGAGAATGGCGTGTACCGTAGATCGGGACGTGTTGCCTCGGCACCGTCGAACGGAGAAACGATGCACTTCCTCCCTTTCCCCCGACGGACAGGATGCGGCCGGATCAGTGACCAATGGTGAGAGAGATAGAGGCCACCGCACTCCCTTTCCCCCGGCGGACGGGATGCGACCGGATCAGTGACCAACGGTGAGAGAGAGAGGCCACCACAGCCTTGTGTGAGATACTCTGAAGAGCGACAAACCAGGCAGGAAGGCTCCATTGTATATAGTGAGCAGACTACCTTTTTCTCCATAAAAATCGTTTTGTATTCTGTGTATGTGCCATTGAGCGCTATAACTTTATTTAAAAATAACGCGGCAACGCGTCAAGTCGAACTTTGTTTCGTGCACGCGTGGTAAACGACCTCCCTAGGTAAACAACCGCTACATGCGTTCAAATTAGCACATGGGCTGCCATTTCGTAAACAAATGAGCTCCACCATGTACCCGCGCGGGTGTGGCTGGGCACAAAGCGTGAGTATGTGCACGGTGCACCTATTCTCTTCTTGTATACATACACCACCTACGTGGGGTTGTGTGAGAGAGATACAAACCTAGAGAGATATAGTGTGTGGGTTCTTGAGAGTTTTTTTTGGGGGTGGGGGGTCAATCAAAAAATGTAACATATGCAATGTGTGTGAAATAGAGTCCTAGATATAACATGTATATAGAGGGGGCGATCCACGAGAAGAGAGTGGAGGTATCATCGGCTTGAGGTGTCCATAGAATCGAAGAGAGGGATGATGTGTGTGTGTGTGTGCGCGCGCGCGATCGATAAAGAGTGCCATCGAATTTGTGTGTGCCCACGTCAAAGATATAGAGTGGCTGGCCTACTGGAACGTGAGAGGGGACATGTGCAGTTTGTCTCTATGGCATGGATACCTACCTGCAGCGCTCGACTATCGGTGTGTGGTGGGGGAAGAGGGAGGCCCAATTAACTATAGAGGTACAATGGCTGGTATATGTGTGGAGGAGGAGAGAGGCCTACCTCATGTATTAAGGAGATCGATCTGCCTCATGTATTAAGGGAGATCGATCAGCATCCATGCATATGTGCAGGAGAGGAATAAGGTTGGGAGAGAGACAGAGCTAGAGTGTTGGAGGGGGTGGTAGTGGAGTTGCTTCTAACAAATGGTGGGATAGGCTTGCTAGACAGACGGAGGGCACGCCCGCAATATCAATAAGAGAGGAGATGGCTGCTTGTTGTCTGTACACATGCGTGTGAGAGACGGGTCAGGAGGCATGCACGAATGATGAGGGGGGACGATGTGGCTGTGGTAAGCAGACATAACTACATAGGAAGATCAATCACCCTTTGTTAGAGAAAGGAGAGACATAACTTGTGAGGTACGTCGATCAATGGGGGGGGGTAGTTAAAGTCGATCTAGGTATATGTTGGGAGATTGATCGGTATACATGCATGTGTGTGTTAGAAGCAAATGAGGCACATGGAGAAGGATAGAGAGAGAGGGATGCATGTAGGAGGTGGTACGAGAGGCATACTATATCGAGGGGTAAGGAGTGTGCGAGTACGAGAACGATGAAAAGAGTGGTGGGAGTGAGGCATGGACGGTGACAAGAGAAGAGGGGAAGCTTGTGTTTGTGCTAGGCACACCTGGCTAGAGAGGCATATCGATCGATGTGTGCCGTAAAGAAGGAGCTGGGGGCCTACACACACCATGGGTGAACGACCTAAAGTGAAAAGACGAATTTGCGCGATGGAGCTAGAGAATGCTGAGGGATGGTGAGAGGGATGTGAGCGTGTGCATGCACAAGAGAAAGTTAGCGCTAGCTACAAAGATAAGAGGGTTGTGTGGGTGTAAAAGACGAATAGAGATCATATATACTTCATTATAAAAAGCGAATTCGGATATTTGAAGAATTTATCATAGTGTTTTAAACCGACGCATGTTTGAATATATATAACGGTGATACACATGGTGTGGTTATGAACATGTTATACTACATTTAATATATTTTATCTCTACTCTTATAAAAAACGGAGTTGTTGATGTGCCTGCCATCCTGCATTATAGGCCGTCCGATTTATATCTGGCGGATAGCAGGGAAACTATGATGGTTGAAGTTGGCAACAATCATGATATTAGATTCTTATTGAAATAGAGAAACGAATTCAAATTTAGTTCGAATTGCAGCGGTAGTATAGACATTTGGAATGCACTAAAATGTTGGTATGAGTAGGTTACATGCATTATACAGCAAGCAAAAAAATTTAATTGGACATAGCTTTGAATAGAGTTTGTATAGTAAAACGGGGCAAGACTCTCTCTTTGTGTGGTGTGAATAGTTTTTTTTTCGTTTTGTTTTTGGTTGAGGGAAGTGTGAATTGATTTAGTACGTACAAGTACAATAGTACTACACGTTAGGCTTGTCCCTTAAATTCAACCCGCGTCTTGTTATATCTCGAAAATTCAGATATCGTGCTCTCAAAACTGGCGCCTTCACAACCCGCGCCTTGCTATCCCGAAATTACAACGCGCGCGAAAACTCCCTCCAGCTGCCAAATCCCGACACGCGAAATCCCCTTTCTAACCCTGAGCCGAAAGGGCCGCTAGTTCAAATCGGTGGGGGGTACTTTTGTAACACACCCTATATTTTGGACAAGCACGTCCCTAAGTCATGCTTCACCCCCTCCCATCGCCCCCTTTTCGCCATTCGAAATCCCAGGCCGCCATAACCTCTCCGCTCCAGCCACGAAACCCACCCTCCTCCGTCCGCCACGTCACCGCTACCTAGCCGGAGCCTCTTCCTCGACGACATCGTCCACCGCAACAGCTCGACATGCCTCGTCCACCTCCCCGGATGAGGATCTGTCGTCCATCTCGCCGTCCCACCGGTTCAGCCGCCCCGTCCTCCACCTCCAAGGAGCTGCTCCGATGATCGCATCGTCTATCGCGGATGCTCCATCCCCACAATGCCGCCTTAACCTGCTCCACCGGAACCGTAGCATCCTCACCGACTCCTCGGACCAAGCCGAGGCCTACTCAGTGCCACCAAAGAGGTTGTACACTCATCGCATCGCACCTTCTCCTTAACTCGACCTCCCGGCACTGTCGGTGCTCCATCCCGCACCCCCATGGAGCGGCTACCTTGAAGCCGGCACCGCGGGCGACACCTCCACGGCGGCTCTCCCCCAGTGCGAGGCCCCTTCGATGGCTGCGTCCATACCAGCCGGATCTGCTGCTGCTGCTCCGGCTCTCGCTCGCTCGCTCGTGCTGCTGCTCCGGCTCTCGCTCCATCGCTCGCTCACCCAGCTGCTGCTGCTGCTCTCCCCCTCGCTCGTGCTGCTGCTTTGCTCCGATTAAGCCACACTTCAGTCGACTGAATCGACTTTTGGGTCAATCGATTTTCAGGGGTTGGGGGGGCTCAGCGGAGTTAAGGAAGAACCACCCGTAGCAGGGACGGGGGCTTGCCAGAGAGGTACCCCACTATCTATCTTAGGGTTCAGGGGAGGGGGGGCCTAGAGGGCTGGCCGGGGCGGCGGTGGCGAGTTGTTTCGGGGCGGCGAGGCGGTGCTGGGGCCGGCGGTTCGGCCGGTGGTGGCTGGCGGCTCAGGGGGGGTGCAGGTTGAAGATGAACTACATGCCCTCCCTAAACTACATGTCAAGTGCCTCTCTGCTACCATTGCGTTCAGTTTCGACAGTAGCATTCAGATTCCATAGTAAATTTCAGTTTCGATAGTTAAGTTCAGAGTCAACAGTTTTAACCTCATTTGTTGTAGTCAGGTGGTTTTTGGTGATGTTAATTTTACATCCATTTTACATCATCTACTGGAGATGCTATTAGAATCCCACTTGAGATTGACGATGTCTGTCTTGTGCTGCTTCAGCCTTGACGTCTTACGGCTCACCGGAGCTGCTCCAACGACAGAATGATCCATCACAACAGAGCAGTGCCTGGACGCCGTCTACAGATTCCTCAGATCTTCCTCCACACCTCCGACAGCCACCTCTGCCTCAACTGCTTCAGCGAGCAACCCAATGATGCTGAGGTCGACACGGCTACGGCAAAGAGGTTGTACACTTGTTCCATCACTTATTACTATACATTCACGTCGATCCATTAGGGCTATTTTGGTTCAACGGAAAAACATCGATCCACTGGTTGTTACCATCACTCTAAATTTCTGCATGCTCTCCTTACATAATCTCACCATATTTTTTTCGTATGCATGTCAGATATTGTACACAGTCATGCTAAACATGTAGAGAAAAAGAGAAGAGTTTTGCGCGGCAATACAATGTCATGCAGACATCGCTCCATGGTGGGTTCAATGGCAAACCCTCCCCACCCCTCTCCAGATTGTAATCCAGAGGAAGATATCTGTTCTGAGGCAGATTCAGACGCCGCTGACCACTCCTATTTACCCCCCAAGGTGTTTGCTCTACCTTGGCATGATGATGTTAGTCATATCATGCATATGTTGCCTTGCAGTGCCTACTTTTGACATCATATATGTCATCTGCTTAGTTTAGACATGTTCTGTAATGCCACCTGTTTAGTTTCTATATCATATATGGGAATTATGCAGTCTCATGTCTTTTAGCCAGCCATAATATATGTGAAATGTGCAATGCCATCCTGTTTAACCAGGCATCATATATTTGAATGATATCTTGCCCATCCTTTTCTTCATTACATTTCCATTTGTCGACAATGTTTGTACATTAAACTACTCTTCCTGTGAATCAGCCATTTGGGTGGGAGATGGAAAAATCTGGAGTGAAAACAAGGCCTTCAGAGCAGACAGTGCTACCTGTCGAAGCAGATCTCTTGTTGGGTCCCGATAGCTCCTCAGAGATGGATTCAAAGACAGATGACCAGTCCTATTCCCCCACTGAGGTGTATGCTCTAACTTGGCACGGTTATACTGCTCATATCATGCATACGGTGTCTTGCATTGCATAGTTTAGACATCGTATACACAATATTCAACACCATGTTCTTAGTTCAGACATCATATCGAATGCCCTCTGTTTAGCATATAAATCACATATGTGAATTAAATGATGCAATCCTGATTACTTAGATAACATGTAGGTGAATTATGTCATGCGATCCTGTTTAGTTATTCATCATATCTTTGAATTATGTTATGCTATGCTATCCAGTTTAGATAGACATCATATATGTGAAATTATGTCATGCTATCTGTTTTAGTTAAACAATATACATGTCAATTATTTCATGCCCTCTTTTTTCCACACTATCTATTGCATCTGTCTCTCATACAATGTCTGTACATTCAACTATGTTTCCTGTTTATCAGCCATTTGAATTGGAGCGGGTGATGCCAGTATCTAGCGGACTAAAAACACGGTCTTCAAATAAAACAGTGCTACCTCTTGGTGGAGATAGCACCCCGGTTGTACATGCACAAGAACCAGCCCTACCACACATAACCTAAACTCTCGCAGATTGTACCCCTACTGTGATGGATAGAGAACCAGCTTCACCCAATCTAACCCCAACCCCAGCTGATAGTAACACAGTTCCTGTTGACACAGCACCATCTCCACCACAGAGCTCCCAAACAAGAGCAGTTAGTAAGGCAACTCCAGTGCCCAAAGGGCCAGTAGTATCACGATGAACCCCAACTCCACCAGTTAGTACGCCTATTCCTGTGGAGGAAGCACAACTAGCTAGTCGTAGTTTAGCATCTATCGCATTTGATGTTGTTAAATCGTATGTGCGTATCTTCCCATCTTGGAAATATTATACTGAAGATGAAGGAAAATGCCAATTGCAGGTGTTTGTCCAGGAGTTATGTGTAAGTAATGTTATTCATGGCAATTACTTTGCTTCATCTCATACATCCTACCTCCATGATGGTTATAATACAACAAATTTTCCCATTTTTCTCTATAGAAAAGGACCGATTTGGAAACTCAGGATGAGGTAACCTGTGCTAATACCTCTGCTATCTTCAAGAATGCTTGGTGGCAGTATTGGAATTACCTGAAGAAAACGTACTTCACTGGCAAAGAAACTCATCAAATTCCCTTACGTTCTCCTGAGACACATTTACTGGACGATGACTGGGAATGCCTTGTTCTTTACTGGTCCCGAACCAAGAATGTGGTAAGGCCTATGAGCTCATTTTCTATTTTTAAGTATTATATTCTTGCCTCTTACTGTACTCTGTTCATGTAGAACAAGTGCCTAAACCTGAAGAACAACTGTTCTAATTTAAGATTCCATTGCTACCATAGTTCAAAAAAGCGCTAGGCGTTAATTGTGCGTTTTGCCACCGCCTTGTGCTTTACTTACCAAAGCGCATGCTTATGCGCAGTTATGCATAGATTATGCGTAGTTATGCACAATGCATTTTGCCAACGCCTAGAGCCTAGGCGCGCTTAAGCGCTCGCTTAGGCGCGCCTTTTTTAACTATGATTGCTTTGCTCTTGTATCACTGTATTTACTCATACAAACTTATTTTCAAATCGAAGGATCCAATCGAAACTCCAATGGCACAGCAGGTATGTTCACGCATGTTTCTTTAACAGGTTTTCTCTTATCAATAGCTCTATTGATTTCAATTTCAATTGTGTATACAGTTGACTTTCATATCATGCACATTACTAGCATCACAACAGAGCCAATAGTGTTGTTGTACATGTAGACCCGTGGTACCCATCTGAAATCTTGTTGTGCCATGTAGTTTCCCACACTTTGTATTCTTTCACTGATGCTTTGTCTTGAACTGATATGATTTGAACCGTGTCTCTATTTTGATTTGGCAAGACAATGCAGTGACCATAGAACATAGATATATGTTTGTTTGATGCTTTTATTATGTACTAGTACTTGGCAATAGAAGACTTGGTAGTTTAATCCTGTCCACCTTACTACTGAACTGGTTCACCGAAATGAGTTTCATATACTAGTACATGCTAAACTTGTTATGTGTCTGCTTGTTCCTTCTTTTAGAATGCTGACAGAATATTGGGGAAGAGTGCCTTATTAAGCAATAGTAAAGGAAGTAAAACAGATAAGGTTCAGGATAGTGACACATCCCTGTTGGTCTCCAACAAAGCTGATAAAACAGCTAAGGAAGACTATCTTGAAGACAGCGAGACAACCCCAAAGTCCTGTCTTGGTTTAGTGATCGAGTTACTGGCCACTACCGCTTGCACAAGCTACTCAAACTCACTATCTGAATCAGTTCGGTTTGTTGAGTCTCAACTACAAGCTGAACGACATCGATCAGCTGTGCTGCGACAAGAAGCGGAAGGACTGCGAAAGTCCCTGGATCATTCAGATGCATACTTTCTGGTGCGACAGCAAGCGTTGGAGGATTTTAGCGCCAAACAGGACAAAGCTAATCAACTTGCTAAGCTTATTGCCAGTATGGTGGATACCCAGGATAACGTTTCTTGAGCTCTTGTGAAGTTGTTTCAGTTATGCTCTTGTTTTGCTGTCGCGTTTATTTGCACTGGTGGCCAATTTTGACGGCCAGTGTATGTAATGTGCTGCTTTATTCCCTATGTTTGCACTGGTGGCGAACTTTGATGCCCAGTAGATGTAATATGTGTAATAGCGGTAATAGGCTAGCGTTAATTGATTGCTTATTTATTTCCTTATTGTCTTGTTTTGTTGTTTGCTTGTAGTCACTGCAGTACTTTTTCTGTGTTTTTCTAGTGGCCACAATAGCCTATTTTTGGTAACTAGGCCAAAATAATCATGGCAACACACAGATTGTTGTAACCATGGGCCTCCTGCAGGCCGTATGATCCATGTGCCTTCTTCCGACCGTAGGATCCATCAGCCTTCTATACGGGCCTTAGGGACCATGGGCCTTCTGCGGGCCGTAGGGTCCATGGGCCTTTTGTGGGTCGTAGGGTCCATGGGCCTTCTACGGGTCGTACGATCCATGGGACTTCTACGGGCCGTACTATCCATGGGCCTCATACGGGCCATAGGATCCATGGGCCTTCTATGGGGCGTATCATCATTTCGCCAATCAGGGGCCATACTATTCGTGGACCATAACAGGCCATTAATAGGCCGTATTTGATAACTCTATGAAAACAGCCCAACGAGTTTTTTTGACATGAAAACGGCCCAACGTATTAACAGTCCGCAAACGGGCCGACTGTAACGAAGGGCTGAATTTGGCCCACAAGCAGAAAATGACAGTAATGGGCCATATGCAACCGAATGCTGCAAATGAGCCCAAGAATCAATGGGCCCTGAGAAGGCCGAAAGATAACTTGGGCTAGAAACGGCCCAATGGAATAACGGGACGTTAATGGGTATAACGTGATACACTGTTCATTACGGGCTAGTTTCTCCACGGGCCGTTAATGGGCCAAGAGTTACAAAGGGCCTCATATGGGCCGAAAGAAGTCATGGGCCACACATGGGCCGAAAGTTAAAACGGGCTGGAATCATATTGGACAACCCAGATAACGCTACTAGGCCTAATTCAGATAAGGCGTAACGGGCCCTGGGTTAGCGGGCTGTAAATGGGGTATATGTGAACATGCCGTTAACAGGCTTTCCGTGGGCCGGCCCGCCACCTTTTGACCAAGTCAAACGGGCCGGCCTTTTCACAGGAATGGGCTTCTATTGGGCCATGCCACGTGTCGCCGTATCATAGGCGCCTTCGGTCCAATGAGCGGATGACCTCTGTCCGAGCGGTGAGCCGACATGTGTTTCCTCCAGCCAATGATGATTTTACACGTGGAAAATCCCCATTGGTCGGGGCTGTTAACGGGTTATCGGATCCAAAACCTGACCCGATAGCTTAAAGGCGTTCCGTTACGATGGATGCCACGTGTCGGTCACCCTTGAGGAAAGCACTTCTGTGACGCGCGATTTATCGTCATGGAAGTGGACACTTCCATGATGATAATTTTGGTAATGCCATGGAACACTTCTACGAGAGTACAGGTATGACTATCTAGATTCTGTCATAAATTTGTCATGGATGTACATGCATGACAAAAAATGCGACCTACTGTGACAAACATGTATCATCACGGAAGTGTATTTTTTTTGTAGTGCTACATAGTGTCACAAGAGAGGTGGTACTCTTCCATATGTGCTTAAGTTATTGATCTCACTCGGAAAATAGATCGTAATTTGTTTACTATACTTTTCTTGTCCGTACTAGTGGCTAGTTGAAAGCAAACATCGGTTGCGAAGTAGCTTTGTCCGGTTTGCACCTTCAGATCCGCCATGGCACGGGCACTATACTCGTAAAGCTTAAGGTTTCCCCCCTTTATATTCACTACCATCATCGTAGGTGCTTCATGTCGTGCTGGCACTGCTCCTCAAGACCTCAACCCAAAGCTTACGTGTTGAAATACGAATCTGATATGATGCTCATATCACTAAAACAAAGAACGTTTAATTGGTCACCTAACGTTCCTGTATTCGTTTCAAAAAGCATGTGCGCCACCCACTGGTCCAGCTAGTTCCACTTTCCTGACTTTACTCTTGATGCTTAGGGTTTTCCCCTTTTATCTACTCTACTATGATCTGCGTAGGTGCTTTCTGTCATACTAGCATTACTCCACCCTTCAAGCTAAACAACACAACACTCAAAATTTAAAAGCTTAGTTATTCAAATATGATTGTGATATGATACTAATATTAGTTAACAGACACATTTAATTGGTTAGCTAAAGGCCCCACTTGAGTTTCAAAATGCATGTCGCGACATATAGAGAGACAGCAGAATTGCATTTCTTTGTCACTTGTTGACTATACTTTCTTGTCCATACCAAATCTTAGTTGTTATTTCAAAGCAAACATCGGTTTCTAACTACCCTTTGCGCGGTTTGCAGCTTTAGATCTGCCATCCCACTGCCACAGTCAACACTATACTCATCATGCTTATGGTTTCCCCATTTTATGATGACCACGATCAGCCTACGTGGTTCGTGTCGTAATAGCACTTCTCCACCCATCGAGGTAAACAAGCTTAGTTGTACAAATTCACATATGATATTATGCTGATATTAGTAAAACTGAGAGATGTTTAATTGGTCAGCTAAATGTTCCTACTTTAGTTTCAAAATGCATGTGAGCCACATATGGAGAGACCGGATAGAATAGTATTTCTTTGTGCGCTCTGGTTCATCATGGGTGGCCAACCGACATTGTATTAAAAGACTTGTAATATCTTGCTTGCTCTTCTGCTCTTCTTGAAGATGATCCTCTTCTCTTGCGGTCGACTGGTCAGGTCGAGTTGTTCTCCCTTAGTATATTTTGAATCTGTCAGGTCAGGTCAACTTGTTCTTCTTTACTATATGTTGAAGCTGTCATCTGCGAAGTGTCATCACTTCTGGAGCTCTCATATTTTGAGTAGTAAGGCACATTATATTAATGCACACACCAAATTACAGCATGCATGGCATCTCTTAAAAGAATTGCAGAGATAGCGCAAAGGGGTTTATAGAGAGGCAGTATTGGATTAGAATCACTTCTGCATTACAAAGATAATCTCACTTATTTTTATGTTTTCATGCATGTCAGATATTGAACATTATCAAAATGAATATGAGAATGGGCGCACGAGAGGAATATTGCGGAACAATCCACTGGCTAACAAACTTGGCATGGTGGAGGATGGCCTATCTTATTCACCCATCAAGGTGCTTGCTCAAACTTGGCAAGGTTGTATTGGTCGCACATATTTTGCATCTGACCTCTTGCATTACTTCTACTTTGTTACACCATCGGCTTAGTTTAAGCATCATATATGAATATATGCCATACCTATCCATTTTCGGTACCTATTCCATGTGTCGTCATACTATGTTTTTCTAGTCAAATGTTGTTCTTTCATAATAGATGTCCAAAAGGAAGAGGGTCAGTGCAGATCCTCAAGGAGTACAAACTAGGTATTTGGAAAAGGTAGTGATACCTGTTAAATCAGATAGATCAGCAGCCACAGAAAACACAGGCCCAACTGTGTCAGTGTACAGAAGTAGGGGCTCTACTTTGTACCCCTTTACTTGTGCATGGGCAGTCAGAGTCGCGCCCGCAGCCACACTTAGCGGGGCAGAGGAGGGAAGCCGAAGCCACAAGACAATCAAAGCAATGCCAAGACAGAGACATGAAGAGCAAGAGGGCAAGGTAGGCTCCCCCGGCAAGGCCCTTGCCAGGGCAGCCTCCGCAACCCCAGCAAGAGCCTTGCCGGGGCAACTTGCCCAACGCCAGTGGAGCGCGCCACCCTTGAGCCCTAGGTTTCCCAACAACCACATTGGAACCAAGGCTCGGGAGGCACCTCCATGATGGCATGCAGATCTTTGTGAAGATCATAAACATACAAGATCATATGAGGACCAGAAGACGACGATCCTCGGCGAGACCCTTGCCGAGGAAACCCACAAGACCTCCGGCAAGATCCTTGTCGGGGACGACCATAGTGCCTCGGCAAGACCCTTGCCGGTCCCCCGGCAAGACCCTTGCCGAGGTCATCAGCGGGGCCGCGACTAGGCCCACACCTGCCAAGGCTCCGCCGCTGTTCCCATGTAGTTGCCAGCCCAGCCAGCTAGGCGCGCACCTGTGTGGCGACGTGCGGCCTCCAGACCAACCCAGCGAGCACCTGCGTGGTGGCATGCAGATCTTCGTGAAGACGCTGCTACCGCGCCACCTCAGCGGCCTGCCAGCCTACATGGCACTGCCCGCCTTGCTGGCGTGGACGCGTGTCGAAGCAAGGCAAGGCAACAACAAAGCGAGGGGACACCTAAGGGGCGCATTTAATGCGCTTCGTCTCGTAATGACAGAGGATAGACTCAGCCACCCCATGCACTTTCCACCTCCTGTGTGCCACTGTGGTGTCCCCTTTTTTCCTATAAAAGGAGGTCCGAGGCATACGGGAGAAGGATTCGGCTCTTTGGCACAAGTTGCGTATCGTGGCTAGCTCAAGAACACTCAAATACACACCAAAGCAGGACTAGGGTATTACGCACTCTTGCGGCCCGAACCTTGGTAAACGATCCTTGTGCTGGCTCTTGGACCCGCTCTTTTCACAGCCCCGCGCCCGCTGACCATAGTAGGGATTCCTGTGATCCCATAGGTGTCGTTCCCACCGACATCTTTGGCACGCCAGGTAGGGGGTGCAGTTGTAAAAATCTGGTTTAGCAGCTATTCTAGCAGTTCTTCATCGCCATGGCTTCCAAGAGGAAGATGACGACGGCAATCAATTCATCCAGAACCGGGCAGCCCGTACCAGTTCAGGAAAGTAGGAGGGCGGTCGCGGACAGAACCCGAAGCGCGGCCCGCGAACACCCACACTGCTCTAGCAGTCAAAGCCTAGAGAGCGGTGTCGTTCACGCGCGAGGCAACGGGCCGCATGCTGCTAAATCCAAAGACGGAGCTGGGCCCCCCACAGGCGGTGCGGGGCCCTCAAAGGGCGGCACCGTGCCACCCACCAGCGGTGCGGCGACCTCCAAGACACCCACGCCGGCGCCCACGACGCACTCTTCCCAAGTTGTGTGCGATGAGCAGCATCACCACGTTGGTGACCCTGGACACCACCATGGGGAGAGTCCTGCGCATCTTTCATAGGACGAAGGAGGCCAGCATGCATGCCGAGGTGCTCGCAAAAGTGGCGGACAGCCGCAGGGCCGTGATAGAGCTCCTTCTAACGTTGTTAGAAGTCGGAGCGCGTCACGGTCCATGCAGCTTTCGCCGCCGCCCACGCCGGCGGAAGCTTTGGCGCCCGCGCAGCTGCTCCTCGACTTTCCTCCTACCGCAGAGAAGCTCGACGAGTGGAGAGCCACCGTCCGGAGCCTCATTGGCATCGCCAACAAAGATGAGCCACGACCAGCGGGCCCCGTAGGCCAACACTCCGTCGAGCCACCGCATGCCAGTGGAGGAAGGGCCGGAGGTGATGCATCCATGGTACACTCTCCTCCCCCACGCCAGTTACCGCGGGTGTCGATCCGTCGTGATGACGCTTGTGATAACATTTCCATAGCGTCGTCCGATCCATGGACCCATCGCGATCTGCACCAAGTTCTTCGGGAGCGAGCCCTCAAAGACGCTCGAACCACCATCGAGCGCCGGTGTGATGCGCGCCACCAGTCAGATAGGCGGGCAGGGCCCACTATGGACCACCCGGCACCGGGAGGCTACGGTGGCCTACCATACGAGGTGGGTTGCCCAACCTTTACCCGTGAGCTGCGGCAGTTCCAGTGGCCCTCCCGCCAAATGTTCAAACTCGACATTGGCGAGAAGTACAATGGCAAATCTCACCCATCGGAGTTCCTCAACATCTACACCATCGCGATGCAAGCTGTTGGAGCCCGTGACGACAAGGTGCTTGCTAATTACTTCCCGTTGGCACTTAAGCCCGATGTCATGTCATGGTTGATGCACTTGCCGTCGGACTCCATTTCTTCCTGGTCGGATCTATGTCATGAGTTTGTTGGTGCCTTCACGGGAGGCCATCAAGCTCATGGCCAGGCAAGCGATCTGCATATCATCCCCGAGAAGGAAGGGGAAAACCTGCGCAAGTACATCCAGAGGTTCAGCCGAGTGCAGTACAACATCCCAGACATTCATCCCGCCGCCGCGATTAGCACATTCCATCAGAATGTACGCAACCACAAGATGCGTGAAGAGCTGGCAATGAACAAGGTCGAAGATGTGGCCGAACTTTATGTTCTGGCCGATAGGTGCGCTCGAGCTGAAGAGGGGAGGAAATACCCCGGCGAGGACGCCGGTGCAGAAACCAACTCCATAGACGATGACACCACCGCCCGACGAAGAAGGGTCGACGCTGTAACAGAAAGCGCAAGGGCAAGGATGTGCTTGCCATCGAGGGATCTGACGACACCGGTGCTGCAAAGAAGGCCAAGGCGAGCAACCTCGACAAGGAAGTTGCCGGGTGTGCCGCTTGCTGAGCCTTGGCGGTTGCCAACAAGCCAGGAAGCTCCTGCAAGCAGTATTGCAAGATCCACTGCACCAAGGGCCACGACCTCCAGAACCATCGACAAGTTGAGCTGCTTGCCGAGAAGTAAAAAGCTGAGTATGAGAGGCGAGACAAGGAGAAAGGCCAGGATGGTGCGGAAGGGTCCAGCAAGAAGCGTGGCGGCCAAGGAGGCTGTCGCCGCAAGGATAATCACCAAGAGAGGCTCGCTCGGGGCCGCGACAAGAAGCGGGAAGACGATAATCACGACGAGGATGATGAGTCCAGCGACCACGAGTTTCAGAAAGCTACGGAGGCCATGTGCGTCGACGGTGGTGCCTCACTGCACACCTCTCACCGTCAGCTCAAGCAGTGGGTGTGTGAGATCACAGTGGCGGAGCCATCATTCGACGCACAAAAGCCACTGAAGTGGTCCAGCACGCCTATCATCTTTGACACCTAGGACCACCCTGATCGCACAACTATGCTCAGGTGTTTGCCGTTGTTGGTTTCACCAATGATATGCAACCTCAAGGTGACGAAGATGCTAGTTGACGGCGGGGCCGGCCTGAACTTGATCTCGCCTGTTGTGATCAAAAGGCTGCAGATTCCTGATGGAGACCTCGAAGAGATGGGCGCGTTTCAAGGGGTCAATCTGGGAAGGAGTCAGCCGAAGGGTAAGGTCACGCTGCCTGTGACATTTGGAGGCGAGTTGAACTACAAAATGGAGAGGATTGTCTTCGCATAGCCGAGATCCCCTTGCCTTACAATGGGATCCTCGGCCGCCTAGCACTGTCCAAGTTCATGGCGACGTCACACTACGCTTACAACACACTGAAGATGCCTGGGCCGATGACCGTCATCACTGTCCCCTCCGATAAGAAGGATGCGCTGGTCTGCGCTGATCAACTTTACCGGGAAGCAGTTGCAGCAACTGCCGCCAAGGCACTTGCTCCTGCCGCTGAAGCCCCGGGAGGGAAGAAGACCAGCAAGACCTCTCACACCCACTCCGGCAAGCGCACCTCTCCGGAGTGCTGTGCTCCCATCGAGGATGTGCCAGAGAGCTCCATCGGCAAGAGCAAGAAATCTAGAGCTGCACCACCAGAGACCAAGAAGGTGTCCGTCAAGCAGGACGGCATGGGAGGGGTTTCGCCATAAGCTCCACCCTCGATAGCAAATAGGAAGGCGAGCTCGTTGCTTTCCTCCAGGCGAATGTTGATGTGTTTGTGTGGCAAGCATCCGACATCCCCGGCGTTCCCATGGAGGTGATTGAGCACCATCTTGTTGTCTGTCCTCATGCGCGGCCCATCAAGCAGAAGGTCAGGAAGCAAGCTATGGACAGGCAAGAGTTCATCACAGAAGAGATCAAGAAGCTAGAAGCGGCAGGCTTGGTGAGAGGAGTACTCCATCCGACGTGGTTGGCCAATCCGGTGGTGGTGTGCAAGGCACATGGGAAGTGGAGGTTGTGTATTGATTACACAGATATCAATAAGGCCTGTCCAAAAGACCCCTTCCTGTTGCCGTGCATTGACCAGATTGTTGACTCCACGGCCGGGTGTGACCTCTTATTGTTCCTCGACGCCTACTCGGGATACAACCAGATCTTCATGACAAGAGAAGACGAAGAGAAGACAACATTCATCACCCCATGTGGTACGTATTGCTTTTTACGGATGCCTTTCGGGTTGAAGAGTGCTGGCTCGACTTTCACAAGAGCAGTCCAAATTGGTTTTGAGCCCCAGCTACATAGAAATATGGAAGCTTAAATGGATGACATAGTGGTCAAAACCAAGGACAAGGCAACACTTGTGCAAGATTTGGAAGAGACGTTTGCGGATCTGCGCAAGATCAACCTCAAGCTGAACCCTGAGAAGTGTGTCTTCGGCGTTCCGTCCGGCAAGCTTCTCGGGTTTTTTGTGTCGCAGCATGGGATTGAGGCGAACCCAGACAAGATCAGGGCCATTGAGCAGATTGAGGGACCTAGGCGGATCAAGGATGTGCGTCGGCTCACTGGCTGCGTCGCCGCCATGAGCAGATTCATCTCCAAGTCAGCTGAGCATGCCCTTTCCTTTTCAAAATCTTGAAAAAGGCGAGCCCAATGGAGTGGACCTCGCAGGCCGAAGCAGCGCTGCAGGATCTGAAGAAATACCTCTCCTCCACGCCGATACTGGTTGCGCGCAAACCATAAGAGCCATTGCTACTGTATCTAGCGGCAACGAATCAAGTGGGCAGTGCCGCGCTAGTGGCATAGAGGGAGGTCGACGAAGAAGTAGTGGAGCTGGCAGAACTGGCAGACGGTGAGCCAGAGCTCCCCCGGCAAGGCCTGGTCCCGGCAAGGCAAGGCCCTCGGCAGGGCCTGACGCCGGTGGGACAGGGCTTGCACAGTCAGATGAAGTGGTGCAGAAGAAGAAGAAGATGCAACACCCAGTTTACTTTGTCACCTCCCTCTTGCAGGGGGCTAGGTCAAGGTACTCCGGTGTGCAGAAACTGCTCTTCGGCCTCCTTATGGCCTCGAGGAAGTTGCGTCATTACTTTCAAGCGCATGAGATCACCGTCGTCACTCGCCTCCCGTTGCAACGGATACTGCACAACCTAGATGCAATGGGGAGGATTGTGGAATGGGCCTTGGAGCTGTCGAGCTTTGGTTTGAAGTTTGAAAGCACCTTGACAATCCAGAGCAGGGTCTTGGCGGAGTTCATTGCAGAATGGACCTCGACGCCGGACGAATAGATCCAGGAGACCGCTCTTCCTGGCAAGGAAACAAGTCGCAACTGGGTTATGTACTTTGACGGGGCTTTCTCACTGCAAGGCGCCAGTGCTGGTGTGCTGCTCGTCGCGCCCACTGGAGAGCACCTCAAGTACGTAATCCAGATGCACTTTCCCAGGGAGATGTCGACGAACAACACTGCTGAGTACAAGGGATTGCTTGCCGGTCTCAGGATCGCGACAGACCTCGGGGTCAAGAAGCTCATCGTTAGGGGTGATTCACAGCTTGTCGTCAGACAAGTCAATAAGGATTATCAAACCCGTTGATGGAAGCCTACTTAGATGAGGTGAGGAAACTGGAGGAGCATTTTGACGGGATACATGCAGAGCATGTCCCCCGAATGGAGAACGACATCGCCGACTACCTGTCGAAGTGCGCTGCCCTCAAACTACATGTGGAACCAGGTACTTTTGTGCTTCGGTTAACTCAACCATCCGTGGAACCATCAACAGAGTAGAACAAGTGGAGGAGATCAGGCCCCGGCAAGTACTTTCCCACCGAGCTCCCTGGAGCCGCTAGCGAAGATGTTGCCGTGGACACTGAGCTTGCCGTGGGGCAACCGACTCCGACAGGGCGTCAAGCCCTGGTCGTAGAGACAGCCGCTCCCATGGCAGAAGAGATGCCTTTAGTCCTTGCCGTCGAGCCCCAGGCTCCGGCATGGGCACAACATACCGCCAGTTTCCTCCAAACAGGGAGCTTCCTGAGGAGCAGGAAGAAGCAGAGAAAGTAGCCCGTCGGTCTGTCTTGTACCAGTTCATTGACAATGTTCTGTACAGAAAAAGACCATACAGTGTGAAATTGAAGTGCATTCCCCGGGAGGAAGGACTGGAGCTGTTGGCAGAGATACATGGAGGCATATGTGGCTCCCACATAGGGTAGAGGGCCCTTGCCGGCAAGGCCTTCCGACAAGGTTTCTTCTGGCCCACTGCCCTCCAGGATGTGACGGCACTAGTAATCGAATGTGAAGCGTGTTAGTTCCATTCAAAGAAACTTCATCAGCCAGCCCAAGCCCTTCAAACAATCCCTCTCTCCTGTCCGTTTTCGGTCTAGGGGCTCGACATACTGGGCCCTTTCCCCCGCGCTGTCGGGGGCTTTGAGTACTTGTACGTTGCAATCGACAAGTTCACAAAGTGGTCGGAGGTGGAAGCAGTGAGGAAGGTGACATCGCAGTCAGCCATCAAATTCTTCAAGGGGCTAGTCTGCCATTTTGGTGTGCCAAACAGAGTCATCACCGACAACGACACGCAGTTCACAAGCCGCACCTTCATGCAATACATCGAAGACCTTGGCAGCAAGGTCTGTTTCGCTTCCGTGGCACACCCACGGGGCAACGACCAAGCAGAGAGGGCAAATGTTGAAGTACTGCGAGGCCTGAGGACAAAGACTTTTGATAGGTTGCACAAGAGCGGAAGGCGCTGGATTGATGAGTTGTCGGCGGTTCTTTGGTCGATCAGGACGATGCTAAATCGAGCCACCGGCCAGACACCCTTTGCCCTGGTATACAGAGCAGAGGCAGTTCTCCCCATGGAACTCATATACGGGTCGCCTCGAGTGCTCTCTTATGATGAGCTTGAGCAAGAGCAATTGCGGCACGATGGCGCAACGTTCCTCGAGGAAGATCGTCTTCGGGCGGCTATGAGAGCAGCATGCTACTAGCAAGCCTTGCGCCGCTACCATAGCCGCAAGGTTCATGCCCGAAGCTTTGAGGAAGGCGACCTTGTTCTTCGGCGCGTCCAATCGGCCAAGAATTCCAACAAGTTGATGCCGAAGTGGGAAGGCCCTTATCGGGTAATATGAGTCACTAGGCCCGATGCAGTCCGCTTGGAGACCGAAGATGCCGTTCCAGTGAGCAACTCCTGGAACATCGAGCATCTTCATAAGTTTTACCCATAAGGCGCGGTTGCCGGGCTCCCCGGCAATCCACATTTTGTCCAAGCCTTGCCGGCAAGGCATGTAACCCTTTGTACAAAGCCAGGCGCAGTCCCTGAGCATAAATAAACGAAGCGCTAGCGCCCTAAGTTATAGCATGCATGCTAGGTTGAGTCTCTCAATAGGTTAGGGTTGATAATGCTTAGCGGCTACTAACCCCTAGCATAGAGGTCAAGTGTGCGTCTCTTTGTTCCTTTCCGTCCTCTTTGGTTCGCAGGGTACATGGACGTTTCCGCTGAACTGTTGGAAGAAAGAGAATGAGCCGGCACTCCGGCCCCATTAAGCCAAGGTTGCCATGGGATGAAGACACAAGGGTCCAACCCCGGGAAGCCAATGTTGCCGGGGGCTGCAGATTCAAATAAGTCCTTCATCCCCTGTTATGCATTTCCGTATGGAATTGGGGCGTATGAAACCTCGTTCTGTTCCTAGGCCATCATGCTCCCCTTTACCTGTACCTGAGAACTAGTCCTTGGGTCGGAACTTGGTTGTAGTCGCGGTGGCAAGGAAGCAAACGAAGGGCCTAACCCTACTTCGCCCCTGCCTCCGCCAAGAGCGTGAGTATGGTCTAATGAAGTAAGGGGTCAACAAGGCTTGTTGCCGGGCGACAATGTTTATATTAAAAATAACAAGGAGCCAATCCTTGGCATGGGCCTTGCTCACGCACAAAGAACCCGACAAGCACCCCTTTTCATTAATACATTCCATATAGGTACAGTTCGTAGGGAATGTAAACATGAGCAAGGGAATTACAAGTTTTAGATTTAACTAAGGCCCGTAGGTTTACAAACTTAAAAAAGATAAGATGCCAGTAATCCCTTTCTTGTCCCTCTCCTCAGGAAACGGAACAAGATAGCAGGAGGGCAAAAGGAGCACCTAGGTGAGGTACGACCAGCAGAAGGCACCAAGAGAACATGTCGGCGGCCGCCCAGGAGAGGGCTGGTGATGATGGTGCCGGGAGAAGAGCTGGAAGATGAGGCAGCGAGCCTCCAATACGCTACGAAGGCGTCGGTGCCATTTTACTCTGACTCGACAGCCTACCATCCGCCTTCTTTGCCTTCTCCGGCCTTCCCACGCCAGCCGCCCAAGGAGGTGACCCCGAGAAGTTCAAGGAGCTGGCCCCACCCCAGGGGGAAGGGCCAGGTGTAGATGCTGCTACTCTCAGTGCCGCCCGGGGATGGCGGGTTCGACGCCTAGTCAGACCCACCATCCTCCTGCCCGCTGCCCTCGTCATTGCTGTCACTATCCTCCTCGTCACTCCCGCTCGAGGAAGAGTCTTCGTCATCAGAGGAGCTCTCCATGCAACACTTTAGGCGAGTTCCAAAGTCTCCAAAGACCTTGACAGAGAGCAGGCCGTTCTCCATTAGTTTAAAATAGAGAATGAGTCCCGCCGTCAGGCTGTGGATACGAGCGAAGGTCTTCCATCCGCGGCGAAGATACATGACATGAGGGGCTAGGAAATCAACATCAACTCGCGTGCCGCTATTCCCGCAGCCCCTCATATGCAATCTCAGAGTGTGTGGCGGGTCAAGCTCCATTTCCTGAGCGAATGGAGTAGGGAGACAAAGATGACGACGCGCTGGCCAGCGCAACCCGATAAAGAATTCATGAGGCTGGTCCTCGATGTGGCCCTCCAATGGGGGAAGGACCGCCGGCGGAGGCGAGGCTGGTGCGTCGCCCCGTCCTCCTCTTCCCCGAGCACCAAGGCGACCTCGGCCTCGCCCCCTTCCCCTTCCCCTCGTGGCCGGCTCCGCCACCACAAACTCTTGGGAAGGAGGGGCGCGTTGTCGGGCGGAGACCCTCGTCGCCACCATCAAAGCACTGGCGTGCCCTCTCGCCATAGCAAAAGGAAGTAAGAAGCCAAGGTGGGAGGAGGCGAATGGTGAAAGATTGAGGGGTGTCGTCCCTCCCCCTTCCCTCCTTATAAAGGGGCGGGATCGGGGCGCGGCCGCCTCTCTCAACCAATCCGGCTCATTAAGGTGGCAGCATGTGACGCCATCGACCGCCCTCCTCACCCAATCAAAGGCGCGTGGCTATCGGCCCGCGCGCGCCTTCCCGTATTCCATGCGCATGTCACCTACCCCGCACCGTGCATGCAGTGTACGTGGCGCAAGGGGCGGGCACAGTGGGAAACGTGGAACAAGGGTTCCAAGGCGAAGAAAGTAAATGAGCAGCAGCCCTGCGGTCTTAAAGGGACACGCAAGCCGCCTCTTTACTGTTCACCGCAAGATGACGCACGCATGCTTAGGTCACCCCACGCATGATACCCATGTCACGATTCAACACGAGTCATGGGGTAGCACAGCGGACGAAGAAGTTACTGCGGTAAAAATCGGCCCCGCCTGCCGGCGCACCGTTCTGGGCTTGGCCCAACAACGCGTCGCGCTTATGTGTGGCCCGGGGGCTCCTGTTGGTGTACAGAAGTAGGGGCTCTACTTTGTATCACTTTACTTGTGCACGGGTAGTCAGAGCCGCACCCGCGGCCACACTTAGCGGGGAAGAGGAGGGAAGCCGAAGCCACAAGACAGTCAAAGCAACACCAAGACAGAGACACGAAGAGCAAGAGGGCAAGGCAGGCTCCCCCGGCAAGGCCCTTGCCGGGGTAGCCTCTGCAGCCCCGGCAAGAGCCTTGCTGGGGCAACTTGCCCAACGCCAGCGGAGCGCGCCACCCTTGAGCCCTAGGTTTCCCAAAACCACATTGGAACCAAGGCTCGGGAGGCACCTCCATGATGGCATGCAGATCTTTGTGAAGATCATAAACATACAAGAACAGACGAGGACCATAAGACGACGATCCTCGACGAGACCCTTGCCGAGGAAACCCATGAGACCTATGGCAAGATCCTTGCCGGGGACGACCACGGTGCTGGCCCCGGCAAGACCCTTGCCGAGGACATCAGCGGGGCCGCGGCCAGGCCCACACCTACCAAGGCTCCGCCGCTGTTCCCATGCAACTGCCCGCCCAGCCAGTTAGGCGCGCACCTGCGTGGCGACGTGCGGCCTCCAGACCAACCTAGCGAGCACCTGCGTGGTGGCATGCAGATCTTCATGAAGATGCTGCCACCGCGCCATCTCAGCAACCTGCCAGCCTACATGGCACTGCCCGCCTCGTTGGCCTGGACGCGTGTCGAAGCAAGGCGAGGCGGCAACAAAGCGAGGGGACACCTAAGGGGCGCATTTAATGCGCTTTGTCCCATAATGACAGAGGATAGACTCAGCCACCGCATGCACTTTCCACCTCCTGTGTGCCACTGTGGCGCCCCCTTTTTCCTATAAAAGGGGGCCCGAGGCATACGAGAGAAGGATTCGGCTCTTTGGCACAAGTCGCGTATCGTGGCTAGCTCAAGAACACTCAAATACACACCAAAGCAGGACTAGGGTATTACACATTCTCGCGGCCCGAACCTGGGTAAACGATCCTTGTGCTGGCTCCTGGACCTGCTCTTTTCACAGCCCCGCGTCCGCCGACCATAGTAGAGATTCCTGTGATCCCATAGGTGTCGTTCCCACTGAAGAACTGTACCACACTTTACCCCTACTCCAGTGGCCAAACCCCTATTAGAACTGCTGAGAGCCCATTGTCAGGTACTGTCTATGATATAAATTCAAAATTTGAACTCCTAAATTTCTGCATGTGCCTTACTTTCTCTCTTGTATGAAAACTAATTTAAGATGAATCTCCTTGCTCAAACGATCATACGATCTCACAACAATACCGGGATCTGCATTGCTCTTGTCAGTACCTCTCTCCCTTTTGCCTTGTAACACCGTACTTAATTAATTGCTATTTGATTATGTATCATCAGTTTGCACCTGAGCTTCATTATCCTTTGTTTCTTCAATATTATTTGATCTATATTTACTCTTTGCAAAATGTAGAATAATGGCAACGCTTATAAAGAATTTTCTTTGGGGAATTTATTGAATTATCCTTCCATCAACATGGAGAAGAGCTTTGTCCAGCCCGTGTTAACATGTAATGTAAGTTCATCCTTCTCAAGCCTTCAAACATTGGTCTAGTATAGATTTGGATAGGCATCATTTCCTCCACTGCTGTTTGCTTTGCTGTTTACATCTGATTGGATGTTTGCAACAACTACCAATTTCAAATTGTAGTTGTAAAAACATGTCCCTTATGCAGAACAGATCCATTTATTTGCTTATATAATTGTGAAACCTGTTACATGTCTCCTTGTTTCTCTTTCAGAGTCGTATCTCTTATGCCAGGTAGGACTTTAGGGAAGATAGTGAGCCAAACCATCTTGAGGACAACGAGATGACCCCAAGGTCCTGTCTTGATGAAGACAGTGAGCTGAAGATACTCACCAGCAGGTGTGAGACAACCTCTATGCAGTCACTGCCTCAATCAGTTCGACTTCTTAAGTCTCAACTTAAATCGGAAAGGCTTGCTTCAGCTCAGCTCCGACTTGAAGTCAAAGATGTAATGAAGATATCAGAGGACTGCCTTGCGCACTATCATGCCATACAGCTACGGGTGAAGCATCTATCATTGACACAACTGAGGTCTAATCAGCTTCTTCGGCTGTTTGGGGGGCCCGACCTGGCCTGGCCTAGTGCCTTCTGAAGTGCTCACGGTTTTTTATATTCTTTTGTCGGTGCGTTTATTTGCACTGGTGGTGAACTTTGATGCCCAGTGGATGTAATATGTGTAATAGCCATGATAGCCTAGCGTAAGTTGCTTGCTTATTTATTTCCTTATTGTCTTGTTTATTTGTTTGCTTGTAGTCAGTGCAGTTCTTTTTTCGCGGTTTGCTAGTGGCTGCAATAACCTATTTTTTAAAACTAGGCCACATAACCATGGGCTACATATTTACATAGTGACACTGGGCCTCCTACGGGCCGTAGAAACAATGGGCCTTCTATAGGCCGTATCATCAATGGGCCTTATATGGGTCATATGTGTCGGTGTACTAAAGTAGGGGCGCTCCTTTGTACCCCTTATTTGTGCATGGGCAGTCAGAGCCACGCCCGCGGCCACACTTAAGTAGGGCGGAGGCAGGAAATCAAAGCCGCAAGACGGTCAAAACAACACCAAGACGGAGACATAGAGAACAAGAGGGCGAGGTGGACTCCCCTGGCAAGACCCTTGCCGGGGCGACCCCCACGGCCCCGGCAAGGTTCTTGCCGGTGCAGCTCACCCGATGCCAGCGAAGCGCGCCACCCTTGGGCCCCAGTTTCTCCAGCATCACCAACCGCGTTGGGACCGGGGCTCGGGAGGCGCCTCCATGATGGCATGCAGATCTTTGTGAAGTCAAGAAACATTCCAAATCAGAAGAGGATTAGAAGACGACGAACCTCGGCGAAATCCTTGCCGAGGAAACCCACAAGACCCCCGGCAAGATCCTTGCCGGGGACGACCGCGACGCCACGGCAAGACCCTTGCCAGGGCCCGGGCAAGGCCCTTGCTGAGGACGTCCGCGAGGCCACAGCCAGGCCTGCACCCGCCAAGCTTCTGCCACTGCTCCGAAGCAGCTGCCAGCCCACCAGCTGGGCAGGCGCCTGCGTGTCGGCATGAGGCTTCTCGGCCAACTCATCACATGCCTACATGGTGGCATGCAAATCTTCGTGAAGGCCCTACCACCGCGCGACCTCAGCAGCCAGCCAGCCTACATGGCGCTGGCCGCCTCGCTGGCCCAGGCGCGTGTCAAGGCAGGGCGAATCGGTGGTAAAGTGAAGGGGGCACGTCAGAGGCGCATTAAATGCGTCTTGTCCTGTAATAGCTAGTGATAGGCTGAACCACAGTACCCCTATGACCACCTCCTGTGTGCCACTACGGTGATCCCCTTGCCTATAAAAGGAGGCGCAAGGCATCCAAGAGAAGGATTCGGACCCTTGGACAAGTTACGCTCATTGTAACTAGCTCAAGAACTCCAAGAACACATATATACACATGAAAGCAGGACTAGGGTGTTACGCATTCTTGCGGCGCGAACCTGGGTAAACGACCCGTGTGCTCGTACTGACTGCTGATCCCGCTCTTCTCACCACCCCGCGCCCCGCAACTATAGTAGGGATGCTTGTGATCCCATAGGTGTCGTTTCCCACCGACATCTTTGGCGCACCAGGTAGGGGGCGCAGTAGTGAGAATCTGGTTTAGCAGCTGGTTGGGCAGCTCCTCATCGCCATTGGATTGCAAGGAAGAAGGCGACCAGGCGAGCGGCTCCGCCAGTGGATGCAGCAAGTGTTCACGCAACGACAAAAAAAGCTAAGTCATGCACAACTTTGAGTAACTCTTTTTTGCGTAAGGTTATCCTCCTCGGAGATCTTTCCTTTGTACGAGAAGCCTGCACGCGGTAGGGCCCGTACATTATTGGCAACGCTCTTGGTCTGTTTCGAGTCCGCTCAACAGATCGAGCAGCTGCGTCGAGAACGGCAGGGTGGCCTTTCGCTATTAGCAACGCTCTCGCTCTGTCTCAAGTCCGCTCAACAGTTCGAGTGGCCGCACTGGGAACAGCAAGGTGGTTCACACGGCAGAAAGAACACCCTGCCGGCCGCTAAAGGGTCCGTCCTTCAAAGCATTGCGGTCCGGGTTCATGCGCCGGCAAGCCTGCCCAATTGGCGTAGGGTGGACGTACAAGGAAGGGTTGAGCAGGAGAATAACATGCACCAAATTTAAAACACTACAGAGTTATATTACATTAATTGTTGCTGCAGTTCTAACTAAAGATATGAATTGTCTTGGTAGTGAACCCACAACGGCAACAAGAAATGGGGTGCCTAATCCCGGCGCTGGCCCTCTATCCTCTGAATTTCGCCGACGCGGCTGGTGATGGGCTCGATGCGCTCCTTGATCCCCGAGAGGTTTGCATCGCCCGACAAGCTATCCAGCGCAGCGTCGAAGTCGAGGTCGGGGTTCCAGTATGCCAGCTTGGTGAGGACCTTGGTCATGGCGCCCTGGCAAAGTATCCGGGACTCGTTGGCCAAGGAGCTCGCCTGGTGGGAGTCGGGTCGTTCCAGGGCACCAAGAACGCCCTCGAAGAACAAGGTCAGCTTGGCATTAGGGCTCGAGTCCAGTTCTAGGGCATACCTGACTTCCGGTAACTTCATGTTGGTCAACTGCTTGGTGATCCTGTTGGCGATGCCGGCGAGGCGGCCGATCCAGATGTTCTCGCCCTTCACGTAATCTGCATGGTTGGCAGCGTCGTTCCTCCGCTGTTGCTTCTCCTCCGCCAGGCTCTTGGTCAGGGCTCCCTCCCGGGCCTTGGCCTCTGTGAGCGTCTTCTCAAGACCCTCCAGCTTCAGCTTCAGGTCATCGATGGAGTCGTTGGTGAGGGAGAGCTGCTCGGCCTTGGCCAGGTTTTCGTCCTACGCCATCACCAAGACGCAGCGGGCCGAGTCTCTCTCCGTCACCAGCTGATCGGCCCTGGCCTTCAGGCCATCTCGCTCCACCTCCAGCTTCTTCACCTTGTTGCCGTGGGCCAGAGCTTGGGCATCAAGCGCTTCCTTGTGCTTATCCTCCAGCTCACGGGTCCGCGCTGCGGAAAGCTTCTTGACCTCCTCATCCTTCCCGTGGAGTGCGGCAGCAAGCTTCGCCTCACGGTCGGCAAGGTCCTCCTCCTGGGAGTTTAGCTCGGCCTCGCACTGGGACCGGACGGCCTTGGCCTTGGAGGCCTCCTCCCTCACCTCCTCCCGGGCCTTCTTGATGCTGGCCTGCTTCAAGAGGAGCTCCAGCTCGCGCTGTGCCAGCTGGCCTTGGGAGGCTTTCAGCTCCTCATGGGCCTGCTGGAACCAGGCTTGCGCCTCGGCGATGCGCTTCTCGACGTCTGCCTCTGCCTGGCCCGCCACTGCCTCCTTGGACTTCACTTTGTCCAGGAGAGCGCGGTGGAGCGCCTGCAGCTTCCAGAAGCTGGCACCCATGGCCCAAAGAAGCTGCTCCACCTGGGTGCCACCGCCACCGGCGCTTGGCTCCTCGACGACCTCGAGCCTGGCGGCGGCGAGCACTTCATCATCAAACACCTCCCCCTCAGCCGGCGCCCTGGTGCTCGCCGTCCCTGGGAGGTGGACGAACACGTCGTCACTCACCTTCAGGTACTTGCCTGAGCCAAAGGCAGCATACAAGGAGGGTTGGTCATCAACCACCTCATCCTCGACAGAGGCCTTGCTGGCCTCCTCCTCGGCAGCGGCCTTGCCGGCTTCCTCCTCGGCATTGCCCTTGCCGACCTCCTCGAAAGCACCCTCGTCGGTCTCTCCGGCAAGCCCCTTGGTGGCATCCTCAGCCGCGGTCTCAGCGGCCTCCTTGGCAGCAACCTTGTTAGCCTCAGCCGCGGCGTCCGTGGCAACCTCCTTGATGATGGTGTCGGTGTCCTCCTGGTCCACCGGGGGGGACCTGGATGCCGAAGGAGGAAATGAGGCAGGGCCAAAACCAAAATTCAAGAGAGAAGGAAGGAGAGTAAGAGAAACGGATGAGTCACCCGTGCCGGGCTGAGAAAAAGCGGTCCCCTCCCCGCCAATGTCTGTTGCCAGGACAGAAGAACCGGAGCCCAAGTTTACCTCCTCCTCCTTCATGCGCATGGGCTCGATGTCTGGCGTCCTTGCCGGGGACGCCCCTCAGGGCGGTGTGGTCGACAAGGGTGGTGTGGTGGGGGTGGCTCTTGGTGGCTCCTCATGCTGCTGCCCTCCTCCTGCAGCCACGGCAAGATCAGTACCAAGAAATCATGCCCTGGTGCAAGTTGACATGGGGTAGGTGGAGAACGCACGCTGGGGGCTGAGTTGGGGGCTGCACCGCGGGCTGCTCTCCACCACCGACAGAACCTTTGAGGTGCCCGCCGGGGACTGGCTACCCGTCGAGGCCTTGGCCCTCTTTGCCGCCCGCTGGGCTAGCGTCTCCGTCTCCCTACAAGAACGAGTCAAATCAAGGAGGGTGGCACAATTCATGAGGATGGAAACGGCGAGGGGCAGAGTGCTTACTCGTCCTCCTCCTCCTCCTCTGCTGCCTTCCTCTTCCCCCTCAGGCTGAGGGACAAAAAGTCAAAGCCAATATCCATGCCAGTGCCTGCGGGGGGAGGGGGAGGTGATGGAGTCCGATAGCGTTTGGATGAGAAGGAGGCGATCGTCTTCTTCTCCGCCACCGTGGTTTTCTTCTTCGCCACCATGGCCTCCTTCTTCGCCGCCACAGCCCTCGTCACGCGCTCGATCTCCCCCGGAGCCCCTTGTCGCACCTTAGCTCTACCGGGCTGGGCCGGCTCGCCGGAGCTGGCCCGACGGAGGACGCGTCTCTTCCGCGTAGCCGGGGGGTCGCCGGCCTCGGCCTCCTCCTCGAATGATTTTTCGCCCATGCCCTCGGCAGGGGGGCCTCGGTGCTGGCACCACCCGCCTCCTTGGCGGACTTCACCCACTCGGTGAGCTCCTCCTCCTCTGTGGCCACGGCGGCCTCGTTCTCCATGCTGCCGGCATCGCCAGCAAGCCTGGCGAGCTCCGCCTCTATCGCCCTGGCGGCGATGTAGTTCAACTCCTCCTAGGTGGTGTCTTGGATGAGCCGCGGTTCGTCATGGTCGAGTTCTTCGACCAAATTGGCGAAAAACTCCTCCACTTTGCGTGCCGGGGGCTCGACCCAGGCCGGGTTGAGACCATGCACATTGAAGACGGGCATCATGGCAAGGATTTCGGCCTGCCGGGAGTTGTTGTTCAGCGGGACCACTCCTGGCGGTAGCCCGAACAAGGGCCCCTTGATGACCTTGCCGGACTTCGCGGCCTTGCCAGTCCTCTCCACCTTGCCATCGGCGTACACCTCGAGCTGGAAGAGCCTCCAGCAATACCAGGAGTGCCCCAGCATCCTGAGATTGTTCTGCAGGCCGGTGCGGAGCCTCATGATGTTGGCTGCATTCCTGAAATCCCAGGCCGGCCTCCCTTCCTTGTGCAGTGGAGCGATCCGACGACGGATAAAATCTGCCGCGATCATCTCGAGGGTGAGCCCGGCCTTGGTGAGACGGAAAATCCTGGTGGTGGCGATCGAGAACTTCTTGTCGTTGGGGTCGAGGTTGCTCCAGTCCGCACCGCGGAGCAACGGCTCCCGACGAACACCCTGGCAAAACTCTGGTGGGTTCTCCTCCACGATCCAGCACCACCGGGCCCGCCATTCCTCCCATCTCTCCTCCGTGACGCCCTCTGGGTACGCGCCCTTCTCCTGGCTCCTCGGGATCCAAGCGACGGTTCCAGAAAGGGCGCCCCCGGGCTGGACATGGGGGTAGAAGTAATGGCAGAAGAGCGCCATGCTGGGCACCACCTCGGCGAAGCCCTCGTAGAGATGGGCAAAATACGCCAGGTATGCCACGGCATTCATCATGAGGTCCAACAGGTGGAAGCCAAAGGTGTGCATGATGTCGTTGAAGAAGTCGGAAAAAGGGGGGCAGAGCCCGCGGTAGAAGTCAGAAAAATGGGTACCGTTTCTGGCCGCCCCTGTTGCAATCTGCAGGGAGGGCGCGTGTGGTGGGATGCGCCGGCGTCGCCGCCCCCCACAAAGGCTTGAAGTAGTCCCTGAGCTCGAGGGCGTCGAAAGTCGACGGGATGAAATAGGCGGCCTGCACCCGCCGCACCGCCGCCTCGCTCTCCGGTGTCTCCTTCTCCCTCGTGTCCTTGGCCGCGCCCTTGACCTTGCCGGATTTGGGTGCCATGGTGGCTGGGAAGAGAGCGAGGGGTTGGAGGCAGTGGGGGCACAACAGCAGCAAGCAAGAGCTTGAAGATGATGGGGACGGCGATGGCGAGATTGGGGAAAGCACGGGGGGTAAATGAGTCGCGCGCCCGCGGTTATTCCTTTTTATGGGGAAGACACGAGCTGCCTCTTTTCCCATTTATTGCAACATGACACATGCCTGCTGCGACTGCCCCATGCATGCCCCCCCACGTCACGCACGACCCCCATGTCACGCATTCAACGGTCGTTGTGGGGAAGCGCAGCAGACGGAAAGTTACCGCGGTGAAAACTGCCCCGCCTGCCCGCGCACTGCTCTGAGCCTGGCCCAACAACGTGCGGCACCTATGTATGGCCAGGCCCGGGGGCTCCTGTCGGTGTACTAAAGTAGGGGAGCTCCTTTGTACCCCTTATTTGTGCACAGGCAGTCAGATCCGCGCCCGCGGCCACACTTAAGCAGGGCGGAGACAGGAAATCAAAGCCACAAGACGGTCAAAACAACACCAAGACAAAGATGCAGAGAACAAGAGGGCGAGGTGGACTCCCCCAGTAAGACCCTTGCCGGGGCGACCCCCACGGCCCCGACAAGGTTCTTGCCGGGGCAGCTCACCCGATGCCAGCAAAGCGCGCCACCCTTGGGCCCCAGTTTCTCCAGCATCACCAACCGCGTTGGGACCGGGGCTCGGGAGGCACCTCTGTGATGGCATGCAGATCTTTGTGAAGACAAGAAACATTCCAAATCATAAGAGGATTAGAAGACGATGAACCTCAGCGAAATCCTTGGCGAGGAAACCCACAAGACCCCCGGCAAGATCCTTGCCGGGGACGACTGTGATGCCACGACAAGACCCTTGCCGGGGCCCTGGCAAGGCCCTTGCCGAGGATGTCCGTGAGGCCCACACCCGCCAAGATTGTGCCACTGCTCCCATGCAGCTGCCAGCCCACCAGCTGGGCAGGCGCCTGCGTGTCGGCATGAGGCTTCTCGACCAACTCAGCACATGCCTACGTGGTGGCATGCAAATCTTCATGAAGGCCCTACCACCGCGCCACCTCAGCAGCCTGCCAGCCTACATGGCGCTGTCTGCCTCGCTGGCCCAGGCGCCTGTCAAGGCAGGGCGAAGCGGTGGTAAAGTGAAGGGGACACGTCAGAGGTGCATTAAATGCATCTTGTCCAGTAATAGCTAGCGATAGGCTTAACCATAGTACCCCGATGACCACCTCCTGTGTGCCACTATGGCAATCCCCTTGCCTATAAAAGGAGGCCCAAGGCATCCAGGAGAAGCATTCGGACCCTTGGACAAGTTACGCTCATTGTAACTAGCTCAAGAACTCCAAGAACACAGATATACACATCAAAGCAGGACTAGGGTGTTATGCATTCTTGCGGCCCAAACCTGGGTAAACGACCCACGTGCTCGTACTGACCGTTGACCCCTCTCTTCTCACCACCCCACACCCTGCAACCGTAGTAGGGATTCTTGTGATCCCATAGGTGTCATTTCCCACCGACAGTATGATCAATTGGCCAAACATGGTCCAATAACAGACCGCATTATGGCCGTAAACGGGCTAGAGTTGGAATCGTCCGTTCATGGGCCAACCATAATGGGTCATCGTTAATAGGCCGTATTTGATGACGCTATGAAAACGGCCCAACATATTAACGGGCCATAAACGGGCCGACTGTAACCACGAGCTGAATTTGGCCCGCAAGCAGAAAATGATAGTAACGGGCCGTAAGTAATAGAATGCTGGAAATGAGCCCAAGAATAAATGGGCCCTGAGAAGGCCGAAAGATAACATGGGCTACAAACGGCCCAATGATTAATGGGCCGTTAATGGGTATAAAGTGATACACTGTTCATTACGGGCCAGTTTAACCACGGGTCATTAATGGGCCAAGAGTTACAAAGGGCCTCAGATGGGCCGAAAGACGTCATGGGCCATACATGGGCCAGAACTTAAATTGGGCTGGAATCATAATGGACAGCCCAGATGACACTACCAGGGCTAATTCGGATAGGTCGTAAAGGGCCCTAGGTTAGCAGGCTGTAAATGGGTTATATGCGAACATGTCGTTAACAAGCTTTCCGTGGGCCGGCCCACCACCTTTTGACCAAGTCAAACGGGCCGGCCTTTTCATAGGAATGGGCCCCCATTGGGCCGTGCCACATGTCGACGTATCATAGGCGCCTTCGGTCCAATGAGTGGATGACATCTGTCCCAACGGTGAGCCGACGCGTGTTTCCTCCAGCCAATGATGATTTTACACATGGGAAATCCCCATTGGTCGGGGCTGTTAATGGGTTATCGGATCCAAAATTGGACCCGATAGCTTAACGACATTCTGTTATGGTGGATACCATGTGTCGGTCACCCTTGATGAAAGCACTTCTGTGACGCATGATTTATCGTCATGGAAGTGGACACTTCCGTGATGATAATTTTGGTAATGTCATGGAACACTTCTACGATAGCACAGGTATGACTATCTTGATTCTGTCATAAAATCGTCATGGATGTACATGCATGACAAAAAACGCGACCTACTGTGACAAACACGTATCATCACGGAAGTGTATTTTTTTGTAGCGACTTTTCTGGGTCAATGCCCGGCCTTGGAAGATCAACACGTCACAGCCCTACCTAGGCTCAGCAGAGAGGTCCCTGCCGGTCTACATCCTAAGCAGTCCGGGTTCTTGGGCCCATCGCCCGTTGCACTCCGTATCGTTGTGCGACAAGCCGGGACGAGCACCACCTCATCATGGATGGCACTGGCCCGACAGGCCCACGATGCTGAACTGGACGTCTGACAAAGCTTCAGCTGATACTGCGATGTCGAGGCCCATAACTATTCCTGCGTGGTGGTTAGTGCGTAAAGGCCAGAGGCCAACTCAGGACAATACCCAAACCATTTGTGTATTAGGGGCTTGCGGAGGCGAGCAGAGACTCACAATCAATATGACCCCGTTGCCCCGTCTCGTGGGCTTACGGCAAGGGCCCATAATGCCCGGCTGTGCCACGTAATTATCTTCGGGTGCTCTCCGGGCCCGCCCGACTTTCACCAAGGTCTCAAGTAAAGTCAAGGTAATAGCGTGTCCAAACATCAAGGGGGAAACCCCGAGGAATCACCCTCGAGGGATTCACTCGATGTAATCGTCAAGCTGAACTTAGGAGGAAACACCCTCGAGGTTCACACTTGAGGTGTTGCACGACATAGTAATATTAGGAGTGGTGAAAGAGGAATCACCCTCGATGACCACGAACGAATAGCTACACTACAGAGTCATCATCAGGAGGGCATTACGAGGTATCACCCTCGGCACTCGATAGTAGCTCTGCAGAGTCGAGCAACAAAAGGGGCGCGATGTGATGTGAGGTGTCGGGTCTGGTCGTCGATCACGTAGATCGAGTCGTTGATGATGAAGTAGGGGCAACAAGGACAAGGTGGGGGTCACTGAAGGATCACCGATCAACCTATACTAAGCAGTTTAGGGTAACAATAGCAGGTACAAAAGCAGGCTATGTATTAGAATAGGAGCAATCAAATACACTAGCAAAATATAATGTAATCATGAGAGAATGGAATGGACGATATCAGGATGATCAAAGGGGGGGCTTTCCTGGAAGCTCCGCTGAAAGGGAAGTAGAGTCATCGATGACGTAGTCGATCACAGGGACATCAGCAGTGGTCTTGGGGTCTACCGGAGAAGAAGAGGGGGAAGAAATTGTAAATACATGGCAAACAGATGCACGTAATTATCTTTCGGATAGACGAACCAGAGGGGGAAGGTTGCAGGTTCGCTATGTGTCGTGAAATTATCACGCCAGATGTCGTAGTATGAGGACTTAGTCGTGAGGCCAACGCATCTATGTGGTAGCTTGAGAGGGGTTGATTGGGATGAGAGACACGAGGGGGATCAACACACAAGACAAGGATTTAGACAGCTTCGAGCCCCGGGAAACATCATCCGGTAATAGCCCTACATGTTGTTTGTAGCTAGGTCTCATTATGCTCATGAGGGAGACGCCGCATAACCGGCTCTCCTCTAGTTGTGTCTAGCCTTAACGATTATCTTGCTTGTCCCTCTTGGGGTGCCCTGCTCCTCCTTATATAAGTTGAAGGGGCGGGTTACATGACTAGTCCTAGTAGGATTAGGATTACTCTATTACAAGTGGAGTCCTAGTCTTTCTTCCTTTGTAAGGGAATATTCCTTACGCTTTCCTCTTAAGCCGGCCCACCATAACATGAGCCGGTCTTCTGGGCCTTGGGCCTAGTCCTCTAACTGACCCGCTGTTGGGGCCATTAGTGAGTCGCCAGGCTTGTGAGTCATCAGACCAGTTTACTGCCAGACTCGTGAGTCGCCAATCCTCCGGTGTGTTACCAATGAAATGGCAAGTCCCAGTCGGGTCATATATCCAGCCGGGTCATACCGTGGGGTATATCCCCGACATTAGCCCCCAGTTTAATTTGGATTTATCCATGTTAAACTGACCCTGATCATCATTAAGTCCTTGTCATTTCCTCCTTTTGGAAAGTCCGGGTCAATAGACCAACTTTATAATCAATTTGCTTGTAGAAGAAATATTGTGAATAAAGAATCCATTTGAGTAGGCCTTCAATTCTCTGACTTGACAAAAATATTGGTTTTGAAATATTCAACTGATATTTAGCCGGCTTGTAGAACTTGCTGAATTATGATTTCCAAAATCGTCTAGTTATAAAAACTAATGATTCCGGGTCATGACTGTTATAGAAACCGGCTCATGATTGTTGCCAACGCTGGGTCACACAATTGATCTTCCTGATTCTCTCAAAACTGAGAATTCGAAGACGTTCCTCCTTTATGTGCATATTACCTATAGCCCTCAAGTCTTAAGAGGAGAACATAGTGATAGCTTAAGACTTGCTTTAATATAAGTGCTGCAATTTGGAGAAATCCGGGTTGTTCCTGTTAGCCGCCAATCATAGACTGCATATTTTGAACTTCCCATGTGTAGCCCCCAAGTGCCGGGTCATTATGAAATAATGAGCAGGGACTTTGTAATTATGATCATGTAGACTTGAGCAGCAACGTGTAGCCCCCAAGGGCCGGCTAAGTAAGATAATACTGAGCTGGGACTTTGTATATACTTCATTGAAAATATCACCATATTATGGAACCCCCACCATGGGCTTGAACCCACGTCCACAAGGTTAAGAGCTTTGTACTCTACCAACTGAGTAGTGGACCTTTCAATATAATGGATTAAAGCTTGTGTACCTTGAACTTTTGACAGGAGCAATTAGTAGCCCCCAAGGGCCGGCTCATTACCATGTGATGAGTTGGCTCTTCAATAAGGCAAGTAAAAAATGACTTTGCATTAGCCCCCAACTGTCATGGTGCATGCTTGCAGCGACATGGGAGTTCCATATTTGATATAATCATGATTTAAATAATGTAGCCCCCAAGTTCCGGGTCGTAAGCCTGCAGCGACTCAGGACTATTCCTTTCGTTGTAGAATAAATCATATCCATTAATAAAATAATAGCCATTGCGCTAAAGCGACTTTGAAAACCTCAATCGTAATACTGGTTATTGATAACCATAATAAAAATCCAGACATGTTGGCTATTCAAGATTTGGATAATATAATCCGGTATGAAAACCTCAATCATTCAATATTATCATGACAATCCAGCCGAGTTTGGCTATTAAATATTTGAATACCTTATTGGTTGACAGGTAAATCCGGAGTTTAAATACTCAGTAGCTCTTGGCCAATAGCAACTTAATGAGCATCCATTGTAATCCAGGATTTTTTGTAACCCGACGGCTTATAGCCTTTGTGAACATCAATAATTGATAACCCTTTTGAAACACCAATTACATTTTTTTGATGATTGAACTTAATCATTTATGTAAGTCATAGCTCTATAAATCCTGCACATAGTTTAAACAACATATGCCCTGGCGACTTAACTTCAAAAGCCATGACAGGTTATCAAACCTTAGACAACAAAAATAAATATCATACCTATGATACTTATGAACATTGTCGGCTTATCATGCCAGTAAGGGTAATAACCCTAAAGATACAGAGCACAACGCCCTGTTCACTTTAGTCACGTCGCTAGCTTATCCCGCCATATGCAGCAAGGGGTAATATCCCAAACCTTAGAGCACAACGCTCTAAGCACATAAAATCATTATACACTGGCGACTTAACATTCAAAGCCAGCTCACGAGGGTAGTAACGCTATGTTCTCCTTGGTGAATACACCTATGTTTGAACAGGAAGCCCCCACATGCTTTGTAATCATGGCATACGAGTCGGACCAAAAGGGTTAGTTCACAGTTATGCTTCGAATACGAGCAGGACCAAAAGGGTTAGTTCACAGGTATGCTTCAAATACGAGCAGGACCAAAAGGGTTAGTTCACAGTTATGCTTCGAATACGAGCAGGACCAAAAGGGTTAGTTCACAGCTATGCTTCGAATACGAGCAGGAAGCCCCCAAGTGGTTTGTGGCATTGCACCGATCAAGAGGGATATTCATGGCTATGATTTGAATACGATCAGGAAGCCCCCAAGTGACCATAAGGTTTGGCATTGCACCGATAAAGAGGGTATTTATAGCTATTATTTGAATACGATCAGGAAGCCCCCAAGTGACCATAAGGTTTGGCATTGCACAGATCAAGAGGGTATTTATAGCTATGATTCGAATACGATCAGGAAGCCCCCAAGTTACCATAAGGTTTGGCATTGCGCCGATCAAGAGGGTATTTATAGCTATGATTCGAATATGATCAGGAAGTCCCCAAATGACCATTGAAGTAGGGTACCTATGTTTGAGTTGTGCTTTGTAACAGACCCTCTTTGGTCCCTTCAATTTTTCCGAGAACTCAAATTTTGCGAGAGATAAATTCTTCTTGAGCCGGAATTTTAAATCGGATATTTGAGAGCTTCAAAACTTTGTGATAGACAAATTTTCCTTAAGCCGAATTCTAAACCGAATATTTGAGGGCTTCAGTGAGAGACAGATTTCCCTTGAGCCGGATTTTAAACCAGAATTCTTGAGCCGGAAATTTTCTGACGGCCTTTAAATTCTCATCAATATGGCAGCAGCCTCTGGGACCGGGTTATCTTCCCTCCAATGACCCGAAGTTCTTGAATCTGCTTAAACTGGCAACATTTACTGAATCATGTCATCGTAGCCCCCGAGTCTTAAGACGACTCGATGAGTTGGCTTGAGATTCTCCATAGTTGACCGCGATATAAACTAGTATGAGTCATTCAACAGCTCAGTGATATAACAATCCCTTTTGCAGTAGATAACTTGTCCTGGATTAGAGAACTTGCAAGCTAGAGTAATTGCTCCTTTAAAGAAAGCAATATGTAATATAAAAAATATAATGGATGGATTTCACCTGATATGTTAAGCCAGAAATTATCCACCGTGGAGTTGATGATCACCACGGTGAAGCTGAAATCAATCACGGTTGAGCCAACCGCGGCGTTGTAAGCCAACACGGACGGGCGAGTCAACCACGTCATGTTGATGTAAATTGGGCCGTAAAAACGTCGGTTTGCACATATATTGGTCGAGAATCATGACATGGCAAGATGCTAGCGCATAATAATGATGGTGCGAGCTATACATCCATGATACAACCGTCACTCTGGCAGTGAATAATTGTCCTGCATAAACATTAGTGCAGACCAAGGCAAAAATAAATTGTTCTTTGACTAAAATCAATATGTGTCAAAAAATATACTTAGATGAATATCACCTGTGTTTTTCGGATGACCAATGATCTGCACATGGACTACCAGTACCAACTGATTCATCCTGTGCACAATCTTCCTCTTCCTACATACTTTTGTCTAGGTGTGGACTAATAATGACCTTTTAGCTCCATGTAACATAATACTAGTAGCAATGCACTTGCAACACCAATGCTTTGCAGTATGCCTTTGGGTGCACCACTGTTGGCCAGTCAACGCACCCGCGGGACGCATCCAAAAAGAACCAGGCACGGCGAGCCAGCAGTTAGGCACGGCAAACCATCAAGGCCAGCGCGGTAGGGGCAGCGGGTCGACCCTGCAGCGGCTCAATGCGTGACGGTGAGGGCGGCTTAAAACAAACCACGCTGCAGTGGTGACGGAGGCAGGCAGGTCAAGCGTCGGCCTGAAGTGTGTCAATAATGGAGCCTAGAAACAACGGCTCAGAGCAGGATGGCAGCGGAGGAGCGGAGGGCCGGCTCGGCGATTCAGTAGGGCCCGCAGCGGCTTATGGGGGCGATGCCATGGCCACGGCGAGGGCGGATTTTCGGTGGTGCGGGTGGCTTCTCCGGCAATAAACCATGACCGAAACAGTGTTTTTTTAATTCAGGCAGATGAAGGCATACCCTGGCTGAGGCCGCGGAAGTGAGCAATGGGTGAGTCAACGGGGCGGCAGGCCGGCTCAAGCGCGGCTGCAGCCACGCGGTGGCAACTCAAGGCGATGGGAACAACGACCGGTCGTGGAGCAAGGTTGGATCGTCGCAGCGCGGCCCAGGGGCTCATAGCTAGGAACGGGGCCAGCGGGGCGCAGACAGCCGAGGAGTGGAAAGAGGGGCGTAGGACGGAGCGGTCAGCGTGCCGGCTCGACGGTTAGACGGAGACCGCGGAAACAAGGTATGGGCGGCCTGCGGTGGCTCGGAGGCGCCCCGACGAACCCGCGATGGCAAGGCCATACGGCAAAGCCGTAGAGTACGAATCAATCCCTGTCTCCCCATGCTCATCCGGGTCGTTGTCAGTTTGACCATCCCCAATCTATGTTCGCCAGGTCATGGGCCCATGACCCCTTTCTGTATTTTCTTATACCTAAATCCTAAAAAGTGGCCGAGTGATCGTTTGCTCGTGCCAGCACACGCTCTCTCGCGTCGTCGGATCGGCATCACGCGGTTGGGTGGAGAAGCGGTTTGCCTCGTCGTGTGCGCCAGGTGGCACCTGGTCGCGGCGTCGTGCAAAGAAGCCCGTTGGGTGGAGAAGTGGTCGTGGGTCCCGGCAGTTCTCCCCCTCCCTCCGCAGTTCCGTCTCCTCCCCATCCCCCCATTTCGAAACCGTCCCCAAGCGCTTCTCCACCAAATCCGCAGCAGCCGGCGGCGGTGCAGCGATTCGGCGGCCGTCCTCCGGCGTAGTGAGGAAGGGACAGCGTGCGCGGTGTGCAGGGAGTGGTTAATCAGGCCAGGCGCGCGTCGGTGCGGCGACTGGGGCCATACGTCGGTGCAGCCGTCGGAGGCGGAAGGCGCTGCAGCGCCGGAGACGCGGGCGAGGAGGGTCGACGCGCGCGTCGGTGTGGCGACCAAGACTGTTCGTCTACACCCGCAGCATACAGCAGCAGTTGGAGGTGGAAGGTGCTGCAGCGCCGGAGACGCGGGCGAGAAGAGTCGACACGCGCGTCTTCGCCGTGTGGTTCGCGCGGAGGAGCAGAATCACCTTGCGCGTTGGCGAAGGGCAGAATCGTAGGTCAGTTCATCTCGATCCCATTTTGTGTATGCTTGTCAGATCTCGTGAGTTTTGGGCAAAATCAGTGAGTACCTTTGCCATTGTAAGAGACTAGGAAGAGATTATGCATAGGTTAACTGATTTGAAACGGATTAAGCACTCGTTAGATTTGGTTTTGGTGCTGGTGAGCATTCAAGGCTTGGTGATCTGCTGACTTGCGCAACAACTACTCATAGGATGCTCATATAGTTTCCTAGCACTTTTTCTCATGCAACAAATGGAACTATGCTATAGGTTCCTGTTGTTGAAATGTTTGTGTATTAGGTTTATGTGCTGTGGTTCGACGCTCGTGTTTGTTTCGACTGAGTTTGTAGATATGTATGTCAGTTTGGTTAAGTTTTGTGACTGAGTTGTCAGGCTTTTTTGCTGGAGTTTTGCTAGTCAGTTGCCTGAATTGCCCTCAACTGTTGCCTAGTGTGCCTGGCTTGCCCAAGTTTTGTTAGTCAGTTGTCTGAAATGCCAACATGTGTTGCCTAGCAGCCACCATATGTACTGCATTTGTGTAATCTCAAACTTGCTCAAGCTTTCTTAGCCGTTTTTCCTGAAATGCCAACATGCGTTGCATAGTGATTGATGTGCAATAGTTGTTTGTTGCTCCTTGTAGTCATGTTTTACTTAGGTTTTTTGTATGTACTTTTGTATTAATGTTGTAACATATAGTGAAAATTAGATAGTTTACAACCCTACAACCCTTTCCAGGGTCCACTTTTTTTTGTAAACTGTTATTTGCTTAGTTTAGTAATAATCTTAGTCAAAATGAATTTGTTGCATGATATACATTTTTTTCAAAACAACATGTTATTTTTTTGTGTGTGTGTGTGAGGTAGGAATTAATTCAGTAGAGGAAGGTTAATATGGTGGACCTATAATTGGCCCTATTCTGTAGGATAGTTTTAAGCATTTCACGTGAATTCATTCTGTTATTTTTTGTTCTAGGTGCCTTGATTTGTTTCAGATTCTATAGGAAATGTAGAGGGAGGGTAATAGGGCCAATTATAGGATAGTTTTGTAATATATTGAAAATCAGATAGTTTACGACGCTTTTCATTACCCACTTTTTTTAAATTGCTGTTCCTTTAAATATGCAGCAGAAATTAGATGGCTGGGACAAGCCATAAGTTAAAACAGGATGGACCTGCTGGATCAAGCCATGATGACCTTGCATCTCATGGGGATGAAGAGCATCAAGCACAGGTGTGCACATGCTCAGGAAGTTTTTATGTTCTCCATGTACATAACAGATTTTGTTTTCCATTTTTTATTTATTTATGTGGTTTCTATCTTTCAGCCACGGAGCAGTGCACCAATAACTGGGTACAAGCGTATGAGAACTAAAGCAGCTGCTGCAAGGGGGAAGCGCCCTGATGATATCATTAGTAACGAGAATAGCAACGAGAGCCAAGCTGCAGATGCTGGGAATAAAAATGTCGAATGTGCAGACGTCGACCAACCTCCAAAAGCAAAACGCCAGAAGACGGGAGGAACTGAGGTATTTTGCATAGTTGCCTCAGTTTCACTGAGCAGTTGCCCAGCATTGATGCATAAGTTGCCTATGCTGTGATGAACCTTTTTTCCCTTCCCTTTTGCTAATTCCCTTTTTCTGTTTTTTCCTTATGTGCAATAGGGTCGTAGGAACAGGGCATCCCCTGCAAGGCTCTTCAAGTTGAACAAGGACTTGGTTCCTGACCAAAAGAGTGTCATCATCGGAAAAGAATTTGGTGGCATTCTGGACCTTGCAGCGAGTAGCATGCCCGGAGATTTTAGCCAGTGGATAATGAAGCATTACGACCCGGAGATTTCGCAGATAGTCATTCCAGAAAGGGGGAAGATTCCTGTAGATGCCGCAAGTGTCCGTAGGATATGGGGTTTTCCCAACAGGGGCAGGAAGGTGTGCTTCGAGAATCGGCCTGAAATCACAAAGGCAATGTACATTATTTACAACATCATATCGAAGAACTCCCCAACCCTCACAGAATGGTGCAAGATGATTGTAGACATGGGAGGATCTCATGATGATGACTTTGTCCGCGCTTGGCTAGCTCTTGTTTTTTCATGCTTCCTTGCCCCTTCAACTAGTTTGAGCATTTCCCCAAATAGTTTCCCGGCGGTCATGGATGTCAATGGAATAACGGAAACCAATATATGCCAGTTTGTTGTTGATCAATTAAAGCTTGCGTTCACTTCGGGGCGTGCCAACAAGAAGGCTGTTTGTTGTTGTGTTTTCCACCTTGTTGTAAGTGCTTCGAGCTGTTTTGTTTTTTTAAGCATCAATTGTTTACTTATCTTTTCTTTTCTTTTTGCAATCATTAGGTAACTTAAACATTTCTGTTCTTTTTCCTTGTCTCTACGCAGCTGTTGTACCTAGACTCTCTGGATGTTGATGAGCGAATCCCGAACTTGGTACCAAGGGTTTCAGTCTGGAATTCAGATTTAATCTCCAGACTTATCAAGAAGGACAGGAAGGCTCCAGGAGAATATGGCCAATTGCGGGTAACTCAATTTTTCTGTTTTAGGATATTTATTTATTGTCATATTGTTTTTAGGCAACACTACCATTTTAGAGTAGGCAATTCACTTTAAAAGAGCATGCAAGGTAATGTATCTTTTTGGGCAAGTGCCATACATATATTTCAAGTAGGTCCAAGTAGTTATCAGACTTATTTGAAACTCTTTTGTTTGCCATGCACACAGTTGGATTATGTTCACAGGAAGGATTTGTTGGGTTGTTGTATTCTAATAGTAGCTGCCGGAGTACATCTTTTAGCTCTTTTTTTTGTCTGTGCAATTTACATGTTGAAAAGTAGCAAATTAATACAACCACCCAGGCAACTTATGTTCTGAAAACTAGCAACTTGCATACTAGTTCTTCATTTTTGTTGATTACAATATCCACTAATAGTAGGCAACAGGGGGGAAGTGTCATAATGGTTGCAGGAATTTAAAGACTATTAGTAGTACTATTTTTTCTTCATTTCTTAGTTCTTTTTTGGTATGGGAGTGCCAGAATTGTTGTCACTCATAGTTTTTTTAATCTTCTTTTGCTATAAACCACCAGCTCAAGACGGAGTTTTCTTGGTGTGCGGATGATAGCTTGTTTGGCAGTATGGACCACATCACCAAATTTTGCTATAAACGAAAGTTCAGACAACGATGATGGTCATGATGGATCAAGTGGAGTTCAGGGGAAATCAAGTAGCCAGGGAGCATGACAAACGATTGATCACCATGGGGGGGGGGTAAGTGCTGACATGGGGAGGGAAGACGGAACTGAGGGGAACAAGGGCAACGATGACGATGAAGAAGAAGAGGATGACGAAAATGAAGATGATGAAGGAGAGGAGGACGATGACGACGAAGAAGGCGATGTTGATGAAAAAGACAAGGAAGATGATGGGCAGTGGAAGCAGGATGAAGATGATGAAGATGACAGTGGAGGTGGCAACGGTGGTTCAGGCAGCAATGGTGGCTCCGATCGGGACGAGGATCCCGCAGCTGAAAACCCAAGCAGCGATGATGATGAACAATGCACGCTGCAATTTCTGATTGAAAAGAAGAAGGACAGAAAGGCAAAAGGATTGGATGCGGCAGATAGGATTTGTATGAGAGACCTTGTGATGACAGAATTCAAAACTGCTGTTTCCCAGGAACCACACTTCCCTTTTTTGAAGTGAAAGAAATGTGGGGTATTGGTGACATAAACATGGCAACCGAAGCAAAGAGGATGTTCGAAGAGTTATTGAGGGGGGAAGACTTGGATTTGAACTTCCCATTCAACCCCAAGGAAATATGCCCAAAGGCGATTCGGCAGAAAATAATGAGAGAATTTGGCGCTGCTCTAAATGAAGCTACAGAACAGAAGATTGCTTGTCGAAACCAACTACCACCACTCCCTCCATCAAAGAAGATGAAGAAAATTGTCTGTTTTATATTGGAGCCATCTGTGATGAACAAAACAGCAATGCATCCACAAGCATATCGTGCCGAAAATCCTGGTTACGGCCAAGGGGGAAAGCCAAGGCAGTTAGCCATGAAAAAATCTGGTCCTTCTCAGCAGCAACAACAAGCAAATTCTGAAACAAAAGAGGCAATTCATGGGAATGCCAAAACACAGGTGGTAAAGAGTACACCATCAAGCTCAGCAGCACCCCCGTGCAGCAAAGTTGGAGATGAGGTAGTACCTACAGGAGTAGATCCAAAGCTTTCGGGTAATTTTCATTCCCAATGTCAAGCAAGTGGATCACATATTCTGGCAACTCAGTCTAAGGAGGAAGCAAGACCAGCTGCTTTTCAGGCAAGTTCTGCAGAGGAAACACTGGACCCCACAAAAGTAAGGCCAGTACAACTCAAGAAGGGACCCACAGTTCTAGTAAGCACAGGAAACCACAGCGGAGCACAACCACTAGGTGACTTAAATGGTCAAGTGCCTTTCCCGTCTCGGGGAAATGTGATGCAGTCAGCCAATGGTATCCAGAGGGCCAAGGTGCAAGACTTCAAGGCATCACCTGAGGCTCGATCATTAAATCATGCAGGACACAAAAAGGAGAAAGAGAACATCCCCCCGGTGCTATGTACGGAGATCAATAGGATACAACACCTGCCCGAAGCTGTAACCATGGGAAAAAGCCCGGAACAAAAGTTGCCAAGAGCCCTAGGGAAATTGCCTGTCTGCTCAACTGTACTTGCCCAACCTGAGGCCACAAGTGTTCCAGAAGCAGTAGAAGCAACTGGCCAGGGGAACACTTACCATTTCTCTAATGTGGAGGAGCGGTACCACGAATTCACGCGTGTTAGTGGGAAGGCAAACAATGCACTAGAAATCAATGTTCTAGCTGTGAGTGAGTTGTTTGCAAGGTGTGTTGATCCAAACAGCAAGAATGCCCAATCCAACTCCACAAATCACAACTTAGCAAATGAAGATAAACAACATTTTGAGCAAAGGGACACCAAAAGATCTAATAATTTTTTCAAAGAGTACTGCCCAGCACCAAGTTTCGATCTAGGCATAGATGATTTGCCCACAAGATCTGCAGACAACACAACACATCAACATGTTGGGTCAAGAACATTTGTAGAGCATGAGTTCAAGGAACTCCCAGTACATAACCAGCCAATCATTGATATAACCGATGATGATTATCTGTTGGACGTTGAAGGCATTGACCCGTGTGTGCAAGCAGAAGGAAATGCGTACCAAACACCTGAAAAAAGTTCTAACCAAGGAGAAGTGGGGTCAGGCAACAAGATTTACTGCAGTAGTAGCTCAGGAGAGATGCATCCACATCAATTCGAGAGAAGGATTATCAAGCCACCTCCTTGCAAGAGGTCACCATTCATTGACTATAATGAGAAGAAAGTCTACATGCCCAAACCCGAAGCAAATAGATTGTATGCATCAGTTATTTTGCATGGAAGAATTAATGAAGAAGAATCACCAGATGTGGATACCAGGTATGACAGTATATTACTTCATTTCTTTTTTGTCAGCTTTTGCACAATGCACTTTCCCCAGGCAAGGTCTATCATGTTATCCAGGCAATTCAAACTGTGTTTACAAGCAATCCAGTTATGGAATCAGGCAACTTGTCTTAGTGTGAAATTCTTTTTTTGAAACAGTCTCTCCTTGATATGACCATGCCCCCATGTGTTTTTCCTAAGTTGAAATGGTGGTAGGCAAATTATGGAAGGATTTTGTGAGCTGAATGCCTCTTTTTTTTCATGCAGCCCAAGGGTAATTGAATATGGCAAGTACTTTGTCACAGTCAGGGAGCTCGCAAACTCAATGAAGAAGGCAGGTTTTATCGCGAGCCATGTAATGGAAGTTGGTATAGAGAGTATAATGATGAACTTGCCACCAGACTCAAAGAAGCTCATGATGCCCGTCAGGTTCTCGGTAAGAAAACGCGAAGCAACTAACAGTGTAGTTTTGCGTTTCTTTCTTTTTCTTTTTTCATAAAAGGTCATGGTCATGTCTGTATTCTTTTTTACATCAGGTTCAGATGCAAAACATGGAATTGAACGGCAAGGAGCTCATTTCCCGGTTCAAGAAGTCGAATTGCTTGGACCGTAAAGACATGGTAAGTCAATGGTTTCTTTACTTTTTACCAATGAATTACATATGACTTTTTATGCTAAAACTTTTGCCCATGACATTGCTTTTCTGTGACAAGTTGCTTACATATGTGCATAACTTGCATGTGCATTTTTGGCTGGTTGCTTACATAAGTACATAACTTGCCTATGCATCTTTCTGTTTTTTGGCAAATTACTCACACAAGTACAAAACATGCATGTGCATTTTTTCTTCTTCAGTCCATGTCGTAATTTGTGAGAGCACACAGAAAAAGTTGCTTAAATCCAGCTTCTAGTATTTTATTTTTTTATACTAACCCCATTTGTTTTTTTCTAACAGATTATGTTCCCAGTTTTAGAGAACATTGACAAGACAAAGCCTAAAACAGGCAATCATTACTGGATTTTTAACGTGAACATAAGGGATTAACGTTTCGAAGCTCTTGATTCTTGGAGGACGCTAAAAAACAAGTCTTTAGATGTTTGTGCAAGGAAAATGGTTGCAAGTTTTCGGTCTCTATGGGAAGAGCATTACGCCAGTTCCCGTGTCTCGCTGGATGACTTTGGGCTTACCAACATCGACGTTCCAAAACAGAACAATGAGTAAGCATCCACTTCTTTTCACATATTAACTATGGTTTTGTTCAGTTTTTTACAAGTGACACACTACTACATAGAGGAAGCTAGCTAACTAGAAAAGTTCTTTTTTTCAATTTTTGTTTAGGTTCGACTATGGTGTTTTTGCTCTGACGCTAGCAAACGGTTTGGAGGCAAGGGTTGTTCCAAATTTCACAGCTGAGGATATTCCAAGCATAAGGAAACAGTTGACTAACGCGTGGGTTGACAACGCCAACAACAAGGCTCCATGGAAAAGCATACTCAAGTTAGCATAGGTCGGTTTTTTCTCCCCTCACGCACACTACATCCATGTAAATGCATGTGTTGTTTTCTTTGCTCTTTTGTGAACTTTTGGAGTGCCGAGGGGGGGAGTTGCCTGCATAAGAACTTGGAGCAGGCAACTCAATTGTATAAACAGGCAATTTAAGCTTTACTGTGAGGCAAGTTATTCAGAATAACCCATAAAAGACAAATACTATGATCATTACATAACCAGGGAATTGTTGCATTTTTAGCATTGCAGAATCTTATGTATGTAAGTTTTTCGACCATTATGGGGAGATCAAGGGTGTTTGCGGGGCAATTCAAAGCACACAATAGGCAACTCAAAACTTATAACCAGGCAACTCAAACTCTAGTGTGAGGCAAGTTAGCCACAAGAAACTGTAAAACAGAAATAATAGTTTAGGATGTTCAAACATACAGACCCACAAATAGTTTAATTTGTCAATTCCATTCGACAAAGCTTTTTAGCCATCTGGTCACTGTTTGACCATTACACCAATCTGGTCGGGCAGCTTCCACCATTGTGGTTAACAGAACCACAATAGCTGCACTTGTTCTTTCTCTTCGGATGCAGCTCAAGTGCTGATTGAATTCTTTTTGACTTTACCCTCCCTTTTGTTGTTGATTTTGGAGGGTCTCTAGGAATTACAGGGCCAAGTGTGGTAGTAGGTCTTCCAAACTGTGGTTCAACCATCGTAGTACCTTGTGCGGCTGCAACAGCTGCATGTAGAGATGCCATACTGAGCGGCTGGTGCGCATGTCCACCAGGAGCTTACACAATAGGAGATGGAATTGCATTGGCATTTTCTTCTTGTGTAGTTGAAGAACCTGGGTGCTGTCCATACCTGCCATCCACTGTTGCTGATGATGCAGGCGATGGTGCCAGTCCAGGAATAGCCACATAGGTTGTGTTTGCCGCGGTAGGCCCCCGTGGTGGTTGTATAGCCCCCATAGTTTGTGGTGCACGCCAAATTGCTGGTCTAGGACCCATAGGAGGTCGCGCAGGACCTCTTGCTAGTGCCGTATGCATCAAAAGTTGTGGCACAGCTCCTCTTAGCGCTTGCACAGGCCTTGTCATTATTGATCCCCTTGAAAGGTGTGGTGCTGCTCCATTGTTTAGTGGCACATATCCCGACAGTTGTTGTACAGGCCAGCAGCTTTGAGTGGGAGGGCTCCTGGGTAGTGGTACAGCCCCACTGTGCATCACTACAGCCCTGAATGCTGTTTGTTGGTGTCCATCCTCACTCATAGAGTTGCCAGCTAGTTTTGGTGCCTTTTTTCTCCGCGGTGCAGAACTAGATTGCTGCTGCCTAGGTCCAGAAGAGGTTTGTGCAGGTTCGTCAGGATGCACCGCCAGGTCACTAGTTGCCTGAGTGTTACTCGGTGGTGGCGCAGAAGTAGGTTGCTGTTGTCTAGATCCAGAAGGGGCTTGTGCAGGCCCTTCAGGACGCACTGCAGGGCCACCAGTTGCCTGAGAGTTACTCGGTTGTGGCGCACAACCATCAGCTGATGGTGGCGCAGAACCACCAGAGAGCCCACTTGTTGGTGCTGCCGTTTTCTTCTTCTTTGACATGTTGAGATTTTTGATTTCATGACGTGCACCACGCATATGTTTTTTTACAATATCCGTTGCAGCATCTGATGCACTAGCAACCCGGGAAAGACTACCAGAATCCATCATCAAATTTGCATGCCTGAGTTCCTTCTTCGACTGTGGTGGCATCTCATCAGGTTGGTCTTCGACAGCAGGGGGTGCATTGGGGATTGCCATAGGTGTCCATCTTCTAAGTATGTACTGCGCTGGGATTTCATGAACACCAAGTTGGTTGAAAACTTTCAAGATATGGCAGCAAAGCATGCGGTCCCTCTCAATTTGCAGCAGTCACATCTGTAGTATCCAGCACTAGCTTCCACTGTGACAAAATAGCCCCTAGAACCATATTTGGCAACCCACTCTTGATTGGGGTAAACCTCATACAAGTTTTCACCATGCGGTCGCACATTGTACCTTGTAGTCAACTGAAACTCGTCACGAAACTTCTCGTACAAGTCCCTAGTATACGATCCGTACGCCTGCTTCTCTATTGGGTAAGATGACCACATTTCAGTCTGTAAATGTGCTGTCCTGTAGTCTTTTGAACCCTCCCGGACTAGTATGTGTGTTTGGATTTTCTGATATTGCTTCACAAAGTTCAAAATGGACTTGTGTGGGTTCACATATCGCTTAAGGACAGCATTGAACCCCTTGCTGCGTTGAGTTGACTGCAAGAAAGGGAAGAATTGGTGCTTGAAGTAGCAGGGTACCCATGTCTCTCTGTACTTGTATAGATTCTCGAAGTGAGAGTCAGTCATAGCCTCATACTTCATCATCAGCTCACTCCACCCTGCCTCAAATTCTTCCGGCGTCAAGCTAAAGTCAACACAGTTGTTGAAATCTTTGGATAAGCCAGGGTTTCGCCCCAGCAATGCTCCAAGCTTTTCTTGTGCTTTTTCATAATATGCCAGCGGCAACAGCGGTGCACACTTGTAGGAAAGATCTTTTTAATTGACTGTGCCATTGCGATGTCTTGGTCGGTTATGATGTTGGTGGGTGCTACATTATGCATTGCCTCAAGGAAGGTTTCAAATAGCCAATCAAAGCTTGACGCCAACTCTTGCCTAACAAAGCCACAGCCCAACATGAATGATTGCCCATGCCTGTTAATCCCAACGAATGGTGCAAAGGGCATGTTGTACATGTTAGTCATATACGTTGTGTCAAAGGAGATACAATCATGATAAGATTCCACGTACGCCTTCCTTGCTGCACCATCGACCCAGAAAATATTCTCAACCCTGTCTTCCTCATCATATTTTATCTTGTAAAAAAAATCTGGATCCTCTCTCTGCTGATCTTTAAAGTAAGCAACTGTCTCTATCATATCCCCTTCTTTTGTATCATCCTTGTTCAAGAGCGTCTTGAGGTTTGTAATGTGCTTTGTGCTATAAGGTACAATGAGTTCTGTCCCATAGAAATCTGACATGATGTGCATCATACGACCTGTTGACATGAAGTCACAATGGTGGTCAATCCTTTATCCACACAAAAACAGCGCCAAAAATAGCTTCTTTTTTGTTTTCAGCAAGGCAACTCAAATGCAAAGCTTGGGCAATTCATGAAGCTATACAAGCAACTACAACCATATGCCTCAGGCAACACATGAGCAAAATACACAAAACAAACCAGGGGGTAACTATGCTTTAGTGAGCAAGTTGACCCCATCCAGAAACAAGTACTATTGTACATTTTAGCTACAAAGAGACTAATCATAGGCAAGTTTAGGTTCAACACCAAATTTATTTTATAAAAAAACTAGGCAAGTAGGAACTTTTGCATTGAGCAAGAAATAGGTAAATATTAGGCAAGTCCAGCATCCAGAAACAAATTAGGCATTTTATCTCTTTTTGTACTGTTATAAGCAATTTAGTGTCACTATCAAGCAACTAAGGCATATGTTTGAAGCAAATTAGTGACATGTTTCAAGCAAAATCAAGTACTTGTTGATGGGCTAAGAAACACACAACCAGTAGGCATGTCCAAGTTCTTAAAGTTGGAAGATAGGGGGGAGGTGGGTGTGGTTCAAAACCTGTAGTCAAATTGCAGTTATGAAGGTGAGTAAGGAAGGCCCTTTCTTCTGGCGGGATCCCTTGGTGTGATCGCAAATACTTAGTCAAACATGGCTTCTCAATCAACGGATGGTTGTGCTCGCTAACAAAGTAGATCACCTCCCATCTGCCATCTATCACCTTCACAATCATCTTAGCTTTGCAACCAGTTTGCACAATTTTATCTCTTTTTTGTTTCTTGCTCCTCTTTTTGCCCTTACTATCATCATCAAGAAAGACAATAGCCTCATCTTCATTATCATCTTTTGCTTGCTCAACAATGTCATCTAGCACGGGAATCTTTTCTGCCCCTCCGTCATCAATATCAGGCTTTCGAAACTTGTTGCAAACAAACTGTTGTTTTATCAACTCCCTAGTTTTCATATCCTTCCTTGAACTATTCATTTTGATTGAAAAACCCATCTGCAAGGAATATGCATTGTAATGCACCTTGGCATCTTCCAAAGTGTCGAACCTCATGCCCACGTAAGGCTCCTTGGGCTTTGTCCAAGCTTCATCATCATTTTCAGCACCCAAACCATTACCAACAGTGCCACCGGTATCACCTGCAGCACCTATGCCATCAAGGGTATGAGCATCACTCCTAGCTGCTACAGCTGTAGGTACTTGTGTACTGCCTGGAGCACGCCCCCCATGACTTGACTGCCCATCTGTCTCCATTGCTTCTGTAGCAGCACCATTGACTCTTTGGATGATAGGGGGATTAGGTGATTCCGCCACAAATTCTACATTTCCAGTAGCATGTTGTGTACAGTACAAAGGATCATCATTATTTTCAGCTGGTTCCTCATTTAGGTCAATCATTGGCAACCTGTTTTATTTATTGAGAATATGGGAAAAAGTAAAGCAAGTCAGCAGAGGGATGGAAGCAAGTAGCACAGTAAATACAGGCAAACCAATAGCACACCTACCCAAGCACACAAAAATAGCTCAATCATGTTCAACCTGTGCATTTTTCAACCAGAAAAATTAAAGCAATTTTTATGTTGTTGAGGCAAGCTAGTACCACACTAAACTCAGTCAAGCAAACAACACAGCAACGCAAGCACACCAGATTCACAAGATAGCAATTGAACATAACCAGGCAATTCAAAGTGCACTATCAGGCAACCCAAACCATATAATCAGGCAAGTCAAACTATATATGTCAGGCAATATATTATTTTTCAGGATATGTATGTTTTTTCTGTATTAATGAATCATGTTTGTACATATAAACATAACATAGGCTTTTTGTTTTTTGTGTTTCATAATATATTTTCTTATTTTATTTTTCTTAAATGCGGGCAACATTTGATTTTGGGGAAGCAAGCATACTGCCATAGAAGTGCTACTTTGAAGTGTCTTCAGAATGGAATTCACTCCCAAATCAGAGAGATTAGAGCATGTTTAGTGTTAGGAAAAACTTAAGTTAGAATTATGGGCATGATTGCTCTTTTATATTCAGACTACTTCTGCTTTTTAGTACCTATGTTTGTGTGTTAGAAAGAACTTAAGTTGACATTTTTAGGTTTCATCTATTACAGCAGCAAGTTTGTGTGTTTTTGGATATGCTCAGTATGTTTTGAAGTAACGTTTCGCCACTGAGATAGTTGTTGGTATATGGATTTTCTTGTTGGCTTTTTCCTTCTTTTGCAGGATGAAATACTAATAATTTTGCCACTGTATCCTGGCAACTTTACAACTTTTCTTGGATCATGGTCAAGGATATGATACAACAAAGGTAAATTGTACTACGCAACTGTCTCTTGTTTTTTAGTTGCAATTTTAGTTACATTTATTTCTTCTAGTGTTTTTTCACTATCGAAACCAAGGAATAATGGAAACCAATGACCAAGAGGAATCTTTCTCTAGTTTTCTTCAAGAGTTGCCTTGACAACATTATGCTTTTTTGCTTAATCCTATAATTCAAGTTGCTCCAATAAGCCATTTGTTTTTGGTCCACATGCTCCCAAAAGATCTGATAGGGGGGAAAAGCCTTGTTTTCCCCTTCTTTTCCATAGTGATGTCAGTATTTCATTGTCTTATAAATTTCAAAAGTGTTCATGTTTTGCCATGGCATAAGTTTTCAAAGTTTTGTGCATACATATACTTAGTTGCCTCATTATAGCACTGTTTTTGCCCAAACAGAATGTCTTTTTTGCACTGTTATAAGCAATTAATAGAACTGGAACACATTAGAAATAGATCATGATCAGTTGTTTCTCATCCTCTTATAAGTACTGTTTTTGCTTAGTTGTTTTTCTTGCTTAAGGCATTATATTTTCCTAATATTTTTCTCCCCAGCATTTACTATCAGCACTTGCATACAGATTTAATGTGATCATATGCAATAGATTTGCAAATAGATTTTGAAAACTGGGAAGAAATATCATGCTTAACATCAGACTAAATTTGCCCAAATCAGGGGGCTGAAACTTGCCTAAACAACAGACTAAACATGCTTAACATCACATCTTTTTTACACAATGTTTTGCACAACTGAAGCCTTGTACAAATCATGGGGAAAGAGTAGGGGGATCAGGAACGAGGCGCCTAGAGAAGAAACATCAATGGAGCCGCCATTGGAGGGATATGAAGGTTTTCTTGGATCTGGAAGTGGTGAGAGGAAGGGGCGTGCTGTCCTTTTTTGCTTGGGAGAGAAGAAGATGGGGCTGGGGGTTAGGTGAGGAGAAAGGCAAAAAGAAGACGCGCAGGGGTGGGGGAGGGATCGGGCGAAGGGGAAGGACCAGGTGATTTGCTCGCTCGATGGGTGGCTGCTGGAATCGGGAGCGGGGGCCAGGTACTTTCCTATCCTGGACAGGGGGGGGGCAGAAAATTACTATATCTGGGTGGCTGCCAGGAAACGCTAGGGAGCACCCGGCTGCTCCCTAATCGCGTCCTTTCTTATAATGCATCTGAACAGACTAGCTTAGATCGATTTCCTTTGCTCTGTATATCCACTTTTTTGCTGGTGATAATGTCTTGGCGGATGCATCACTTGATGGTAAAAAACAAAGGTTGGACCAATACTCTGTATTGGTACAAATACCCGCGCCTTCTCACGTCATAGTAGATAACGGAGTAATAGTTGATGACTTGGAGCATCAAACATCCCCTCCATTGTAAAAAGGGTCCCCCGTGCCGCTCCTGCGAGTGGCCCGGGCGGAACCCTAGTCCACCGGCGCTGCCCCCTATTCTCGCCTTCCTCCTCCCTCGCCGCCGCCAGGGACGCCACCGGGCAAAGCCCGCGCGTGCGTCAGTGGCGGCGGGGCTCCTCCCCTCTCGCGAGGCTCCTGGGCGGAGCGGGACGGCCGTCCCTCACGGCGGCGCTCGGCTCGGCGACGGCGTGTGTCGGGCCGCCAGCGGATCTGGGCGGCGTGGATCCCTGCTAGGTGGTGCTGCAGCGTGGTCTGCACGGGGCGGCGAGGCGCGGGCCCCTCCTCCTCCCGATCTGATGGCGCCGCGGTGGCATCGGCGCTAGAGTGTGCGGCGTGGTCCGCGTGGGTCGGCGGCGCGCGACGTCTTCTTCCTCCCCAATCTGATGGCCCCACGGTGGCACCACTGCTCGGGCGGCGGTCGGCTTCGGTGTTCTGTGCGCGATTCCGGGATCCCACGACTCGAATCTGGTGCGGGTTGGGAGGTTGCTGGCTCCTGTTGGTGTTTTGGTGTGCGGGGCTCGCAGCGGGGTGTGTGCTGGCAGTGGTCAACTAGAGCCTAGCGTAGGGCGCGGCAGGTTGGTGGGAGTTGGTGGTGCACCGGCTCCGTTCGTGGCGGCAGCGTGAGTGCAGCCATGGAGGTGGCGGCGCTGCGAGGCCCTGCTAGGAAGGGTCCTGGCGGGCAGCAGGCTCTCGGCTGCATCCGTGTGAAGCGCACGGTGATGCCTAGACAGAGTTGGTGCCGGAGAGCGGCTCAATGTGCGGGTCAGACCAGATCTATTGGTAGTCCCCTGGTGCGGGCGAAGGTCGTCATGGTGGTTCTGGTCCTTGCACCGCTCGGTGGATGCTGTGGTTCTTCATTTATGTTGCAGGCGATGGCTTGAGGCGTTCTCCCTCGGCAGTGAGGTGGGAGTGGTTCTCGTTTGTGTGGCTTTGATGGCATGTTGCTACAGCAACGGTGGTGCGAGGCAACGGTTAGGGCTGGCCATGATCTTGGCGGCGTGGGGATTGATAACCCACAAGTATAGGGGATCAACTGTAGCCTCTTTCGATAAGTAAGAGTGCCGAACCCAACGAGGAGCTAAAGGTAGAACAAATATTCCCTCAAGTTCTATCGACCACCGATACAACTCTACGCACGCTTAACGTTCACTTGACCTAGAACAAGTATGAAACTAGAAGGACTTTGTAGGTGTTGTTGGATAGAATTGCAAGATAATAAAAGGCACGTAAATAAAAAGTAGGGGCTCTTTAGATAAAGAAGCAATAAAGTAAATATAGCGAGTGTGGAAAAGTGGTGGTAGGAGTTGTGAAATTGTCCCTAAGTAATTGACTACTTTACTGGACCGATAACAAGTTTTATGTGGGAGAGGCATAAGCTAACATATTTTCTCTTCTTGGATCATATGCACTTATGATTGGAACTCTAGCAAGCATCCGCAACTACTAAAGATCATTAAGGTAAAACCCAACCATAGCATTAAAGTATCAAGTCCCCTTTATCCCATACACCACAACCCCCTTACTCGGGTTTATGCTTTTGTCACTCAAGCAACCCACTATAAGAGAATCATGAATGTATTGCAACACCCTACATAGGGAATCCCTCACGCTTGCGAGACACGGAGGGCACAATAGGACAGCAACATAACCACAAGCAAATTAAACCAATCATAGCAATTCACCAATTACCGATAAGACAACGAAAATCTACTCACACATCATAGGATGGCAACAAATCATTGGATAATAATATGAAGCATAAAGCACCATGTTCAAGTAGAGGATACAACGGGTTGGGGGAGAGTGGGCCGCTGAATATAGATGGGGGAAGGTGATGGACATGTTGGTGAAGATGACGGTGGTGTTGGTGTAGATCGCGGTGATGATGATGGCCCCCCGGCAGCGTTCCGGCGCCACCGGAAGCAAGGGGGAGAGAGCCCCCCTTCTTCTTCTTCTTCCTTGACCTTCTCCCTAGATGGGAGAAGGGTTTCCCCTCCGGTCCATGGTCTCCATGGTGTGGGAGGGGCGAGAGCCCCTCCGAGATTGGATCTGTCTCTCTCTGTTTCTGCGCTCCAGATTCTGGCCTTTCACCGTTTCTTATATTCCTGGAGATCCATAACTCCGATTGGGCTAAAATTTTAACACGATCTCTATCCGGATATTAGCTTTCTTGTGGCGAAAGAAGGGCACCAACCGCCTTACGGGGTGTCCACGAGGGCCCAGGGCGCGCCCCCTACCTCGTTACCCCCTCGGGCATCGTCTCACGTTGATTCTTCTTCCCAAAAATCATAAATATTCCAAAAAAGCCTCCGTAAATTTTTATCCCGTTTGGACTCCGTCTGATATGGGTTTTCTGCAGAACAAAAAACATGCAACAAACATGAACTGGCATTGGGCACTGGATCAATATGTTAGTCCCAAAAATAGTATAAAAAGTTACCAAAAGTATGTAAAAGTTGTAGAACATTGGCATGGAACAATCAAAAATTATAGATACGACGGAGACGTATCAACATCCCCAAGCTTAATTCCTGCTCGTCCTCGAGTAGGTAAATGATAAAAAGATAATTTTTGATGTGGAATGCTACCTAGCATAATCTTGATCATATATCTAATCATGGCATGAATATTAAGACACGAGTGATTCAAAGCAATAGTCTATCATTTGACATAGAAACAATAATAGTCAGGCATCCCAACAAACAATCATGCCTTTCAAAATATCAATGCTTACAGAACATTATCCCTACAAAATCATATAGTATTTTATGTTCCCTTTTGTTAACACAAGGTACCCCTCATGCCTATCCCGGTGTCAGCCAAGCAATTGGTTCATACTTTTTAACACGCTTCAGCTTTTTCAACCTTCACGCAATACATGAACGCGAGCCATGGATATAGCAATATAGGTGGAATAGAGTATGATGGTAGAGGTTGTGTGGAGAAGACAAAAAGGGAGAAAGTCTCACATCGATGAGGCTAATCAACGGGCTATGGAGATGCCCATCAATTGATGTCAATGCGAGGAGTAGGGATTGCCATACAACGGGTGCACTAGAGCTATAAGTGTATGAAAGCTCAAACTGAAAACTAAGTGGGTGTGCATCCAACTTGCTTGCTCATGAAGACCTCGGGCATTTGAGGAATCTCATCATCAGAATATACAAGCCAAGTTCTATAATGAAAATTCCCACTAGTATATGAAAGTGATAACTCAAGAGACTCTCTATATGAAGAACATGGTGCTATTTGAAGCACAAGTGTGGTAAAAGGATAGTAACATTGCCCCTTCTCTCTTTTTCTCTCATTTTTTTATTTTCTCTTTTTTTGGTGGGCTTCTTTGGCCTCTTTTTTTATTTGGGCTTCTTTGGCCTCTTTTATTTTTCATAAAGCCCGGAGTCTCATCGCGACTTGTGGGGGAATCATAGTCTCCATCATCCTTTCCTCACTGGGGCAATGCTCTAATAATGATGATCATCACACTTTTATTTACTTACAACTCGATATCTAGAACAAATATATGACTCTATATGAATGCCTCCGGTGGTGTACTGGGATGTGCAATGATCTGGCATAGCAATGACATCAAAAAACGAACAAGCCATGAAAACATCATGCTAGCTATCTTACGATCATGCAAAGCAATATGACAATGAATGCTCAAGTCATGTATATGATGATGATGGAAGTTGCATGGCAATATATCTCGGAATGGCTATGGAAATGCCATGATAGGTAGGTATGGTGGCTGTTTTGAGGAAGATATAAGGAGGCTTATGTGTGATAGAGCGTATCATATCACGGGGTTTGGATGTACCGGCGAAGTTTGCACCAACTCTTGAGGTAAGAAAGGGCAATGCACGGTACCGAAGAGGCTAGCAATGATGGAAGGGTGAGAGTGCGTATAATCCATGGACTCACATTAGTCATAAAGAACTCATATACTTATTGCAAAAGTTTATTAGCCCTCGAAGCAAAGTACTACTACGCATGCTCCTAGGGGGGAGGTTGGTAGGAGTTAACCATCGCGCGCCCCCGACCTTCACGCAAAGATAAACAATCAAAATACAATGCGCGCCAATTTGGTTACATAGTCAGGAGACCATACATGCATGCTTCGGGAATCACAAACCTTAACACCAATATCCTTACTAAACACGACCATTTACTAGAACCTCCCACATATTATCATCTCTATATCGCAAAACTATTGCAAGGAATCAAACATATCATATTCAGTGATCCACAAGTTTTATGTAGGATTTTATGACTAACCATGTGAATGACCGATTCCTGTCATCTCTCTAAATATATATAAGTGAAGCAAGAGAGTTTAATTCTTTCTAAAAAAGATATGCCCATGCTCTAACAAATATAAGTGAAGCAAAAGAGCATTCTACAAATGGCGGTTTTCTATGTGAAGAGAAACAGTCAATCCAAACTTCAAAAGATATAAGTGAAGCACATGAAGCATTCTATAAAGCCATACTCCAAAGATATAAGTGAAGTGCAATGAGCATTCTATAAATAAACCATGGACTATCTCATACCAGCATGGTGCATAAAAGAAAAGTGAAAACTAAATGCAAAAGACGCTCCAAGATTTGCACATATCACATGAATGAAATGAATCCGAAAACATATCGATACTTGTTGAAGAAAGAGGGGATGCCTTCCGGGGCATCCCCAAGCTTAGACGCTTGAGTCTCCTTGAATATTTACTTGGGGTGACTTGGGCATCCCCAAGCTTGAGCTCTTTCCTCTCCTCCTTTTCCTCATATCGAGACCTTCTCGATCAAACACTTCATCCACACAAAACTTCAACAGAAAACTTGGTAAGATCCGTTAGTATAATAACACAAATCACTACTCTAGGCACTGTTGCAAACCAATTCGTATTTTGTTTTTTCATTGTTTCTACTTTAATATAACTTTTCCATGGCTTAATCCACTGATAGAAATTGATAGTTTCATCAAAACAAGTAAACTATGCATCAAAAACAGAATCTGTCAAAAACAGAATAGTCTGTAGCAATCTGAACATTCATCATACTTATGGTACCCCAAAAATTCTACCAAAATTAGGAAAAATAAACAATTTGTATATAAAGACAGTTCAAAAAGAATCAGAACCATTTTACGTTCCAGTAAAAAATGTAAAATCGCGCACTACAGCCAAAGTTTTTGTCCTGCACCGCACAAACCAACAAGCATTGTAAACATCCTAAAGGCAAACCTTGGCACATTATTTTTATAATACAATGGAATTGTACAAGGGGATAATTATTTTGATGCAAAGTTTCTGTAATTAAGATTCACAAAGTTTCCGTGAGCATGAACAAAGTTCAAGGATCTCCCCCACTTCAACAATGCTTGTCTTTCTCACTTTCACTTTCCTTTTTGAAAAGTTTTGGATTCCCCTCTTTATTTATTTTTTGTTTCTAAACTTTATGAAAGCACACAACAGAAATAAATGTCTCTCTAAAACTTCCGGGTTGTCTCCCTGGCAGCGCTTTCTTTAAAGCCATTAAGCTAGGATATAGTGCTCAAGTAATGGATCCACCAGGATCCCAAGGTATATCAAAGCCAATTTTAATTAACAAAGATTTGTAATTTAGTAGTGAGAACAAAGTAACATATATCAAGCAACAACGAAGTCTAACTCTCTTCCTATGCATCGGCATGTCATAAAAGAACAATTCATGCACACCAAGTAAAGGCCAATGCATAGTATAAGCAGTTTCTTGCAATTTTATCATATTGGAAACATAGAGAGGTGGAGATATAGTTCCTCTCTCATAATAATTGCAAGTAGGAGGAGCTAGCACATGCATATTATATCTATCAAAATCATCATGTGTAGTAGTAAAACGCAACCCATCAATATAATCCTTAATAAGGGCAAACTTCTCCGATATATTATAGTCGGGAGAATTCAAAAAGATAATAGGACTATCATGCGTGGGTGCAATAGCAACAATTTCATGTTTAACATAAGGAACTATAGAAAGTTCATCTCCATAAGCATAATTCATATTGGCATCTTGGCCACAAGCATAGCAAGCATAATCGAAAAGGGGTATTTCAAAAGAATCAACGGGATCATAGCAATCATCCTTCCGTAAGCACGAAGGGAAATTAAACAATGTATGAGTTGAAGAGTTACTCTCATTAGAAGGTGGGCACGGGTAGCTAATCCGCTCTTCCTCCTTTTGTTCTTTGCTCTCCTCATCATCTTTTTCATCCAATGAGCTCACAGTTTCATCAATTTCTTCTTCCATAGATTCCTGCAAAATATTAGTCTCTTCTTGGACAGCTGAGACTTTCTCAATAAATGCATCAATATCGGAATTGAATTCATAATTCTCATAGCAATATTTAAGTATATCAAAATTTTTAGGTCTGTAAACAGCATCATCAAGATTTTCACACTCTTTAAACAAAGATTCAATTTCATAAGAACCCATAAAAGCAACAAATTCTTCTATTTGTTCCATGTCATAGTAATCATATACACCATTAGCATAAGATGCCAATGTTTTATTATCATTAAATTTGCATGAAAAGGGAAGGTGTGGATCCTTCATCCTAGAGCAACAAGTATAATCATATCTCAAGCATAGTTGACGAGCATACCAATGCAACATATGAATTTGATCCCATAATAGTTTCCCTTTTTGAGACAAGCAATAATCCCTAAAGTATTCACATTGATCCAACGTGTCTCCCATTATATAATTGAATGGGGTTTTCTCAGGATTATCAAAGTAGTACATAATATTTTTCACATAATGAGCATCGAGGGTTTTAGGAGGTTCCCCATCTCCATGAGTAGCAAGTACACCTAATTTTTTTGGTATTTCGTGTTCCATATCCATAACTAAAGATAGAGAACAACTTGGAACAGCAAATAAAAACTACTTAGTGATAAAGCAAACAAGCACACATGAGAATATTCACCCCACGCTATGACTCCCCGGCAACGGCGACAGAAAAAGGTCTTGATAACCCACAAGTATAAGGGATCAATTGTAGCCTCTTTCGATAAGTAAGAGTGTTGAACCCAACGAGGAGCTAAAGGTAGAACAAATATTCCCTCAAGTTCTATCGACCACCGATACAACTCTACGTACGCTTAACGTTCGCATTACCTAGAACAAGTATGAAACTAGAAGGACTTTGTAGGTGTTGTTGGATAGAATTGCGAGATAATAAAAGGCACATAAATAAAAAGTAGGGGCTGTTTAGATAAAGAAGCAATAAATAAATATAGCGAGTGTGGAAAAGTGGTGGTAGGAGTTGTGAAATTGTCCCTAAGCAATTGACTACTTTACTAGACCGATAGCAAGTTTTATGTGGGAGAGGCATAAGCTAACTACTTTCTCTTCTTGGATCATATGCACTTATGATTGGAACTCTAGCAAGCATCCGCAACTACTAAAGATCATTAAGGTAAAACCCAACCATAGCATTAAAGTATCAATTCCCCTTTATCCCATACGCCACAACCCCCTTACTCGGGTTTATGCTTCTGTCACTCAATAAACCCACTATAAGTGAATCATGAACGTATTACAACACCCTACAGCGGGAATCCCTCACGCTTGTGCGACACGGAGGGCACAATAGGACAGCAACATAACCACAAGAAAATTAAACCAATCATAGCAATTCACCAATTACTGATAGGACAACGAAAATCTACTCAGACATCATAGGATGGCAACACATCATTGGATAATAATATGAAGCATAAAGCACCATGTTCAAGTAGAGGATACAGTGGGTTGCGGGAGAGTGGACCGCTGAATATAGATGGGGGAAGGTGATGGAGATGTTGGTGAAGATGACGGCGGTGTTGGTGTAGATCGCGGTGATGATGATGGCCCCCCGGCAGCGTTCCGGCGCCACCGGAAGCAAGGGAGAGAGACCCCCCTTCTTCTTCTTCTTCCTTGACCTGCTCCCTAGATGGGAGAAGGGTTTCCCCTTTGGTCCGTGGTCTCCATGGAGTGGGAGGGGCGAGAGCCCCTCCGAGATTGGATCTGTCTCTCTCTGTTTCTGCGCTCCAGATTCTAGCCTTTCACCATTTCTTATATTCCTGGAGATCCGTAACTCCGACTGGGCTAAAATTTTAACACGATCTCTATCCGGATATTAGCTTTCTTGCGGTGAAATAAGGGCACCAACTGCCTTATGGGGTGGCCACGAGGGCCCACGACGCGCCTGACCCCCTGGGGCACGCCTCCCTACCTCGTGGCACCCTCGGGCATCATCTCGCGTTGATTCTTCTTCCCAAAAATCATAAATGTTCCAAAAAAAATCTCTGTAAATTTTTATCCTGTTTGGACTCCGTCTGATATGGGTTTTCTGTGAAACAAAAAACATGCAACAAACAAGAACTGTCACTGGGAATTGGATCAATATGTTAGTCCCAAAAATAGTATAAAAAGTTGCCAAAAGTATGTAAAAGTTGTAGAACATTGGCATGGAACAATAAAAAATTATAGATACGACGGAGACGTATCAGAGATGTGCAGCGCTACGGATGAAAATCATGTTCGTCTTTGGTCGGACCGGCGTCGATCGCATCCCTGGATGTCATTTCCCTTCCTGGAGGCGTCGCCGTGTGTGCTGCCATTTGCCTCGTTGCCCGGTGGCGGCAATTGTCTCCGGGGCGAAAGCCTTGATTCGCAGGATCGGTATGATGGCGGTGTCTTTGACACCGTTCCTCTATTGAGAGCATTGTGCTGGGAGACGAGAGGCCCTTTTTTGCACTCCTTTGGTGTTCGCGACTGCCTGAATCGCTCTTCTCAGGCGCTATGTACGGTCGTCACTGGTCTATCGAAGGAAGCTGGACTTGCTGTTCTTCGGAGATGACCGGTCTTGGTCGAGACGCGACGAGGTTCACGGTTTTGGGTAGGCTCATTGGCGTCGTAGTTGTGTGTGTGCATGTGTGTTGGTAGTGATATTGCTACGACCGTTGTTCGCAGTGAGTGGTAGATATGGTTGTATGTTTGTTCTTCTCTCCTTCTATAAAGCTAAGGTACGCAATTTGCGTACCCTCAAAAAAATAGTTGATGACTTGATTTTAATCTTCATGAAAAGAGTCAATCACCGGTCAAATCTGGAGTTGTGGCGGAAGAAAACAAACAACCGCCTTGGGACTTGAATCTGCACATTGCAGTAGGAACTTTCGGATTCATCTCCGACTTGCAATTGCACGAGTCTTTTTTGTCTGATCTCAACACTTTCGGTCTTGGCTTTTGTTCCTGGCGCCTTGCACTACGATCGATTTGGATCAGATTCCTTAATTACACAGGGAACAATGCAGGTTGGTCTCAGCGTTGCGCGGTAGCAGTAGTGGACATTTATCTCCTCTCGTATCCGACTTGCAAAGGCGGCGGCTCACGACGTAGCCCTAAATTTTAACTTTTAAACCTCACCGATTATAAATCTAGTCCGACGAACTTGAAGCTGATACATAACCTTTCAAACCGGCTCTTCTTCATCCGGAAAATTGAGAACTCTCGATCCCTAGGAGAGATCCCTCCAAGAGCTCAACACCACCGTGCGCGAGCCCCACGGTGGGCGCCAACTGTCGTGGAATTGTCACGGCAGATGTCCTAGTATGAGGACTTAGTTGTGAGGCCAACGCATCTATGTGGTAGCTTGAGAGGGGTTGATTGCAATGAGAGACGCGAGGCGGATCAACACACAAGACAAGGATTTAGACAGCTTCGGGTCCCGGGAAACATCATCCGGTAATAGCCCTACATGCTGTTTGTGGCTAGGTCTCATTATGCTCATGAGGGAGACGCCGCATAACGGGCTCTCCTCTAGTTGTGTCTAGCCTTAACGATTATTTTCTTGCTTGTCCCTCTTGGGGTGCCCTGCCCCTCCTTATATAAGTTGAATGGGCGGGTTACATGACTAGTCCTAGTAGGATTAGGATTACTCTATTACAAGTGGAGTCCTAGTCTTGCTTCCTTTGTAAGGGAATATTCCTTACGCTTTCCTCTTAAGCCGGCCCACCATAACATGAGCCGGCCTTCTAGGCCTTGGGGCTAGTCCTCTAACTGACCCGCTGTTGGGGCCATTAGTGAGTCGCCAGGCTTGTGAGTCGTCAGACCAGTGAACCGCCAGACTCGTGAGTCGCCAATCCTCCGGCGGGTTACCAATGAAACGCCAACTCCCAGCCGGGTCATATATCCGGCCGGGTCATACCGCAGGGTATATCCCCGACACTATGTTAGGGACATGTGGCGGATGAACGGACTGTGCATTCGGATTCGTCTCGTTGTTCTGAGCAACTTTCATGTATAAAGTATTTTCATCCGAGTTATGGTTTATTTTATATGATTTTTCAAAGTTTAAACATTTTCCGAAATTATTTAAAGAAACAGAAATTAATTATTGCATCAGCATGATGTCAGCATGAGGTCGACGGGTCAACCGCAGCTGTTCGGGTCAAACCTGGCAGCTGGGTCCCACCTATCATAGACAGTGGGGCTAACAGTAGTTTAATTGAGCTAGTGGTTGGACCCCACATGTCAATGACTAATTAAATTAACTAATTAATTTTATTTATAAAAATGTTTTAATTAACTAAATATGCGGTGGGACCCGCATGTCAGTGACACTGGGCTGCCCAGTCAGCACGTTAACTGGGTCAACACAGTCAATGGGGCCCGTGGGGCCCACTGGCAGTGGCCTAGAGGTGGGGCCCGGCTAGCCACATTGGCGGCGGCCGGTGGCTCAACGCCGGCGATGCCATAATGCAGCGGAGGCACGGGCGCACGGCGGATTTCGTCTACAGGCCACAAAATTGGTCGGGGCCGGCCGCGTTCGAACGGACACTCGACGGCTCATCGAGTGGTGGCTGTGGCATCGCCGGACCTGGCTGGAAACTGTGCCGGCGACGAGAAGAAGTGGCGCTGGAGTTCGGGCTTGAGCGGGTTCGGTGTTAGAGCGCGCGGGCGGCCAAACTAACCAGCTAGGATGGGTCTACGACGCACAAGGAGCACGCCAGGGTAGTCGGCCGAGCTCCTGGCGGCTCGGGAGCATGACAATGGCAGCAATGGCGGCGGTCGGAGCACGGTTGTGGTGCCGGTCGCACACGGGCCCGAAGGCGAGCAGAAAGAGGAGGGAGGAGAAACGGAGCTCACCGTGCGGGCACAAGAAGCCCCCCGGGTGATCTGTAACACACAGGGAGGCCGCAATAGGAGGCGGACCTCGTCGGAGCTGAGGAGGAAGAAGAGGTCGGGGCGGCATTGCAGGGCGTCCGGCGTCCAACAGCTCGTCAGGGAGGCGTAGTCGCGGGAGGCAGAGCGGGTGGACTTGACGGAGGAGCGTGAGGAAGATGATTGCCGCGGTGGTGCAGCCGTGACGGCGACGGGCGCGTGAGCGAGGTATCTGGAGGTGGGAGGTGAGTGCGTGGGCGAGAGAGAGCGAGGGGCAAGTGGAGAGGGGCAAGTGGAATAGAGGAGACGAGGGGAGCCCGAGGCGTCGCCCTTATCCCCTCCCAGCGTCGACGCCGGCAAGGTGGTCGGGGGCGACCCCTCCCTGTAGCGACGCGGTCGGAGGAACATGGGAGGTGGGCGCTGGGAAGTGGGCCGGCCTGGCGGTCCAGCTGGGCCGTTTGGCCCGTGGGGTTCTTTTCCTTTTTTTTTATTTGTCTTCTTTTCCTTTTTAAATAGTTTCTGTTTGCATATAGTTTTATTTTATTTTTAGGCTTTATAAACTATAACATTAGCCCTAAATTAGTGTTAATAGTTAGACCACTACCACAATTATTTCGGCACTAAAATAAATTAGTTTGGAGTTTTTTTATATAAATTAAAAGGCATTTATATAATTGTTTTGGCCCCTGTTTTATTCATTAAAGGGCATTTAAATACTTTATAAAATATAGGTTTCAACATGACAAATAACCAGTGATTATTTTCCACAATTTTTAGTTTTTATGTTTGAGAATTTTGAATTTTGGACTTTAATTTGAATCAGAATTTGAATAGTGGTTTGGATCAAGTGATGATTAGCAACAGTAATGTGATGACATGGCACCATTAGTATTGGATTACTGTAGCTTAATTATCTGGCGTCACAATTCTCCTCCACTACAAGAAATCTTGTCCCGAGATTTAGGAGGTAGAAGGAAACAAAGCGGGTATTCTTCACTCAAGCGATCCCCGCGTTCCCAAGTGGCTTCGTCTTCAGAGTGATGCGACCACTGGACCTTGAGAAACTTGATTGCCTTCTGACGTGTGCGGCGTTGTGCTTGGTCGAGAATGTGGACCGGATGCTCTTTATAGGAGAGGTCTTGTTGCAATTCAAGCACTTCATGATCCACTGATCGGATTGGGTCCTTGAAGCAGCGGCGGAGTTGTGACATGTGGAACACATCGTGAACCTGTGAAAGGTTCGACGGAAGGTAGCCTACACACACATCTTCAAAGAGGGCCTTGTCAACATTTTACAAAGGTGTTATCATCACCACTTCTCACCATGCATCATCGCAATCTCTAATCTCGAGCAAGCGACTCCGACTTCGTCGTGGACGATCGTCGACCCAACCACAATGTATAGTTCGTGCAGAGTCACATGAAGATCCACGCCAGAACGTAGCCACCTGCGACAAGGACAACGCAATCCCAACTCTGACGGAGAGCTACGAAGGACTATGCAAGGCTGGAGCCGCAAAAGACCACTGAACATACCACATGTTGCTCGTCACCGTCGCCACCAGGACCCGCCACCGCCGCTCCAACTTTGCAACAACCAACAAACCGAGGCAATCCCGCGGACACGCTGAAAAAAAGGCCAACTAACACAACCATGACACGTCCCCGACATTGCTCTCCCTCGTCATTATCGCCACACAAGCCTCGACACCATTGCGACCATAGCGACAACTTTCCATCCTGATGCATCCACCAGTTGCACAGCCGTCCAAGAATGATGCCTGTAGAGGAGCCTTCCTTTGGGTAGTAGAAGTAGTAGATTGTAGATATTAAAGGGGAGCCCTCAATTGGAGAGCTCATGTTTGCTAAAAAAATAGGAACACACAATTGACGGAGAGACTAGGAGGTAAACTGCCAAACAAACAAAACGACGGACTTATTGGTGAATCCTATTTGCCACTCATTGCGGCAAACTTTCGGCGAAACAAATAGGTAAGGAAACGAACGAGTAAATGGGCCAATCTATTTGTAGCTAGTATAGCTGACTTCGATAGCCAGTTTTGAAACCTTCTAGAAGGTTCCTAAATCGGTTTTCTTTCTTTCTGTTATTTTCTTTACTAGTTCTTTTTTTTTTTGCTTCTTTTTTGTTTTTCTAATTCAAATTTTTCCAAAAAAGGTTCCCCTTTTCAAAATTTGTTCAAAAAATTAAAGAATATGCGCATTTTTAAAAAAGAACTTAGAAAATGATTCATTTTAAAATTTATTAACAAATACAGAAATTGTCCGTGATTCACAGAATATTCCTAATTTTCCGAAAAATCTTTATAATTTCGAATTTTTTCGTGCTTTCCAAAGAATATTCAAAAGATTAGAATTTTTACCTATTTTTAGAAAAAGATTTGTGATTTCATAAAAATATATCGAAACCTTTAAAAAAGATTAGACGCTCACTTTGTATAACAGGAGGCAAAACTCATAGGTTGCGATGCTGGGCCGACCCATTCACCTAGTACTGTAGCAACTCGGTAGCGAGGGATATTTCTTCGATGTCGTACTGTCTTTAGTGTTTTTTAATTTTCAATATGTTTTTTGTAGATTTTTTGAAAAAATAGTATGTAAAGCTTACTAATTTCAGAAGTGAACATTTTTTAAATTTTGTACGCATTTTTGTAAATCATAAGAAAATTTCAAGTATTTTTGTATCTTTGATAATATTTTTGGTTTTTTTGTAATTATTTTTTGAATGTGTGAACATTTTTTGTGGTTTGGACAACAACTTTTCAAATTCGAACATTTTGTTATATTTCCAAACGTTTTCGAGTTATATAACATTTTGGAAACCATGAACGTTTTTTGATTTATAAACCAATTGTTGAAAATTTATAATATTTTTAAAAAAATATTCTAACTGTTACTATTATTATTTTCAAATTCCATTTTTTGTGAAAACCCAAACTTTTTAGAATTATTTATTTGAATTCTTTTATAAAGGAATTTGAAACGAAAATCCATAAAAAAAACCCGGAACCTTTTGATTTTTTTTGAGAAATCGCGCCTGGCTTTATTGAATAATAGAAATGCTCAAGGGTACAAGCTGGTCATGGGGAGTACCCAGCGATAAAGGACGACCTATATCTAGTCTAGAGGCAAACTTTGCGACATGATGGGCTGAAAAGATGAAGCTTCTAAGATCGTCAATAAAAACACAAGACTGGAAAAGATTCGAACGATCAACAATTTTCGCTATGATGGCTCTGTTTCCTCCTCCAGATCGTTGATGAATACCGTTGATTACTCCTAAGCAATCTGATGGAATATGTAAACGATCAAGATTCAGATCCTCGGCTAGTGCAAGTGCTTCCCAGACAACAAAAGACTCCAACAGTGTAGGGTCAGTCACATAAAATACTACCACTGACGAGCCCATGTATGCTCCAGCTTGGTCACGTCATATCATAGCAACTGCTCCATCCTTACCATTGCCGGCGACGGGCCCATCAACATTAAACTTTGAGTATTTGCCGATGGTGGGAGCCAACGTACAACTTCATCAGCTGACAATCGGGCTTGGAGACAGGGCTGACTTGCTGGATTTGCACTCGTCATCACTACTGGAATTCTGTGCCACGCCGAGTGCCACGGACACTCGGCAAAGGGCCGAAAACCGTCGGTCGGCAAAACCCATCCGGTGTACACCTCTTTGGCAAACAGAAGTTTGCCGAGAGCCAGAACGCGGTCACTCGGCAAAGACTTTGCCGAGAATCAAACAGTATCACTCGGCAAAATAAAGTAGCTAACGGATGGCAGACGGTGACGGCGGTTCCTGACACGTGGGACCAGGCGAACATGCCGAGGGCCATCTTTGTCGAGTGCACCTCTCGGCAAAGACAGCCAATAGGTGGCTGACACGTGTCAGCTCCTGACACGTGGGACCAGGCGAACAGGCCGAGGGCCATCTTTGCCGAGTGCGCCTCTCGGCAAAGCCAGCCAGTTGGTGGCTGACACGTGTCAACTCCTGACACGTGGGACCAGGCGAACAAGCCGAGGGCCATCTTTGCCGAGTGCCCCTCTCGGTAAAGCCAGCCAGTAGGTGGCCGACACATGTCAGCTCCTGACCCGTGGGGCCAGGCGAACAGGCCGAGGGCCATCTTTGCCGAGCGCCACTCTCTGCAAAGACAGCCAGTAGGTGGCTGAAAGGTGTCAGCTCCTGACACGTGGGACCAGGCAAACATGCCGAGGGCCATCTTTGCCGAGTGCCACTCTCGGCAAAGAGTGCCAACTTTGCCGAGGGATGCTCTCGGCAAACTCTATATTTGCCGAGTGTGACTCCCGGCAAACTCAGCCAATAGGGGAGGGCCACGTCACTTCTCCTAAAAGCCGTGAAAATAGTTTGCCGAGGGCCACCGTCGGCAATTCTTTTTCCTTTACGGAGAGTCCTCTCTGTAAAGTTGCCAGGAGGGCTACAGGTTATTATCCTTTACCGAGAGGCCTCTCGGTAAAGGGTGCGTTCTGGTGCAGTTTCACAGTCATTGCCGAGAGCCGCCCTCGGCAATGGTGTGCCCAGGAGCCTTTTTTTCCCTGTTTCCGTTTCTTTCCTGCAGCGAAACATATACAGCAGCAGCATATAGTTCATCACACATAGAACTCAGCCAATGTGTGATGAACAAAAGAAGCAATGATTGATTCTGAAAAACATTCCACATAAAAGCAATAGTGCATCAAAGCAATAGACCACAAGTTTACAAGTCTCAAGATGCAAGAGTTCTCGACATACAAGGAACAATTTCAAACATAACATGAAGTTCACGCGATTTTGGAGATCGGAGTGATAACATCGACATTAGAAGGCATCATTCCGTTTGCTGCCCCAACTCCATCAACTGGAGTGATAACATCAACATTAGAAGGCATCATTCCCTTTGCTGCCCCAACTCCACCAACTTGAGGTGGAACTACTGGAACATTGTTCGACCCTTGTGATGGGTTGAGCTGTGATGGATTGACCCAATAGTGAGATGAATGCATATGGTAATGCCGAAAATGGTGATTGTCGTGGAATTAACACGTCAGATGTCCTCATGAAAGGACTTAGTGGCGGAGCCGTCGCTACGGGTTAGCTTGAAGGGGTTAAACCGGACAAGGGACACGGGAGTTTTATACTAGTTCGGCCCCTTCGATGAAGGTAAAAGCCTACGTCTAGTTGTGATGGGATTGATTGGGTTTCAATGACCAGGGAGCAAATATGCTTTGCCCGAGTCTCGAGTTATTGTCTGTTGCCCCTGAACCGCCGCCGGGTCGTCCCTTTATATACACAGGTTGACGCCCAGCCGGTCTACAGAGTCCCGAGGCCGACTCATACAAGAATCCGGCTCGGTCTCTCCTTTCCTAACTTACAACACAAGTTTACATAAGCATGGCGGTTTGCTATCATGGGCCCTAATCCGCCACTGGGCTCTGGGCCTCTAAGCTTCATAGTAAAACGCCATCATCTGAGTCTTCATGGGCTTCTATACAATTGAGGGTAAACCGGCCCCTCCTAGGCGGTTTATACTCAATAGTTATATCCCTAACATTAGGCCCCAGAGTGATTTCAACCTGTTCATGTCAATCTTCAGTATTTTTAGAAAAATCCTGAAAACATCTTCCTTCGTTTCTCGTAAACCGCCATGACGTCATCCTCCGGATACCGCAATGGATCATCATGACGTCATCTCTATAAAAAAACAAATAAAAAGATTCCCTTCATTGAATGTTATCCCAAAAATCGAGGCGACAGCTATGCTCTTGTTCGCCGCTTCAGACTCCTCGATCTTCGCGCCTGCCACTTATCCATTTTCCTTATAAATAGACCCGAGGGCCCTTTCTTTTCTTCCCCTTCCGTACTTCTTCTTCTTCCTCGCGATGCCCCAGCTCTGAAGCTCCGCCGCCGCCCTTGACCTTCGAACACTGCATCAACAAAGATTTTTCTTACTGATGCTTTGGTAGATCCAAATTAATTCTGTCATTGTGTGAAACCTGTTTCTGTAAATACTTAGCAGATTTTGAACCCAGGCCCTTCTGCCTGCGGGCGGTTTACCCTTTGATGACCAATCCGCCATATACCATTAGCCCTCTCTTAAACCGCCAACTGACTTTGAACAGCAACTCTCCGGTTTAACACTGAATAATGCACTTAAACCGTTTAATTGTAAACTGGCTTTTATTTTTCCTTTCAGTTTCCTTCCGAGATGACCAAACAATTTTCTGCTTGCAATTGGGTTCCGTCCTGGATTACGGAGACACAAATTAACGGTTATGTCACCACTAGCGCTTTAGCCTCAAAAAGGGTCCTTCATTGGCGAGTTCCGGGCTCTAAATGCCCACCTGAACCAGAAGATGGAGAAGTGATTGTATTTATGCAACACTTAGACCGGGGATTCAGCCCGCCCGGATCAAAAAGTTTCCGGGATGTCCTCGGAAGCTTCCAACTCCATCCACAAGATATTAGACCAAACTCCGTGTCCAATATATGCAACTTCCAAGTATTCTGCGAAGTCTACCTTCAAGAAGAGCCATCTGTGGAGTTGTTCCGGGATTTTTTTCACTTGAACCGCCGTACAGAGTTCTCTGATGTCCCAACACAGAGCTTGGTGGTGTTTCGATTTAGAAGAGGAAAGAAGTTGACTTCCCACATGCAAAACATCATAGCCATCCTAAAGATTGGAACCAAACTTGGTTTTATTGCCGGAACACCGCCCCTGATGGAGAAAATCCTTTGCCGGGTTACCATCCTCACCGGCTTAGCAACGGTCACCCATTACCTTCATGCTTGTCCGCTGCAGAACGGAAAAACTTTGCACCTCAAATCGGCAAGCTCCGGGATCTCATGGCCAACGGTTTGACTGGCATTGACCTTGTCCGCTGCTGGGTATCTTGGGGCATTTTGCCTTTAAGCCGCCGCCCCGGATTGATGCATGAATATACTGGCAATGTCAAAGACCCTCAACGCTATCATGAAGTAGTAATGACGGATCTTGAAGTTACTGAATCTGTGAAGAAGATGCTCGATGAAACAATCACTTCATGCAGTCAAACCGGGTTGCCACCTTTTTGCGTCTCCAATCCACCGCCAGCGGTAAAGTTTATCTTAATATTTACTGATTCGCCTCCGCTTTAACTATGTGCTAACATTTCTTTGTCTTAATATCACAGGCCAACAACTCCTTCTAGAAACGGACTAAACCGGCCAGGGCTCGTGCCAAGACTAAGGCCACCAAGAAAATTTCCAAGAAGAAAACCGCCGAGTCTTCTGATCCGCCAGAAGATGAGGAATCGAACGCAGAGGTAGAACTTGACTCACTTGGTTCCTTATTAGTACATCGTATTGACAATGATTATTCTCAGGACGACGCTGAGGCCAGCCACACAGACCCTATTGAGGTAATCACTCTTTCTTCCGATTCAGATCTTGTGCCGGTTCAAAGAGTTCGCCGCACAGTTCGGAAAGTAAAGAACTCTCACCCCCTTGCTCATTTGGATCCAAAATTTTCTTTGAAGACACAGCAAGCTGCAGAATGTTGCACAACCCGGCACAGTGGCCAGCAACTCACCTCGTCCGGTTTACCAGATACACCAACCCGAAAATGTTGTCCAGAGGTGACTTGTTCTCCTGAAAAACTTTATCCTTTGAAGGGTTTCTTCTGACTCCCACTTAATCCATCTGATCCGAATTATCAGGCATCTTCCAACTCGTCTGGCGGTTCATCAACCACTCAGCTGCCTCCCCTCAAGACCTTCGCTGGGTAAGTACACTATTCCTCAAGTTATTTCTTCATGCGTCGGTTTATCATATTCTAACTTTTGGATGTTGTAGCGCCAAGGCCCGATTAAGTAAGAAAGCCAAGACCAGCGGCCATACTGACGATGTTGATCTGGAGAAGACCCCAGAGAATGAGGACGAAAACCCTGAGATTGCCACAGACCACTCTGCTCCACAAAATCCAGGTGCTGATGCTAACCCGCCGGAAGCTGAACCGGAGACGCAGGTTGATACATCAACTCCTCATGCCACCCCTCCAAGTCCAACTGTTGATCCGCCAAGCCCTGTTACCAAACCGCCGAGCCCTGCTGCCAAAGCGCCAAGCCCTGCTAAGGAGAATGTCAATCCATCAAGCCCCGCCAGGGATGATGATGTTGTTATTACTGGCACGACATATACCACCCCAGGCAATCCAGTTGCTTTATCCAAGCATTCCGCCAAGGATTAATTTGCGATTATGAACAAGGGGAAAAGCAAAACCGACTTGTCAGACTATGCTGATTTATCTGCTCAGGACCTTCATTCCGGTTTCTTAAACCGTCTCTTCACCAGCCAAGACTATGAGGCCGGTTTGGTAAATTTGATGAAGGAGCGCTATGAGGTAAACCATTTGATCCTTTATTTTGTACCTTCATTGCATTGTAGCCCCCAAGGGCTGGTTTGTCTTTTAGAAAGTCAAACCGGGACTTTGTATATTCCATACTGTTCTTTGTTGATTTTCCCTTTGTATTTTTGATCAAACACACATTAGCCCCCAAGTGCCATGATTAAAACTTGTATTAATCCGTGGGACTTCAATAATCAGTAGAAAAAAGTGATCCACATTAGCCCCCAAGTGCCAAGTGTATAACTGGTTATATGCTTGGGACTTTCAAAAAGGTATTGACATGCTCTTCTTACTGTTGCAGAGTGAGATAAATCAACAAATCTCTCAAATTGCCGATCTTCAAGAAAATCTGAAATCCCAACAAGCAGAAACCACCAAGGCCAGGGACAAATTGAAAACCGCCTTAACCACCATGGAACAGCTCAAAGAGTGGTTCAAGTCTGAGTGGGCCAACTCGGATACCGAGAAGGCTGGATTGCAGAAGCGGGCGGAAGACGCTGAATCGGCTCTTAAACCGGTGACGGAAGAGCTTACTGGATTAAAGCGCCAAGTTAATGCCAGGACTTCTGCAATATTTGGTAAGTACTATTTGCCAAGGCTTTATGAAGATTCCGTTTTGAAATTTTGCCGGTTTAATGTGAAATCCTTAAACCGCTATAGGTAGCCGCATTGCTCATCTGGGCTCTGATATGCGGATGAAACTCAAGGCCGCCTATACGCTGATTGAACAGCTGTATACCGGTGCCCAACGGGTTATCAGTGCAACTTTATGACAATGCGGCCCAACACTGATCAAGGACACTCTGGCTAGGTTACCTATGACGCCAGCTCAGATAGAAGAGGTGAAGCGATCCGCCGCCAGGGCTGGCGCTTTGTTAGCACTCACCCGAGCCAAGGCATAGATAGCTGACCTTGATCCGGTCGATATTGCCAAGGGCTTTCCCAGTGAACAAGAAAACGGGGCAGTGTTTGATAACAACGCCCTCAAACGTGTGACAAGGGAGATGCGTCCTCTGGCGAGTCAGTTGGCAGAAGAAGCAAACTTGACGGTTCACCGATCCTTCTTTGATGCTAACAACAAATGGGTTGAGGCTGTTATTCCGAAAGTGCAAAATCTTATCCCGCCAACCCGTAAGAACACTTACGCCCCTGACATTGATCCGACTGAACTTATAAGTGAAGATGCTGTCTTTCAGGCCTTAACCCGGATTGACTGGACCACCACTGATTTCCAGCCACTGGATGGGGAGGAGGAGGTTGAACCGACACCAGATGACCCATCCACTTCGCGTCAACATGGCGAAGAAGCTTGACCCGGCAATTCGGTGGATATTGCAGAAACTGGCCGGTTTAAGACAATTCCATATTTTGGGCCGTGAAGCGCCTTGTAATAGGGTAGCAAAAATACTTTGATCTGCTGCCATCGTGTAGTGGGAAATACTTTATGTGATCCGTCATGAATAGTTCAATGTTGCCTCATATATCATAGTATGCAATTCCTATGTCTGCATAAAAAGAATTGTCCTGTCGGTTTACCGTCGGACGGGTCATAATGCCCAAGATAAAGCCTGATTGATAATCGAAACTGAAGAAATATGAAATAACTCATACCTGTGATGTGATACACATTTAGTTGGTTTACCAACTTTGATTGTAATAAGGGTGAAAACCCAAATCTGGAATTTTGAATAACTCCATCATGTATTGATGGCGTATAACAAGTCATGCTGGGTTATAATGAACCTCAGATGATCAAAACTGGTGACAAGTTGTCAAAGCCAGGCCGGGTTATAAAACTCTGGTTTGATTATAAGGTCTGTCAACTTGTAGTTGAAAACCAAGCCGGTTTAAAGAACACCAGGCTAATAAGATGACTGAAAAGCCATACCAGGTCATAGACACCGGTTTAACATAGAATTTATCAAAAGAAAAATGAAAAACACAAATAAAACCATGTAGTCGAGGCTTTTCAAGGGCTGCCAGGCCCAAATTCAAGGCTTTTCATGGGTTGCCAGGCCGCCGAGTTAAACCATTTGACAAAGCCTTTTAAGATGGGCCTCCAACTAACCATTCACCGTGTTAACTTTGACAAGTTCAGGGTCTCAATGAGAGTAACTGTCAAATGTTCGGAGGGTCATGCCAGGATTACCTGGATAGGAGTGGCTTACTTGATGAAGGTAGGTTAACCCGGGGTTTTAGGTGAATAAACCAGGCTTCCAAGCCGTGGGTCGATACCCAGCTACAAGGGTCCTTTCAAACTCCTTGGTATTTGACACAAGGATCCCCCAAGTAACATGATGAGCTGTGCTCATTGGGTGCCTATGTTTGAGCTATGCATAGCATCCAGACTCTCTTTGGCCCCTTGGGTGTGAAGCTCCCAAGTTGTATTGTGGCATGATAGCCGGTTTAACAGGTAGTACTCCGCTTTGTCAGCTGAAGCCCCCATGTAACTCAAAGGATATTTGAGAAAAAACAGCAGAGGCCCTGCTTATAGCAAGGATGATAGTTTATTTTATTGATCATAATATATACATTGTCGAAATATGTACATAAGAAAAGCCTATGGCTCAAGTGTAGTAAGGCCGTAGGAGAGCTATGTTCCATGGCCGCCGGGTCTCCTCCTCACAGCCGCGTGAGTCGTCTCGAACGTCAATGAGGTAGTATGATCCATTGTGCAGATTTTTGCTGACCACAAAGGGCCCTTCCCAAGGTGGGGATAACTTGTGCATGTCGGTCTGATCCTGGATGAGCCGGAGCACCAAGTCGCCTTCTTGAAAGGTTCTTGTCTTAACCCGGCGGCTGTGATAACGCCGCAGGTCTTGTTGATAAACCGCCGATCGAGCCAAAGCCATGTCCCGTTTCTCATCTAACAGGTCCAGCGCCTCTTGGCGTGGTTGCTCGTTGTCCGCTTCAACATAATTAGCAACCCGGGGCGAGTCATGACGAATATCACTTGCAAGGACTGCCTCTGCCCCGTACACCATAAAGAAAGGTGTGTATCTAGTTGATCGATTGGGGGTGGTGTTGATGCTCCATAAGACAGAAGGTAATTCTTCCACCCAACAACCCGGCGTCCGCTTCAAGGGAATCATGAGCCGGGGTTTAATACCCTTCAAAATTTCTTGGTTGGCTCTCTCTGCTTGACCGTTGGACTGAGGGTGCACCACAGATGCTAAGTCAAGTCGGATGTGCTCTCTCTGACAGAAATCTTCCATCTCACCTTTAGAAAGGTTTGTGCCATTATCCGTGATGATGCCATGTGGAAAGCCAAAGCGGAAGATAATCTTTCTGAGAAACTGAACCGCTGTAGACGCATCACACTTGCTGACAGGCTCCGCTTCAACCCACTTGGTGAATTTATCAACCGCCACCAATAGGTGGGTCTTCTTATCCTTGGAACGCTTAAAGGGTCCCACCATGTCAAGCCCCCAAGTGGCAAAAGGCCAAGTGATAGGAATCATCCGTAGTTCTTGAGCCGGAACATGAGCTCTGCGTGAAATTTTTTGACAAGCATCACATCGCTTTACCAGATCCTCCGCATCAGCATGAGCTGTCAGCCAGTAGAAACCATGTCGAAAAGCTTTTGCAACCAGGGACTTTGAACCGGCATGATGACCGTAATCCGCTTCATGAATTTCCCATTAGATCTCTTGGCCTTCTTCCGGACAAACACAATGCTGAAATACGCCTGAAACGTTACAGCGGTGTAACTCGCCATTGTGAATAACCACGGACTTGGATCGCCGGACTATCTGCCGAGCCAGAACTTCATCATCTGGTAACTCGCCCCGGTTCATATACGCCAGATATGGAAGCGTCCAATCTGGCACAACATGTAAAGTGGCCACCAATTGATCCTCCGGATCAGGAACAGCCAAATCCTCTTCTGTAGGCAACTTAATAGACGGGTTATGCAAGATATCTAAAAAGGTATTAGGAGGTACCGGTTTGCGCTGAGATCCAAGCCGGCTTAAAGTGTCTGCTGCTTCATTTTTGCGCCGATCGATATGCTCAACCTGATACCCTTTGAAGTGACCCGCCACGATATCCACCTCATGTTTGTAAGCCGCCATGAGTGGGTCCTTAGAATCCCAAGTACCAGAAACTTGCTGAGCCACCAGATCAGAATCTCCAAAACAACGAACTCGACTTAAGTTCATCTCTTTAGCCACTCAAAGACCATGGAGTAAAGCTTCGTACTCAGCTGCATTGTTAGTACAGGGAAACATCAAGCGGAGAACATAGCAAATTTTATCACCTCGAGGGGAAGTAAGAACAACTCCAGCCCCCGAGCCCTCCAATTGCCTGGATCCATCAAAATGAATAGTCCAGTACGTACTATCCGGTTTGTCCTCTGGTGCTTGCAACTCGGTCCAATCATTGATGAAATCCACAAGTGCCTGGGATTTGATGGCTGTTCGAGGCACATACTTCAAACCATGTGGACCAAGCTCAATTCCCCACTTTGCAACCCGGCCAGTTGCTTCCCCGTTTTGAATTATATAACCTAAAGGAGCAGAACTAACCACTGTGATGGGATGGCCTTGGAAGTATTGCTTGAGCTTTCGACTTGCCATAAAAACCCCATACACCAACTTCTGCCAATGTGGATAGCGTTGTTTCGACTCGATCAGGACTTCACTGATGTAATACACCGGTCGTTGAACTGGATACTCTTTCCCAGCCTCCTTACGTTCAACCACAATTGCCACACTGACCGCTCGGGCATTGGCAGCCACGTATAATAGCAAGGGCTCATTATCAACCGGAGCTGCAAGAACCGGCGGTTCAACCAACTGCCGCTTTAACTCCTCAAAAGCCGCATTAGCTACGTCACTCCAGACTAAATCGTCCATCTTTTTCAACATCTGATACAAATAAATCGCTTTCTCTCCCAAACGGTTGATAAACCGGCTAAGGGCTGCAATCCGACCTGCCAGACGCTGAACATCATTGATGCACTTCGGTTTAGCCATGGATGTAATCGCTTTGATTTTTTTCCGGATTAGCCTCAATGCCTCTGTTGGATACCAAAAAGCCCAAGAGCTTGCCTACTGGAACACCAAAAACACATTTATCCGGGTTGAGCATCATTTTGTAAACCCAAAGATTGTCAAACGTTTCCTTGAGATCATCTATCAATGTTTCCTTCTTCCTGGATTTGACCACAATGTCATCCACATAGGCATGAACATTACGCCCAATCTACGTATGAAGACAATTCTGCACACAACGCTGATAAGTTGCCTGGGTACTCTTGAGCCCAAAGGGCATAGAAACATAGCAGAAGGCTCCAAAGGGAGTGATGAAGGTTGTCTCCTCCTGGTCCTTAACTGCCATCTTGATCTGATGATATCCTGCATAAGCATCCAGGAAACTCAGGCGCTCACAACCCGCCGTCGCATCAATAATCGGATCAATACGTGGGAGGGCAAAGGGATCGGCCGGACAAGCTTTATTCAAATCGGTGTAGTCCACACACATACGCCAAGTGCCGTTTTTCTTGAGAACAAGCACCGGATTAGCCAACCATTCAGGGTGAAATACTTCAACGATAAACCCAGCAGCCAACAGCCGGGCTACCTCTTCACCAATTGCCTTGCGTCTTTCCTCATTAAAGCGACGAAGAAATTGCTTGACCGGTTTAAACTTGGGATCAATATTAATAGTGTGCTTAGCGAGTTCCCTCGGTACACCTGGCATGTCAGAAGGCTTCCATGCAAAAATGTCCCGGTTCTCACGGATGAACTCGATGAGCGCGCTTTCCTATTTTGGATCCAGATTTGTGCTGATGCTGAACTGCTTGGACGAGTCGCCAGGAACGAAGTCAACAAGTTTAGTCTCATCAGCCGGTTTGAAATGCAGGGTTGGGTCATGCTTAGTGGTGGGCTTCTTCAGAGGGGTCATGTTTGCTGGATCAACATTTTCCTTATAAAACTTCAGCTCCTCTGTAGCACAAACTGACTTAGCATAGGCCGCATCACCTTCCTCAGAATCCAAAGCGATTTTACGACTTCCGTGGACCGTAATGGTCCCTTTATGACCCGACATCTTGAGCTGCAAGTAAATATAACAAGGCCTTGCCATGAACTTTGCATAAGCCGGTCGCCCAAACAATGCGTGGTACGGGCTCTGGATCCTCACCACTTCAAAGGTCAATGTCTCAGACCGGGAATCGTGCTCATCACCAAACACAACCTCCAAAGTTATCTTACCAATAGGATATGCCGATTTACCTGGTACTACACCATGAAAAACATTGTTGGACGGTTTAAGACTCTTGTCTGTCAATCCCATGCGGCGGAAGGTCTCATAATACAGAATGTTGATACTGCTTCATCTATGAGTACCTTGGTGAACTTATAACCTCCCACCTGAGGTGCTACCACCAAAGCCAGGTGACCCGGATTGTCAACCGGGGCGGATGATCCTCCCTACTCCACACAATAGGTTGTTCGGACCATCGCAGATAACGTGGTATTGCTGGTTCAACGACATTAACTGCCCTCTTGTGAAGCTTCTGATCACACTTTCACAAACTAGTGGTACACATGATACTGCCCACGGTTCAACTGCTTTGGGTGACTCTGGTAACCCGACTGCTGCTGATTTCCTTGATTATTCTGCTGGTTATTACCACCTTGGTTGTTCTGGTTGCCCTGATTATTCTGAAATCCAGAGTTTGAACCGCCGCCACCATGAAAACCTGGACCTGAACCACCTGATGGCCCCTGATCATATTGGAAAATATCAGAGTTTTTGAACTCCTTCATAATGTGACAATACTTCCAGAGATGCGTTGCAGGAACCTCCTTGGTCCCATGCACTACTAGGAAAAGGGTTATAGATAGGATTGATACTAATGGCGCACCTGGTAAGAAGTGCACCACTACTATATACTAATGGCGCACCGGTCGGAGGTGCGCCATTAGTGTGGAAGACACTAGTGGCGCACCAGGCACACGGTGCGCCACTAGTATTGATTTTTTTTTCATTTTTCCATACACTCTAATGGCGCATGGTGCCAAAGTGTGCCATTACTAGTTCTACCAAGTAATGGCGCACCTTGTAAGTAGTGCGCCATTAGTATATAATTTTTTTTTACTTTTTTGCAAAACTGCTAATGGCGTACCGTGTATATTTTCATGGACACTTTTTGATCTCGATCTCGATCCCACCCGCACCCTCCCCCGCTAGCTCCACCGCCGCCGACGACCCACCGCAACCCTCCGCCGCTCCACCACCGCCGACGAGCACCCGGCCCCCCCGCACCCTCCCCTGCTCCACCATCGCCAACGGGCACCCCCCGCACCCTCCCCCGCTAGCTCCACCGCCGCCGCCGACCCACCGCAACCCTCCCCTGCTCCACCGTCGCCGACGAGCACCCGCCCCCGCTCCACCGCCGCCGCCGATGATATTTCCAAGTAACAAATTTGAACATATTTTTAAAAAAATTATTACTGTTTTTATAAAAAAATATTACTGTTATGATTTAAACAAGTTTGAACATATTTAAACACAAATAAATATCAAAAATAACATTTAAAATGCATAAAAAAATATTGGGGAGCCTAGGAATTGAACCCAGGACCTCCTGGTGTGTGTGCTGCGTGCTGACCAGTCAGGCTAGTGGGTGGGTTCTGTTGTAGATAGGGTTAGGTTGTAGATAGGGCTAGTGGGCTAGATTAAAACAAAATTCTAATGGCGCGCCGGGCGCTGGTGCGCCATTAGAATAGTCGTACTTATGGCGCACGAGGTGGTGGTGCGCCATTAGAATAGTCATACACTAATTAAATCCCCAATCTCTCTAATCTCTCCCCTGCCTCATCGATCTCACCCGTTGCCCCCCGTGTTCGCCGTCCCCCTCGCCGCCCCTCTCGCCTCCTTCGCCGTCCTCGAGCCCCGAAGCTGCGCCCCCGCCCGCCTCCTCCTCTCTTCTCCCGTGACTTCCCCCCTACCCCCTCTCAACCGCCCCATCCCCTCAGCACCGCCCGTCGTCTCCCCGAACCCTAGCTCCGCCAGCGTCGGGGATGACCACCTCGTCGGCCTCACCAGGCCGCAGGCCCTCAAGCCCCACGCCGTCCTCGGCCTCGCCCTCTCCACCGGCGGCGCCCCTTCCTCCGCCCCTACAGCGCAGGAGCAGCAGTAAACAGCGTGCAGGTAAGATGATGATGGTTTTCCATGAGGTTATCGAGGAGCTGCCGGCCTGTGTTCATTCTGGTGGGGAGAATGCAGTAGATGATCTTTTTTTCGGCCTGCATTGCGCTCCGCTGCTATGAACTTTTGAAAGGACCGCGCGACGAAAGCCACTGCAAGCTATTGTGTGTTTCTCTGAATGTTGTGTTTCTTTCAGTTCTTTATCCATTCTTCATTCCTGCTAAATGTCATGCTAATTTAGTTTGTTTTTGTTTTGCACATCGGTAGGCAAAGCCTAGTGTTTGTTTCAGACATTTATTGAAACTGAACCAAGGAAATTTGTATGAGTGAAATATATTTAAAATGTCTATTTAGTTATATTTTCAGATATAACCTTGTAAGTAGAAACATGTATAACTCAAGTAAACCATACATCTAGTTAATATTGCGCAGGCAACAATGTTAAGTCTTACTATGAACCTAGCAATAAAAATGATGAAGCTCCTGTCAATTTTTGACATATCTTAATTTCTTAACAAGACATGTTTGTCGTCTTTTAGCTAGTGTGATGAGATTTTGGTACCTGTACGTTCCCTGTACCAACTTAGGCAAATAATAATTTATTTGTTTTTGTGACAGTTGGTTGAGCACATCTTCTAGCCTCTTGTGAATACATCTGGGACAATGCTTCACATCAGTCAGGTATATACTGCTTCAGTTTTGAGTGAAATCCTCTGCCATAGCCCCTGCCCCAGATGAAGTGAGCTATATATGTGTATGATGAAGAAGTAAATGAGATTTTTATTCAAAGTAAATGAACATTTTACTGCTAGTGTACTGATATTTCTGTTTCTTTGAACATTTTACTATCAATAAAAATGATGTACTGCTACTTTCAGTTAATTCAAATTAGCTAAAACCTTTTACTGTCAAATAGTGCTAATGTTTACTCTATGAAATAAACTACTCCATGTCAAATAAACCTTGCTAGGTGAATCTTGTTTGCATTAGGAGTAGTTGCTGGAAATTTACTGAATTTTGTTATGTGCTTTGTGGTGCTAGTTTGCTGGGTTTTGTCTCCGACCATTGTGTTGTGATGAATTTGCAGGTACCCCGAGAGGCCATTGAGTTTGCCGGAATGTCGATTAATTTCCGTTCCGGCAAATTCGGGTACTCCATATGTCCTATTTTCAGCAAAGGTAATGCTGAAATTTTCTGTGAATTTTAGCATTACTTTGCTAAAAATAGGACATATGGGGTACTTGTGACTAATGCCTGTTATCATGCATGGGTACTAATTGGTCTCTTCTACTGCTTATCAAAGATGGCGGGAAGCAGCCACCGCCGATCTGCGACACCACAGTACGAGTTGGATGCTTCCGAGTTCTTCACTATCATACTTGAGGCTTCAGTATCATCCATGACGCAGGTATATAAAATGCGAGATCTCCCCTTCACCCATCTCATTATGATATCTGTTGTTTGCTACATCACTCATTGTCCCAAACTGCAGAGGCTGCCTGACAGTTTTATGAACATGCTGATGGGTGAAGATCCGCCAAATAATGTGAAGCTGTGACAGGCCGGCAGCGGGTTTCACAGGCAGTGGGATGTGCAGTTGGTGATCAAGAAGGGCCACATGTACTTGTCTCGTGAGTGGGAGAAGTTCTACCGTGCCTACGACCTGCAACTGGGGTACTTCCTTCTCTTCAGGTACGACGACGCCGCCAACATGCTCATCGTGAAGGTGTTCAACAAGACTATGTGTCGCATGCGCTACGCTGCCGATGATGATGCCGGTATGTTCTGCCTCTTCTTATTCCTCTACATTTGGCTTTGTCTCACATCGATTGTTAACGGTCATTGTTGCATTTTGGACAGGTAATGGGAGCAGCAACAGTGACACTGGCTACAGCCAAAGCAGCAGCGACTATGGCTGTAGCGAAAGCAGCAGCGATTCTGGCTGTAGCGAAAGCAGCAGCGATTCTGGCTGTAGCAAAAGCAGCAGTGATTCTGGCAGCAGCATAGACAACAAGAAGGATGATCCGGACTGGAGTGCGGGAGAAGAGGAGCAGAGTGAGGATGAGGAGCTGCAGGATGACGATGGGCATTAGGCTGAGGATGACCTAGCGCTGGTGGTGGCTAACCAAGGGCAAGAGATGGTGGTGGCTGACCATGGGCAAGAGATGGAGGTGGCTGAGGATGACCTAGCGATGGTTGTGCCTAAAGGTGGCCTCGCGATGGTGGTGGTGCCTGACAATGACCACGCACCGGTGGTGGCGCCGGCGATCCCACAGCTGGGCGACATGACCACGCCAATTGTGGTAGAAGACTACATCCCACTGCCTCCACTACCTCCACCGCCTCGCTGCTCTAGGCGCATCAGGGAGAGGAAGGAGAAGAAGGAGAAGAACAATGCATGAGAACTGAACTTTGTCAGGTATGTCAGATATCTATGTTATCTCTAATATGCTTAGTTTCCTATAGGTTAGCTTCATTTTTACCTAAGTTGGCTCTAATATACTAACTTAGAGCTTATATGCTTAGTTTCCTATAGGTTAGCTCCAAAATAACTTATGTTAGCACAAAATGATCAAGTTTACATAATAAGCTTATAGTCTTTTTCTTATTCTTCTTCTTTTCTAAGATGACATAGGTTAGCTTCATTTTACCTAAGTTGGCTCTAATATACTAACTTAGAGCTTATATGCTTAGTTTCCTATAGGTTAGCTCCAAAATAACTTATGTTAGCACAAAATGATCAAGTTTACATAATAAGCTTATAGTCTTCTTCTTATTCTTCTTCTTTTCCAAAACTCTTCTTATTCTTATTCTAGTGTTCTTCTTCTTCTAGTATTCTTCTTGTCTTCTTCTTTTTCTTCTTCTAACTTCTTGTTTATGATTTTGCAGATTTGATTTAATTGACGGAAGCTTGCATGGATGGAGTGCTTCTTTTCCATTTGTGTTTTTATTTTGTATCATTGTGAAACTTTTGTGAATTGATGGATAACGGTGTTGGATGAACAATGTGAAACTTTTGTAATATGTAACGACAGAACTATGTGTTGGCTATGTATGTATATATGATGAAACTTGTGTGTTGGATATGATTGTTATATGGATGCTTGTTGTATATATATGTGTTGAATATCTCATATGTGAAATAGTGACCTGAGATTAAGAAAAAACAAAAAAAATTAAAAAAATGTTACTAATGGTGCACTACCATGTGGTGCACTATAAGTATAGCAGATAATAGTGGCGCACTGTGGGCAATACTAATGGCGCACTACGTGGTGTGCCACTAGAATACCAGATTCTAATGGCGCATCGGTGGTGCGCCATTAGTAAAAAATTCTAGTGGCGTGATACTAATGGCGCACTGGTAATGCGCCATTAGTAGGCAAAACCAGTGCGCCATTAGAAGGCCTTTTCCTAGTAGTGATGCTTTGGGCAGGGCTGATTCATCAGAAGCTCCATATTCATTCCGTCGCCGCGCTGGGGCGGTTTACCCTTACAACGCTGCACATTAGCGTTAGCTACAAAATCTGAATCCGCTTTACGCTTACCGTTGTTCCCATGGCCTCCTTGGTTGTGCTGCTGACCCTTGGCACCGCCGTTCTTCTTTCCCTTCTCCGGTTTCTCCTCATCAGAATCGGGATCCTTGGTATTACCAGAATCGGCATATTTGACCAAGGCGGCCATGAGGGTGCTCAAGTCATCGCAATGGTGCTTGAGCCGTCCTAACTTCATTTTTAGTGACTTAAACCGGCAATTGTGTTCCAGAGTAATGATTGCCTGACCAGCGTTAATCCGGTCTGAAGAATGCAAAACTTCTGAAACCTGGTGCACCCAATGAGTGGTTGACTCGTTTTCCCCTTGAACACAGGCATCCAGATCCACAATAGACATGGGCTATTTGCAGGTGTCTTTGAAATTGGCTATAAACCGGGCCTTCAACTGATCCCACGATTCGATGGAGTTAGCTGGTAAGTTTTTCAACCAAGTACGAGCTGTCCCTTCCAACATCATCGTGAAATACTTTGCACAAGCCACTTCATCCACGTCCAGCATCTCCATCGCCATCTCATAAATTTCAATCCACGCTTCTGGTGGTTGATCTGCCGTGTAATTCAGCACCTTACGTGGACCCTTGAAATCTTTAGGCAGTCGCACATTGCATAGAGCCGGAATGAGACAAGGCACTCCCCAGGAGCTAAAGGCTAACCCGGTACCACGGTCCGCTGACGCCGCAGGTTGAACCGGGGCGGGTTGATAACGACCCGCATGTTGTGCTGCCAAAGCGGCTTCCCTTCGTGCCCTGCCATTATCCACCACATCCTAAGCATTTACTTCACCACGTGCCAGATTGGGCCTTTGGGGAACATTCCGGTGCTGTGCACTGCTAGACACTTCCGGTTCATCCATGTGCCTGCTGTAACTTTTGCTCGGACGAGGAGTGGAATGAATTCTATCCCGACTGTAAGAATAAGCATGTTGCTGCACCACGGAGGTTTGAAGAAGATCTCTGGCCCGCGTGTCTCAATCGCTGCCAGTGAGTCGCCCTCCATCGGAATAGCTGCCAAGCAAGATGCTACAGCAATCATATTATCCAAAGGACTTGAGAAGTGACCCGGCGGAGTAGGCACATATTACGGCGGGTTATCTGTTCGTCGAGGCGGTTCCATCGTTCGTGGTTGATCCGGTGCTGCCCTCGGCGCGTCAGTCCGGTTTGTGGCTACCGGATTACTTGGCCCAGCCCCGGCGTGTTGAAAAGATTCATTCCCTCATAGACTGATGGCAAACGTGACCGATACTTTCTCCGCATTACGTCATGTGTTGCATTCTGATCCAACAGGAGTTGGTAGTTCTGCGCCTGTATTTGTTGTGACTGGGCATCCAAAGCTGCCCATTCTTCAGCCAACCTAGCATCCTCCGTTGCTAGATCCTCCTTGGCTGGTGTTATCTGGTCCTTTAGCTTCGCTATATTCGCATTATGCTGATCCTGTGTCTCTGGGTAATTGCCATGGTCAACAAGGTAGCCCAGGCATCCATCAAATCGGAGAGGACTTGAGCCGGTCAGCGCACTGGGCCTCCTGCCGCGGCTGCTGATCCGGTATTCATTGCTGCGTTGGACGAAGACAACAACCCGACTTGGCGGTTCAAGGAGGTCCGGAATACTGTTACCATCGGAATATCCTTCGAACACACCATCCTGAACTTGGTACAGGGACTCGGTTTCACTAGTGGACGATTCGTCATCGGAATAAATAACTGTCTCACCTTCAGACACCGGTTCAGATCCGATCCCATGGACACATCCCATGAACGCACGCTTCATGGCGGGTTTCACCCGGGCAGGGCTTGCACGATGAGCCCTCTCGACGAGGTCGGTGCAGATGTCCGGCTCAGGGCCCGGTTCACTGATCTTGCCGATGAAGACGTGAATTCCGCCAAAGGGGACCCGGTACCCGTACTCGATCGAGCCGGCCTCGGGGCCCCATCCTTCATCGTTGATGTAGAGTTTTCCGCGACGACTTTTGGTCATCCGGCCGACCACGTGCCCCTTAAGTCCTTCAGAGCAGCCCTTCAAGAACTCGACACCATCGTGCGATAGCCCCGCAGTGGCCGCCAACTGTCGTGGAATTAACACGTCAGATGTCCTCATGAAAGGACTTAGTCACGGAGCCATCGCTACGGGTTAGCTTGAAGGGGTTAAACCGGACAAGGGACACGGGAGTTTTATACTAGTTCAGCCGCTTCGATGATGGTAAAAGCCTACGTCTAGTTGTGATGGGATTGATTGGGTTTCAATGACCGGGGAGCAAATATGCTTTGCCTGAGTCTCGAGTTATTGTCTGTTGCCCCTGAACCACCATCGGGTCGTCCCTTTATATACACAGGTTGACGCCCGGCCGGTCTACAGAGTCCCGAGGCTGACTCATACAAGAATCCGGCTCGGTCTCTCCTTTCCTAACTTACAACACAAGTTTACATAAGCATGGCGGTTTGCTATCATGGGCCCTAATCCACCACTGGGCTCTGGGCCTCTAAGCTTCATAGTAAAACGCCATCTTCTGAGTCCTCATGGGCTTCTATACAATTGAGGGTAAACCGGCCCCTCCTGGGCAGTTTATACTCAATAGTTATATCCCCAACAGTGATAGAAATAGTTTGGACAAAACTCACAATGTTCCACTCTGGCGTCGGTGGCATCTCTGGCACCGGTTGACCTTGCATGGAATAAAGATTGGCCACCTGTAGGACCTTGAAGTATGTCTAGAGGGGGGGGGGGGTGATTAGACTACATAACCAATTAAAAACTTAACCTTTTCCCAATTTTAGAGTTTGGCAGATTTTAGCAATCTTTGGACAAGTCAAGCAATCATCACACAATTCAAGCAAGCATGCAAAGAGTATATGAGCAGCGGAAATTAAAGCATGCAACTTGCAATAAAGTAAAGGGAAGGGTTTGGAGGATTCAAACGCAATTGGAGACACGGATGTTTTTGGTGTGGTTCCGATAAGTGGTGCTATCGTACATCCACGTTGATGGAGACTTCAACCCACGAAGGGTAACGGTTGCGCGAGTCCATGGAGGGCTCCACCCACGAAGGGTCCACGAAGAAGCAACCTTGTCTATCCCACCATGGCCGTCGCCCACGAAGGACTTTCCTCACTAGCGGTAGATCTTCACGAAGTAGGCGATCTCCTTGCCCTTACAAACTCCTTGGTTCAACTCCACAATCTTGTCGGAGGCTCCCAAGTGACACCTAGCCAATCTAGGAGACACCACTCTCCAAGAAGTAACAAATGGTGTGTTGATGATGAACTCCTTGCTCTTGTGCTTCAAATGATAGTCTCCCCAACACTCAACTCTCTCTCTCATGGGATTTGGATATGGTGGAAAGAAGATTTGAGTGGAAAGAAACTTGGGGAAGGCTAGAGATCAAGATTCATATGGTAGGAATATCTTGGCCTCAACACATGAGTAGGTGGTTCTCTCTTAGAAATGGTAAGTTGGAAGTGTAGGTTTGTTCTGATGGCTCTCTCCACGAATGAAGAGGAGGTAGAGGGGTATATATAGCCTCCACACAAAATCTAACCATTACACACAATTTACCAAACTCGGTGGGACCGAATCACCAAACTCGGTCATACCGATTTAGTAAACCTAGTGACCGTTAGGGTTTTCGGTGGGACCGACATGCAACTCGGTAGGACCGATATGGTTAGGGTTAGGGCATAACGTAATCTCGGTAAGACCGATTACACAAACTCGGTGAGACTGATTTTGGTAATAAGCTTTCCAGAGAGTTGGTCAGGTAAACTCGGTGGGACCGATTCGCTCATCTCGGTGAGACCGAAATGTTACAAAAGGGAAACAGGGAGTTTACATTGAAATCTTGGTGGGACCGATTTCTCACTTCGGTTAGACCGAAACCTTATGAAGGGAAACAAAGAGATCACAATCCCATCTCGGTGAGACCGAGATCCCTATCGGTGAGACCGATTTGCCTAGGGTTTGTGGCAGTGGCTATGACATTTGAACTCGGTGGCACCGGATAGAAAGAATCGGTGTGACCGATTTTGACTTTGGGTTTAGGTCATATGAGGATGTGGGAAAGTAGTTGAGGGTATTTGGAGCATATCACTAAGCACTTGAAGCAAGAGGCTCATTAAGCAACACCTCATCCCTCCTTGATAGTATTGGCTTTTCCTATAGACTCAATGTGATCTTGGATCACTAAAATGTAAAATGAAGAGTCTTGAGCTTTTGAGCTTGAGCCAATCCTTTTCCTTGATATTCTGAGGGATCCACTTTCATCATCTATGCCATGCTATTCATTGAGCTTTCCTGAAATAATAGTCTTGGAATAGCATTAGCTCAATGAGCTATATGTTGTTATGAATTACCAAAACCACCTAGGGATAGTTGCACTTTCAATCTCCCCCTTTTTGGTAATTGATGACAACATATAGATCAAAGCTTCGACAAATGATAATAAGATTGAAAAAGCATCGTCGCTTTGAGAAGTAAGAGATAAGCAAGAGCTCCCCCTAAATTTGTGCATAATTTAAGATTTGCTTTGGACTGCAAATGCACAAGGAATTAGGCTCATGGGTTACTCTTCCATGTCACATACATCTTGGTGGAGCGCTCAAAATAATAAAGATTGAATACATGCACTCATCACCAAGCAAAGTGAATGATCATATAAGGATAGGTAAGATAATATCATCAAACAGGCATAAGTGTAGCTTATGATCAAACACATGATCATCAATGTCTCACAGATAATAGCATAGTATCTCAAGCAATCAAAAGCAAACAAAGTCTAACCACCAAAGCAAGAGAGAACAAAAGCAACACTCTCTCTCTCTCGAAGCCTATGACCTATACATTTTTCTCCCCCTTTGGCAACAAGTTACCAAAAAGTTTATAGAAAATGCATAGTGCTAGATTGACTCTCAAGCTTGATCTTCAGGTGGTGGTGTAGAAATGGCTCCTTGGACGAAGGCTTCAGTTGATGTGGAGGGAGCTGGCGGAGTTGGTGCTGGAGTTGGTTGCCCTGGAGCTGTAGCTGGTGCAGATGATGTGGCTCTAGTGTATGTCACAGGCACTACAGCCAACCTCTGAGCTCTAGGCACTCTGGCAAATGCATCAGTTGTTGTCTTTCCCTTCCTCTCCTGCATGTCATCCTAAAGCTGCTCCACAACTGACTGAATCTCAGTTACTTTGACATCTAGATCATAGAAATTTTGTTCCATGATTCTTTCCAGGCTCTCCTGATTTTGAGTTAGGATGGACAACCCCTTCTCAATCCTCAGTGTTGATGCTATCAAGTAACCAAGATGCTCCTGCTTGTTCTTCAAAAAGTACTTAGATGCCTCGTCTTGAGTTGGCATCTTGGCAGCCTTCTCTCTCTTTGCTTTCTCCTTCTTCTCTTGAGCTTGCACTGATGATGGTTCATTTTCATTCATTACAACTTGATTGTCCTCAAAGTCTGGATAAAGAGCAAAGTGTTCCTTATCCAACAGATATTTTCATGTGCCCATCTTTGAGTTAATCAACTCCTAAATCTGTGGGGCATATCCACAACTTCTCTTCTGGTCTGCTGCAGTCCTCTTGATGGTCTCAACCATAAGGCTCATGACCTTCAATTTCTGTGGCACATCAAACAAGTGCAGCATGTTGATAGCATGCCCTCTAATCATGTTGTGGTCACCTGACTTGGGAAAAAGAGTGTGCATTAAGATATAGTTGATCGTTGGCAGCCCTGACAGAAGAAAATGAACTGACCCAAACTTATGTGTCTCAAGAGCTTTGTCTGGGATCTCCTTGTACATATGTGCCATGGAATTGTGATCCATCTTCTTCTTGGCATAGACATCCAAGTCATCTTCACTCTCCTTTGGGGCATTGATCAGATTGGCCCATTCCTCAACAGTTGACTGGTACCTTATACCTTCAGACATCGAAACTATCCTCCCATCTGGATAGAAATGTGTTGTGGAGTAGAATTGCTTAATGAGTTCATCATTCTAGTTGGTGAGCTTCTGCCCAACAAAATCTGCAACTCCACAAGCAACAAAACTGTCTTGCACTCGAGGATAGTGTTCCTCATTTTCCTTCATGTAGGTCCAGTTGACCCACCTCATCTCACAAACTATGGGCTTCTTGTCCAACAAGATTGTCTCATAAAAGTCCTGTTGTTCCTTAGTGTGGAACCTGTAATCAACAACAGTCCTTCTCCTGGTGGCATATGGATCTGTCATTCTCCATAGCCTCAACCCTGAGTCTCTCCTGATATTCATGTCCTCAGCCACAGGATGAGCATCATTGTGGTCTGGTATCTTGGGTTTGAGCTTCCTCTTGACTTGTCCTTCACCATCTTCCTCATCAGCAATTTCAGGCACTGGGGCCTTGTTCTTCTCAGCAGCTGGAATATTCCTGGTATTCCTCTTTGGTGCACTCTTGGGCTTGGGGGCAGCTTTGGGTTCTTCTTTGGGCTTTGATGTTGCAGCCCCTGACTTTATAGTATCACCCATCAACTTTTGTGCCTTGGGTGCTGGTGCAGCAACCTCTTCTTCCTCCTCCATCATGGAAGGTTGACCAATAACTCTGACCATGGTCTTTTTGACCCTTTCCTTCCTTTTCTTTCCTTCTGGAGCAGGCTCTTTGGGATCAGGCTTTTCAGGTATTTGTGTTGATCCTCTGACCTTCAGCATAGGTGTCCTCTTGGCAGGAACCTTCCTATTAAGTCCAGGCCTTCTGTTCTTTGCTGTCCCATACTCCTTTTTGAGCACTACCTTCTTGGAAGTAGCCTCATCTTTTTCTGCCATATAATCCTCATCCTCAGATTCTGAGGTTCTCTTCTTCCTTGTCCTGGTGGCAGCTTTAGGCAGATTGCTTGGGGTGCTCCTGCTGCCATCATCTGAACAACTTCAGGGACTAGTGCCCTCACTCATGTGAATCTGCTCTTATGACTTGTTCAGACTATCACTTTGGTCTGACATGCTGAAAATCACTGACTGCTGACCCTGTGAATAGTTATAGATGAGATAGAATGGATGAGCATCACAAAATGCAGAGATTTTTGCAAAAGAATGATTCAAAAACTCAGTTTTAGTTTTCCACAGAAAGCATTTCGGATCAACCGATTTTCAAACTCGGTGATACCGAAGCAGTTTTGGAACCTAAACTGGTGAACTCGGTTGGACCGAGTCACAGTTCAGTGGCATCAAGACTGCTAGGGTTTCACAAAGTTTTAAAATCGGTCACACCGATTAGCAATTCTCGGTCAGACCGAGAGTTACCAGTGCAATGGTGTTAGCCAAATCGGTGGGACCGAGTTTTTCAACTCGATGGGTCCGAGATGGTTTCTGTGACACCCCAAAATTTTAACCTTGTTTTGTTAATTAAAATTTTGCCAGGAAATTAAAACTTTCATTTTCTGGGCTCCCCTTTGAGTTTTGCAACATTTCCTATTTAACTTGGAGTTGTTTCCTTCAGTGAAAACCTTTCAAATATGTTATTGTACTTGTTTATCCTCTCAAGAAAATCTTTTCTTTTTATCAGAGGAGTTAATTATAAAATTATTTCCCTGATCTTTATTACTTAAAAAATGGTTTTTCCATGGTTGGTGGTCCTATTTGAACTACAACCATTTGATAAATTCTTTTAAAAATCCCACCAAACTTTGGAGATGTCATGTGATGTTTCTAAATCACTTTTATGCAGAAAGATATTTCATTCATTGAATATTTTGAGCTCTACACCTTATTTTCAAATCTGGTCCAGTGGGCAGATTTGCACTACAACCTATTTATTTATTTATTTATAGCCTTCACCAAAATTTTGGGATGTTAGTACTAGCATATGATTCAACTTTATGCAAAAACCCAGTGATGTTCTTTTAAAAATTTGAGTGAATCATCCTCTTTTCTACTCTGGTCCAACTTGAAGATTTGTACAGCAACTACTTCTGAAGTTGCTCTTTTACCCTTGATTCCGTTTCCTACCTATAGTCCTCCCTGCTAAACCCCTAAGTCCAGGAGCATGCACTCATTGGATCATTTTTGGTTCATGAAAATATGTCATTTACTCTGTGTCCAGAATTGAAGTTTTGCAAAACTTGCACTAGCAAGTTTCTTATTTTGTCAAACTAACCTCACCACTCTCTCTTTCATCTAAAGAGACCCCACTTTGGGAGATTTGGCCATCCCAAGAACTGCCTAGGTGCCTTTGGCATTTTGTCAAACACCTTGAGAGCATGGACAGATTTGGCATGAGTTTTTGTCTACATTGTGAACTTGATCCCCTGACCAGACCAACATGTCCCATGGATTTGCCCTAGCCTATAACCCCACCCTGCTAACCCTCTTGTGGTTTAGAGCCCCCTATCATGCTTTAGCATTCTGTCGAGCACGTCCCGTGCGTGCTCTGGGCGCGCCCAGAGCGCGCGTTTTGCACGTGCCGCAACCGTGTCGCCGCGTCTTGCCCCGCACTCACCCTGGCCCTTGGCCGACCGCAGCCAGCACGCCACGTCCCCTTCTGCTCCCCACGAGCACAGCAGCCCTCGCCACGTTTCCGGCAAGCCAGCAGCTAGCCGCCACTGCCACCCGACAGCCCCTGCACTGGTCGGCGCCGCCCGAGCCACGCCCACTCGCCAGCTCGCCCTTGGAGCAGTACCTGTTCGTTCGCTAGCTCCTGCCGCCATCCCCAGCCTTGCCACGATGCCCTGCAAGCCATAGAACGGCGGTCGCCGACGAGCTCATCCACTGCCGCCGCGAACCGATGTGGGAGCACTATAAAAGGAAGCCCATCGAGCCCCTCCGAGCACACAAGCAGCCTCACACCGTACTCCTAGTGCCCCCGTTGCCGTCAATTGGAGAGGAAGAGGCCGTCTTCCCCCACTCCGGCTAGTTCGGCCACCGCCGCCTCCCGGCTCCGTTCGGCGCAACCAGGGCCTCCCCCTCTCCACTCTCTTCACCAGGAACCCCCTCTCCCTCTCGTGAGTCCATCCCCCTGCTCGATTTTGGTCAGGGACCGCCGGAGCCAAAAACTCACTTTGCCGATGGCCACCGTCCGCTGCGGAGCTCGTCGCCGGCAGCTCCGTCCACCCCAGGGACCAAAGCGACCACCAGTAGGATCGCCTCGATCCCCTAAGACCGCGGGTGGCCTCAATTTCCCGAACGGTGCCACCGTTCGCCGGCGAGCCTTGCCGGAGTTCCGCCCCGCTCGGACAGAGAAAGAAGAGGGGAGGGAAGACCAGTCAAACCTGACCAGTGGGCCAGGCAGGCCCACTGTCAGTGACTTAGGCGCGGTCCACGCTGGATAAGTGGAAACGAGTTTCCAGAATACGCTTTCGACGTGTACATATATATTCGAAACGGTTTTTTTTCTGTTTTATTTTAAAAACAGTTTTTGACCAAAACTTTGACTGATCTTAACTTTTTAAATACAACTCCAAATGAGTTGATTCTTTTTCCTACCTCTCTCAAATATTGTCTAGTTTATTTTAAGATTTATTTCAAAAAAAAATCAGACAACTTTTTGGTACTATTTTTTAAACTATATATCGATTCAATAATATTTTAAATAGGATTTTGGAGAGAGGAGAAAGCTTTCAAAAGTTTTGGAGTGCACCCTGCCTTTCCACACATTGAAGGCAAGCATTCTGAACCCTGGCATAGTATTTTTGCATGCATGGTTTGACACGATCATGACACCACCTCAATACATGGAACTCGTTATTTTTTGTGGTGATCGTTTTCATGAATGTTTATTGAAAATTTCCTTGCTGTTGGAAATGGATATGCTTGTGATGATGATCATCCTCGTATGCCTTTCGTGCCTACCGGAAGGAAAACGGGAAAGTCTCTGTCTTGGGTAGACCCGAGCTTGTCCCTAGTTCCTCGTCGAGATGAGTGTGTCTGGAATGGCATGAGGGGTATGATGAGTGGCGACTCTGTCTGTTGGATGAAATATATTCGTTATGGTAATCATGCAGGGAATAATTAAACCTCCTGAGTCGACCGTAGATCGATTCTTGTTCCAGTAACCCCCATACTTGTTTCGTACTACCACTTGTCCCTACAACAAGTAGGGTATGGTTCAGTAAGTCGTCAACCACTTTCTAGCACACACCGTACAGAGAGGCCATGGTGGAAGATATCGGTTGTAGCCGGTAGGTAGGCCACCTGGTCCGGGGGCATGGGTGTTTCCGGTTGGGACCGAGAGGGGAGGCCACCCCTTAGAGCGTGCGATATAAATTTGATGCCATGCTACGCGAGGTTGTAGCCTCCCCACTTAGAGTTTTGCTTGACGGGTGTCGTGGGTGATTCCAGACACCGGTGAGTTAAGCTGGTGTGTGCAAGTTAGGTGTGTTTTCAACTAAAAGACCATAGACGGAATTAGTCCCGATGGCCTAATGGAATCCGTTGCTCGCGGGTAAAGAGTACACCCTCTGCAGAGATTAAACCTAGTCGAATAGCCGTGTCCATGGTTAAGGACTACAGTCTGGGTGGGTCAAGTGACGGTCTTAGTGTCGGTCTTTGGAGGAGGAACTATTAAACCAGAACATGGATCATAACTGATGACTCGTGATAATTATGTTCATTTTTATTATGAACTAACCCATTGTATTATCTGAATTATTGAGTATCCCTGGGACGGTTCTACCTCCTGGATATTCATTGTGATTATTTATTTTATAAGCCCTTTATGTGGTGTCGCTTAGACGCCCGACTGCGGCATGCTTGTTATTTATTTACTTTATAAGCCCTTTATGTGGTGTCGCTTAGACGCCCGACTGTGGCATGCTTGTTATTTATTTACTTTATGAGCCCTTTATGTGGTGTCGCTGAGACGCCCGACTGTGGCATGCTTGTTAGTTATATACTTTATAAGCCCTTTATGTGGTGCCGCTGAGACGCCCGACTGTGGCATGCTTGTTATTTATTTACTTTATAAGCCCTTTATGTGGTGTCGTTGAGACGCTCGACTGTGGCATGCTTGTTATTTATTTACTTTATAAGCCCTTTATGTGGTGTCGCCCAGACGCCCGACTGCGGCATTTTATTTCCACTCCATTATTGCTCATTCATGTTATATAGATATAACATGTTTGCATGCATAAGAGATTTTATTTATGACTGACGATGTGATCATAGAATACTTCAGTGCATGAATATCATTTATATCATCCCAGTGTTCATAATGTTTGCGAGTACATTCAAGGTACTCACTGGCTTGTCCCTGGCTATTGTCTTGGCCAGATTTCATGCACGGAGAGGAGCGACGTGATGACAGCCCCGGAACCTAAGCAACGGTGATAGCAGCCTCGTGAAGATAGGAGTTAACCTGGTCAGCTGTTCCTGTTGGGAAATGGAGTCCCATAGACACTGATGATCCGCAAAACCGCTTCCGCCATTAACCACTAGAAACCATTTGTTGTACTCACAGGCCAGAATGGTCTTGTACTACATATGTTGTATTTTGCTTGGAATTTCTGTAACAAGTTGGTGCCTCATCAGCTAACAGTTATCCTAGGGCTGGTGAGTACAACGACCATTTTCTGGAATTTAATACCCGGAAAACCGGTCATCACAAACTTGGTATCAGAGCCAGGCTGACCATTGGCTAATCCTATCTTAGCCAGGTCGAAAAACTTAGGCAAACCAGCCCGCCAGACCTTAACCAAACCCCAGCCAAGCTTCTCGTGCAAGATAGCCACACAGTGACCCCGACACTTTTGGAAGTCGGTGCCCAACCTATCAACCTAGCATGTCTATCACGCACCAGTGACCAGCACCCAAGATGTCTCATTCGCAACAGCGGGGGTGAATTCCGTTGATGGCGGCGAAGACCAGCGACAGGAGGCGGCTGGCGACGAGGAGACGATCCGGAGACCCTGGAGGCAAAGCGAGCTATGCGCAAGCGAAGGGTTTTGGAGAAGTTTCCAAATTTTTGCCCGTGAGTATATATAGCCCGACCCTGTCGGTGTGACCAAGTGGAACAACTCGGTGGCACCGAGATGCATAACTGTATACAGTTACATCAACTCGGTGTGACTGAAATGTTCAAATCGGTTGCACCGAGATTGAAAACCTAGATCGACTTAGTGATCTTGGTACGACCGAAATGGAGGAATCGGTCAGACCGAGAATCACAAAGAAGTTTTGGAAGTTTAAGTCTATGACGAATCGGGGACTCCGAGTGCTCCTCACACATAGTGGTTCGAATCTGACTTGATCAAATTTTGTGATGTAGCATGAATAGAGTTTGAGACGAGAAAAGCATAGATAGCTAGAGAAGGTTCTTAGGCATTCTTGTCCATCCACTTGGCAGAAAGAAAAAGAACCCAAACAATCTAAGCAACAAGTGGATGTCCTCGAATGAGAAAAATATGCAACCAACATGCTCACACAATAGAATGGCAAATTAAATATGTGGCAAATCATGCACAACCAATTCTAGCATCTATCAAACAATTGGCGATGACTAGGTCATCTATATATGAGTATATTAACTTAGGAGTCAAATGAGAACATTTGATCATAGGTCATACTCATCGTTTAAGCTCAAGTGGGGTTACCAATTTTACATAATGCATTGATGTGTTCACACCATTAGAGTTGCTTTGACTCAATTCTTAGAGTGAAGCTCCCCCTAGATGTGAGATCCCCTTTTAGAGGGATGAACTAACCTTGGGTTTTGTCGATGATGACTTCATGTAGGTGTTGAAGATGTGGATGCTCAATGTTGATGTAGATCATTTGGAGCAATCCTTTGGAGTGAGTTGCACTTTCAACATACCTACATGGGTTAGTCCCACAAGGAACAAACAAGAATATCCATAGACATAGAGTGATGCACACACAAGATGATGTCCATGAAATCATTAGGTTACCTTGTCCCTTGCCTTACCAACATGAGGGTTTGTGACTCCTTGAACTAGTGCAAGATGTGGAGGTTGATTGCACTTGTCCTTGCCATAATGATATGAATGAAGAACGTTGGCGGAGTCACCCTCAAGAACTCTCTAGTTCTTCTTCTTCGGGATCCACATCATCTTGATGGGAATCCTTGGAGTTGTAGTCGTACTTGATGAAATAGAACTTGACGTAGTCTTGGGAACCCACTTGACCAAGGCCTTAGGTGCTTCTTCAAATGCATCAATCTCATCTTGAAGCTTGTCCTTGCCTTTGTTCTTGTGGTCTTGTAGTGGAAGATCATCTTGTGCTTGTGTTCCCTTGAAGGAAGTAGGATCATACTTCTCTTGTTGAGGAACAAACTTTGTCTTGGGGTATTGATCTTCTTCCTACTCAACGCCATTGGCATTGAACTTTCGTTCAAAACCGACACCTTGATTCTTCCAGTGCCTTCCTTGCTTGCGTACAATTTCCTCGAATTGCTTACTCCCGGCAAGGCTCTTGTATACACCTTTCTCTATGATTCCCTTCAATAAGCTATTTTCTTGCTCAAGTGTAACTTGGCTAAGAGAATCATTAGTGGAATCAAGAGAACTACTAGAAGCAACAATATTGGATTTGGCATTATTATTGTTACTACTAGAGGAAGGATCTTTCTTGTACTTGTTACTAGACTTGACTTGAGGCATGTAAGTAGATAAGAGTAAACGCTTGGCAATGTAAGAAGAACTTTTCTTACGGAGATCATCATTGATTGATTTTAGGAACTCATGCTCCTGCTCAAGATGGATCTTTTCAAAGCGTAACTTCTCATGAGCCCTTAAAAGTTCTCGATGATCTTCGAATATAGTTTCATGAGCTAACTTAAGAGTGTTTAGTTATTTAGTTAGAAGCTCAATCTTCTCCTTATCATTGTCATTCGTTTTATCTTGATTAGCATGATTATTTGACGTTTCATCATAGTATTCATCACTAGAGTTGTCAATAAGTAAATCATCATCACCTAGCAAGTCATCTTCATCACTATTGAAATCAACATACTCGGGATGTGTTACCTTTGGACCTTTGGCCATGAAGCATCTACCAATTCCTTCATTTGGTGAGTCAAATATGTCGTAGGAGTTGGTTGACACAAGTGCTAGACCGGCAACACCTTCATCTTGAGTATATTCGGAGTCGGAGTGATAGCTTCTGTCGGAGTGATTGTCGGAGTCAGAGCCGGATACCCATTCACCAACATGAGCTTGATGTCTTCGTTTTGTGTAGCTCCTTGATGACTTGTCCTTCCTTTCCGAATCCTTGCTTCTCCGTGAGGGTCTTCGTTCATAACGATCATCTCTACCCCTCCTCTCTCTTGGTGGTGATTCTTCTCTTTTGCTTCTTCTTTTTGGAGAATCTTACACTGGTGGAAAAAGGGCCTTTGGTCGCGGTTCGCAACTGCCATTAGTCGCGGTTGCGCAACCGCGACCAGACGGGCGCGACTAAAGGCCCCCCCCTTTAGTCGCGGTTGCTTAAGAACCGCGACTAAAGGCCCGTCCACGTGGGCGGAGGACCTTTAGTCGCGGTTCTTGTGGCTAACCGCGACTAAAGGCCGCCACAGGTTTTTGAAAAAAAAAATTGAATTTTTTTTTCAAATTTCTGAATTATTTTAACCTCTAGTCTTTAATCACCACCCCTCATCACTTCTCAATTTATTCTTTTATCACCCCTCATCATTCCAAATCATCTAACTTCCCAACCGGTCACCCATCCCTCTCACTACTCCAGCCCAAGCACGCTTAACTTCCGGGTTCTATTCTCCCACGCTCCAAGTCTGCACTTGTTGTTTTCCTGACAATAATAAGATGTCAATCCTATTAACCTTCAGGAATTTTGCTTGAGCATGAAGTGACACATTTCACTGTTTGAGTTTGAAACTATTGTTTTAAAAAACAATAATTATTTAGTAACACTAATATTTCTTGAATAATTAGTTTGACCATTGTTTGACCACAGTTTGACCACAGTTTGACCAGATTTGACCAAAATTGAAATAATTAAAATAATTATTTAGTAACACTAATATTCTAGAATAATTAGTTTGACCATTGTTTGACCATAGTTTGCCCACTGTTTGAATATTTTTCAATTTTTTCCACTCTAGATCTTACAAGCCCCGTAACTTTTTTCTATTAGGTTTTTGAGGATTTTGCTAATGTAACTTTTCGAGTAGATGATTTTTCATATAAAAAACTTTTTCATCCGAGTTAGTATGCAAAAGTTATGCCCATTTTTACAAATTTCAGAGAGATTTTGCAAATAAAGTCAAAATTCACATTTGCAAATTTTCCCAACAACTAGACCACATATCACATGAGAAACTTATTTTCTTTTATTTTTTTGACATTTCCATTATTTTCTTTTATTTTTTTTAAAACTGAAAAGGCGATCCCGGGGGGGGGGGGGGTAGAGTTTGAAAATGGGACCTTTAGTACCGGTTCGTGGCACGAACCGGGACTAAAGGTCTCAACCCCATTAGTTCCGGTTCGTGCCACAAACCGCGACTAAAAGGGAGGAGCTTTAGTCGCGGTTGGCCTGGCCAACCGCGACTAAAGGCCTTTGGGCACCTTTAGTCGCGGTTGGCCTGGCCAACCGCGACTAAAGCCCGCGAGCGCCCTGGGCCCAGGCATTTGGTCGCGGTTCATCTGCCGAACCGCGACTAAAGACTTCATTAGTCGCGGTTCCTACAGTTTCGCGACTAATGGGGCTGGACGGAAGCCTCTTTTTCTACTAGTGTTATCTTCTTTTGTAGGGTGCGGTACACTCATTGGAATAGTGTCTGGGTCTCCCACAATTGTAGCAATTGCACTCTCGACTAGAAGATCTTTTGTCATTGTAGGACCTTGACTTAGAGCTTCTTTCTTTGCTTCTACTCTTGTAGAATTTGTTGAAGTTCTTCACCATTAAGCTCAATTCTTCATTGAAGGTTTGTTTCTCACTTGATGATGTGGGGGCTTCACATGAGGCTTTGTAAGCACCACTTGACTTGTTGTGAAGTTCCTCCTTATCCTTGAGTGACATCTCATGAGCAACAATTCTTCCAATGACTTCCATTGGCTTGAGATCTTTGTAGTTTGGCATCATTTGGATCAATGTGCACACGGTATCATACTTTCCATCCAATGCTCTTAGGATCTTCTTGATGATGAATCTGTTGGTCATCTCTTCACTCCCTAAGCCGGCAATCTCATTTGTGATAAGAGCAAGCTTAGAGTACATTTCAGCGACACCTTCACCATCCTTCATTTTGAACTTGTCAAGATGACTTTGGAGCACATCCAACTTGGATTCCTTGACGGAGTCAGTACCTTCATGCATATCAATCAAAGTATCCCAAATTTCCTTTGCATTCTCAAGACGGTTGATTTTGTTGAATTCTTCGGGGCACAAGCCATTGAAGAGGATATCACAAGCTTGAGCGTTGTATTGCAGCATCTTCAATTCTTCCGCATTAGCTTCACGGTTTGGCTCTCTCCCATCAAAGAATTCACCTTGCAAGCCAATACAAATAATAGCCCAAACGGCGGGGTTATGTCTGAGAATATGCATTTTCATCTTATGTTTCCAACTAGCAAAATCAGTACCATCAAAGTAAGGACCTCTACGGTGATAATTTCCCTCGCTAGACGCCATACTCTCCTAGGTTGTGAAACCAAGGCTATGTCCACCAAAAGCTATGGAAATCAAAGCAAATGGAGACCAAAGCTCTGATACCACTTGTAGGACCTTGAAGTGTGTCTAGAGGGGGGGGGGGTGATTAGACTACTTGACCAATTAAAAACTTAACCTTTTCCCAATTTTAGAGTTTGGCAGATTTTAGCAATCTTTGGACAAGTCAAGCAATCATCACACAATTCAAGCAAGCATGCAAAGAGTATATGAGCAGCGGAAATTAAAGCATGCAACTTGCAAGAAAGTAAAGGGAAGGGTTTGGAGGATTCAAACGCAATTGGAGACATGGATATTTTTGGCGTGGTTCTGATAGGTGGTGCTATCGTACATCCACGTTGATGGAGACTTCAACCCACAAAGGGTAACGGTTGCGCGAGTCCACGGAGGGCTCCACCCACGAAGGGTCCACGAAGAAGCAACCTTGTCTATCCCACCATGGTCGTCACCCACGAAGGACTTGCCTCACTAGCGGTAGATCTTCACGAAGTAGGCGATCTCCTTGCCCTTACAAACTCCTTGGTTCAACTCCACAATCTTGTCGGAGGCTCCCAAGTGACACCTAGCCAATCTAGGAGACACCACTCTCCAAGAAGTAACAAATGGTGCGTTGATGATGAACTCCTTGCTCTTGTGCTTCAACTGATAGTCTCCCCAACACTCAACTCTCTCTCATGGGATCTGGATATGGTGGAAAGAAGATTTGAGTGGAAAGCATCTTGGGGAAGGCTAGAGATCAAGATTCATATGGTAGGAATGGAATATCTTGGCCTCAACACATGAGTAGGTGGTTCTCTCTCAGAAATGGTAAGTTGGAAGTGTAGGTTTGTTCTGATGGCTCTCTCCATGAATGAAGATGAGGTGGAGGGGTATATATAGCCTCCACACAAAATCTAACCGTTACACACAATTTACCAAACTCGGTGGGACCGAATCAACAAACTCGGTCATACCGATTTAGTAAACCTAGTGACCTTTAGGGTTTTCGGTGGGACCAACATGCAGCTCGGTAGGACCAATATGGTTAGGGTTAGGGCATAACATAATCTCGGTAAGACCGATTACACAAACTCGGTGAGACCGATTTTGGTAATAAGCTTTCCAGAGAGTTGGTCAGGTAAACTCGGTGGGACCGATTCGCTCATTTCGGTGAGACCGAAATGTTACGAAAGGGAAATAGGGAGTTTACATTGCAATCTCAGTGGGACCGATCGCTCACTTCGGTTAGACCGAAACGTTACGAAGGGAAATAGAGAGATTACAATCCCATCTCGGTGAGACCGAGATCCCTATCAGTGAGACCAATTTGCCTAGGGTTTGTGGCAGTGGCTATGACATTTGAACTCGGTGGCGCCGGATAGAAAGAATCGGTGTGACCGATTTTGACTTTGGTTTAGGTCATATAAGGATGTGGGAAAGTAGTTGAGGGTATTTGGAGCATATCACTAAGCACTTGAAGCAAGAGGCTCATTAAGCAACACCTCATCCCTCCTTGATAGTATTGGCTTTTCCTATAGACTCAATGTGATCTTGGATCACTAAAATGTAAAATGAAGAGTCTTGAGCTTTTGAGCTTGAGCCAATCCTTTGTCCTTGATATTTTGAGGGATCCACTTTCATCATCCATGCCATGCCATTCATTGAGCTTTCCTGAAATAATAGTCTTGGAATAGCATTAGCTCAATGAGCTATATGTTGTTATGAATTACCAAAACCACCTAGGGATAGTTGCACTTTCACCACCATATGTTGTAAAGACTTCACTAGATCATCTTGTGCCTTCTGATTGGCCCGGTTTTCATCTTGTTCTTTCTCGGTGTCAATCAGTCGAGTCTACAATATGGCAATGCAAATGTCATTCAAGTTGAAATGCAAATATCCTCAATAATGAAGAATGATCAACGAAGAAGGACCATGAAGGATGAATGAAGAAGCACTGACCTGAATATCCTCAATAATGCTCAAGGAATGTGGTACGTGATGCTCTACGGTAGGAGTAGAGCCAGTACTCATAGCATGGAGCGTGTTGACTCTCGGAAGGGAGGAGGTTATGACAAAATCAAGGTGAACCGCCATCCAGCCATTTGGTCTACCGCCTGCCGTGGCAATGGCCACAAGAGGGTCAAATGGTAGCACGTGAGGATTAGCGTCAGGCCCATACATATCCTTCAATTTTTTGGTGTAGTTCTATCCATATGATCGGTCTTTAGAGCTGATCCAGTCCATCTTCGGGTGGAGAGGGTCCTTGTCCTTGTCGTCTTTGGTACGTTTGATGGTCCATGCCTCGAAGTAAGTGATATCCTTGCCAGTGTCTTCTTTCTACAAAAGAAAGTGATCCAAACAATCAAGGGAATACTTACAAATGAAAGAGAACATGATGAAAAGAAAAGGATGTGGTTGCCTACTTGTTTTGAGACGACACCTCGGATGGTGAGGTTGCCTTGACGGTGTCCTCGACCCCCCCATCAACTTATGCCATTCAAATATTACTTTGTGTTCATCCTGCCATCCTAGATCTGTCCACCGTTCGACGATCTTCTCCTAGCACGAACGTTTGTCAACGCACCACCGAGGAATCACCTGTAAATTAAACAAATACATCTTAGTAAGGATTCTAATTTTGCTGTAGTGTAGGAAATAGCAAGCATCCATCGTCACTTGCCTTGAAGTAATTTTCCCGTGAAAGATGCGTCCCTTGAGCCTCCTGTTTGGAAATCCTATGGTTGAGATAGTCCGCGTGATACTTGACCACTAACCGGACGCGCTCCTCATAGTGCATGTCGTGGACTAGTTTCTTGGCAATATTCTCAACCACCACATTTGCACAATCCTTCTCACCCTCAACGCATGTATAGAAATCCTACAAACATGCATACATGTGAGAAGGGTTAAATCATGACTATGGCAAATTTAAACCTTTTGGTATTGACATTTAGGTGTTTGAAAGGACTTACCCAGAAATCGTTGACCACTCGCATGGCTCTGTTATCAAAAACCCTCTAATGCATATCCAGGAAATCTAGTGCAAGTTTGTAGTGATCCCATGACCAAGCTGGCTCATTGATACTGTTGGAAATATGCCCTAGAGGCAATAATAAATTAGTTATTATTATATTTCCTTGTTCATGAAAATCGTTTATTATCCATGCTATAATTGTATTGATAGGAAACTCAGATACATGTGTGGGTACATAGACAACACCATGTCCCTAGTAAGCCTCTAGTTGACTAGCTCGTTGATCAATAGATGGTTACGGTTTCCTGACCATGGACATTGGATGTCGTTGATAATGGGATCACATCATTAGTACAATGATGTGATGGACAAGACCCAATCCTAAGCCTAGCACAAAGATCGTAGTTCGTATGCTAAAGCTTTTCTAATGTCAAGTATCATTTCCTTAGACCATGAGATTATGCAACTCCCGGATACCGTATGAATGCTTTGGGTGTACCAAACGTCACAACGTAACTGGGTGGCTATAAAGGTGCACTACAGGTATCTCCGAAAGTGTCTGTTGGGTTGGCACGGATCGAGACTGGGATTTGTCACTCCGTGTAAACGGAGAGGTATCTCTGGGCCCACTTGGTAGGACATCATCATAATGTGCACAATGTGACCAAGGGGTTGATCACGGGATGATGTGTTACGGAACGAATAAAGAGACTTGCCGGTAATGAGATTGAACAAGGTGTCGGTATACCGACGATCGAATCTCGGGCAAGTACAATACCGTTAGACAAAGGGAATTGTATACGGGATCGATTGAGTCCTTGACATCGTGGTTCATCCGATGAGATCATCGTGGAACATGTGAGAGACAACATGGGTATCCAGATCCCGCTGTTGGTTATTGACCGGAGAACGTCTCGGTCATGTCTGCATGGTTCCCGAACCCGTAGGGTCTACACACTTAAGGTTCGATGACGCTAGGGTTATAAAGGAAGTTTGTATGTGGTTACCGAATGTTGTTCGGAGTCCCGAATGAGATCCCGGACGTCACGAGGAGTTCCGGAATGGTCCAGAGGTAAATATTTATATATGGGAAGTCCTGTTTTGGTCACCGGAAAAGTTTCGGGTTTTATCGGTAACGTACCGGGACCACTGGGAGGGTCCCGGGGGTCCACCAAGTGGGGCCACCATCCCCGGAGGGCTTCATGGGCCAAGTGTGGGAGGGGACCAGCCCCAGGTGGGCTGGTGCGCCGCCCCACAAGGGCCCAAGGCGCCTAGGGTTGGGGGAGGGGGCGCAGCCACCTAACTTGGGGGGCAAGTTTCCCCTCTCCCCACCCTTTGGCCGCCACCCTAGATGGGATTGGGGCTGCCGCACCCCTTGGGGTGGAAACCCTAGAGGGGGCGCACCCCCTCCCTCTCCCTTATATATAGTTGAGGTCTTGAGGGCTGCCAACAGATCAGTTTTGACCTCTCCCTGGCGCAGCCCTACCTCTCTCCCTTCTCCTCTCCCGCGGTGCTTGGCGAAGCCCTGCAGGATTGCCACACTCCTCCATCACCACCACGCCGTTGTGCTGCTGCTTGATGGAGTCTTCCTCAACCTCTCCCTCTCTCCTTGCTTTGTCAAGGCATGGGAGACGTCACCGGGCTATACGTGTGTCGAACGCGGAGGTGCCGTCCGTTCGGCACTAGGATCTCCGGTGATTTGGATCACGACAAGTACGACTCCTTCAACCCCGTTCTCTTGAACGCTTCCGCTTAGCGATCTAAAAGGGTATGTAGATGCACTCTCCTTCCCCTCGTTGCTGGTTTCTCCATAGATAGATCTTGGTGACACGTAGGAAAATTTTGAATTTCTGCTACGTTCCCCAACAGTGGCATCATGAGCTAGGTCTATTGCGTAGATTCTTTGCACGAGTAGAACACAAAGTAGTTGTGGGCATTGATTTTGTTCAGTATGCTTACCGTTACTAATCCAATCTTGTTTCGATGGTATTGTGGGATGAAGCGGCCCGGACCGACCTTACACGTACGCTTACGTGAGACAGGTTCCACCGACTGACATGCACTTGGTGCATAAGGTGGCTAGCGGGTGCCAGTCTCTCCCACTTTATTCGGAATGGATTCGATGAAAAGGGTACTTATGAAGGGTAAATAGCAATTGGCATATCATGTTGTGGTTTTTGCGTAGGTAAGAAACGTTCTTGCTAGAAACCCATATCACCAAAGACGTTTCCGAAACGTCGCGGAACATATGAGATGTTTCGAGGGCTGAAATTGGGATTTCAGCTCGTGCCCACGTCAAGAGGTATGAGACCTCCGACGTTTTTCTTAGCCTGCAAACTAAGGGAGAAAAGCTCAATCGTTGAGCTTGTGCTCAGATTGTCTGAGTGCCACAATCACTTGAATCGAGTGGGAGTTGATCTTCCAGATGAGATAGTGATGTTTCTCCAAAGTCATTGCCACCAAGCTGCTAGAGCTTCGTGATGAACTATAACATATCAGGGATAGATATGATGATCCTTGAGGTATTCGCGATGTTTGACACTGCAAAAGTAGAAATCAAGAAGGAGCATCAATTGTTGATGGTTGGTGAAACCACTAGTTTCAAGAAGGGCTAGGGCAAGAAGGGATACTTCATGAAACGGCAAATCAGCTGCTGCTCTAGTGAAGAAACCCAAGGTTGAACCCAAACCCGAAACTAAGTGCTTCCGTGATAAGGGGAACAGTCACTAGAGCGGAATTACCCTAGATACTTGGTAGATGAGAAGGCTGCCAAGGTCGATAGAAGTATATTGGATATACATTATGTTAATGTGTACTTTACTAGTACTCCTAGTAGCACCAGGGTATTAAGATACCGGTTCGGTTGCTAAGTGTTAGTAACTCGAAATAAAAGAGCTACGGAATAAACGGAGACTAGCTAAAGGTGAGCTGATGATATGTGTTGGAAGTGTTTCCAAGTTTGATGTGATCAAACATCGCACGCTCCCTCTACCATCAAGATTAGTATTAAACCTGAATAATTGTCATTTGGTGTTTGCGTTGAGCATAGACATGATTGGTTATGTCTATCGCAATACGGTTATTCATTTAAGGAGAATAATGGTTACTCTATTTATTTGAATAATACCTTCAATGGTCTTGCACCTAAAGGGATGGTTTATTGAATCTCGATCGTAGTGATACACATTTTCATGCCAAAAGGTATAAGATAGTAATGATAGTACCACTTACTTGTGGCACTGCCATATAGGTCATATTGGTATAAAACGCATGAAGAAGCTCCATGTTGATGGATCTTTGGACTCACTCGTTTTGGAAAAGTTTGAGACATGCGAACCATGTCTATTGGTGTATACGCATGAAGAAACTCCATGCAGATGGATCATTTGGACTCTCTTGATTCTGAATCACTTGAGACATGCAAATCATACCACATGGGAAAGATGACTGAAAGCCTCATTTTCAGTAAAATGGAACGAGAAAGCAAATTGTTGGAAATAATACATTTTGATGTGTGCAATCCAATGAGTGCTCAGGCACTCAGTGGATATCGTTATGTTCTTACTTCACGGATGATTTGAGTAGATACTGAGTATATTTACTTGATGAAACACAAGTCTGAATTATTGAATGGTTCAAGTAATTTCAGAGTGAAGTTGAAGATCATCGTGACAAGAGGATAAAATGTCTATGATATGATCATAGAGATGAGTATCTGAGTTACGAGCTTTGGCACGCAATTAAGACATTGTGGAAATTGTTTCACAATTAATACCGCCTCGAACACCATAGTGTGATGGTGTGTCTGAACATCATAGTTGCACCCTATTGGATATGGTGCGTACCATGATGTCTCTTATCGAATTACCACTATCATTCATGGGTTAGGCATTAGAGACAACCGCACTCACTTTAATAGGGTACCACGTAATTCCGTTGAGACGACACCGTTTGGAGAAACCTAAGTTGTCGTTCCTTAAAAGTTTGGGGCTGCGACGCTTATGTCACGACCGGTTCTCCGGACATAAATTTCCAGAAAAGACCGTCGTGCTCATCAGCCCCAGGATTACCGTTAGCTGATGAGGCTCCAACTTGATACAGAAATTCCAAGCAGAATACAACATATGTAGTACAAGACCATTCTGGCCTGTGAGTACAACAAATGATTTCTAGTGGTTGATGGCGGAAGCGGTTTGTGGATCATCAGTGTCTATGGACTCCATTTCCCACGGGAACAGCTGACCAGGTTAACTCCTATCTTCGCGAGGCTGCCATCTCCATTGTGTGGGTTCCGGGGCTGGCATCGCGTCGCTCCTCTCCGAGCAAGAAAATCTGGCCAAGACAATAGCCAGGGACAAGCCAGTGAGTACTTTGAATGTACTCGCAAACATTATGAACACAGGTATAATATAACAATGATGTACTAAAAATATTTTATGCTCATGACGTCAGTCACAAAAGATAAATGAAGCTCTGATGCGTGCAAGCAAGTTATTTATAAAAAATGTAATAACATGGTAGTATTAAAATTTATGAAACAAATAACAAGCAATGCCACAGTCGGGCGTCTTAGCGACACCACAAAAAGGGCTTTAAAAGAAATGCCACAGTCGGGCGTCTGAGCGACACCACATAAAGAGCTTTAAAAGAAATGCCACAGTTGGGCGTCTGAGCGACACCACAAAAAGGGCTTTAAAAGAAATACCACAGTCGGGCGTCTGAGCGACGCCACATAAAGGGCTTTAAAAGAAATGCCACAGTCGGGCGTCTGAGCGACACCACATAAAGAGCTTTAAAAGAAATGCCACAGTCGGGCGTCTGAGCGACACCACAAAAAGGGCTTTAAAAGAAATGCCACAGTCGGGCGTCTGAGCGACGCCACATAAAGGGCTTTAAAAGAAATGCCATAGTCGGGCGTCTGAGCGACACCACATAAAGAGCTTTAAAAGAAATGCCACAGTCGGGCGTCTGAGCGACGCCACATAAAGGGCTTTAAAATAAATGCCACAGTCAGGCGTCTGAGCAACACCACATAAGGAGCTTTAAAAGAAATGCCACAGTCGGGCGTCTGAGCGACACCACAAAAAGGGCTTTAAAAGAAATGCCACAGTCGGGCGTCTGAGCGACGCCACATAAAGGGCTTTAAAAGAAATGCCACAGTCGGGCGTCTGAGTGACACCACATAAAGAGCTTTAAAAGATATGCCACAGTCGGGCGTCTGAGCGACGCCACATAAAGGGCTTTAAAAGAAATGCCACAGTCGGGCGTCTGAGCGACACCACACAAAGGGCTTTTAAAATAAACAATCATAGTGAATATCCCGGAGGTAGAACCATCCCAGAGATACTCGATAATAACAATAATATCACGGGTTAGTCAACAATAATAATAATCATAGTTATCACAAGTCACGAGTAGTAATTCCATTTCTACTTAACCGTTTCACCTCCGAAGACCGACACTAAGACCGACACCTGACCCATCCCAGACTGTAATCCTTAACCATGGACACGGCTATTCGAATAGGTTTAATCTCTGCAGAGGGTGTACTCTTTACCCACGAGTAACGGATTTCTTTAGTCCATCGGGACTAATTCCGTCTACGGTCTTTTTGTTGAAAACACACCTAACTTGCACACACCAGCTTAACTCACACGTGTCTGGAATCACCCACGACACCTGTTAAGCAAACTCTAAGTGGGGAGGCTACAACCTCGCGTAGCATGGGATCAAATTTATATCGCGCGCTCTAAGGGGTGGCCTCCCCTCTCGGTCCCAACCGGAAACACCCATGCCCCCGGACCAGGTGGCCTGCCTACCAGCTACAACCGGTATCTTCCTCCATGGCCTCTCTGTAAGGTGTGTGCTAGAAAGAGGTTGACAACTTACTGAACCGTACTCTACTTGCTGTAGAGACGAGTGGTAGTACGAAACAAGTATGGGGATTACTGGCACAAGACTCGATCTACGGTCGACTCAGGAGGTTTAAGTATTCCCTGCATGATTAGTATGACTAATATATTTCAACCAACAGAGTCACCGCTCATATCACCTTGCCATGCCATACCAGACATAACCGTCCCGACGGAGACCGACGACAAACTCATGCCTACCCAAGGCATAGGTTTTCCCGGGTTCCTGCCGGTATGCATGCAAGGCACATGAGGGTGATTATCATCACAAGTGTGTCCATTTCCAACAGCATGGAAATCAATAACACGCACCCATGCATATGATCATATCACATGAAATAACAAGTTTCTCCAAAGTGAGGTGATGTTATGAACGTGTCATCGAACACACAAAAATATTATGCCGGGGTTCAGAATGCTTGCCTTCAATGTTGTGGAGGGGTGAGGTGCTCTCCAAAACTTTTGAAAGTTTCTTCTCTCTCCCCAAAATCCTATTTAAAAATATATTTGAATTAACACACATTTCAAAAACAGTACAAAAAGTTGTTTGAAATTTTTTCAAATAAATCTTAAAATAAACTAGACCAAATTTGAGGAAGGTAGGAAAAAGAATCAACTCATTTGGAGTTATATTTAAAAAGTTATAGCCAGTCAAAGATTTGGTCAAATCTGTTTTTAATAAAATCAGGAAAAGGAAAACGTTTCAAACGAGATTATGCTTTCGGTGTAGAGAAAACGTATTTGCGCCCTTTACGCCTCCACTTAACCACGTGGACCAGCGCTGGGTCTCTGACGGTGGGCCCGCCTGGCCCACTGGTCAGGTTTGACCAGTCGCCCGCATCGTCTCCGTCCTCTGCCCGAGTGGAGCGGGGATCCGGTGATCATCGCCGGCGAACGGTGGCTCCGTTCGGGAAGCTGAGGCCACCATCCGATTCAGGGGGCCGAGGTGGTCACTCCGGTAGTCGTAGGGTCGTCGGAGGTGGAGGAAATCGCCGGCGGTGAGCTCCGCGGCGGAGGGAAGCTTCGGTGGTAAGGTGGTTTTGAGGCGGCGGTGGTTTCCGATCAAAATCGAGTAGGGGGAAGGGTTCACGGGACGATGAGGAGGTTTCTGGCGAAGAGAACGGAGAGGGGGAGGTACCGGAGGTGCCGGATTGGCCGGGGCGGTGGCGGCGGCAGGAGTTGCCGGAGATGAGGAAGGAAGCTCTCCTGGGTCGATTGGCGAGCTGGGGAAGCGTCATTGGGGTTACCTAAGGTTGGCCGTGTGCGGGAACGGCCCGGGGCGTCCATTTATAAGCGAGGCAAGGCGGTTCCGCGGCAGCCGTGGATAAGCTTCCGGCGAACCGACGTTCTGTAGCAGCAGGGCATCGTGGCGGCGACGAGCGCTAGAGGACATGGCTGCGGATGAGCTCGCACTGCTCCAGGGGCCAGGTGGCGAGCGAGAGGGGTTTGGGCGGCGCTGCCCGTGGCTGGAGCCACTGCGGACGCCGGAGTGCCGCCAAGAACGCCCTGGCGGTGGCGCTGTAGCGTGCCAGGGTGGTTTGGCGCGATGCTGCGAGGTGGGGAGTGCGTGGCGAGGTGCTGCCGTGTGGGCCAAAGCCAGGGGGCCAGCGTGTCGGCTCGGGCGCGGCATCGTGCAATACGCGCGCTCTGGGCGCGTCCAGTGCATGCACTGAGTGTGCTCGACGAAATGCCTGAGCATGCTAGGAGTCGCGGTTGAGGCTGGGGGTTAACAGGTCTAGGTTTGGGCTTGCAAGGAGATCAGTGGACAAGCTGGTTTGGTCAGGGGATTAGGTTCACAGTGCAATGCCAAAACTCATGTCAAAACAGATCATGCCCGTAGGGTGTTTGACAAAATGCCAAGGGCACTTAGGCAAGTCTTGGAGTGGTCAAAAACTCTAGATGGAAGTCTCTTCAGATGTACAAGAGGGTGGTGAAGTTAGTTGGCCAAAAGCAGAAACTTGCTAGTGCAAGTTTTACAAAACTTCAATTCTGGACAGGAAATAAATAGCATTATTTCATGAACTAAAAATGATCCAAAAGGTGCATGCTCCTGGACTTAAGGGTTTAACATGGGGGACTACAAGTAGGAGAGATAATCATGGATATAGGAGCAACTAAAATGGTGGTTGCTGTACAAATCCTCAAATTGGACCAGAATGGAAAAGAGGTTTATTCACTCAAAATTTTCAAAGAACAACCCTGGATTTTTGCACAAAGTGGAATAATATGCTCCTACTGACCTCCCCTAATTTTGGTAGAAGTTTTAAAGAAATATTTAAATGGGTTTGCAGTGCAAAATGCACTCTGGACCAGAGAAGAAAAATTGAGTGTAGGGCTCAAAATATTTCATGAATGAAATATATTTTTGCATAAAAGTGATTTAAAAACATCACATGACATCTCCAAATTTTTGTGGGAATTTTAAGTGAATCTATCAAATGGTTGTAGTTCAAATATGGCCATTTAACCTTGAAACACCATTTTCAAGAAAGTAAAGATCAAGCAACTTAATTATTTAATTTGTTACACTGATAAAAGGAAAGTTTTTCTTGAGAGGTTAAACAAGTCCAATAACATATTTGAAAAGTTTTCTCTTTGGGAAAAACTCATCATGACAGGGAAGGAAATGATTTAAAAAATCAAAATGGAGCTCAGAAATCCAAAGTTTTAATTCCTGGAAAAAAAAATTAATTCATTAAAACAAAGCCAAAATTTTGGGGTGTCACAACACTATCCCCCTTAAGAAAAATCTCGTCCTCGAGATTTGTTAAAAGCTGTGTTAAGAAAATAATACGCAATAAAGATGTGGCTTTAGTGAGAGGGCCCTAAGTGGTGAAAAACCACAGTGTGAAAACTGGTGTTGCGTGGAAGAGTCTACGGTTCGGGACAAAAACGTGTGATTTCTACGCTGGATATAAATTTAGAATAACTCCTAAATTTAGATATACGCTGGTCGTACCCGAGAGCACAGTGCTCTCTCTGGCCGACAGGTGGACCCGGGGTCCACTGTCAGTCTCCTCTTCTCCCTCTGGCTCTTTCTCTTCCTCCTCTCTCCCGCGCGCTTTCTCGTGCTTTCTCCATCGGCGATGCCTAACGCGTAGGGCATCTAGGCCGTACCGTGGTAGTGCGCGGCGTGCTAGCTGCCGGTGCAGCGTGCACTCACCTCGCGGGCCAGCGCGCTGTCGGCACTGCTCGCGGATTCGACTCCGAACACCGGCGATCGGCGACGAGCGGCGTTGGTGGACTTCGCCCACCGTACACCGAGCTCGAGCTATAAAACGGCCGGGGTGCCTCTCTCTTCTTCCTCGCACCTGGCCTCACTTCTCCTCCTCCTTCTTTCTCCATTACTGCTTACGGAAGCTCGGGTGAGGCTCTAATGGCGGAAGCGATGCCGGACTGGTTTGTGATCCTGATATGCGGAGGGCTGGCGACACTGCTGGGGCTCTCTGTGCTCCTGTGCGCGATGATCCTCGACGAGTGTCGCGACGCTGCGGCTCGAGTGTTGGCTCTCCGCGGTGGTGGTGATCATGAGGAGTAGATGGAGTGTGCCGGGTGCTAACTATTGTTAGGGGGTGATTAGCTGGATGTAACACTGTTGCAAGGTTTTGCAAACAGTGTATGTGTCTGAATGATTATGGTTGTGAGTCGGCTGCGTGGTGCTGTGTGAAATTAATTAATCCACGTCGTGAGAAGGGGCAGGTGTAGCAACTCAGGGAAAAGAAATCTTACTCCAGAATTTTGCGAGGGAAAAACAGTTAATTTAAAGGAGCATAAACCACAACAAAAACTACACACATTAATAGAAGCCAAATAATTGACTCGTCGTACAAACTCAGGGTATCACGCATAAGTCACACACATAAATATAAATGCTGCAAAAACAAATACAGTAGTGACGTCTAAAATGAAAACGGTAACTGGGTGGGGTCCTGATAAAATGTCTCTGGTAAAGGGATACACTCCTCTTCTATCGGAGGCAGTGGATTGACCAGTCGATGTATGCGTCTCTCCGGCTCTGGCCTCAGTGGTCTGCCGATGGCAATCTGAGGATATAAATCTGCTAGGCTCTGGAGATAATCCATCACTCGCTGGTTCAAATGCTCTTGAGCAATGATGTACTGGATAAGGTTGGCTAGCACTGGGTCTCTCTCAATGCGTCCATCGGGAAAAGATGTTACTTCTCCGGGTACTGCACGGCTCGGAAAGTAATAATATCCTCGTTCGCGGGCATAGTGTACTGCGGATCGAAGACGAGCAATCGCTTCTTTCGCAGCAGCTTCTATGGCCAGGTGTGGGGTTGGCATAGATTTCCCCACGAAGGAAACTTCCGTTGGATCTTGATTGGAGTCTACGGGAGGGATGTGTACTGCTGCCCAATATTCCGAGGTGGATGGGGTGATCCTTGATTTGAACAGCTCGTACTGAGGTGGCTGGGTAGAACCCATGGTACTGCGGGTAAAATCCCACAATATTTTGACAAAGCTACCTGGGGTTGCATCTGGGGTTCTCAGATGAATGCTGGGGCTCGGCATGATAGGAAAAAGTGTGAGTGTGGTGCACAAAGTGAGGGTTGCTGGGTAAGGTCACAATGTGGCCTTTATATAGCAATGGAGCCGGATCGTTTTACCATGGTGAAAGGTAATAAATTTGCCAGCTTAGCTCCAAAGGTCGAGTCAGTGTCAGAGATACACATATCTCATAAAGAGATGCGTTACTGTGGTTGTCGTCGGGTTGGTTTTGGTAGTTGTGCCCGGAAAATGTGCAACTATGCGCTGACCAAATATGCAAGGCTACTATTAAAACAGAGGCACAACGACAGGCTGCGTTAATATACACGATCGCATGATTACAAAGCGAGGATACACTGAAACTCGGTGCTACTCATACGGCTTAGTCTACCTCGTTTATGTCTAAATGGGCGTGCCTGGTGGATGTCGAGGCTTCTCCACGTGTCTCACTACCGGGATTAGTCGGAGATGGCGGAGGAGCTGCAGGGTCGGGGTAGTGATGATGACCATCGCGGGGATTGTTGGCCACAACCCCGTTGGAGTGTGCTCGCAATATGCGACGAAGCACCTCTGGGGTTATCGCAGCACCTTGGCCGATGGCTGGGGCAGATCTCGGGGTCTCGATCGGTTGTCCAAACAGCACGACTGGGTTGTCGGCGTTGGGCTCGTTTTCTCTTCTCGCCGGGGCTCGACGAACCAGCTCTCCACGAGCTGCAATTAAATCAATAGTGATCTGGTCGAACAGTGCCTCTAGTGCACTTACATAGCGCACTAGGTGCAACAATGCGGGGTCCATCTCGTGATCTCCGTTGGCAACTTGGGGTGGTCTACCATACCCTTCACGTCTGGGGTAGTAGTGGAACGAGCGATAGTTAACTCTGGGCGACAAGTGCCTGAGATGAACTATAGCCTCTCGAGCGGCTAGCTGGATGGCCTGTGGCTCAAAGGAAGTTGTTCTTCCGGTGAACCTGTAGGGGCGCTCGGGTGCTAGACCCATACCGTAGATGTGTACAGTGGCCCAGAATTGACGGTTTTCACCACTCATGGGTCCTTGATACACAACATATTCTGGTGGCTCCTCTAACGCGTAGGCGCGACGGGTGAGGTTTGCGAGGATGGTCACAAAACCTCCAAGGTTGGTTGCTGTGGTCTCGTTGTGCACTATGGGTCCAGGCATTGTGGCTCGGTTTGGGGTAGCGGCTGTGCGGTGCTGTGTTGGGACTAGCGTGCCCTTTTTATAGGAAAAAGGGGGCGGAGTCTTCCTTCGCACGCTTGCGAGAAAGGACTATTTAGGGGCCGGTCACTGGCGCATGAGTGACAGGTTAGGTTGATAGGTTGGGCACCGACTGTCAAAAGGCGTTGGTTCACTGTGTGGCTATCTTGCACGAGAAGCTTGGCTGGGGTTTGGTTAAGGTCTGGTGGGTTGGTTTGCCTAAGTTTTTCGACCTGGCTAAGATAGGATTAGCCAGTGGTCAGCCTGGCTCTGATACCAAGTCTGTCACGACCGGTTCTCCGGACATAAATTTCCAGAAAAGACCATCGTGCTCATCAGCCCCAGGATTACTGTTAGCTGATGAGGCTCCAACTTGATACAGAAATTCCAAGCAGAATACAACATATGTAGTACAAGACCATTCTGGCCTGTGAGTACAACAAATGGTTTCTAGTGGTTGATGGCGGAAGCGGTTTGTGGATCATCAGTGTCTATGGACTCCATTTCCCACGGGAACAGCTGACCAGGTTAACTCCTATCTTCGCGAGGCTGCCATCTCCATTGTGTGGGTTCCGGGGCTGGAATCGCGTCGCTCCTCTCCGAGCAAGAAAATCTGGCCAAGACAATAGCCAGGGACAAGCCAGTGAGTACTTTGAATGTACTCGCAAACATTATGAACACAGGTATAATATAACAATGATGTACTAAAAATATTTTATGCTCATGACGTCAGTCACAAAATATAAATGAAGCTCTGATGCGTGCAAGCAAGTTATTTATAAAAAATGTAATAACATGGTAGTATTAAAATTTATGAAACAAATAACAAGCAATGCCACAGTCGGGCGTCTTAGCGACACCACATAAAGGGGTTTAAAAGAAATGCCACAGTCGGGCGTCTGAGCGACACCACATAAAGAGCTTTAAAAGAAATGCCATAGTCGGGCGTCTGAGCGACACCACAAAAAGGGCTTTAAAAGAAATGCCACAGTCGGGCGTCTGAGCGACGCCACATAAAGGGCTTTAAAAGAAATGCCACAGTCGGGCGTCTGAGCGACACCACATAAAGAGCTTTAAAAGAAATGCCACAGTCGGGCGTCTGAGCGACACCACAAAAAGGGCTTTAAAAGAAATGCCACAGTCGGGCGTCTGAGCGACGCCACATAAAGGGCTTTAAAAGAAATGCCATAGTCGGGCGTCTGAGCGACACCACATAAAGAGCTTTAAAAGAAATGCCACAGTCGGGCGTCTGAGCGACGCCACATAAAGGGCTTTAAAAGAAATGCCACAGTCGGGCGTCTGAGTGACACCACATAAAGGGCTTTTAAAATAAACAATCATAGTGAATATCGCGGAGGTAGAACCATCCCAGAGATACTCGATAATAACAATAATATCACGGGTTAGTCAACAATAATAATAATCATAGTTATCACAAGTCACGAGTAGTAATTCCATTTCTGGTTAACCGTTTCACCTCTGAAGACCGACACTAAGACCGACACCTGACCCATCCCAGACTGTAATCCTTAACCATGGACACGGCTATTCGAATAGGTTTAATCTCTGCAGAGGGTGTACTTTTTACCCACGAGTAACAGATTTCTTTAGTCCATCGGGACTAATTCCGTCTACGGTCTTTTTGTTGAAAACACACCTAACTTGCACACACGTGTCTGGAATCACCCACGACACCTATTAAGCAAACTCTAAGTGGGGAGGCTACTACCTCGCGTAGCACGGGATCAAATTTATATCGCGCGCTCTAAGGGGTGGCCTCCCCTCTCGGTCCCAACCGGAAACACCCATGCCCCCGGACCAGGTGGCCTGCCTACCAGCTACAACAGGTATCTTCCTCCATGGCCTCTCTGTACGGTGTGTGCTAGAAAGAGGTTGACAACTTACTGAACCGTACTCTACTTGCTGTAGAGACGAGTGGTAGTACGAAACAAGTATGGGGGTTACTGGCACAAGACTCGATCTACGGTCGACTCAGGAGGTTTAAGTATTCCCTGCATGATTAGTATGACGAATATATTTCAACCAACAGAGTCACCGCTCATATCACCTTGCCATGCCATACCAGACATAACCGTCCCGACGGAGACCGACGACAAACTCATGCCTACCCAAGGCATAGGTTTTCCCGGGTTCCTGCCGGTATGCATGCAAGGCACATGAGGGTGATTATCATCACAAGTGTGTCCATTTCCAACAGCATGGAAATCAATAACATGCACCCATGCATATGATCATATCACATGAAATAACAAGTTTCTCCAAAGTGAGGTGATGTTATGAACGTGTCATCGAACACACAAAAATATTATGCCGGGGTTCAGAATGCTTGCCTTCAATGTTGTGGAGGGGTGAGGTGCTCTCCAAAACTTTTGAAAGTTTCTTCTCTCTCCCCAAAATCCTATTTAAAAATATATTTGAATTAACACACATTTCAAAAACAGTACAAAAAGTTGTTTGAAATTTTTTCAAATAAATCTTAAAATAAACTAGACCAAATTTGAGGAAGGTAGGAAAAAGAATCAACTCATTTGGAGTTATATTTAAAAAGTTATAGCCAGTCAAAGATTTGGTCAAATCTGTTTTTAATAAAATCAGGAAAAGGAAAACGTTTCAAACGAGATTACGCTTTCGGTGCAGAGAAAACGTATTTGCGCCCTTTACGCCTCCACTTAACCACGTGGACCGGCGCTGGGTCTCTGACGGTGGGCCCGCCTGGCCCACTGGTCAGGTTTGACCAGTCGCCCGCGTCGTCTCCCTCCTCTGCCCGAGCGGAGCGGGGCTCAGGTGATCATCGCCGGCGAACGGTGGCTCCGTTCGGGAAGCTGAGGCCACCAGCGGATTCAGGGGGCCGAGGTGGTCACTCCGGTAGTCGTAGGGTCGTCGGAGGTGGAGGAAATCGCCGGCGGCGAGCTCCGCGGCGGAGGGAAGCTTCGGTGGTAAGGTGGTTTTGAGGCGGCGGTGGTTTCCGATCAAAATCGAGTAGGGGGAAGGGTTCACAGGAGGAAGAGGAGGTTTCTGGCGAAGAGAATGGAGAGGGGGAGGTACTGGAGGTGCCGGATTGGCCGGGGCGGTGGCGGCGGCAGGAGTTGCCGGAGATGAGGAAGGAAGCTCTCCTGGGTCGATTGGCGAGCTGGGGAAGCGTCATTGGGGTGGCCTAAGGTTGCCCGTGTGCGGGAACGGCCATGGATAAGCTTCCGGCGAACCGATGTTTTGTAGCAGCAGGGCATCGTGGCGGCGACGAGCGCTAGAGGACATGGCTGCGGATGAGCTCGCACTGCTCCAGGGGCCAGGTGGCGAGCGGGAGGAGTTTGGGCAGCGCTGCCCGTGGCTGGAGCCACTGCGGACGCCGGAGTGCCGCCAAGAACGCCCTGGCGGTGGCGCTGTAGCGTGCCAGGGTGGTTTGGCGCGATGCTGCGAGGCGGGGAGTGCGTGGCGAGGTGCTGCCGTGTGGGCCAAAGCCAGGGGGCCAGCGTGTCGGCTCGGGCGCGACATCATGCAATACGCGCGCTCTGGGCGCGTCCAGTGCACGCACTGAGTGTGCTCGACGAAATGCCCGAGCATGCTAGGAGTCGCGGTTGAGGCTGGGGGTTAACAGGTCTAGGTTTGGGCTTGCAAGGAGATCAGTGGACAAGCTGGTTTGGTCAGGGGATTAGGTTCACAGTGCAATGCCAAAACTCATGTCAAAACAGATCATGCCCGTAGGGTGTTTGACAAAATGCCAAGGGCACTTAGGCAAGTCTTGGAGTGGTCAAAAACTCCAGATGGAAGTCTCTTCAGATGTACAAGAGGGTGGTGAGGTTAGTTGGCCAAAAGCAGAAACTTGCTAGTGCAAGTTTTACAAAACTTCAATTCTGGACAGGAAATAAATAGCATTATTTCATGAACTAAAAATGATCCAAAAGGTGCATGCTCTTGGACTTAAGGGTTTAACATGGGGGACTACAAGTAGGAGAAATAATCATGGATATAGGAGCAACTAAAATGGTGGTTGCTGTACAAATCCTCAAATTGGACCAGAATGGAAAAGAGGTTTATTCACTCAAAATTTTCAAAGAACAACCCTGGATTTTTGCACAAAGTGGAATAATATGCTCCTACTGACCTCCCCTAATTTTGGTAGAAGTTTTAAAGAAATATTTAAATGGGTTGCAGTGAAAAATGCACTCTGGACCAGAGAAGAAGAATTGAGTGTAGAGCTCAAAATATGCAATGAATTAAATATATTATTGCACAAAAGTGATTTAGAGACATCACATGACATCTCCAAATTTTTGTGGGAATTTTAAGTGAATCTATCAAATGGTTGTAGTTCAAATATGGCCATTTAACCTTGAAACACCATTTTCAAGAAAGTAAAGATCAAGCAACTTAATTATTTAATTTGTTACACTGATAAAAGGAAAGTTTTTCTTGAGAGGTTAAACAAGTCCAATAACATATTTGAAAAGTTTTCTCTTTGGGAAAAACTCATCATGACAGGGAAGGAAATGATTTAAAAATCAAAATGGACCTCAGAAATCCAAAGTTTTTAATTCCTGGAAAAAAAATTTAATTCATTAAAACAAAGCCAAAATTTTGGGGTGTCACAGCTTATGTGAAAAAGTTTCAGGTTGATAAGCTCGAACACAAAGCGGATAAAATGCATCTTCATAGGACACCCAAAATAGTTGGGTATACCTCCTAATTCAGATCCGAAAGCAATAGGGATTGTTTCTTGAATCGGGTCCTGTCTCGAGGAAAGGTTTGTCTCGAGAATTGAGTGGGAGGATGGTAGAGACTTGATGAGGTTATTGAACCATCACTTCAACCAGTGTGTAGCAGGGCACAGGAAGTTGTTCCTGTGGCACCTACACCAATTGAAGTGGAAGCTTATGATAGTGATCATGAAGCTTCGGATCAAGTCACTACCGAACCTCGTAGGACGACAAGGACGCGTACTGCTCCGAAGTGGTACGGTGATCCTGTCTTGAAGGTCATGTTGCTAGACAACAATGAACCTACGAGCTATGGAGAAGCGATGGTGGGCCCATATTCCGACAAATGGTTAGAAGCCATGAAATCCGAGATAGGATCCATGTATCAAAACAAAGCATGGACTTTGGTGGACTTGCCCGATGATCGGCAAGCCATTGAGATAAATGGATCTTCAAGACGAAGATGGACGTGGACGATAATGTCACCGTCTATGAAGCTCGACTTGTGGTGAAGAGGTTTTCACAAGTTTAAGGAGTTGACTACGATGAGATTTTCTCATCCGTAGCGAAGCTTAAGTCCGTCAGAATCATGTTAGCATTAGTTGCATTTATGAAATCTAGCAGATGGATGTCAAAACGAGTTTCCTTACCAGTCTTCGTAAGGAAAGGTTGTATGTGATACAATCAGAAAGTTTTTGTCGATCCTAAGGATGCTAAAAGGTATGCTGGCTCCAGCGATCCTTCTAAGGACTGGAGCAAGCATCTCGGAGTTGGAATGTACGTTTTGATGAGATGATCAAAGATTTTGGGTTTATACAAAGTTTATGAGAAACTTGTATTTCCAAAGAAGTGAGTGGGAGAACTATAGAATTTCTGATGAGTATATGTTGTTGACATATTGTTGATCAGAAATGATGTAGAATGTCTAGAAAGCATATAGGGTTATTTGAAAGGTGTTTTTCAATAGAAAACCTGGATTAAGCTACTTGAACATTGAGCATCAAGATCTATGAGGATAGATCAAAAACCGCTTAATGGTACTTTCAAATGAGCATATACCTTGACATGATCTTGAAGGTGTTCAAGATGGATCAGTCAAGAAGGAGTTCTTGCCTGAGTTGTAAGGTATGAAGTTAAGAGTTAAAGCTTGACCACGGAAGAAGAGAGACAAAGGACGAAGGCCGTCCCCTATGTTTCAGACGTAGGCTCTGTAGTATGCTATGCTGTTACCGCACCGGAAGTGTGCCTTGCCATGAGTCAGTCAAGGGGTACAAGAATGATCCAGGAATGGATCATTGGACAACGGTCAAAAATTGTCCTTTGAGTAAATAAGGACATGTTTCTCGATTATGGAGGTGATAAAGAGTTCGGCATAAAGGGTTACATCGATGCAAGCTTTAACACCTATCCGAGTGACTCTGAGTAGCAAATCGGATACGTATAGTGGAGCAACCATTTGGAATAGCTCCAAGTGGAGCGTGGAAGCAGCATTTACAATATGACCTAGAGATTTGCGTAGTACATACGGATCTGAATGTTGCAGACCCGTTGACTAAACCTCTCTCACAAGCAAAACATGATCAAAACCCAGAACTCATTGAGTCTTAATCAGATGATGATGTGAACTAGTTTAATGACACTAGTAAACTCTTTGAATGTTGGTCACATGGCGATGTGACCTATGAGTGTTAATCACATGGAGATGTGAACTAGATTATTGACTCTAGTGCAAGTGGGAGACTGTTGGAAATATGCCCTAGAGGCAATAATAAATTAGTTATTATTATATTTCCTTGTTCATGATAATCGTTTATTATCCATGCTATAATTGTATTGATAGGAAACTCAGATACATGTGTGGGTACATAGACAACACCATGTCCCTAGTAAGCCTCTAGTTGACTAGCTCGTTGATCAATAGATGGTTACGGTTTCCTGACCATGGACATTGGATGTCGTTGATAACGGGATCACATCATTAGAAGAATGATGTGATGGACAAGACCCAATCCTAAGCCTAGCACAAAGATCGTAGTTCGTATGCTAAAGCTTTTATAATGTCAAGTATCATTTCCTTAGACCATGAGATTGTGCAACTCCCAGATACCGTAGGAATGCTTTGGGTGTACCAAACTTCACAACGTAACTGGGTGGCTATAAAGGTGCACTACAGGTATCTCCGAAAGTGTCTGTTGGGTTGGCACGAATCGAGACTGGGATTTGTCACTCCGTGTAAATGGAGAGGTATCTCTGGGCCCACTTGGTAGGACATCATCATAATGTGCACAATGTGACCAAGGGGTTGATCACGGGATGATGTGTTACGGAACGAGTAAAGAGACTTTCCGGTCACGAGATTGAACAAGGTATCGGTATACCGACGATCGAATCTCGGGCAAGTACAATACCGTTAGACAAAGGGAATTGTATACGGGATCGATTAAGTCCTTGACATCGTGGTTCATCCGATGAGATCATCGTGGAACATGTGGGAGCCAACATGGGTATCCAGATCCCGCTGTTGGTTATTGACCAGAGAATGTCTCGGTCATGTCTGCATGGTTCCCGAACCCGTAGGGTCTACACACTTAAGGTTCGATGACGCTAGTGTAATAAAGGAAGTTTGTATGTGGTTACTGAATGTTGTTCGGACTCCCGGATGAGATCCCGGATGTCACGAGGAGTTCCGGAATGGTCCGGAGGTAAAGATTAATATATGGAAAGTTGTTATTCAGGTTCCGAAAAAAGTTCGGGTTTTTTCGGTATTGTACCGGGAAGCTTCCAGAAGGTTCCGGAGGATTCCGGAGGGGTCCGGAGGTCCGGAAATTGTTCCACCACGTCCAATACAGCAGCATGGGCTGTAGGGGGACGCCCTAGCCTTAGTGGGCTAGGGGCACCAGCCCCCCCAAGGCCCATGCGCATGGGAGAGGGGAAACCCTAAGGGGGAGGGCCTCCACTTGACTTGGGAGGCACTCCTCCCCCCTTGGCCGTCGCCCCCTCCTCAAATTGGATCCGAGGTGGCCGGCCTCCCTCTCCCTTGCCCCTATATATATGTGGGGGGTGGGAGGGCAGCCGCACCCCAAGTTCTGGCGCAGCCCTTCCCCTCTCCCAAGTACTCCTCCTCTCCCGCGGTGCTTGGCGAAGCCCTGCAGGATTGCCATGCTCCTCCATCACCACCACGCCGTTGTGATGCTGCTGGATGGAGTCTTCCTCAACCTCTCCCTCTATCCTTGCTGTATCAAGGCATGGGAGACGTCACCGGGCTGTACGTGTGTTGAACGCCGAGGTGCCGTCCGTTCGGCACTAGGATCTCCGGTGATTTGGATCACGACGAGTACGACTCCTTCAACCCCGTTCTCTTGAACGCTTCCGCTTAGCGATCTACAAGGGTATGTAGATGCACTCTCCTTCCCCTCGTTGCTGGTTTCTCCATAGATAGATCTTGGTGACACGTAGGAAAATTTTGAATTTCTGCTACATTCCCCAACAGATACCGTTCGGAAAGTGATCAGTCCAGGATAATTTAACCTACATAGACCCCCAATGATGCCACTCGGCGACTGTGGCATACGCCTCTCACCACCTTTTACTAAGCTTCTGCATTTCGAAGAGTGAAGTCATATTATATGTGAGAAAATGACAAAAGGTACAATTTATATGGGATGAGTCAAGATAACCACTTACTTCTCTCCCATTGGTTTAATCAACACGTCTCTATGCACATATGGACGTCTGGGAAGCTTTGAAGGACCACGCAGCCACACTTTCCCTCTGGAAGTAGTGCTGATAGTCGAACCGCTCGGTTGTGAACGGCTCACCTCGTGGTGCTCTGTCACCCGTGAGGGTCCATCCCCACCCTCAGAAACCCGATGAACAACCAGCCTCCTCTCGGCGTCGGCGTCCTCCACCACCTTCTCCCCCTCATCCTCCACCGCCTCCTCCGCAAAATCCTCCTTGTCCTCCTCCTCACATGCCTCATCCCCATCCTCTGTTTCCTCCTCCTGAGCATGGTGAAGCACTGCATCAGAGGGTCGAGGAGAAGAAAGAGGTGCTCTACTCCGGGCTTCTTTACGTACTCCTCGTCTGCCTCCTCCTCCTTCCTCACCTACTCCCCCTCCTCGTCCACCTCCTCGTCCGCCTCCTCCTCCTGCCTCACCTACCCCCCCTCCTCGTCCGCCTCCTCCTCCTGCCTCACCTACTCCCCCTCCTTGTCCGCCTCCTCGTCTGCCTCCTCCTCCTGCCTCACCTACTCCCCCTCCTCGTCCGCCTCCTACTCCTCCCCCGCGTGGTACTCGACCTTGTTTCGCATGTTTTGCTGGACGGGTGTCTAGACCCGCAATCCTTTGGCCTTCTTGGCGGTTGTGGCAACCGATGAAGGAGCGGCCACCACTTTCACCAGTCGAGCAGGTTGATCATTGTATAGATCATTCACTTTTTTCAAACTTTCCTTTGGAATCTTCTTGCTACCTGTCATGTTTCAATCACCTGATACGAAGAAGAACAAACCAGTTAGTATAGATGATACAACTTGATGTAAGTACAATAAATATCACATATGAAGAATAAATGGAATTGTCACAATAATACATATAGTTGTTACACACACAAATACATAGAGTTGTTGCACACACGAATACATAGAGTTGTTACACACACGAATACATAGAGTTGTTACACAGACGAATACATAGACTTGTGACACACATACATAGAGTTCTCACACGATTACATGGAGTTGTTAGAAATAAGGGTCAATATTAGGTGCAACATTTGGATCAGGGCTTTCATCATCGCTATCACGCACGTTCATACATTCATCCTCGAAGTCTTCAGGGGGGCCCTCATCGTCATCTAGCCGCATGTGCCATCGCATAAGTAATGCCAAATCTCGAGGGTCAGAAACATCCTCGTATTCGTCCTCTGCATTATCTACTTCCATGTCATCCATGGCCTCATGTTCCATAGCATCATGTTTGTGATGCACGCCATCATCTTCCTTTGCATCATCTTCGTCTTCGTCGGTGTCTGCTTCTTGAAATAACTCTCCCTCGTATGTGTTAGGGTTTATATGGTAATTGTCCTTGTTTGGGGTAGGTACCTTGATACGCGCGGGTACCTTGTACACGACATCCCACTTCAAGAGATCGATATATTCCGTAGATGTGCACGCGTATGGGAGAAAAAACACTTGTGTAGCTTGTTGAGCCATAATATAGACAAAATTTCCTGCATATTTCGATGCTCGTTCAACTTCGACAAAGCCAATACTAGGGGTTCATCTCACTTTCTCAGGATTGAGCCAGCTGCATCTGAATACGATGGGCTTCACTCCTTGTAAACCACAATACTTCAAATCATAAATTTCTTTGATGGTTCCATAGTAGTGACGTCCATCTGTCCCTAGACAATAGACCGCACTATTTATTGGCCTTCGGTTGGGCCTCTCACGCGTGTGTTTATCAGGGTGGAAGTGATGCCCATTCATGTCGTAAGCCTTAAATGACTTGGCCTCGTATTCAAAACCTTTGGCTACTTCTCTCACTTTGGCGTCCATATCAACCTCCTGATATGCCTACAAGATTAATAGGAAATTGTCTGGTTCATTAGTGGAAGCATCACAGGCAAGTAAGATCAACTTGAAGTAACATAAAGTTAGAAAAGTTACTTTTCTTGAGAACCAAGAAATGAAACCGCCATCAGCATTGGTATCTTCAATAAGGTCTGCTGATTCTTCGTCGCTAGGAGGCCATGGTAGCTTCCAAAATTCATTCTGGAATTCCCTAGCAATAGGAAGAATTCGAGTTAGAACTCAAGACTAGTGAGTAGTTGTCAATAAAGGTGTTCTACCCTTACTTTATGTACGGTTGCACTTCTTCCATGTTGGTCAAGACATAGATCATAATAGTCGACCACTCAGTAGGTGAAAAGTTCTTGGGCTTCGGTCCACTTGCTTTGCCACCTTGGCCTTCGAAGTGGCTAAGGTCGGAAACATTACTAGTGGGTTCTTCATTGTAACGAGGAGCTGGATTTAACCTAGTCTGAATACTGTCATGATAGTACTTTGTCGTGGTCGTGGCCACCTCCTTGTTCAGGTATGCCTCGGCTATGGAGGCTTCAATGCGGGCTTTATTCTTACATTTCCCACAAAGATGCTTGAACTCCCGTTCAGGTGCATACTGCCATCGGAACTGCACAGGTCCTCCGATTCTATCCTCATACGCAAGATGTAAGATCATATGTTGCATCAGATTAAAGAAACCTTGCAGAAATATCATCTCTAACTTGCATAGCAACTCAGGTGCTTGTTCCTCCAACTTCGCAACCACTTCATAATCTAGTTCTTTGGCACAAAGCTGACGAAAGAAGTAGCTCAACTCCGCCAGCACTCACCAAATATCCTCTCTGACATACCCTTGAATCATCATAGGCATTATCCGCTCAAGCCATATATGGTAGTCATGACTCTTGAGGCCTCCTATTCGCTTTGTAGCCATATTCACTCCCCTCATGATATTAGCTGCATATCCATCAGGGAAGTACAAGTTGTTCACAATCCATTGGAGAATTTCCTTCCTTTGGGGCATTGAAGGGGTGAAAGGGGCTGGTGGCTTCTTCCAAGAATTACCTTTTGCACGAGTCACCAAATTTAATTTTGGCTTGTTGCATAGTTTGGCTTGATCGATCCTAGCCTGAATGTTATCCTTTGACTTCTTGGTGTCGAGGAGCATGCCAAGTAAGGCCTCCGCAATATTCTTTTCAGTGTGCATTACATCAATGTTGTGTGGAAGTAGAAGACCTTTAAAGTAAGGGAGCCTCCATAAGCTTGGAATGTGAGTCCACTGGTGTGTCTCTCTATATCCCACAAAACCTTTCCCATCGAGCTTTTCCTCGAGAGCCTCTAACTCATCCTTAAGCTGGGCACCGGCCATAATAGGTGGTGGTGGGTCATCAACAATAACACCTTTTTGGAAGTGCATAGCGTCTTGCCTGTATGGGTGATCAGGACGAAGGAACTGCCGATGTTGGTCAAAGCATACATACTTGTGACCCTTAGCTAGCCAAATGAAAGTCACATGCTGTCGACACACTGGGCAAGGCCACTTCCCCTTTACACACCAACCACAAAATATCGCACGTGCTGGTAGGTCATGTAGCGATGTGTGGTACCAGATATGCATATTGAAGTGCTTCTTTGAAACGACATCATATGTCTGGACCCCGTTGTTCCAAGCAACAAGTAAGTCGTCCACCAATGGCTCCATATACACACTCATATGCTTCCCGGGATAGTTAGGACCTGGAATTATCAATGTCAGGAACATGTGATGTCGTTGCATGCAAACGCCAGGGGGCAGATTCAGGGGGATAACATATACTAGCCAACAACTGTATATGGCAGCCATCAAACCATATGGATTGAACCCGTCGGTTGTTATCCCAACAGCTACACTCTTCTAGTCATTTGTTTTCTTATGAATTTCAACAAATTTCTTCCATGCTTCACCATCCCGTGGATGTTGCATCTTTTTTGTATCATACATCTTCCCTTCGGCAGCCCATCTCATATATTGGGCAGTTTCCTCGGTCATATAAAGTCTCTGGATCCTTTCTGTGAATGAAAGATATCGAAGGATATTGACGGTAATTGTGAGCTGCCTCTTGCTACCATCATCATCTATTACCTCAATATACCTAGAGGATTTGTACTTGACACAATAATTTGTATCTTTATGTTCATTTCTAAATAGCATGCATCCGTTTGGACAAGCATGTATTTGCTCATACGGCATCTTAAGTGAACCGAGGATTTTGTTCGACTCGTACATGTTCTTTGGCAATATATGTTTTTAGGCAACAGGCTAGCAATAACTGACAATAACTCATTGAAGCAAATTATGCTCATGTTATGGTTTGCCTTCAAGGCCATTAGGCGTGCAATGCCATCTAGTTGAGTAACCTCTGTATGGGCGTGAAGGGTTTTTTGTGTCGCAAACAAAGCTGCATGATACTCTTTAGGGCTTTCCGGCGGCTCCTCGGAGTTCGGGTCCTCTCGCGGATCCGCATGGCGGATGTCATCTAATAGGTTTTCAATCTGAGTATCATATTTGCCGGTGCGTTGTCGCACCACGTCCGCCCTAGAATGTTCTGTCTCACCGTGAAAGATCCACCGGTAATAGGCGTAAACCCATATTTGCCTAAGTGTTTACTCATAGTAATCTTATCTCTTTCATTCTGGTTATCATACTCCGTGCATGGGCACCAAATTCCACGAACTGGCGTTTCTCCAGCAAATACTAATTCCAGGAAATCATTGGTCTTTGACCTCCACTCAGGGGTCATACCCTCCATGATGGGATGTCCGGTGTACATCCACTCACATTCTTCCATCCTCTGATATAAAGTGAAATACACACATAATTTTTTTATGTAACAAGTGGTTCCATCAAGTTTTACGACATGCACTGAGCTATGTAATAGGTAAAGATAGGTCCTAATCCCACCCGAGAATGTGTAGGTTGGGTCCACTTTCATGACGTACTCCGACCCGAGACAAAATTTCGGAAGCACCTCCCCGCTGTTCTCCAAATACACGTCTCAGCAATAAGCCAAGAGGATGTGTATCTAGAGAACAACAAGGAGACACTATCGAAATTCTGTCTCGGATCTTAGTACATCACGAAAACGACCTGCCTACACATCCTCGGGTTGTCCATGGAAAACGTGGACAATTCGAAAGAGTTGAGGTTATAAATATGCAAAGACTTGCATATTTACAGATACAACCCTTCCAAATGGGAGACACCTAGGTTACGCGACTATTTAGGTGATCTACAAATAATGAAAACCTACACATGAACGGGAAGAGATTACCCTTGAAGCATGCAATGAAATTCACTCTCTCTTGTCAAAATATATGTATGTCCTGCATGAAAGAATGAAGTTGTGTCAATCATATGTCAAACGCACAAATATCAATAACACTCACTCACACACACCCCACACACAAACACACTCACATATCCATACACACGCATCACACACTCACTCACACATGCACACACACACAGTGGCCCGCACCGGCTCTCGCGGTGCCAACCGCGCCTCCCGCGCCCGCCCCAGCGCCGCAGTGGCCGTACTGGCCAGCGTCGGCCCCGGACGCGTCAACTGCGCCAGCCCTGCCGGTCCAGCTAATTAAGCAAAGAAGCAATCATTATTTGCTCGGCTTCCCTTAGGGAGCCGGGAGACCTAACCCTAGTCGCCTCTTGCACCGCCACTGCCTCTCCCTCTCGTGCACGACAGCGCCTTGCCGCCGGCGACCGCGAGCTTCGCCACGTCCAGCCCCCTCCTTCCCCTAAAACATACGCCCTAGACCCGTTAGGGTCCCAGCTCCTACCACTAACACACACATACAAAGCACACACTCACACACATTATTCACTATATATGCATATATATAAACCGTTTGTTGTAATGGAGAGGGGGGAAACCCCTTTTATTTAAAAAAACAAGATTGAGTAGGGGGGCTCACCAATGGGGCAGGGGGGCGGTAGGGGAGGTGGATGTCGGACGAGGTAGAGCTCAGTGGAGGGGATGCCATGCCGGTGGTGCTCGCTGAAGCTTGGCTGAGACGGTGGCGGTGGATGAACTTGGTGGAGGTGGCGGTGGGGGGGGGGGGCTCAGTGGAGGTGGAGGGGTGGGGGAGCCACTCCCGGTGGCGGCAACGGCTGAGGCGGTGGTGGCGGCAGAGCTCGCCGGATGGGGTGGCGGCACTAGGGGTCGATGGTGGACAGAGGGAGCGGGCGCGAGAGAAACAGAGAGAGAGAAGAGAGGAGTGAGCGCGTGTGAGGGGGAAATTTTGCATAAGTCCCCGCGGGAAACATTTCCAAGATCCAAGATTTAGCGACACTCGGTAAAAGTCTTAACCTAGATCTCGGGGTCTTTTCCGAGAGCCGCACCGACAGTAGTTACCGGGCGCCGTCCAGCAGTACTCGGCATTGACCTCATTTTCTGAGAGAAACTCTCGGTAAATCATCCTTCTTGTGCATTCCCCATAATATGTATTATACTTTTTTTGTTTTCTTCCATGCTTGGCAAACAACCTTAGCACATCATAAATACCATCTTGTGTTTTCTTTTCAAATGATGGGCCTCGCTCGGTTCTAGAGACTGGTACCCTTCCGGTGGCCCCGACGGTCTAGGGCGTTGATCGGCACCGAGAGGGTGTAGTCCATGGTGAATAACTGCTTCTCTGTGTTAGTGCATGTCATCGCGAGATGACAGACCAAGTCTAGGCCAAAGCCACAGCAAGATCCCATCTGTGTAGACTCGACGCGTCCGTTTCCCCCCTCCAGGTGCCGGCCGTGAGGGGGCCAGACCCCGGAGAGGCGTGCCGCCTCTTTGCACATGCCACCACACCGTACGACATGTATGAGGGCCCGGTGCGATGCTCCGGAGGCATTGCTACCTCCCAAGCCCCCGGGCCCCCGTCCCGCCTAACCCGGTACTGTTTGACCACGGGATCTAGCCCTATGACTTTGCACGGACGGACTTTGACCAGTGGAACTCTCCACCCGGTTGTGTTAGGTCAGCCCATAGGAACACTTTGGAGCAACATCCGGGCCAAAGTCACAGCAAGACCCCATCTGTGTAGACCCTACGCGTCCGTTTCCCCCCTCCAGGTGCCGGTGGTGGCGCCGTCCGTGAGGGGGGGGGCACCCCGGAGACGCGGGTTGGGCGTTTGCAACCGCCACAACACTTCCAGACTTGTGAGAGGATGCCTACGCAAGATTTGGCGGCATGTGCTAGCCCCCGGAGGCCGCCGGCCGCAGTCGTAGACACGCGAAGAGCAATCAGCGGAGAGGGAAGTGTTCAGATACTTCCTTAAAGTTCTCTCTTGGTGCCGGTCTAGAAAGTTGACCGGCACCGAGAGAGGGGGTAGGCCACGGTCAACAACTTCTTCTTCTCATGTTTTTTACTTCACACACTCTTTAAAGTTGAGTTTTGAAAAAAAATCATCAAAAGTCATGGAATTTATAAACTTTGGTCATAAAAGCATATGAAATATGATATAAAAAAAGATAGTGCAAAGAAAACACAAAAAGAGAAGGGAAAAAATAGAGTAGTGGTTACCGAGAGTCGATTCTCGGCTCTCGGTAACTGCCACCTTTTCCGAGAGCTGCTCTCGGTAAACCATCCACCTAGATCTCTTTCCTTCTTGTGCATTCTCGATAATATGTATTATACTTTTTTTGTTGTTTTCTTTCATGCTTGGCAAACAACCATAGCACATCATAATTACCGTCTTGTGTTTTCCTTTCAAATGATGGGCCTTGCCCAGTTCTAGAGACCCGCACCCTTCCGGTGGCCCCGGCGGTCTAGGGCATTGATCAGCACCGAGAGGGTGTAGTCCACGGTGAATAACTGCTTCTCCGTGTTAGTGCATGTCATCGCGAGATGACAGACCAAGTCTAGGCCAAAGCCACAGCAAGATCCCATCTGTGTAGACCCGACGCGTCCGTTTCCCCCCTCCAGGTGCCGGCCGTGAGGGGGGCCACACCGCGGAGAGGCGTACCGCCTCTTCGGACATGCCACCACACCGTACGGCATGTATGATGGCCAGTGCGATGCTCCGGTGGCATTGCTACCCCCCCCCCCCCACGCCCCCTAGGGCCCCCGTCCCGCCTAACCCTATAGCATTTGACCACGGGATCTAGCCCTTCGACTTTGCACGGACGGGCTTTGACCAGTGGAACTCTCCACCTAGTTGTTTTAGGTCAGCCCATAGGAACACTTTGGAGCAACATCCGGGCCAAAGCCTCATCAAGACCCCATCCGTGTAGACCCGACGTGTCCGTTTCCCCCCTCCAGGTGCCGGCGGTGGCGCCGTCCGTGAGGGGGGGCACACCCCGGAGACGCGGGCCAGGCGTTTGCAACCACCACAACACTTATAGACTTGTGAGAAGCCGCCTACGCAAGGTTTGGCGGCATGTGCTAGCCCCCGGAGGCCGCCGGCCACAGTCGTAGACACGCGAAGAGCAATCCACGGAGAAGGAAGTGTTAAGATACTTCTTTAAAGTTCTCTCTCGGTGCCGGTATAGAAAGTTGACCTGCACTGAGAAAGGGTGTAGTCCACGGTGAATAACTGCTACTCCGTGTTAGTGCATGTCATCACAAGATGACAGACCAAGTCTAGGGTCGTTCTTTCGCGGGATCACCCACCGAAGATTCTGTCTCGGGAACGGACGCAGCTGGTCCTTGACGTTCCCGCCCATGTGTGTGGTTTTTGAGGCACGTGCCACGTCAAGGATGTGCGTTGCTTATTCAAATAGCACACTACCCCTGCATGCATATACATGGGCCACACGCATGTAGGGGTGCCCTCCCCCCCTCGGGCGGTCTCCATATCGAGCCCACATCCGGTGGCCCTAGCGGTCTAGGGTGTTATTCGGCACCGAGAGGGTGTAGTCCACGGTGAATAACTGCTTCTCCGTGTTAGTGCATGTCATCGCGAGATGACACACCAAGTCTAGGCCAAAGCCACAGCAAGATCTCATCCGTGTAGACCCGACACGTCCGTTTCCCCCTCCAGGTGCCAACCGTGAGGGGGGCCACACCCCAGAGAGGCGTGATGCCTCTTTGGACATGCCACCACACCATACGACATGTATGAGAGCCCAGTGTGATGCTCCAGTGGCATTGCTACCCCCCAGGGACCCCGTCCCGCCTAAACCTGTAGCGTTTGACCACGGAATCTAGCCCTTTGACTTTGCATGGACGGGCTTTGACCAGTGGAACTCTCCACCCGGTTGTGTTAGGTCAGCCCATAGGAACACTTTGGAGCAACATCCGGGCCAAAGCCACAGCAAGACCCCATCCGTGTAGACTCGACGTGTCCGTTTCCCCCGTCCAGGTGCCGGCGGCGGCGCCATCCGTGAGGGGGGCACACCTCAGAGACGCGGGATTTGTGAGAGGCCGCCTACGCAAGATTTGGCCGCATGTGCTAGCCCCCGGAGGCCGCCGTCCATAGTCGTAGACATGCGAAGAGCAATCCGCGGAGAGGGAAGTGTTCAGATACTTCCTTAATGTTCTCTCTCGGTGCCGGTCTATAAAGTTGACCGGCACCGATAGAGGGGGTAGGCCATGGTCAACAACTTCTTCTACTCATGTTTTTTACTTTACACACTCTTTAAAGTTGAGTTTTGAAAAAAATCATCAAAAGTCATGGAATGAGATACAAAAAAGATAGTGCCAAAAAAACACAAAGAGAAGGGAAAAAATATTAGAGCAGTACTTACCGAGTGTCGACTCGCGGCCCTCGGTAATGTATGCTTGTTTCAAGGGTTACTCTCGGTAAAGGATCTAACCTAGATCTAGGGGGACGTATTTTCCGAGAGCTGCTCTCGGTAAATCATCTCACCTAGATCTAGAGTTGATTTCTTTTCCAAGGGCCGCACCGACAAGCACTCGGTAAATGTGACGTCGACTACTTAAGCATATTTTCCCCCTATTGTTTCTTCACTCAGCTCCCCACCGACCGGCGCCCCTCCTCCTCTGCTCCGGCGCCCCTCCACCGCCGCCCCCCACACCACACCAAGCTCCTCCCTCCGGTAAGCCCCCCTCCTCCTCTCCATGTGTGTATAGATAGATGGATTGATAGATGGATGCATAGATAGATGGATGGATTGATAGATGGATGCATAGATAGATGGATGGATTGATACATGGGTGCATAGATAGATGGATGGATTTATAGATGGATGGATGCCATGTAGATACTTTTTTAAAGGAAAAATGTAGATAATTGTTGATAATGTTGTATGCATGGATGCTATGTGCGGATGTGACCGATGAGATACGTGAGATAGCGTCGATGAGAGTTGTTCTTGGAGGAAGAAAAAACAAGTTTTGAGCGATGACAGTTGATTTGGATGAGCTCCTCATGTTATATCTTGATAACGCGCGAGGGGCTCACCCAGCTCAACCATCATCGAAAGTTGAAATACCCGTGAGAGAGTGTCTACCATATATACCACCACCAGCGAGAGTTGTTCTTGGAGGAAGAAAATCGACTTTTGATGATGGCGGTCGATCTACGTGAGCTCTTCATGTTATATCTTTCATGTTTGATTCTTATGTTATTTTCCATTGTGTGATGAAAGGTGTTAGCATCGATCGATTTTTTGGCTATGGCCTCCAACGGCGAAGCTTCCATCAGGGTCGACTCCACGAACACGGAGAAGAGCTCCGAGTACCGCTTGGAGGAACTCCTTGAGAAGAACCCATAGCTGATCATAATGAAGTTTTTTGTGGATCTCGCCAAGAAGAATCCCCCAGCTAAGGAGGGCAAGGCTCCACCACGCAAGGAGCCATTGAGTCCACCGACCATCATTCCTGACGATGCTTGGTCCTCCACTGTGGGGGATGCCCCCACATGCTCTGACTCGATGATCACTGGTTTCACCGACTACACCTCGGAGTAGTCACCTAGATAGTTTGACGTTGATTTAGTGGTATAGTTATGTACTTTCTGATATGGACTTGGATGGCCACTTGCGATGCTTTTGATTGTATGAGTGATGAATGCTTATGTTGATTATGTATGATGTGCCTTATTTCTCTTTCTTTTGTAGATGAAGTGGTATGTGGTGTACAGAGGACGGTGTCCAGGAGTCTACAATTCATGGTCGGAATGCAATGAACAAATACTTCATTATGAAGGAAACTCCTTCGCCTCATTCAACAATAGAGAGACGGCAGAGTATCATCACAATCAGTATATGCTTAAGCTAAAGAGAAAAACAGAATTACGCAATGGTGCAAGCCAGACACGGCGTTAGCTGGTTCAGTGGGTTGAAGAACTTCATAATTCTCTTTCATTTTGTCATAATTGTGGTGTTGCTTTTTATCATATGGTGCATGCATGCAGACCACTTTGTTGTTTAATTAGTAAGTAGGCACTTGTACTAAAGAGCTACTTTGTGATTTGAAATGAAGCTTGTGTGAACTATTTATGGATTAATGCTTATGTGAGTTTGTTGTTAACCTATGTGACTTGAAATGCAAGTTTGAGTATCGTATAAATATTTTTGCTGCACCAACTCGAGCAAAAAACAGTATGAGCAGAACTGGGAACAAAATTTTACCGAGGGCCGCACTCGGCAAACAGGCATGTGCAGGAAGCTGGAGGCACTTGGCTGTTGCAGTTATGCCGAGAGGACTCTCGGTAAAGCAGCAGTTACCGAGTGTTGACTCCTTGCTCTCGGTAAATGAGAAGGTGCCGAGAGTCACTCTCGGTAATGATTAGGGCACCATCAAAGTTTAGTCAGACCTCGCCTAGAGACAAGCAACAAAACCTCTTTAAATAGTGGGATAGTCCAAATGCAGTAAGCTTCAGTATTCATTACACTCTCGTTAAGGAGATGGACTCTCACTTTGAATGTTTACCTGTCTCGAGCAGAGAACATTGAAAGTGATAGGCATTCTGCTTAATGGTGGATGCCGGTGTTTTTTCTGTTGTTTTCTTTCATGCTTGGCAAACAACCTTAGCACATTATAATTACTGTCTTGTGTTTTCTTCTTTGGATGAGCCTCGTCCGGTTCTAGAGACCGGCACCCCTTCGAAGACTATGTCTCGAGGAGGAACGTAGCCAGTCCTCGACGTTCCCGCCCGTGTGTGTGGTTTGTGAGGCACATGCCACGTCAAGGACGTGCGTTGCTTATTCAAATAGCACACCACCCCTGCATGCATATGCATGGGCCACGCGCATGTACGGGTGCCCTCCCCCCCAGGCGGTCTCCATATCGAGCACCCATCCGGTGGCCCCGGTAGTCTAGGGCATTATTCGGCACCAAGAGGGTGTAGTCCATGGTTAATAACTGCTACTCCGTATTAGTGCATGTCATCGCGAGATGACAGACCAAGTATAGGCTCGTTCTGTCACGGGAACACCCACCGAAGATTCTGTCTCGGGAACGGACGCAGCCGGTCCTTGACGTTCCCGCCCGTGTGTGTGGTTTGTGAGGCACGGGCCACGTCAAGGACGTGCGTTGCTTATTCAAATAGCACACCACCCCTGCATGCATATACATGGGCCACGCGCATGTAGGGGTGCCCTCCCCCCCCTCGGGCGGTCTCCATATCGAGCACCCATCCGGTGGCCCCGGCGGTCTAGGGCGTTATTCGGCACCGAGAGGGTAAGGTGTAGTCCATGGTGAATAACCGCTTCTCCGTGTTAGTGCATGACATCGCGAGATGACAGACCAAGTCTAGGCCAAAGCCACAGCAAGATCCCATCCGGGTAGACCCGACGCGTCCATTTCCCCCCTCCAGGTGCCGGCCATGAGGGGGCCACACCCCGGAGAGGCGTGCCGCCTCTTCAGACATGCACCACACCGTACGACATGTATGAGGGCCCGGTGTGATGCTTCGGTCGCATTGCTACCCCCCAGGGCCCCCGTCCTGCCAAACCCTGTAGCGTTTGACCACGAGATCTAGCCCTTTGACTTTGCATGGACGTGCTTTGACCAGTGGAACTCTCCACCAGGTTGTGTTAGGTGAGCCCATAGGAACACTTTGGAGCAACATGTGGGCCAAAGCCAGAGCAAGACCCCATCCGTGTAGACCCGAGGTGTCCGTTTCCCCCCTCCAGGTGCCGGCAACGGCGCCGTCTGAGAGGGGGGGGGCACACCCCAGAGACGCGGGCCGGGCATTTGCAACCGCCACAACACTTCCAGACTTGTGAGAGGCCGCCTACGCAAGATTTGGCGGCATGTGCTAGCCTCCGTTGGCCGCCAGCCAAAGTCGTAGACACGCGAAGAGCAATCTGAGAAGAGGGAAGTGTTTAGATACTTCCTTAAAGTTCTCTCTCGGTGCCGGTCTAGAATGACCGGCACCGAGAGAGGGGGTAGGCCACGGCCAGCAACTTCTTCTTCTCATGTTTTTTACTTTACACACTCTTTAAAGTTGAGTTTCGAAAAAATCATCAAAAGTCATTTAATTTATAATCTTTGGTCGTAAAAGAATATGAAATATGAGATACAAAAAAGATAGTGAAAAAAAAGACAAAAAGAGCAGGGAAAAAAATTAGAGCAGTCATTACCGAGAGTCGATTCTCGGCTCTCGGTAATTGCCACCTTTTCCGAGAGCGGCTCTCGGTAAACCATCCACCTAGATCTCTTACCTTCTTGTGCATTCTCGATAATATGTATTATACTTTTTTGTTGTTGTTCTCTTTCATGCTTGGCAAACAACCTTAGCACATCATAATTACCGTCTTGTGTTTTCTTCTTTGGATGAGCCTCGTCTGGTTCTAGAGACCGGCACCCCTCCGGTGGCCCCGGTGGTCTAGGGCGTTGTTCGGCACCTAGAGGGGGTAGGCCACGGGGAATAACTGCTTCTTCGTGATAGTGCATGTCATCACGAGATAAGAGACCAAGTCTAGGCACGTTCTGTCAGGGGATCGCCCACCAAAGACTTTGTCTCGGGGACGAACGCAGCCCGTCCTCGACGTTCCCGCCCGTGTGTGTGGTTTTTGAGGCACGTGCCACATCAAGGACGTGTGTTGCTTATTCAAATAGCACACACCCCTGCATGCATATGCATGGGCCACGCGCATGTACGGGTGCCCTCCCCCCCCCCCCGGGCGGTCTCCATATCGAGCACCCATCCGGTGGCCCCGGTGGATCTAGGGCGTTATTCGGCACCGAGAGGGTGTAGTCCATGGTGAATAATTGCTACTCCATGTTAGTGCATGTCATAGCGAGATGGCAGAGCAAGTCTAGGCTTGTTCTGTCATGGGATCACCCACCAAAGATTCTGTCTCGGGAATGGACGCAGCCGGTCGTTGGAGTTCCCGCCCGTGTGTGTGGTTTGTGAGGCACGTGCCATGTCAAGGACGTGCGTTGCTTATTCAAATAGCACACCACCCCTGCATGCATTGCATGGGCCACGCGCATGTAGGGATGCCCTCCCCCTTGGGCGGTCTCCATATCGAGCACCCATCCGGTGGCCCTGGCGGTCTAGGGCATTATTCGGCACCGAGATGGTTTAGTCCACGGTGAATAACTGCTTCTACGTGTTAGTGCATGTCATCGCGAGATGACATACCAAGTCTAGGCCAAAGCCACAACAAGATCCCGTCCGTGTAGACCCGACGCGTCCGTTTCCCCCCTCCAGGTGTCGGCCATGAGGGGGGCAACACCCCGGAGAGGCGTGCCGCCTCTTCGGACATGCCACCATACCGTACGACATGTATGAGGGCCCGGTGCGATGCTCCGGTGGCATTGCTACCCCCCCCCCCCCAGGGCCCCCGTCCCGTCTAACCCTGTAGCGTTTGACCACGGGATCTAGCCCTTTGACTTTGCACATACGGGCTTTGACCAGTAGAACTCTCCACCCGGTTGTGTTTGGTCAGCCCATAGGAACACTTTGGAGCAACATCCGGGCCAAAGCCACAGCAAGACCCCATCCGTGTAGACCCGACACGTCCGTTTCCCCCCTCCAGGTGCCGGTGCCGGTGCTGTCCTAGAGGGGGCACACCCCAGAGACGCGGGTCGGGCATTTGCAACCGCCACAACACTTCCAGACTTGTGAGAGGCCGCCTACGCAAGATTTGGCGGCACGTGCTAGCCCTCGGAGGCCGCCGGCCATAGTCGTAGACACGCTAAGAGAAATCCACGGAGAGGGAAGTGTTCAGATACTTCCTTAAAGTTCTCTCTCGGTGTCGGTCTAGAAAGTTGACCGGCACCGAGAGAGGGGGTAGGCCACGGTCAACAACTTCTTCTCATGTTTTTCACTTTACACACTCTTTAAAGTTGAGTTTTGAAAAAAATCATCAATAGTCATTTAATTTATAATCTTTGGTCGTAAAAGCATATGAAATATGAGATACAAAAAAGATAGTGCAAAAAAAAGACAAAAAGAGAAGGGAAAAAATAGAGCAATCATTACCGAGAGTCGATTCTCGGCTCTCGGTAATTGCCACCTTTTCCGAGAGCGCCTCTCGGTAAACCATCCACCTAGATCTCTTTCCTTCTTGTGCATTCTCGATAATATGTATTATACTTTTTGTTGTTGTTTTCTTTCATGCTTGGCAAACAACCTTAGCACATCATAATTACGGTCTTGTGTTTCTTCATCGGATGAGCCTCGTCCGGTTCTAGAGACCGGCACCCCTCCGGTGGCCCCAGCGGTCTAGGGCGTTGTTCGGCACCTAGAGGGGGAAGGCTGCTACATCTTGAGATAGCGTTGGTTTTCCCCGAAGAGGAGAGGGTGATGCAGCAAGTGTAGCGTAAGTATTTCCCTCAGTTTTGAGAACCAAGGTATCAATCCAGTAGGAGGCTCCTCACAAGTCCCACGCACCTACACAAACAAACTGAGAACTCGCAACCACCGCAATAAAGGGGTTGTCAATCCCTTCACGACCACTTACGAAAGTGAGATCTGATAGAGAGATAATAATATATTTTTGGTATTTTCTAATATAGATGCAAAAAGTAAAGATGCAAATAAAGATAGATTAAAAGCAAATATGTTCAGAGATAGACCCGGGGGCCATAGATTTCACTAGAGGCTTCTCTCGAGATAGCATAAGTATTACGGTGGGTGAACAAATTACTGTCGAGCAATTGGTAGAAAAGCGCATAGTTATGAGATTATCTAGGCATGATCATGTATATAGGCATCACATTTATAACAAGTAGACCGACTCCTGCCTGCATCTACTACTATTACTCCACACATCGACCGACTCTTGCCTGCATCTAGAGTATTAAGTTCATAAGAATAGAGTATCTATCACATAAACTAGCATATGCAAGGAAGAACCAAGAGATGATAGCAATCTCAACATGAAGAGAGGTAATTTAGTAACATGAAAATTTCTACAACCATATTTTCCTCTCTCATAATAATTACATGTGGGATCATAAGAAAATTCAACAAAATAGCTATCACATAATATATTCTCAACACGATCCACATGCATGCAAAGTTGACACTCTTCCAAAATAGTGGGATTAACATTAACTAAAGTCATGACCTTTCATTGCAGAGTGCCGGCGAAGGCTCCAAGATGGGATCTCCTGGATGTTTCGGGGTCCATAGGTATATATAGGAGGAAGAAGTACGCCGGTGGCCGCCCGAGGGGCCCACGAGACAGGGGGCGCGCCTTACAGGGGGGCCCTCCTATCTCGTGGGGCCCTCGGAGCTTTCTTGACTTGCACTCTAGGCTCCCCGGATCAGATTTGTTCCAAAAATAACGCTCCTGAAGGTTTTATTATGTTTGGACTCCGTTTGATATTCCTTTTCTTTCAAATACTGAAATAGGCAAAAAAACAGCAATATGGGCTAGGCCTCCAGTTAGTAGGTTAGTCCCAAAAATGATAAGTGTGTAGAATAAAGCCCATAAACATCCAAAAGGGGTAATATAATAGCATGGAACAATCAAAAATTATAGATACGTTGGAGATGTATCAAGCATCCCTAAGCTTAATTCCTGCTCGTCCTCGAGTAGGTAAATGATAAAAACAGAATTTTTGATGTGGAATGCTACCTAGCATAATTCTCAATGTAATTTTCTTTATTGTGGCATGAACGTTCAGATCCAAATGATACAAAATTAAAGTTCATATTAACATGAAAATGGTGATACTTCAAGCATAGTAATGAAAGTAATCATGTCTTCTCAAAATAACATGGCCAAAGAAAGTTATCCCTACAAAATCATATAGTCTGACTGTTGCTCTATCTTCATCACACAAAGTATTTAATCATGCACAACCCTGATGACAAGCCAAGCAATTGTTTCATACTTTAATAATCTCAAACTCTTTCAACTTTCACGCAATACATGAGCGTGAGCCATGGACATAGCACTATATGTGGAATAGAATGGTGGTTGTGGACAAGACAAAAAGGAGAAGATAGTCTCACATCAACTAGGCGTATCAACGGACTATGGATATGCCCATTAATAGATATCAATGTGAGTGAGTAGGGATTGCCATGCAACGGATGCACTAGAGCTATAAATATATGAAAGCTCAACAAAAGAAACTAAGTGGGTGTGCATCCAACTCACTTGCTCACGAAGACCTAGGGCACTTTTGAGGAAGCCCATCATTGGAATATACAAGCCAAGTTCTATAATGAAAAATTCCCACTAGTATATGAAAGTGACAACATATGAGACTCTCTATGATGAAGATCATGGTGCTATTTTGAAGCACAAGTGTGGAAAAAGAGGTAGTAGCATTGTCCCTTCTCTTTTTTTCTCTCATTTTTTTTCTTTTTCTTTTTTTTTCTTTGGCCTTCTTCTTTTTTTCTTTTTGGCCTTTATCTTTTTTTCTCTTTTTCTTCTTTTGTAAAGTTCGAAGTCTCATCCCGACTTGTGGGGGAATCATAGTCTTCATCATCCTTTCCTCACGAGGACAATGCTCTAATAATCAAGATCATCACACTTTTATGGATTTAAAAATCAAAGCTAGAACAAGATATGACTCTATATGAATGCCTCCGACGGTGTACCGGCATATGCAATGACTCAAGAGCGACATGTATGAAAATTATGAAGGTGGCCTTGCCACAAATACGATGTCAACTACGTGATCATGCAAGGAGCAATATGACAAAAGTAATGTGTGTCAGAGGAATGGAATGGTGAAAAGTTGCATGGCAATATATCTCGGAATGGCTATGGAAATGCCATAATAGGTAGGTATGGTGGCTGTTTTGAGGAAGGAGTATGATGGGTGTATGATACCGGTGAAATTTGTGCGGTACAAAAGAGGCTAGCAATGGTGGAAGGGTGCAAGGGTGCGTATAATCCATGGACTCAACATTAATCAAAAGAACTCATATAATTATTGCAAAAATTTAGAAGTCATCAAAAATCAAAGCACTACGCGCATGCTCCTAGGGGGGATAGATTGGTAGGAAAAGACCATCGCTCGTCCCCGACCGCCACTCATAAGGAAGACAATCAATAAATAAAATTGTTCTCCAACTTCATCACAAAGCAGTTCACCATACGGGCATGCTACGGGAATCACAAACTTCAACACAAGAATTATTTAAATTCATAATCACCCAACTAGCATTACTTTAATATCACTACCTCCATATCTCAAAACAATTATCAAGCATCAAGTTGATCATAGCTTCCAATTCACTTCCTATGATAGTTTTTATTATACCCAACTTGGATGCTTATCATTCTAGGACCAACTTTATGACAATAGCAAATACCATGCTGTTCTAAAAGACTCTCAAAATAATATAAGTGAAGCATGAGAGACTAGCAATTTCTTCAAAATTATTCCACCGTCGTGCTCTAAAAGATATAAGTGAAGCACTAGAGCAAAAACAATCAAGCCCAAAAGATATAACTGAAGCACATAGAGTATTCTAGCAAATTCTAATCAAATAGGCTTCTCCCAAAAGGTGTGTACATCAAGGATTATTGTGGTAAACTAAAAATCAAAGACTAATATAATACACGACACTCCAAGCAAAAAACATATCATGTGGCGAATAAAAATATAGCTCCAAGTAAAGTTACCAATGAACAAAGACGAAAGAGGGGATGCCTTCCCGGGCATCCCCAAGCTTAGGCTTTTGGCTACTCTTGAATATCTTGGGGTGCCATGGGAATCCCCAAGCTTAGTATCTTGCCACCCTTTATTCCATAGTCCATAAAAGCTTTACCCAAAACTTGAAAACTTCACAACACAAAACTCAACAGGAAATCTTATAAGCTCCGTTAGTGAAAGAAAACAAAACAACCACATAAGGTATTGTAATGAACTCATTCTTTATTTTTTTTGGTGTTAAACCTACTGTATTCCAACTTCTTTATGGTTCATAAACTAATTTACTAGCCATAGATGCATTGAAATAAGCAAATAACACATGAGAAACAGAATCTGTCAAAAACAGAACAGTCTGTAGAAAGCTGTAACTAACGCAAACTTCTGGAACCATAAAAATCCTACCAAAATAGTAAGTCCTGGAAAAATTTTCTATTAAACAGCAGAAAAAAGAATCAACGCAAAAGCTCGTTCCTGTGATTTAACAAAATTATATTCATGCGCGAAAAGTTTCTGTTTTTCAGCAGAATCAATTCAACTATCATCGTAGGTTATCCTATAGGTTCTACTTGGCACAACACTAAAAAACACATCTAAACAGGGAGTAGATGCAAGATTTATTCCTAAAAAGGAGCAAAAACAAAAAACATAAAGAAAATTTGGGTTGCCTCCCAACTAGCGCTTTCGTTTAACGCCCCTAGCTAGGCAATGAGATTTCAATGATGCTCACATGAAAGACAAGAATTGAAGCATAAAGAGAGCATCATAAAACATGTGACAAACACATCTAAGTCTAACATACTTCCTATGCATAGGCATCTTGTAAGAAAACGAATTATTAAGGCAAGCAAAAACTAGCATATGCAAGGAAGAACCAAGAGATGATAGCAATCTCAACATGAAGAGAGGTAATTTAGTAACATGAAAATTTCTACAACCATATTTTCCTCTCTCATAATAATTACATGTGGGATCATAAGAAAATTCAACAAAATAGCTATCACATAACATATTCTCAACACGATCCACATGCATGCAAAGTTGACACTCTTGCAAAATAGTGGGATTAACATTAACTAGAGTCATGACCTTTCCGAACCCACTTTTATCATAAAAATCATAAGATTGAACATACTCCAAATATGTGGGATCTAAAGTCGACACTCTTCCAAACCCACTTTCAACATTATTGCAAACACTATTATCAATCTCATATTCATCATGGGGCTTAAATAAATTTTCAAGGTTACAAGAAGAATCACCCCAATCATGATCACTGAAACAAGTAGTAGACATAGCAAAACTAGCATCCCCAAGCTTAGGGTTTTGCATATTATTAGCACAATTAATATCAATAGAGTTTATAGGGAAATCATTGCAATCATGCTTTTTATTAAAGGAGTTATTGTGAATCTCTTCATAAATTTCTATCATAATTTTCAGATTCACAAGTTTCAAGCAAAACATCATAAAGATAATCTAGTGCACAAAACTCACTAGCAATCAGTTCAACATAATTGGATCTCTTAAAGAGATTAGCAAGCAGATGAGGATCCATAGATCTTAGGTTCTCTGTTTAGGAATAAACAAGCATCTACTCCAACCAAACGAGCAAACGAAAGGGAAAGCAAAAGAGAGGAGAAGAAGATTGGGAAAGAGAGGGCGAATAAAACGGCAAGGGTGAAGTGGGGGAGAGGAAAACGAGAGGCAAATAATGTAAATGCGAGGGAGATGGGTTTGTGATGGGTACTTGGTATGTCTTGACTTGAGCAAAGACCTCCACGGCAACGGCGCCAGAAATCCTTCTTGCTACGTCTTGAGCTAGCGTTGGTTTTCCCCGAAGAGGAGAGCGTGATGCAGCAATTGTAGCTTAAGTATTTCCCTCAGTTTTGAGAACCAAGGTATCAATACAGTAAGAGGCTCCTCAAAAGTCCCACACAAATACACAAACAAACTGAGAACTCGCAACCAACGCAATAAAGGGGTTGTCAATCCCTTCACGGCCACTTACGAAAGTGAGATCTGATAGAGAGATAATAATATATTTTTGGTTTTTATAATATAGATGCAAAAAGTAAAGATGCAAATAAAGATAGATTGAAAGCAACTATGATAAGAGATAGACCCGGGGGCCATAGGTTTCACTAGAGGCTTCTCTCGAGATAGCATAAGTATTACGGTGGGTGAACAAATTACTGTCGAGCAATTGATAGAAAAGCGCATAGTTGTGAGATTATCTAGGCATGATCATGTATATAGGCATCACGTCCATAACAAGTAGACGGACTCCTGCCTGCATCTACTACTATTACACCACACATCGACCGACCCCTGCCTACATCTAGAGTATTAAGTTCATAAGAACAGAGTAACGCTTTAAGCAAGATGACATGATGTAGAGGGATAAACACATGCAATATGATATAAACCCCATCTTGTTATCCTCGATGGCAACAATAAAATACGTGTCTTGCAACCCTTTCTGTCACTGGGTAAGATCACCACAAGATTGAACCCAAAGCTAAGCACTTCTCCCATGGCAAGAAAGATCAATCTTGTAGGCCAAACCAAACTGATAATTCGAAGAGACTTGCAAAGATAACTCAATCATACATAAAACAATTCAGAGAAGATTCAAATATTATTCATAGATAAACTTGATCATAAACCCACAATTCATCGGATCTCGACAAACACACCGCAAAAAGAGATTACATCGAATAGATCTCCACAAGAGAGGGGGAGAACATTTTATTGAGATCCAAAAAGAGAGAAGAAGCCATCTAGCTAGTAACTATGGACCCGTAGGTCTATGGTAAACTACTCACAACTCATCGAAGGGGCTATGGTTTTGATGTAGAAGCCCTCCATGGTCGATTCCCCCTCTGGCAGAGTGCCGGCGAAGGCTCCAAGATGGGATCTCGCGGATACAGAAGGTTACAGCGGTGGAAATTGTGTTTCGTGGTGCTCCTGGATGTTTTCGGGGTCCGTAGGTATATATAGGAGGAAGAAGTATGTCGGTGGCCACCCGAGGGGCCCACGAGACAGGGGGCGCGCCCTACAGGGGGGGCCCTCCTATCTAGTGGGGCCCTCGGAGCTTTCTTGACTTGCACTCCAGGCTCCCCGGATCAGATTTGTTCCAAAAATAACGCTCCCGAAGGTTTTATTCTATTTGGACTCCGTTTGATATTCCTTTTCTTTGAAATACCGAAATAGGCAAAAAAAACAGCAATATGGGCTGGGCCTCCGGTTAGTTGGTTAGTCCCAAAAATGATAAGTGTGTAGAATAAAGCCCATAAACATCCAAAAGGGGTAATATAATAGCATGGAACAATAAAAAATTATAGATACATTGGAGACGTATCAAGCATCCCCAAGCTTAATTCCTGCTCGTCTTTGAGTAGGTAAATGATAAAAAGAGAATTTTTGATGTGGAATGCTACCTAGCATAATTCTCAAGGTAATTTTCTTTATTGTGGCATGAACGTTCAGATCTAAATGATACAAAATTAAAGTTCATATTAACATGAAAATGGTGATACTTCAAGCATACTAATCAAAGTAATCATGTCTTCTCAAAATAACATGGCCAAAGAAAGTTATCCCTACAAAATCATATAGTCTGGTTGTTGCTCTATCTTCATCACACAAAGTATTTAATCATGCACAACCGTGATGACAAGCCAAGCAATTGTTTCATACTTTAATAATCTCAAACTCTTTCAACTTTCACGCAATACATGAGCGTGAGCCATGGACATAGCACTATATGTGGAATAGAATGGTGGTTGTGGAGAAGACAAAAAGGAGAAGATAGTCTCACATCAACTAGGCGTATCAACGGACTATGGATATGCCCATTAATAGATATCAATGTGAGTGAGTAGGGATTGCCATGCAACGGATGCACTACAGCTATAAATATATGAAAGCTCAACAAAAGAAACTAAGTGGGTGTGCATCCAACTCACTTGCTCACGAAGACCTAGGGCACTTTTGAGGAAGCCCATCATTGGAATATACAAGCCAAGTTCTATAATGAAAAATTCCCACTAGTATATGAAAGTGACAACATATGAGACACTCTATCATGAAGATCATGGTGCTATTTTGAAGCACAAGTGTGGAAAAAGAGGTAGTAGCATTGTCCCTTCTCTCTTTTTCTCTCATTTTTTTTCTTTTTCTTTTTTTTCTTTGGCCTTCTTCTTTTTTTTTCTTTTTGGCCTTTATCTTTTTTTTCTCTTTTTCTTCTTTTGTAATGTCCGAATTCTCATCCCGACTTGTGGGGGAATCATAGTCTTCATCATCCTTTCCTCACGGGGACAATGCTCTAATAATGAAGATCATCACACTTTTATGGATTTACAACTCAAAGCTAGAACAAGATATGACTCTATATGAATGCCTCCGGCGGTGTACCGGGATATGCAATGACTCAAGAGCGACATGTATGAAAATTATGAAGGTGGCCTTGCCACAAATACGATTTCAACTACGTGATCATGCAAGGAGCAATATGACAAAAATAATGTGTGTCATAGGAACGGAACGGTGGAAAGTTGCATGGCAATATATCTCGGAATGGCTATGGAAATGCCATAGTAGGTAGGTATGGTGGCTGTTTTGAGGAAGGAGTATGATGGGTGTATGATACTGGCGAAAGTTGCGCGGTACAAAAGAGGCTAGCAATGGTGGAAGGGTGAAAGGGTGCGTATAATCCATGGACTCAACATTAATCAAAAGAAATCATATACTTATTGCCAAAATTTAGAAGTCATCAAAAATCAAAGCACTACGCGCATGCTCCTAGGGGGGATAGATTGGTAGGAAAAGACCATCGCTCGTCCCCGACCGCCACTCATAAGGAAGACAATCAATAAATAAAATTGTGCTCCAACTTCATCACAAAGCGGTTCACCATACGTGCATGCTACGGGAATCACAAACTTCAACACAAGCATTCTTTAAATTCATAATCACCCAACTATCATAACTTTAATATCACTACCTCCATATCTCAAAACACTTATCAAGCATCAAGTTGATCATAGCTTCCAATTCACTTCCTATGATAGTTTTTATTATACCCAACTTGGATGCTCATCATTCTAGGACCAACTTTATGACAATAGCAAATACCAAGCTGTTCTAAAAGACTCTCAAAATAATATAAGTGAAGCATGAGAGACTAGCAATTTCTTCAAAATTATTCCACCTCGTGCTCTAAAAGATATAAGTGAAGCACCAGAGCAAAAACTATCAAGCTCAAAAGATATAAGTGAAGCACATAGAGTATTCTAGGAAATTCTAATCAAATAGGCTTCTCCCAAAAGGTGTATACAGAAAGTATTATTGTGGTAAACTAAAAAGCAAAGAATAATATAATACACGACGCTCCAAGCAAAACACATATCATGTGGCGAATAAAAATATAGCTCCAAGTAAAGTTACCAATGAACGAAGACAAAAGAGGGGATGCGTTCCCGGGGCATCCCCAAGCTTAGGCTTTTGGCTACTCTTGAATATCTTGGGGTTCCATGGGAATCCCCAATCTTACTCTCTTGCCACCCTTTATTCCATAGTCCATAAAAGCTTTACCGAAAACTTGAAAATTTCACAACACAAAATTCAACAGGAAATCTTATAAGCTCCGTTAGTGAAAGAAAACAAAACCACCACATAAGGTACTGTAATGAACTCATTCTTAATTTATTTTGGTGTTAAAACTACTGTATTCCAACTTCTTTATGGTTCATAAACTAATTTACTAGCCATAGATGCATTGAAATAAGCAAACAACACATGAGAAACAGAATCTGTTAAAAACAAAACAGTCTATAGCAAGCTGTAACTAACGCAAACTTCTGGAACCCTAAAATTCCTACCAAAATAGGATGCCCTGGAAAATTTGTCTATTGAACAGCAGAAAAAATAATCAACGCAAAAGAACGTTCCTGTGATTTAACAAAATTATATTCGTGCGTGAAAACTTTCTGTTTTTCAGCAGAATCAAATCAACTATCATCGTAGGTTATCCTATAGGTTCTACTTGGCACAACACTAAAAAAACACATCTAAACAGAGAGTAGATGCAGGATTTATTCATAAACAGGAGCAAAAACAAAAAACATAAAGAAAATTTGGGTTGCCTCCCAACTAGCGCTATCGTTTAACGCCCCTAGCTAGGCAATGAGATTTCAATGATGCTCACATGAAAGACAAGAATTGAAGCATAAAGAGAGCATCATAAAACATGTGACAAACACATCTAAGTCTAACATACTTCCTATGCATAGGCATCTTGTAAGCAAACGAATTATTAAGGCAAGCAAAAACTAGCATATGCAAGGAAGAACCAAGAGATGATAGCAATCTCAACATGAAGAGAGGTAATTTAGTAACATGAAAATTTCTACAACCATATTTTCCTCGCTCATAATAATTACATATGGGATCATAAGAAAATTCAACAAAATAGCTATCACATAACATATTCTCAACACGATCCACATGCATGCAAAGTTGACACTCTTCCAAAATAGTGGGATTAACATTAACTAAAGTCATGACCTTTCCGAACCCACTTTTATCAAAAATATCATAAGATTGAACATACTCCAAATATGTGGGATCTAAAGTTGACACTCTTCCAAACCCACTTTCAACATTATTGCAAACACTATTATCAATCTCATATTCATCATGGGGCTTAAACAAATTTTTAAGGTTATAAGAAGAATCACAGCAAAACTAGCATCCCCAAGTTTGGGTTTTGCATATTATTAGCACAATTGACATCAACAGAATTTATAGGGAAATCATTGCAATCATGCTTTTTATTAAAGGAGTTATCGTGAATCACTTCATAAATTTCTATCATAATTTTTAGATTCACAAGTTTCAAGCAAAACTTCATAAAGATAATCTAGTGCACAAAACTCACTAGCAATCGGTTCAACATAATTGGATCTCTTAAAGAGATTAGCAAGCGGATGAGGATCCATAGACCTTAGGTTCTCTGTTTAGCAATATACAAGCATCTACTCCAACCAAACGAGCAAACGAAAGGGAAAGCAAAAGAGAGGAGAAGAAGATTGGGAAAGAGAGGGCGAATAAAACGGCAAGGGTGAAGTGGGGGAGAGGAAAACGGGAGGCAAATAATGTAAATGCGAGGGATATGGGTTTGTGATGGGTACTTGGTGTGTCTTGACTTGAGCGAAGACCTCCCCGGCAACGGCGCCAGAAATCCTTCTTGCTACGTCTTGAGCTAGCGTTGGTTTTCTCCGAAGAGGAGAGGGTATGCAGCAAGTGTAGCGTAAGTATTTCCCTCAGTTTTGAGAACCAAGGTATCAATCCAGTAGGAGGCTCCTCAAAAGTCCCACGCACCTACACAAACAAACTGAGAACTCGCAACCAACGCAATAAAGGGGTTGTCAATCCCTTCACGGCCACTTACGAAAGTGAGATCTGATAGAAAGATAATAATATATTTTTGGTATTTTATAATATAGATGCAAAAAGTAAAGATGCAAATAAAGATAGATTAAAAGCAAATATGATAAGAGATAGACCCGGGGGCCATAGGTTTCACTAGAGGCTTCTCTCGAGATAGCATAAGTATTACGGTGGGTGAACAAATTACTGTCGAGCAATTGATAGAAAAGCGCATGGTTATGAGATTATCTAGGCATGATCATGTATGTAGGAATCACGTCCATAACAAGTAGACGGACTCCTGCCTGCATCTACTACTATTACTCAACACATCGACCGACTCCTGCCTACATCTAGAGTATTAAGTTCATAAGAACAGAGTAACGCTTTAAGCAAGATGACATGATGTAGAGGGATAAATACATGCAATATGATATAAACCCCATCTTGTTATCCTCGATGGCAACAATACAATACGGGTCTTGCAACCCTTTCTGTCACTGGGTAAGATCACCGCAAGATTTAACCCAAATCTAAGCACTTCTCCCATGGCAAGAAAGATCATTCTAGTAGGCCAAACCAAACTGATAATTCAAAGAGACTTGCAAAGATAACTCAATCATACATAAAAGAATTCAGAGAAGATTCAAATATTATTCATAGATAAACTTGATCATAAACCCACAATTCATCGGATCTCGACAAACACACCGCAAAAAGAGATTACATCGAATAGATCTCCACAAGAGAGGGGGAGAACATTGTGTTGAGATCCAAAACGAGAGAAGAAGCCATCTAGCTTGTAACTATGGACCCGTAGGTCTGTGGTAAACTACTCACAACTCATCGGAGGGGCTATGGTGTTGATGTAGAAGCCCTCCATGGTCGATTCCCCCTCCGGCAGAGTGCCGGCGAAGGCTCCAAGATGGGATCTCGCGGATACAGAATGTTACAGCGGTGGAAATTGTGTTTCGTGGTGCTCCTGGATGTTTTCGGGGTCCATAGGTATATATAGGAAGAAGAAGCACGTCGGTGGCCGCCCGAGGGGCCCACGAGACAGGGGGCGCGCCCTACAGGGGGGGCGCGCCCTCCTATCTCGTGTGGCCCTTGGAGCTTTCTTGACTTGCACTCCAAGCTCCTCGGATTAGATTTGTTCCAAAAATAACGCTCCCAAAGGTTTCATTCCATTTGGACTCCGTTTGATATTCCTTCTCTTCGAAATATTGAAATAGGCAAAAAAACAGCAATACGGGTTGGGCCTCCGGTTAGTAGGTTAGTCCCAAAAAAGATATAAATGTGTAGAATAAAGCCCATAAACATCCAAAAGGGGTAATATAATAGCATGGAACAATAATAATTTATAGATACGTTGGAGACGTATCATGGGCCACGGGTAATAACTGCTTCTTCATGTTATTGCATGTCATCACGACATAACAGACCAAGTCTAGGCTCGTTCTGTCATGGGATCGCCCACCGAAGACTTTGTCTCGGGGACGAACGCAGCCGGTCCTCGACGTTCCCACCCGTGTGTGTGGTTTGTGAGGCACGTGCCACGTCAAGGACGTGCATTGCTTATTCAAATAGCACACCACCACTGCATGCATATGCATGGGCCACGCGCATGTACGGGTGCCCTCCCCCCCCTCCAGCGGTCTCCACATCGAGCACCCATCCAGTGGCCCCGACGGTCTAGGGCGTCATTCGGCACCGAGTGGGTGTAGTCCATGGTGAATAACTGCTACTCCGTGCTAGTGCATGTCATCGCGAGATGACATACCAAGTATAGGCTCGTTCTGTCACGGGGTCACCCACCGAAGATTCTTTCTCGGGAACGGACGCGCCGGTCCTTGACGTTCATGCCCGTGTGTGTGGTTTGTGAGGCGAGTGCCACGTAAAGGACGTGCGTTGCTTATTCAAATAGCACACCACCCCTGCATGCATATACGTGGGCCACGCGCATGTAGGGGTGCCCTCCCCCCGGCCCCCTCGGGCGGTCTCCATATCGAGAACCCATCCGGTGGCCTCGGCAGTCTAGGGCATTATTCGCCACCGAGAGTGCGTAGTCCATGGTGAATAACTGCTTCTCCGTGTTAGTGCATGTCATCGCGAGATGACAGACCAAGTCTAGGCCAAAGCCACAGCAAGATCCCGTCCGGTTAGACCCGACGCATCCGTTTCCCCCCTCTAGGTGCCTGCCGTGAGGGGGGCCACACCCCGGAGAGGCGTGCCGCCTCTTCGGACATGCCACCACACCGTATACGACATGTATGAGGGCCCGGTGCGATGCTCCGGTGGCATTGCTACCCCCCCCCCCCCCCCGAGGTCCCTCGTCCCGCCTAACCCTGTAGCGTTTGACCACGAGATCTAGCCCTTTGACTTTGCACGGACGGGCTTTGACCAGTGGAACACTCCACCCGGTTGTGTTAGGTCAACCCATAGGAACACTTTGGAGCAACAACCGGGCCAAAGCCACAACAAGACCCCATCCGTGTAGACCCGACGCGTCCGTTTCCACCCTCCAGGTGCCGGCGGCGGTGCCGTCCGTGAGGGGGGCACACCCCGGAGACGCGGGCCAGGCGTTTGCAACCGCCACAACACTTCCAGACTTGTGAGAGGCCGCCTACCAAGATTTGGCGGCATGTGCTAGCCGTCGGAGGCCGCTGGCCACAGTCGTAGACAAGCGAAGAGCAATCCGCGAAGAGGGAAGTGTTCAGATACTTCCTTAAAGTTCTCCCTCGGTGTCGGTCTAGAAAGTTGCCGGTCTAGAAAGTTGACCGGCACCGAGAGAGGGGGTAGGCCACGATCAACAACTTCTTCTTCTCATGTTTTTTACTTTACACACTCTTTAATGTTGAGTTTTGAAAAAAATCATCAGAAGTCATTTAATTTATAACCTTTTGTCGTAAAAGCATATGAAATATGAGATACAAATAAGATAGTGCAAAAAAAATACAAAAAGAGAAGGGGAAAAAATTAGAGCAATCATTACCGAGAGTCGATTCTCGGCTCTCGGTAATTGCCACCTTTTCTGAGAGCGGCTCTTGGTAAACCATCCACCTAGATCTCTTTCCTTCTTGTGCATTCTCGATAATATGTATTATACTTTTTGTTGTTGTTTTCTTTCATGCTTGGCAAACAACCTTAGCACATCATAATTACCGTCTTGTGTTTTCTTCTTCGGATTAGCCTCGTTCGGTTCTAGAGACCGGCACCCCTCCGGTGGCCCCGATAGTCTAGGGCGTTGTTCGGCACATACAGGGGGTAGGCCATGGTTAATAACTGCTTCTTCGTGTTATTGCATGTCATAGCGAGATAACATACCAAGTCTAGGCCCGTTCTGTCACGGGATCGCCCACCGAAGACTCTGTCTCGGGGACGAACGCAGCCGGTCCTCGACGTTCCCGCCCGTGTGTGTGGTTTGTGAGGCACGTGCCACGTCAAGGACGTGCATTGGTTATTCAAATAGCACACCACCCCTGCATGCATATGCATGGGCCACGTGCATGTACGGGTGCCCTCCCCCCTCGGACGGTCTCCATATCGAGCACCCATCCAGTGGCCCCGGCGGTCTAGGGCGTTATTCGGCACCGAGAGGGTGTAGTCCATGGTGAATAACTGCTTCTCCGTGTTAGTGCATGTCATCGTGAGATGACAGACAAATTATAGGCTCATTCTGTCACGGGATCACCCACCAAAGATTCTGTCTCGGGAACGGATGCAGCCGGTCCTTGACATTCTCGCCTGTGTGTGTCGTTTGTGAGGCATCTACCATGTTAAGGACGTGTGTTGCTTATTCAAATAGCACACCACCCCTACATGGATATACATGGGCCACACGCATGTAGGGGTTCCCTCCCCCCCCTCGGGCGGTCTCCATATCGGGCACCCATCCGGTGGCCCGGCGGTCTAGGGCGTTATTCGGCACCGAGAGGGCGTAGTCCATGGTGAATAACTGCTTCTCCATGTTTGTGCATGTCATCGCGAGATGACAGACCAAGCCTAGGCCGAAGCCACGGCAAGATCCCATCCGTCTAGACCTGACGCGTCCCTTTCCCCCCTCTAGGTGTCGGCCGTGAGGGGGGGCACACCCCGGAGAAGCGTGCCGCCTCTTGGGACATGCCACCACACCGTACGACATGTATGAGGGCCCGGTGCGATGCTCCAGTGGCATTTCTACCCCCAGGGCCCCCATCCCGCCTTTGACCATGGGATCTAGCCCTTTGACTTTGCACAGACGGGCTTTGACCAGTGGAACTCTCCACCCGGTTGTGTTAGGTCGGCCCATAGGAACACCTTGGAGCAACATCCGGGCCAAAGCCACAGCAAGACCCCATCTGTGTAGACCCGACGAGTCCGTTTCCCCCCTCCAGGTGCCGGCGGTGGCGCCGTCCGTGAGGGGGGAACACCCCGGAGACGCGGGACGGGCGTTTGCAACCGCCACAACACTTCCAGACTTGTGAGAGGCAGCCTACGCAAGATTTGGCCTCATGTGCTAGCCCCCGGAGGCCGCCGGCCACAGTCGTGGGCACGCGAAGAGCAATCCGCGGAGAGGAAAGTGTTCAGATACTTTCTTAAAGTTCTCTCTCGGTGCTGGTCTAGAAAGTTGACCGGCACTGAGAGATGGGGTAGGCCACGGTCAACAACTTCTTCTTCTCCTATTTTTTACTTTACAATCTCTTGAAAGTTGAGTTTTGAAAAAAATCATCAAAATTCATTTAATTTATAACCTTTGGTCGTAAAAGCATATGAAATATGAGATACAAAAAAGATAGTGCAAAAAAAGACAAAAAGAGAAGGGAAAAAAATTAGAGCAGTCATTACCGAGAGTCGATTCTCGGCTCTCGGTAATTGCCACCTTTTCTAAGAGCGGCTCTCGGTAAACCATCCACCTGGATCTCTTTCCTTCTTGTGCATTCTCGATAATATGTATTATACTTTTTTTGTTGTTTTCTTTCATGCTTGGCAAACAACCTTAGCACATCATAATTATTGTCTTGTGTTTTCTTCTTCGGATGGGCCTCGTCCGGTTCTAGAGACCAGCACCCCTCCGGTGGCCCCGGCGGTCTACGGCGTTGTTCGGCACCTAGAGTGGGTAGCCCACGGGGAATAACTGCTTCTTCGTGTTAGTGCATGTCATCGCGAGATAACAGACCAAGTCTAGGCCCGTTCTATCATGGGATCACCCATCGAAGACTCTATCTCGAGGACGAACGCAGCCGGTCCTCGACGTTCCCGCCCGTGTGTGTGGTTTGTGAGGCGTGTGCCACGTCAAGGACGTGCGTTGCTTATTCAAATAGCACACCACCCCTGCATGCATATGCATGGGCAACGCGCAAGTACGGGTGCCCTCCCCCCCCCCCTCTCGGGAGGTCTCCATATCGAGCACCCATCTAGTGGCCCCGGCGTTATAGGGCGTTATTCGGCACCGAGAGGGTGTAGTCCATGGTGAATAACTGCTACTCCGTGTTAGTGCATGTCATCGCGAGATGACAGACCAAGTATAGGCTTGTTCTGTCATGGGATCACCCACCGAAGATTCTGTCTCGGGAACGGACGCAGCCGGTCCTTGACGTTCCCACCCGTGTGTGTGGTTTGTGAGGCATGTGCCATGTCAAGGACATGCGTTGCTTATTCAAATAGCACACCACCCCTGCATGCATATACATGGGCCACGCGCATGTAGGGGTGCCCTCCCCCCCCCCTCGGGCGGTCTCCATATCAAGCACCCATCCGGTGGCCCCGACGGTCTAGGGCGTTATTCGGAACCGAGAGGGTGTAGTCCACGGTGAATAACTGCTTCTCCATGTTAGTGCATGTCATCGCGAGATAACAGACCAAGTCTAGGCCAAAGCCACAGCAAGATCCCATCCGTGTAGACCCGACGCGTCCGTTTCCCCCCTCCAGGTGCCGGCCGTGAGGAGGGCCACACCCCGGAGAGGCGTGCCGCCTCTTCGAACATGCGACCACACTGTACGACATGTATGAGGGCCCGGTGCGATGCTCCGGTGGCATTGGTACCCCCCCTAGGGCCCCCGTCCCTCCTAACCATGTAGCGTTTGACCACGGGATCTAGCCCTTTGACTTTGCACGGACGGGCTTTCACTAGTGGAACTCTCCACCCTGTTGTGTTAGGCCAGCCCATAGGAACACTTTGGAGCAACATCCGGGCCAAAGCCACAGCAAGACCCCATCCGTGTGGACCCGACGCGTCCGTTTCCCCCCTCCAGGTGCCGGCGGCGGTGCCGTCCATGAGGGGGGGCACATCCCGGAGACGCGGGCCGGGCGTTTGCAACCGCCACAACACTTCCAGACTTGTGAGAGGCCGCCTACGCAAGATTTGGCGGCATGTGCTAGCCCCCGGAGGCTGCCGGCCACAGTCGTAGACACGCGAAGAGCAATCCGCAGAGAGGGAAGTGTTTAGATAGTTCCTTAAAGTTCTCTCTTGGTGCCGGTCGAGAAAGTTGACCGGCACCGAGAGAGGGGGTAGGCCACGGTCAACAACTTCTTCTTCTCATGTTTTTTACTTTACACACTCTTTAAAGTTGAGTTTTGAAAAAAATCATCAAAAGTCATTTAATTTATAACCTTTGGTCGTAAAAGCATATGAAATATGAGATACAAAAAATATAGTGCAAAAAAAAGACAAAAAGAGAAGGGGAAAAATTAGAGCAATCATTACCGAGAGTCGATTCTCGGCTCTCGGTAATTGCCACCTTTTTCGAGAGCGGCTCTTGGTAAACCATCCACCTAGATCTCTTTCCTTCTTATGCATTCTCGATAATATGTATTATACTTTTTTTGTTGTTTTTCTTTCATGATTGGCAAACAACCTTAGCACATCATCATTACCGTCTTGTGTTTTCTTCTTCGGATTAGCCTCGTTCGGTTCTAGAGACCGGCACCCCTCCGGTGGCCCCGATAGTCTAGGGCGTTGTTCGGCACCTAGAGGGGGTAGGCCACGGGGAATAACTGCTTCTTCGTGTTATTGCATGTCATCGTGAGATAACATACCAAGCCTAGGCCCGTTCTGTCACAGGATCGCCCACCGAAGACTCTGTCTCGGGGATGAACGCAGCCGGTCCTCGACGTTCCCGCCCATGTGTGTGGCTTGGGAGGCACGTGCCACGTCAAGGACGTGCATTGGTTATTCAAATAGCACACCGCCCCTGCATGCATATGCATGGGCCACGCGCATGTACGGGTGCCCTCCCCCCCTCGGGCGGTCTCCATATCGAGCACCCATCCGGTGGCCCCGGCGGTCTAGGGCGTTATTCGGCACCGAGAGGGTGTAGTCCACGGTGAATAACCGCTACTCCGTGTTAGTGCATGTCATCGCGAGATGACAGACAAAGTATAGGCTCGTTCTGTCAAGGGATCACCCACCAAAGATTCTGTCTCGGGAACGGACGCAGCCGGTCCTTGACGTTCCCGCCTGTGTGTGTGGTTTGTGAGGCACGTGCCATGTTAAGGACGTGCGCTGCTTATTCAAATAGCACACCACCCCTGCATGGATATACATGGGCCACATGCATGTAGGGGTGCCCTCCCCCCCCTCGGGCGGTCTCCATATCGAGCACCCATCCGGTGCCCCCGGCGGTCTAGGGCGTTATTCGGCACCGAGAGGGCATAGTCCATGGTGAATAACTGCTTCTCCGAGTTAGTGCATGTCATCGCGAGATGACAGACCAAGCCTAGGCCAAAGCCACGGCAAGATCCCATCCGTGTAGACCCGACGCATCCGTTTCCCCCCTCTAGGTGTCGGCCGTGAGGGGGGCCACACCCCGGAGAAGTGTGCCGCCTCTTCGGACATGCCACCACACCGTACGACATGTATGAGGGCCCGATGCAACACTCCGGTGGCATTGCTACCCTCTAGGGCCCTCGTCCCGCCTAACCCTATAGCATTTGACCATGGGATCTAGCCCTTTGACTTTGCACAGACGGGCTTTGACCAGTGGAACTCTCCACCCGGTTGTGTTAGGTCGGCCCATAGGAACACTTTGGAGCAACATCCGGGCCAAAGCCATAGCAAGACCCCATCTGTGTGGACCCGACGAGTCCGTTTCCCCCCTCCAGGTGCCCGCGGCGGCACCGTCCGTGAGGGGGGCACACCCCGGAGACGCGGGTCGGGCGTTTGCAACCGCCACAACACTTCCAGACTTGTGAGAGGCCGCCTACGCAAGATTTGGCGGCATGTGCTAGCCCCCGGAGGCCGCCGACCACAGTCGCAGACACGGGAAGAGCAATCCACGGAGAGGAAAGTGTTCAGATAGTTCCTTACAGTTCTCTCTCGGTGCCGGTCTAGATAGTTGACCGGCACCGAGAGATGGGGTAGGCCACGGTCAACAACTTCTTCTTCTCCTATTTTTTACTTTACAATATCTTGAAAGTTGAGTTTTGAAAAAAATCATCAAAATTCATTTAATTTATAACCTTTGGTCGTAAAAGCATATGAAATATGAGGTACAAAAAAGAGAGTGCAAAAAAAGACAAAAAGAGAAGGGAGAAAAATTAGAGCAGTCATTACCGAGAGTCGATTCTCGGCTCTCGGTAATTGCCACCTTTTCCGAGAGCGGCTCTCGGTAAACCATCCACCTAGATCTCTTTCCTTCTTGTGCATTCTCGATAATATGTATTATACTTTTTTTGCTGTTTTCTTTCATGCTTGGCAAACAACCTTAGCACATCATACTTACTGTCTTGTGTTTTCTTCTTCGGATGAGCCTCGTCCGGTTCTAGAGACCAGCACCCCTCCGGTGGCCCCAGCGGTCTAGGGCGTTGTTCGGCACCTAGAGGGGGTAGCCCACGGGGAATAACTGCTTCTTTGTGTTAGTGCATGTCATCGCGAGATAACAGACATGTCTAGGCCCGTTCTATCATGGTATCGCCCACCGAAGACTCTGTCTTGGGGACGAACGCAGCCGGTCCTCGACGTTCCCGTCCGTGTGTGTGGTTTGTGAGGCACGTGCCTCGTCAAGGACGTGCGTTGCTTATTCAAATAGCACACCACCCCTGCATGGATATACATGGGCCACACACATGTAGGGGTGCCCTCCCCCCCCTCGGGTGATCTCCATATCGAGCACCCATCCGGTGCCCCCGGCGGTCTAGGGCGTTATTCGGCACCGAGAGGGTGTAGTCCATGGTGAATAACTGCTACTCCGTGTTAGTGCATGTCATCACGAGATGACAGACCAAGTATAGGCTTGTTTTATCACGGGATCACCCACCGAAGATTCTGTCTCGGGAATGGACGCAGACGGTCCTTGACGTTCCCGCCCTGTGTGTGGTTTGTGTGCCATGTCAAGGACATGCGTTGCTTATTCAAATAGCACACCACCCCTGCATGCATATACATGGGCCACACGCATGTAGGGGTGCCCTCCCCCCCCCCTCGGGCGGTCTCCATATCAAGCACCCATCCGGTGGCCCCGGCGGTCTAGGGCGTTATTCGGAACTGAGAGGGTGTAGTCCATGGTGAATAACTGCTTCTCCGTGTTAGTGCATGTCATCGCGAGATGACAGACCAAGTCTAGGCCAAAGCCACAACAAGATCCCATCCGTGTGGACCCGACGCGTCCGTTTTCCCCCCTCCAGGTGCCGGCCGTGAGGAGGGCCATACCCCAGAGAGGCGTGCCGCCTCGTCGAACATGCCACCACACTGTATGACATGTATGAGGGCCCGGTGCGATGCTCCGGTGGCATTTCTACCTCCACCCCCCTAGGGCCCCCGTCCCTCCTAACCCTGTAGCGTTTGACAACAAGAACTAGCCCTTTGACTTTGCACGGACGGGCTTTGACTAGTGGAACTCTCCACCCGGTTGTGTTAGGTCAGCCCATAGGAACACTTTGGAGCAACATCCGGGCCAAAGCCACAGCAAGACCCCATCCGTGTGGACCCGACGCGTCCGTTTCCCCCCTCCAGGTGCCGCCGGCGGCACCGTCCGTGAGGGGGGGCACACCCCGGAGACGCGGGCCGGGCGTTTGCAACCGCCACAACACTTCCAGACTTGTGAGAGGCCACCTACGCAAGATTTGGCGGCATGTGCTAGCCCCCGGAGGCTGCCAGCCACAGTCCTAGACACACGAAGAGCAATCTGCAGAGAGGGAAGTGTTTAGATACTTCCTTAAAGTTCTCTCTCGGTGCCGGTCGAGAAAGTTGACCGGCACCGAGAGAGGGGGTAGGCCACGGTCAACAACTTCTTCTTCTCATGTTTTTTACTTTACACACTCTTTAAAGTTGAGTTTTGAAAAAAATCATCAGAAGTCATTTAATTTATAACCTTTGGTCGTAAAAGCATATGAAATATGAGATACAAAAAATATAGTGCAAAAAAAAGACAAAAAGAGAAGGGGAAAAATTAGAGCAATCATTACCGAGAGTCGATTCTCGGCTCTCGGTAATTGCCACCTTTTTCGAGAGCGGCTCTTGGTAAACCATCCACCTAGATCTCTTTCCTTCTTATGCATTCTCGATAATATGTATTATACTTTTTTTGTTGTTTTCTTTCATGATTGGCAAACAACCTTAGCACATCATCATTACCGTCTTGTGTTTTCTTCTTCGGATTAGCCTCGTTCGGTTCTAGAGACCGGCACCCCTCCGGTGGCCCCGATAGTCTAGGGCGTTGTTCGGCACCTAGAGGGGGTAGGCCACGGGGAATAACTGCTTCTTCGTGTTATTGCATGTCATCGTGAGATAACATACCAAGCCTAGGCCCGTTCTGTCACAGGATCGCCCACCGAAGACTCTGTCTCGGGGATGAACGCAGCCGGTCCTCGACGTTCCCGCCCGTGTGTGTGGCTTGGGAGGCACGTGCCACGTCAAGGACGTGCATTGGTTATTCAAATAGCACACCGCCCCTGCATGCATATGCATGGGCCACGCGCATGTACGGGTGCCCTCCCCCCCCTCGGGCGGTCTCCATATCGAGCACCCATCCGGTGGCCCCGACGGTCTAGGGCGTTATTCGGCACCGAGAGGGTGTAGTCCACGGTGAATAACCGCTACTCCGTGTTAGTGCATGTCATCGCGAGATGACAGACAAAGTATAGGCTCGTTCTGTCAAGGGATCACCCACCAAAGATTCTGTCTCGGGAACGGACGCAGCCGGTCCTTGACGTTCCCGCCTGTGTGTGTGGTTTGTGAGGCACGTGCCATGTTAAGGACGTGCGCTGCTTATTCAAATAGCACACCACCCCTGCATGGATATACATGGGCCACATGCATGTAGGGGTGCCCTCCCCCCCCCTCGGGCGGTCTCCATATCGAGCACCCATCCGGTGCCCCCGGCGGTCTAGGGCGTTATTCGGCACCGAGAGGGCATAGTCCATGGTGAATAACTGCTTCTCCGTGTTAGTGCATGTCATCGCGAGATGACAGACCAAGCCTAGGCCAAAGCCACGGCAAGATCCCATCCGTGTAGACCCGACGCATCCGTTTCCCCCCTCTAGGTGTCGGCCGTGAGGGGGGCCACACCCCGGAGAAGTGTGCCGCCTCTTCGGACATGCCACCACACCGTACGACATGTATGAGGGCCCGATGCAACACTCCGGTGGCATTGCTACCCTCTAGGGCCCTCGTCCCGCCTAACCCTATAGCATTTGACCATGGGATCTAGCCCTTTGACTTTGCACAGACGGGCTTTGACCAGTGGAACTCTCCACCCGGTTGTGTTAGGTCGGCCCATAGGAACACTTTGGAGCAACATCCGGGCCAAAGCCATAGCAAGACCCCATCTGTGTGGACCCGACGAGTCCGTTTCCCCCCTCCAGGTGCCCGCGGCGGCACCGTCCGTGAGGGGGGCACACCCCGGAGACGCGGGTCGGGCGTTTGCAACCGCCACAACACTTCCAGACTTGTGAGAGGCCGCCTACGCAAGATTTGGCGGCATGTGCTAGCCCCCGGAGGCCGCCGACCACAGTCGCAGACACGGGAAGAGCAATCCACGGAGAGGAAAGTGTTCAGATAGTTCCTTACAGTTCTCTCTCGGTGCCGGTCTAGATAGTTGACCGGCACCGAGAGATGGGGTAGGCCACGGTCAACAACTTCTTCTTCTCCTATTTTTTACTTTACAATATCTTGAAAGTTGAGTTTTGAAAAAAATCATCAAAATTCATTTAATTTATAACCTTTGGTCGTAAAAGCATATGAAATATGAGGTACAAAAAAGAGAGTGCAAAAAAAGACAAAAAGAGAAGGGAGAAAAATTAGAGCAGTCATTACCGAGAGTCGATTCTCGGCTCTCGGTAATTGCCACCTTTTCCGAGAGCGGCTCTCGGTAAACCATCCACCTAGATCTCTTTCCTTCTTGTGCATTCTCGATAATATGTATTATACTTTTTTTGCTGTTTTCTTTCATGCTTGGCAAACAACCTTAGCACATCATAATTACTGTCTTGTGTTTTCTTCTTCGGATGAGCCTCGTCCGGTTCTAGAGACCAGCACCCCTCCGGTGGCCCCAGCGGTCTAGGGCGTTGTTCGGCACCTAGAGGGGGTAGCCCACGGGGAATAACTGCTTCTTTGTGTTAGTGCATGTCATCGCGAGATAACAGACATGTCTAGGCCCGTTCTATCATGGTATCGCCCACCGAAGACTCTGTCTTGGGGACGAACGCAGCCGGTCCTCGACGTTCCCGTCCGTGTGTGTGGTTTGTGAGGCACGTGCCACGTCAAGGACGTGCGTTGCTTATTCAAATAGCACACCACCCCTGCATGGATATACATGGGCCACACACATGTAGGGGTGCCCTCCCCCCCTCGGGTGATCTCCATATCGAGCACCCATCCGGTGCCCCCGGCGGTCTAGGGCGTTATTCGGCACCGAGAGGGTGTAGTCCATGGTGAATAACTGCTACTCCGTGTTAGTGCATGTCATCACGAGATGACAGACCAAGTATAGGCTTGTTTTATCACGGGATCACCCACCGAAGATTCTGTCTCGGGAATGGACGCAGACGGTCCTTGACGTTCCCGCCCTGTGTGTGGTTTGTGTGCCATGTCAAGGACATGCGTTGCTTATTCAAATAGCACACCACCCCTGCATGCATATACATGGGCCACACGCATGTAGGGGTGCCCTCCCCCCCCCCTCGGGCGGTCTCCATATCAAGCACCCATCCGGTGGCCCCGGCGGTCTAGGGCGTTATTCGGAACTGAGAGGGTGTAGTCCATGGTGAATAACTGCTTCTCCGTGTTAGTGCATGTCATCGCGAGATGACAGACCAAGTCTAGGCTAAAGCCACAACAAGATCCCATCCGTGTGGACCCGACGCGTCCGTTTTCCCCCCTCCAGGTGCCGGCCGTGAGGAGGGCCATACCCCAGAGAGGCGTGCCGCCTCGTCGAACATGCCACCACACTGTATGACATGTATGAGGGCCCGGTGCGATGCTCCGGTGGCATTTCTACCTCCACCCCCCTAGGGCCCCCGTCCCTCCTAACCCTGTAGCGTTTGACAACAAGAACTAGCCCTTTGACTTTGCACGGACGGGCTTTGACTAGTGGAACTCTCCACCCGGTTGTGTTAGGTCAGCCCATAGGAACACTTTGGAGCAACATCCGGGCCAAAGCCACAGCAAGACCCCATCCGTGTGGACCCGACGCGTCCGTTTCCCCCCTCCAGGTGCCGCCGGCGGCACCGTCCGTGAGGGGGGGCACACCCCGGAGACGCGGGCCGGGCGTTTGCAACCGCCACAACACTTCCAGACTTGTGAGAGGCCACCTACGCAAGATTTGGCGGCATGTGCTAGCCCCCGGAGGCTGCCAGCCACAGTCCTAGACACACGAAGAGCAATCTGCAGAGAGGGAAGTGTTTAGATACTTCCTTAAAGTTCTCTCTCGGTGCCGGTCTAGAAAGTTGACCGGCACCGAGAGAGGGGGTAGGCCACGGTCAACAACTTCTTCTTCTCATGTTTTTTGCTTTACACACTCTTTAAAGTTGAGTTTTGAAAAAAATCATCAAAAATCATTTAGTTTATAATCTTTGTTCGTGAAAGCATATGAAATATGAGATACAAAAAGATAGTGCAAAAAAAAGAGAAAAAGAGAAGGGAAAAAATTAGAGCAATCATTATCGAGAGTCGATTCTCGGCTCTCGGTAATTGCCACCTTTTCCGAGAGCGGCTCTCAGTAAACCATCCACCTAGATCTCTTTCCTTCTTGTGTATTCTTGATAATATGTATTATACTTTTTTTTGTTTTCTTTCATGCTTGGCAAACAACCTTAGCACATCATAATTACCGTCTTGTGTTTTCTTCTTCGGATGAGCCGCGTTCGGTTCTAGAGACCGGCACCCCTCTGGTGGCCCCGGCGGTCTAGGGCGTTGTTCGGCACCTAGAGGGTAGGCCATGGGGAATAACTACTTCTTCGTGTTAGTGCATGTCATCGTGAGATAACAGACCAAGTCTAGGCCCGTTGTGTCACGGGATCGCCCACCGAAGACTCTGTCTCGGGGACGAACGCAGCCGGTCCTCGACGTTCCCGCCCGTGTGTGTGGTTTGTGAGGCACATGCCACGTCAAGGACGTGTGTTGCTTATTCAAATAGCACACCACCCCTGCATGCATATGCATGGGCCACGCACATGTACGGGTGCCCTCCCCCCCCCCTCGGGTGATCTCCATATTGAGCACCCATCCAGTGGCCCCGGTGGTCTAGGGCGTTCTTCGGCACCGAGAGGGTGTAGTCCATGGTGAATAACTGCTTCTCCGTGTTAGTGCATGTCATTGCGAGATGACAGGCCAAGTCTAGGCTCGTTCTATCACGGGATCACCCACCGAATATTCTGTCTCGGGAACAAATGCAGCCGGTCCTCGACGTTCCCGCCCGTGTGTGTGGTTTCTGAGGCACATGTCACGTCAAGGACGTGCGTTGCTTATTCAAATAGCACACCACCCCGGCATGCATATGCATGGGCCACACGCATGTACCGGTGCCCTCCCCCCTCGGGCGGTCTCCATATCGAGCACCCATCTGGTGGCCCCGGCGGTCACTACAAGAAATATGTCAACTCGTGGCCACCACTATTGGTCACTGAATGCTCACAGTTTTCCAGTTGTGACCTTTCTGTGACCAAAACAAGAAGGTCAAAAGCTGGCCGTCGTAAACTGACTATAGCGACCTTTCTTCTAGAATGGTCGTGGACGTTTATGACCAAAATATGTCTACTGTGGCGTTTTGGTCACTAGCAACCTCCCCAGTCCACGTAGGCATCCAACGTGGCAAGCTGATGTGGCACAATATTCAGCCCAGTCCAATTCGGTTTTCTACATGGGCCTAGCCCAACAATTCGGCCTTTTTAATGTATTTTTTCCTGTGCTTTTATTAGCTACATGGGTCTGGCCCAACAATTCAGCCTTATTGATTTCTTTGCGCGACCCTTTCAACAGCAGATTTTCTTTTTGATCATGTATTTTCTGGGCCATTTCTTTGCTGGGCCTCTCATGTTTTCTATATGTATCATGGGTCCACTAGTCAGATGGATCCCAGTTATCATGTTCTCATAAGTGGGTCCAAGTTGTCAGGTTCTAGCAAGTGGGTCCGACTTGTGAGGGTCATATTCCTCATTTCATTTTGACAGTAAATAAATAACCAATATTTAAATTGGCAGTGACAAAAAACACATATAATACTTCAGATAACAACAGGTAGATTTAGTATAGAGCCAGATTCTGTATGGAGCTCCTGCTCTACAAATAACACACAATACAATGGTGCTCCTGCTCTACAAATAACTCTACAAGTGGAGTAACTAATTTACAAGCTCTACAAGCACTATATTCTTCAAGATGGAGCTCCTTCATTAGAATTACAAATAGGCACATGCACCTGCTAAAAAAAACCGCCCGGCGCCTTATATGGGGTTACTTCCGAGTGACTGAATTGTAGGCCCGGGCGATCCTGTCAAATCCAGCAACAGTCGCGCGCGTGATACGTGGTGAAAAAGCTGGCGCAGAAATCGAGGCGTCCCTGCCTTATCCCGTCCAATTGCTGCAGCCTCCTCCGCCCCATGCGTTTCCCGAAAATGCGAATCCTGCTAAATCCGCGAGCTGCAGAACAACTCATCAGACGGAAGATCTCCTTCGCTCTGTCATTCGGAGTTCTCCAAGTAAAAAACTTCACTCGATGGATACAAAGAATGGATCAAGGCGACTGAAAAAGAAGTTGGTGCCGTCACCTAAAGTTCATTGATCCAGAACAAGACATACACATAGCATGAAAATGGGTCGGAAGTATGTTCAACCCCTTCCCCACTCAAACCACGATCCATTCGGGGGCTAATGATGAAGTTATGTACCTAGGGTAGGGTCATGGACCTGTCCAAGATACCCTCCCCAAGGACATCTCTAGAAGAAACTACCTTTCAGTCGACCCGGAAATGTTCCATTCAACGGACTCAAAGCCACTCGACCATGAAGCCATCCACTTGACAACCAGGAGACCAAATGTCACTCGGCAGGGAAACGGTCGGTCATTAAGTAGCTTTTATGGTAATCATGGCACTTTATTTGTAGCATTACCAGTAACGCCCGACCTTAATGTACTTTAAACCCTACATAACTGAGGGCCGGAGGGGTCTCGCGGACTCTATATAAGCCACCCCCATCCTCAGTGTAAAGGTTCGCACCCCTGTAACTCATACACATATAATACCAGTCGACCGCCTCTGGGCTCTGAGACGTAGGGTTGTTACTTCCTCCGAGAAGGGCCTGAACTCGTAAATCCCTTATGTATACAACTACTCCATAGCTAGGATCTTGACTTTCCATACCTACCCCCCTTTCTACTGTCAGACTTAGAACCACGACAGTTGGCGCCCACCGTGGGGCAGGTGTCTTAGCGACTTATTGGAGAAGTTGTGATTTTTCCGACCTCCTTCATCATGGTTTCAGGCGGAGTTCTGCTTGAGGGCTGCGAGATCCGTCTCGGCGCGCTCACGTTCATCGCCGATGACTCCGCTTGGCTTCAGGAGGTTCCACTCGACATCGACGCACTTTCGCCCGTGCATCTGTGGTGTCCTCCTACAGCAACTGTTGACCCAGTATCAATCGGTCCCCGTGTCGTCGTCCCTCCCTATTTCCCGCTGGCGCAAGCGCTCTGGTCGGTTGAGACTTCAGCGGTGGGTGAGGCACGCGGTGGCTCGCTAGTCGGCCACCCCCCAAGTCACGGAAATCGAGCCAGACGAATCTCTCTACGGCCTGTTCGACCTGTCGACTGGCTCCGCAGAGACTGCATCCGAGTGCGGTCGATGGACCATGTAGTCCTCCCGGTTTCACCCGCACTGATAGAGGCGACTGCGGAGGCGATCCATCGCATGTCCATGAGGAATATCGCCCCGAGCCCCTCACTTCACAACAGAGGGAAGATCTTCGCCGCCGGAACATGGATGCGTTGTACACTCCTATCGTTGGAGAAACCCCCGAGGCTCATGCCTTGGAGGACACGCGCTTGGCTAACTCGGCTGAGCGCACTCGACTAGAGAACCTTCAGCATGCACTCGACGAGCGTGCGCGACAACGGGTTCCAGACTCTAGTCGGCGTCAACTCTTTCCACCACCGACTCAGGTATATCGAACTCCAATCCAGAATTTAGCAGCTGCAGCCCCTATCGCAGAGTCGATTCAGCCTTCCCAGTCAGAGGCTGGCAGAGGCTTGTTGCAGATCAAAGATTTAATCCTGGCAGCAGGGGATCAAAATTCAGCTGTATTGCAGTCGCGGAATAGGATTCACAGCAGATCTGTCGCTGCAAATACAATCTAGTTGGCCCATCGTCCAAGATCGCCTCCGAGGTGTGAGGAACGTGGAGACCGGCGTGATCAGTACAAGAACCATGAGCAGTATGATCACTGAATCGATCGCGATGATCGACGTCAATTGCCCACCCCTCCCCTAAGGGGTGGATCATACGCATCTCGACAGCAGGATGATAGATGCCATCACAGTGTTGGGCGAAGGATTCCAGTCGACCCCAGGGAACCAGGCTTTGATGCGGGATCCATTATCGCTCAAGGCTTGGTCGACAGGAACAGAGCTCACCGAGAAGGTCATGACAGAGATGTACCCACCAGCAGCAGAGTACACGTCTCAGGATGAGAGTGTTTCAGCAGGGCCATCAGGGCTGTGGTGATTCCTCCCAACTTCAGGTTGGCGACAGGAGTCAGCAAGTTCACTGGTGAGTCAAAGCCTGATACCTGGCTTGAAGACTACCGAGTGGCTGTTCAGATTGGTGACGGTAATGATGAGGTGGCCATGAAACACCTGCCTCTTATGTTGGAGGGCTCGGCCAGAGCATGGTTGAATCAGTTAGCACCCAGGAGCATTTACACTTGGGAAGATCTTGCCCGAGTGTTTGTCACAATGTTTGAAGGAACTTGCAAGCGACCAGCAGGGTTGACAGAGTTGCAGCCTTGTGTGCAGAAGTCGAATGAAACTTTGAGGGATTACATCCAGAGATGGATCACGTTGCATCAAACGGTAGAGAATGTATCTGATCACCAGGCAGTCTGTGCCTTCAAGGAAGGTATTAGGTACAGAGAGTTAAACTTGAAATTCGTTTGAACCGGAGACATGACTTTGAGTCGAATGATGGAGATTGCCACCAAGTATGCCAATCGTGAAGAAGAGGATCAGCTTCAGAGTGGCAAGCACAACTCAGTCGCCCACGAAACCGGAGGAGGGAACTCCTGTCGGAAGCAGAAGCGGAAAGCAGAGCCCGCTGCTCCTGGAGAATCCTTGGCTGTGACTCAAGGAAAGTTCAAAGGAAAGCCCAAAGGATCTTGGAATCCTAAGAAGGTGAAGGACAAGGAAGGAAATTATGTGATGGATTTACCGTGCCAAATTCACACAAAGAAAGAAGAGGAGGGTAACTTCATTTACCCGAAACATACCACTCGACAGTGTCGGCTCTTGATCCAGCAATTTCAGGGGAAACAGCCCAAAGATAAGGAAAAGGAGTCGGACAAAGTTGAGGACAAACAGGATAGTGATGAAGGATATCCCCATGTCAATTCCACCCTGATGATTTTTGGTGATGTTGAAAGCAAAAGTCGACTGAAAGTTATCAACCGTGAGGTGAATATGGTCGCTCCGGTGACACCCAGTTATCTGAAATGGTCTCAGACTACCATCACATTCGACCAGTCCGATCATCCGACACACATAGCCACCCCTGGGAGGCAAGCTTTGGTAGTCGACCCAGTCATCAAAGGTACTCGACTGATTAAGGTTTTGATGGATGGTGGTAGTGGCCTAAATATATTGTATGCAGAGACGCTGAAAGGAATGGGCATTCCGATGTCCAGACTCAGTACCAGCAACATGAGTTTCCATGGAGTCATTCCTGGAAAGAAGGCTGAGTCACCCGGCCAAATTGCTCTTGATGTGGTTTTCGGCGATTCCAAGCATTACCGCAAAGAAAAGTTGACGTTTGAAGTTGTGGATTTCCAGATTGCTTATCACGCTATTTTGGGCAGGCCAGCTTATGCGCGTTTAATGGCTCGACCATGTTATGTGTACCTCAAATTGAAGATGCCTGGTCCCAAAGGTGTGATCACTATTACTAGAAATCGGAAGAAGGTGGAAGAGTGTTTTCAGAAAGGCTCAAAGATCGCCGATGCTCAGATGGCAGTGGTGGAGCTGCAGGAATACCAGAAAACTGCAGACCCGAGTGATTTGTTGTGAGCCAAGAAGCCCGCTACAGAATTGGCATTTCAGTCGTCTGGTGAGACAAAACCAGTTCACATTCACCCGACCGACCCCAATGCTGCTCCGACTCATATCTCCACAACACTCGACTCCAAATAGGAAGAAGCGCTCATCCAGTTCCTCCGTGAGGACTGGGACATCTTTGCATGGAAGCCTTCTGACATGCTGGGTGTTCCCAGGGGGCTGGCTGAGCATCGTCTACGTGTCGACTCAAAAGTAAAACCTATCAAAGATCATCTGCGATGGTCCGCCGTCCAGAAAAGGAAGGCCATTGGCGAGGAAGTGCCTCGGCTCTTAGCTGCGGAGTTCATCCGAGAGATTTACCATTCCAAGTGGCTCACCAATGTCGTCATGGTCCCCCAAAAGGACAAGTCACTTCGCATGTGCATCGACTTCAAACATATCAATCGGGCCTGCCCGTAAGATCATTTTCCTCTCCCCCGCATCGACCAAATAGTCGACTCAACTGCGGGATGTGAGCACCTGTTTTTTTAGACGCCTATTCTGGTTACCATCAGATCCATCTGTATGGACCCGACGAGATCAAAACAGCTTTCATCACTCCATTCGGGTGCTTCTGTTATGTCACCATGCCATTCGGCCTCAAGAATGCCTGAGCCACATTCATGACGATGATTCAGAAGTGTTTGCTCACTCAAATCAGTCAGAATGTGGAAAGGTTCCGACCTGCTGACTGACCTTGCTGAGACGTTTGCCAACCTCAGGAGGTATGATATCAAGCTTAATCCATCAAACTGCACATTCAGAGTTCTTGGCAGAAAGTTACTCGGTTTTCTCGTTTCCAAATGAGGAATCGACGCCAATCCAGAAAAAGTTGGTACTATACTCCGAATGAAATGTCCTGTGCATGTGCACGATGTCCAGAAGCTTACTGGTTGCTTGGCCGCTTTAAGTCGATTCATCTCTCGTCTCGGTGAGAAGGCTTTGCCTCTTTACCGACTGATGAAGAAGTCAGACAAGTTCGAGTGGACTCCTAAAGCTGATGCAGCGTTTGCAGAGCTAAAAGCCCTGCTTTCCACCCAGCCGGTGCTTGCTGCCCCAATCAGCGGAGAGCCTTTGCTGCTTTACATTGCAGCCACAGGACAAGTCATCAGTACAGTACTTACGGTCGAGCGGGAAGAAGAAGGAAAAGCCTTTAAAGTTCAGCGCCCAGTATACTATGTTTCTGAAGTTTTGACCCCATCAAAGCAAAGATACCCTCATTATCAGAAGCTTGTATATGGGATTTACATGACCACGAAGAAGGTTGCTCATTACTTCTCTGACCATTCCATTACAGTCGTCAGCAACGCTCCATTGTCAGAGATTCTGCACAACAGAGATGCAACCGGTCGAGTGGCAAAATGGGTGATGAACTCCTTCCCCTGGATATCAAGTTTGAGGCAAAGAAAACCATCAAGTCCCAAGCGATAGCGGATTTCATCGCCGAGTGGACTGAGCAACAACTGCCGACTCAAGTTCCCTTGGAGCACTGGACCATGTTCTTTGATGGTTCTAAGATGCTGAATGGTTCCGGTGCTGGGGTAGTGTTGGTGTCCCCTCGAGGAGATAAGCTCAGTTATGTGCTCCAGATTCACTTTGATTCATCCAATAACGAAGCAGAATACGAAGCACTCCTGTATGGGTTGCGTATGGCCATTTCACTCGGCGTTCGTCGCCTCATGGTCTATGGCGACTCAGATTTGGTAGTTAATCAGGTGATGAAGGAGTGGGACATCAGAAGTCCAGCCATGACTGGTTAATGTAATGCAGTAAGAAAGCTGGAGAAGAAATTCGAGGGGTTAGAGCTTCATCATATACCTCGACTGAAAAATCAAGCGGCTGATGATTTGGCAAAGATAGGTTCCAAGAGAGAAGTCGTTCCCAGTAATGTGTTTTGGAACACATCCACACACCATCAGTTCAACAGGATCCTTTCACCGAAGAAGCCCCGCAGCCAAAAAGTGCCACGGATCCGAGTGAAGTCGAAGTTCCAGCTGTGGTCGACCTGATCATGGAAGTTTTGGTCGTCACTCCCGACTGGACGGTGCCATACATCGCGTATATCCTAAGGAAAGAGCTCCCAGAGAATGAAGAAGAGGCTCAACAGATCATCCGTTGATCCAAAGCCTTTACTGTGATAAAGGGACAGTTCTACAGGGAAAGCGCTACTGGAGTCGGTTAGAAGAGCATAACACCCAAAGAAGGTCAGATAATTCTTGACGATATCCACTCGGGGACCTGTGGTCATCATGCGTCCTCCCGGGCCATTGTGGCTAAAGCATACCGAGCGGGATTTTACTGGCCAAGGGCGAATGAAATGGCGAAGGAGATAGTCGACAAGTGTGAAGGATGTCAGTTCTATTCCAATTTGTCGCACAAACCGGCTTCAGCCTAGAAGACCATTCCACTCGTCTGGCCCTTTGCTGTTTGGGGATTGGATATGGTTGGACCACTGAGAACTGGCAGGAGCGGCTTCACCCATGTACTGGTGGCAGTCGACAAGTTCACTAAGTGGATTGAAGCTAAGCCTATCAAGAATAATGATGCCAGCACTGCTATCAACTTCATCAGAGAGTTGATATTCAGATATGGAGTTCCGCATAGCATCATCACTGATAATGGGTCAAACTTCGATTCCGACCATTTCAGAGCCTTTTGTGCTTCTCAAGGCACGCAGGTCGACTACGCTTCCATCGCCCACCCCCGGTCGAATGGACAAGCAGAAAGAGCAAACGACCTAATTCTCAAAGGACTAAAACCCAGGTTGATGCATGTCGGGGAAGCTGATCCACGAACACCTATGGGACCGGCGGACCGAGCCCCTTTCAGTTTGGCGGGGGGCGGAGATCGCATGAAGAGCGGATCGAGGCGAAGCACACGAGCAGTTTACCCAGCTTCCGAGCTCTCCGGAGAGATAACACTCCTACTGCTGCTTGTCTGATTGTATTGTGTTCTTGCTCGGGAGCGCGGAGTGCTACCAGACCGAGCGTGAGTGTTCTTCTGGCTTCGAAATGAGCCGAACCTCCTCTACGTTGTATGTGGGCCTCCTTTTATATGATCAAGGGGTCACCGACAGGTGGCAACGTAGACAAGGGTAAAAACATAAAAGGAGTTGCGGTTGGTACAACTACTTGTACAGTGTATCATACCTAACCCTGACGGCAGGGGACAAGGGCATTAAATGCCCGTCTGCGTCGCCCAAACAGTGCAGAAAGGGACCGTCAGGGACGCCACCGTTCGCCATGATGGCAATCCTGTCAGCGTCGCATGCCACCGCACACCACTGGCTGCACAGCCTCCTGCCACGCGCGCCTGGAAAAGCCCCAGGGCGACACGTTGGTGGATGTGCTGGAGCATGGGTACAGGGTGGTTACTTGCCGCGGTAAGCGCCTTGCCGCGGTCGTCGTCTTGTCGCGCCCGGAAGCTTGTCGCTCACCAGGCCTTGCCGGGACGCGTGGCGCGTTGCGGCAAGTTCCTCGAGATGCCTTGGTTGGCCTTCTCGGCAAGCTCCTCTTGCCGGGGCCTTGCCTCCTTGGCTTAAATACTTTGTTCTTGAATGGCTCCAAGGGAACCACGGAGGACCTTGGCGGTCGCCCAGCAAGCCTTGCCGCGCGGTGCTGCAACTGCCCGTGCACAAGTTCGGGATACTAGGGTACCCCTACTCTAGTACACCGACAGGAGCCCCCGGGCCTGGGCCACACACGGTGCCGAGCGCTATTGGGCTAGGCCCAAAACAGGGCACGGGCACGCGTGGCCTGGGTTACGCCGAATCTTACTCTGTATCCACCGCGCCCTCCCCAACGGCACGCGTCGAATGCGGCGTCGTGGGAGAGATCATGGGTGGTTTCTTTATTCGGAAGGGCGAAATGTCCGCCCCCTCCCTCTTTATAAGCAGGGGAAACAGGGGCAGTTCGTCCACCTCGCCGGTTACTGCTCCAACCTTTAGAAATCTCCGCTGCTCCCCCCTTCTTCCCAAAGTCGAAAGAGAGCAGCGCTCCGCCCCCCATCGCCACCAGCGCCACCGACGCCGCCGATCTCCCCCGCCGCCTCCGCCATGGCTCCGAAAGCCGACAAGAGGAAGGGCGTGAAGTTAGCCGAGGCGCAGCGGCTCACGGCGCTGCGAAAGGAGCGGGCCATCTTCCCCCCTTAGCTCGACGCGAAGGAGCTGAGGGAGTACTACTATCTCTTCTGGTCGACGGAGACACGAGCGCATCCGCGCAAGAGGGTACTCTCAGCCGCCGCTTCGAGACTGGCTCCGAACGGGTACCCATTCTTCGCGCTATTCTTCTACTGCGGGCTCTGCCCGCCCTTCTCTGAATTCTTCTGTGATATCATGAACACCTACGGGTTCCGCCTCCTTGATTTCACCCCCAACGCCATTCTGACCATGGAAGTTTTCGCACATCTCTACGAAAACTTTGTCGGAGTCCATCCCAATGTCGCCCTCTTCCGCCACTTCTTTATCCCCCGAGTCGAGAGAGGAGAGCCCCTTGCCGGCGGAATCGCCTGGATCTCGAGGGTCGGCAAGAAGGAAGCCTATCTGGAGGGAGAGCTCCGCAGCAAGTGGGAGGAGTGGAGAGCAGATTGGTGCTGGATCGTCGAGGAGAACCGGCAGCCATTCACCGCCCGGCGCCAAACCCCAATAGTACGCGGCAACGATTGGAGCAACGTGGCCCCGGAAGATGACAGGCTGAAGATTGCCGTCACCCGAATCTTGCGCCTTAGGCTTGCCGGGCTCACCGTAGGCGCCGTTGGCGCAGATTTCCTTCGCTGCCGCATCGCCCCCCTTCAGGAGAGGAGGAGGCCCGCCTGGGAGTTCCAGAACTCGGCAGATATCATGAGGCTGCGCCCAGGCCTCAACTTCAACTTCACTGTCTTAGAGCTCGACGCGATGCTTCTGGAGCTGTTCAAGTGCGATCCCCAACACCCGTTCATGCTGCCGAGGAGCGTCGTTCCGCTGTGCAACAATTCCTCGCTCGACCGCATCCGCGCAATGATGCTGTTGTGCGACTCGCATGGAATTGTTCCAACGTGGCAAGAGCCCGCAGACGACATCGTGCAGGAGTTCTTCGATAGCTTGGTAGAAGTGTCGGTCCGCCCCGATGAACAGAAGAGCCTCACCCGCGACACCACCAACGCGGAGATGCAGCGCATCGCCACTACGCTGGAGGAGGCGGCGGCAGCAGCTGCCGTGGGCGAATTTGGATTCACCTTGGAGGAGGTAGAGGCAGCAGAGGCAGCAAGCCTTGCCGAGCGAGAGGAGCTTGTCAGCAAGGAAGAACTTGTCGGGCCTGAATCGGAGTCGAACGAGACCGCCGAGGGCGCGAATGACCCATTGCAGATCGGCACCTCCTCCTCCCCACCTTCAGCCAGCTCGCCACAAGCGGAGCCACCAGCTCCAGCAAGAAGGCGTCTCCGCAGGGCCGGGGACGTAGCGGGGCGGCAGACGGGTCAACAGCCGCCGCGTCGCGCGACGCGCTCTACCACGGCAAGCATTGTTGCCGCGGGAGCGCCTCACGCTGCTGCGGCAACTGGAGCGGGGTCTTCCCGGTCCACCGCTACTGCACCTGCCAAGCGGGCAAGGGATCCTACTCCTCTGCCTCGACGCACCGGAGGCAAGCCAGACTTCGATCTCTCCGCGCTCAGCTCCGATGACGACGAAGAAGAGTAAGATCCTTCACCGTACTTGTAATTCTTCAATTCTTGATGTCTGTCTTGTATCTGATTTGCTTTACTGTGAACTCATCCCTTTTCAGGACTCTGGCCCAGAGAGCGGCGAAGAGAGCCAAGGTCCAAGTGATTGTCATCGAGGATGAACCCACCGCGGCAACAGGGGACGCGCCTGAGACCACCTTGCCGGACCCGGCAACTCTTCACCAAAGCAGCCCCTAGCGCAGCCCCCAGCGTAAGTGTATGGTTTACTTCATGCTGTCAAGCGCGCATGGGTGTTCTTCTTTTGCTAATATCTATCTGTTGGTTTGTGTAGGAGCAGAGCAGCCTCACCAGGAGGGCCCGGAGGCCGCTCCCGAAGTGCCATCTGCTTCGACTACATCGCCGAGGGAGGATTCCCCGGCAAGGGAGCATTCTCCAGCAAGGGAGAATTCTCCGGCAAGGGGCAGTTCTCCGGCAAGGGACAGCGCCAGTGATCCTCCGGTGGTTGAGACCACGACTGCAGATCCTAGCACAGGTAACCCTTTTGCCTGAAAACTTCCCTTGGGTTCTTCTTCTGATTTCCTTTTTGAATATTTGCTTGACCTTTCTCCCTTCTTCGGTCGTCATATCCACCTGCCACGAAGCCGATGGAAACCGAGGCCGCCGGCGAGGAGAACGCGCACGTCAACAACGACGACGACGCTGCCACCGAAGAAGGGGCCGGTGCTGATGATCCCGCCGGCGAAGAGGCCGCCAAGGCTACCGCCGCAGAAGCAGGCGAGGGATCCGGCGATCGCACTGACGGCCCCGAGGCCGCAGGAGCGCTAGGCGCTACGCCGACCGCCGATCCCTCCGCCGATGCTGCAGCGCCAGGCTCCGAAGAGCCGCAGTCTGGCGCTTACTTGAAGGCCGGCGACGGTATCTTCATCAAGCTCCCCTGGGCGTCAAGTTCCAGGGCGCCGGTCGAAGGAGAAACCTTGGACGGAGAGGTGCTCGCGTCTGCTGGGTTGACGCTGGTCGACGCGCCAAGCAGCAGCAGCGACGAGCCTGAGGAGGAGCAGCTGCTGCGGAAGTTGCTATCGCTATACCGCGCCCGACAAGCCAAGCTGGCTTCCCGAGAAGCACTTGTCGCGAAGGTGGAAGTGGATATGGAGAAGCGCGGGGAGGAGCTCCGGGGTCTCAGGCAGGAAGCTCTCCGGTCCCTAGCGGAGGAGCGGGAACAACTTCTCGAGGAGCGGAAAGCCTTCCTCCTCGAGAAGGCTGAAGTTGAAGAGAAGCAACGGCTTGTCACCGAAAATCTATTTGCGCAGGAGGGAGAGTTGGCACAGCGCAAGGTCAACCTTGACAGCCACGAGGAGGAGCTTGCCGGGCGGGAGCAAGCGATTGGCGGGGCTCTCAAGGAGGCAAGGGATGCTGCCTCAGCTGCCGAGGCCGCCAAGAAGGAGCTCGAGACGAAGGTGGCGCAGCTAGAAGCCGATCTCAGGGCGAGCGGCGAGGAGCTTGCCACGCTCAGGCGTGAGCGCGAGAAGGATGCTGCCGCTCATGGTGAGCTGCAGGGTCTTCTTGCTGAGAGGAGCAAGGAGCTCAACACCACCAAGGATTCCAATGCAGATCTCGAGTTGAAGCTGGCCACTTTGACTCAGACGATGGACGGCGCCAGGGAGCAGGAGGTGGCCTTGTCGGAGAAGATCAAGGCCGACGAGGCGCTGCTGGCGAATGCTGCTGCCACCCACGACGCTTTCCGGGAGACCGTGGTGCACTGGACCGAGGGTCTCATGGATCTTGCCGCAGCCATCGACGGGGAGCTGGCGCAGCTAGGGATAGAGGATCTCGGGTACTCCTCCGACGAGCACCTCCAACCCAGCGCCAAGCTCAGCCTGTTCTTCAAAGGCGTGGCGACGGCCCTCGAGTCGCGCAGGATCCCAAAGCTGCTGGCCGACGAGTCGCGCAGGATCTGCGTGGGGGCTCTTCAGAAGGTGCTGGTGAAGGTGGCCTTCCGCAACCCAGGCCTCAACCTCACCAACGTCCTCAGGTCCTTGCCGCCGGACGCTGATCTGGAAGCGCTCAAGGCCCTTGTCGCACCCATTGTGGACAAGGTGTGCGGAATCAAGAGGGTCGAGGGCGATCGCGTAGATTAGGCCGCCCGTTTCCTCTTTTTCTTTGTCGCTGCTGGTCATGTTATGAGAAACAATCTATTAGATGCTGCGACAAGTTATCTTGTAATATAACTCCATTTTGGGTAGAGATTGCTATGTTATTTCCTTTACTTGATCCCTTCCTTTGTATGTTTTTGCCCTACGCTTTTAGGGAACTTGCCGGTGCGGGCACCTTAGTCGCGAGCGCTGAGTGCGGAACATCAGCAGCCTGCTGGCGGTGCAGCTACCGGCAAGAAACCTTGTCGCAACTAGTTGCAGCTCTCTTAAATTGTTGAGCGGACTCGAAACAAAGTAAGGGCGCAACTAGCTACGAGATGGTTCCTCCGCGCACAGGTTTCCATACAAAGCACGGTCGTTCGAGGAAGATAACTTAAAAAATTTAAAACTGATTGCTCAAACTTTGGCAACTTTGCTTTTTTGTCGTTTGCTTCCCAGTAAGGCGAAACTTCCTCGAGCGACGCTTGGTCCATACCATTATATTCTCCTTTCCCCCCGGCAAACTTGTGGGCGAGGGAATCTTCCCTTCCTTGAGAAAGAGAAAGAAGAGAAAATAAAGATATGGAGCCTTATGGCTCGTCATTGCTTACCGAAGGTAGGTGCTGCACAAAGTGTCAGATAATGCATGCAAAAAATAGTAGAAAGCATGAAATCGACAAGATGTGCGGAGCACATGAGCTTTACTTATGCACGGGGTCTGCGCCCGGCTTTGTACAAAGGATTACATGCAACATCGGCAAGACTTGTACAAAAGGTGGTTGCCGGAACGGGTTCCGACAACCGCGCCCTACGGGTAAAACTTATGAAGATGCTCAATGTTCCAGGAGTCGCTCACCGGAATGCCATCTTCGGTCTCAAGGCAGACAGTGCCAGGCCTAGTGACTCGTTTCACCCGGTAAGGGCCTTCCCACTTTGGCGTCAACTTGTTGGAATTCTTGGCGGACTGAACGCGTCGAAGAACAAGGTCACCTTCCTCGAAACTTCTGGCATTAACTTTGCGGCTATGGTAGCGGCGCAAAGCTTGCTGGTATCGAGCATCTCGTACAGCAGCCTGAAGACGGTCCTCCTCAAGGAGCAGCACGTCATCTTGTCGCAGCTGCTCTTGCTCAAGCTCATCATAAGCGAGCACTCGAGGTGACCCGTATACGAGTTCCGTGGGGAGAACTGCCTCTGCTCCATAGACTAGAGCGAAAGGTGTCTGGCCAGTGGCTCGATTTGGCGTCGTCCTGATCGACCAAAGAACCACCGGCAGCTCCTCAATCCAGTTCTTTCCGCACTTGCGCAGCCTGTCGAAAGTCCTGGTCTTGAGCCCGCGCAGCACTTCAGCATTTGCCCTCTCCGCTTGACCGTTGCTTCTCGGATGAGCAACAGAAGCGAAGCAGACCTTGGCGCCAAGATCTTGGACGTACTGCATGAAGGTGCGGCTCGTGAATTGCGTGCCGTTGTCGGTGATGATCCTGTTAGGGATCCCGAAACGGCAAACAATCGACCTGAAGAACTTGACTGCTGACTGTGCTGTCACCTTCCTCACTGGTTCCACTTCCGGCCACTTTGTGAACTTGTCGATTGCAACGTACAAGTACTCAAAGCCCCCGACAGCTCAGGGAAAGGGGCCGAGGATGTCGAGCCCCCAGACCGAAAATGGCCAGGATAAAGGGATCGTCTGGAGAGCTTGAGCTGGCTGGTGTATCTGCTTGGAATGGAACTGGCACGCTTCACACTTGGTTACTTGTGCAGTTGCATCCTGGAGGGCTGTCGGCCAAAAGAAACCTTGCCGGAACACTTTGTCGGCAAGTGCTCTTGCGCCAATGTGGTGACCACATATGCCTCCATGTATCTCTGCCAACAGCTTTTATCCGTCTTCCCGGTGAATACACTTCAATTTCACGCTGTTGAGTCTTGTTCTGTACAGTGTGTTGTCGACAAACTGGTACATACTTGACTGCTGGGCTACTCTTTCCGCTTCTTCTTGCTCTTCGAGAAGTTCTCCTGTCTGAAGGAAACGGACAATCTGCTATGCCCATGTTTGAGCTTGCGGCTCGACAATAAGGACTAAAGGCATGGCTGCTGCTGCGGGAACATCCGCTTCTACAGCGAGAACCTGCGGCTCAGCCGGAGCTTGACGTTCCCCGGCAAGCTTGTCGGAGCAAAACTTGTCGGGAGCGTCTGTTTCAATAGAACAAACCCTAAGGCTTGCCGGAGCAGACTGCTCCTCAGCATCCTTGGTGTTGATCTTGGGGACTTTCTTGGCGGCGACTTCGGGGAGCTCTGCCGGAAAGTAGTCACCAGAAATCAACTTCCTCTTCTTGCTCTGTCCAGTTGATGGTGTTATGGATGGTTGAGTCAGTTTGAGCACAAAGATCCCTGGTTCCACAGGTAACTTAAGTGCGGCGCACTTCGACAGGCCATCGGCTATGTCGTTCTGAGCTCTTGGAACATGTTCCATCTGCAGGCCGTCAAAGTGCTCTTCTAGCTTTCTCACTTCATCAACGTAAGCTTCCATCAACGGACTCTGATAAGTCTTGTTCACTTGGCGGACGACAAGCTGTGAGTCACCCCTGAAAATGAGCTTCTTGATCCCAAGGTCTGCAGCGATCCTGAGACTGGCAAGCAAACCTTCATACTCTGCAGTATTGTTTGTTGCTTGTTCCTTGGGAAAGTGCATCTGGACTACGTACTTGAGGTGCTCTCCGGTGGGTGCGACAAGTAGCACGTCGACACCGGTGCCTTGTAGCGAGAAGGCACCATCAAAGTACATCAGCCATTCTTTGATTGCTTCCTTGTCGGGGATGCTCGTTTCTCGAATTTCTTCATCTGGTGTTGGCGTCCACTCTGCCATGAACTCTGCCAGGGCTCTGCTTTGGATAGTTGAAGTGCTTTCAAACTTGAGGCCAAAGCTTGACAGTTCCAGTGCCCACTCGACAATCCTGCCTGTTGCTTCCGGATTTTGCAGTATCCTCTTCAACGGAAAACGAGTGACGACTGTGATCTCATGTGCTTGGAAGTAATGGCGCAGCTTTCTGGAGGCCATGAGAAGGCCGAAAAGCAATTTCTGCACACCAGAGTACCTCGACCTAGCCCCCTGCAGAAGGGAACTGACAAAGTAAACAGGGCGCTGCACCATTCTCTTCTGCACCTCTTCACGTGCCTGCGCAGATCCATCTTTGTCGGGACCAGAGCTTGCCGGTGAAGTCCCTTGCTTGTCACTGGATGCGCTTGCCGTGGTTGCTGGCTCATCGTCCGCCTCCCTCTCCGCTACTAATGCAGCACTAACCACTTGATTGGTTGCCACTATATACAGCAGCAACTTCTCTTGTGGCTTAGGTGCGACAAGTGTTGGAGTGGAGGTCAGGTATCTCTTCAAGTCCTGCAGCGCAGCCTCCGCTTCCGGAGTCCATTTCATTGGACCTGCCTTTTTCAATATTTTAAAAAATGGCAGGGCGCGCTCAGCAGACCTAGAGATAAACCTGCTGAGAGCAGCCACGCAACCGGCAAGCCTCCGTACATCCTTGACGCGCTTTGATGCTTCAATCTTCTCAATGGCCTTGATCTTGTCGGGATTGGCTTCAATTCCCCGCTGAGACACGAAGAACCCGAGAAGCTTGCCGGAGGGACTCCAAACACACACTTCTCGGGGTTAAGCTTGAGGTTGATCTTGCGCAGATTTGTAAAGGTTTCGTCTAAATCTTGGATCAGAGTTGCCTTGTCCTTGCTCTTGACCACTATATCATCCATGTAAGCTTCCACATTTCTGTGCATTTGCGGCTCAAAAGCGTCATGGACTACCCTTGCAAATGTTGAACCAGCATTCTTTAAACCAAAAGGCATCCGTACGAAACAGTAAGTGCCACAGGGGGTAATGAATGCGGTCTTCTCCTCATCCTCTTCTACCATGAAGATCTGATGATATCCTGAGTATGCATCAAGAAATGAAAGCAAGTCACATCCGGCCGTGGAGTCAACAATCTGGTCAATGCGCGGTAAGGGAAATGGGTCTTTGGGACAAGCTTTATTGACATCGGTAAAGTCGATACAAGGCCTCCATTTCGCGTTTGCCTAGCGCACGACTACAGGACTGGCCAACCACGTAGGATGGAGCACTCCTCTGACAAGGCCTGCTGCTTCCAACTTCTTGATTTCTTCAGCGATGAATTCTTGGCGCTCCACTGCCTGTTTTCTGACTTTCTGCTTGACGGGCCGCGCGTGAGGACAGACAACAAGATGGTGCTCGATTACTTTCCTGGGAACACCGGGGATGTCAGACGGTTGCCATGCAAACACGTCGACGTTCGCCCCCAGGAAAGCAACGAGCGCGCTTTCCTATTTAGGGTCGAGAGTGGCACTGATGGTGAAGGTACCACCAGTGCCGTCCTCCTTGGCGGGCACCTTCTTGGTCTCAGGTGAAGCTACCATTGTCTTCTTACACTTGCTGGTGGAGCTCGATGGTGCGTCCTCGACGGTAGCGCAGCACTCCGAAGAGGTGCACTTTCCAGAGTGGGCATCAGAACTCTTGCCGGACTTGGTCTTCTTCTTTCCCCCGGGAGTTTCAACGGCAAGTGATCTGGGATCTGTTGCGGCTGCTACTTCCCGGTAGATCTTGTCGGCGCAGATAAGAGCATCCTTCTTGTCGCCAGGGACAGAGATGACGCTTATCGGGCCTGGCATCTTCAGTACATTGTATGCATAGTGAGAGGCTGCCATGAATTTGGCGAGCGCTGGACGGCCGAGTATCCCATTGTAGGGCAACGTCAAAAGTGATCCTCTCAGTCCTGAAGTTCAACTCGCTGCCAAATGTCACCGGCAACGAGATCTTTCCCTTCGGCTTGCTCCTTCTCGGATTGATTCCTTGGAATGTGCCGGTCTCTTCGAGCTCGCTGTCAGGGATCTGGAGTTTCTGGAGTACCGCGGAGGAGATCAGGTTCAAGCCGGCCCTGCCGTCAACTAGCATCTTAGTGACCTTGAGGTTGCGGATAGTTGGTGAAACCAACATCGGCAAGCACCCGACCGCGGTTATGCGATCAGGGTGGTCCTCAATATCAAAGATGATAGGCGTGCTGGACCATTTCAGAGGCTTGCGTGACTCGACGGGTGGCTCTGCTGCATTGACTTCCCGCATCCACTGCTTAAGCTGGCGGTGTGAAATATGCAGAGAAGCACCGCCGTCAACGCACAGGACCTCTGTGGCTTTCTGAAACTCCTGCTCATCGGTCTCATCATCATCCATATCTTCATCGTCGTCGTCATCTTCATCCTTGTCGCGGCCACGGGGAGGTCTGTCTCCTTGCCGCTGCTTGGCCTTGCCACAGCGTCCTCCTCGGCCGGGGCATTTCTTGCCAGCTCCTCCAGTACCTTCCTGGCCCTTCTCCTTGTCGCGTCGCTCGTATTCAGCCTTCTGCTGCTCGACAAGCTGCTCGACCTTCTTGCAGCTCTGGAGGTCATGGCCCTTGGTGCGGTGGATCTTGCAGTACTGCTTGTTGGTGCTGTCCTGCTTGTCGGCGACCGCCACAGCCTGGTTGTTGGTGCCTGCGGCAATCTCCTTGCCGGAGCAACCAGCTTTGGCTTTCTTGCCGGATTGCTCAACGACCAGCATATCTTTGCCTTTCTTCTTCCTGTTGTTTCGCCGCCGGTTTTTCTTTGCCGGGGCGGCATCCTCACTATCAGATCCTCCTACTCCTGTATTCTCTCCGGGGAGTTTCCTCCCTTCCTCAGCACGTGCACACTTGTCGGCCAGGGCATATAGCTCACTGACGTCCCTGATCTTGCACATCGCCATCTCCTCCCGCATCCTGCGGTTTCGCACGTTCTGATGGAACACGTTGATTACCGCGACAGGGTGGACATCTGGGATGTTGTGCTGTACGCGGCTGAATCTTTGAATGTACTTGCGTAGGGGCTCTCCTTCCTTCTGGGCGAGCAGATGAAGATCGCTCTCTTCGCCGTGAGGCTTGTGGCCACCTGTGAAGGCGCCGACAAACTGATGGCACAGGTCAGCCCAGGAGGATATGGAGTTGTCCGGCAAGTGCATGAGCCAGGATCTGACATTGGTCTTGAGCACCAGCGGGAAGTAGTTGGCAAGGATCTTGTCGTCCCGTCCCCCGGCATCTTGCACCGCGATGGTGTAGATGCTGAGGAACTCCGACGGATGCGTCTTGCCGTCGTACTTCTCCGGTACGTCTGGCTTGAAATTCTTCGTGCTGGGCCACTGGACTTGCCGCAGCTCACGAGTGAATGCAGGGCAACCTACCGCGTAGGGCAAGTCGCCTGGTTCCCCTGGTGCATGCATGTCGACAGAGGGCCCAGCGCACTGGTCTGATTGACGTCGCGCTTCTCTTCGGCGCTCGATGCGAGTACGAGCGTCTTCTTGCTGTCGTTCGTGAAGAACTTGGCGCTGATCGCGACGAGCTCGTGGATCCGACGATGCAGTGGAGTCGCTGTCGAGGTGGATCCGGTGAGTCGGCGATCTTGGCCTTCGGGGTGGAGAGTGCACGGTGGTTGCACCCCCACCGGTTTCGTCGCCACCGGCTCGCGCCTGGCGGTCCTGCCGCGGCAGCGATGCACTCGGCTGCCGTGGAGTGTCGCCGTTGGCGAAGCTGATGAGACTCTGAATAGTGGCCCTCCATTCATCGATCTTGTCTGTTGTTGGAGGGTAATCTAGGAGCAGTTGAGCTCGCGCCAAAGCTTCTGCTCGAGTGGTGGGTGGCAGTGGCGAACGGTGCGAGGAGCGGGATATGCTCAGACTTCTAACTATGTTAGAAGGAGCAGTATCCTGTCCAGGTGACCGTGTCTCGCTCGTGCCAGCATGTTGGCGTGCATGTTGGTCTTGAGCACCCCGAGACCCACCAGCTCGATCTTGGTCCAACAAACGTATGGTATTGCGAATACCAAGCCGTTGTCGGTCCTGCGCCTCCTGAGATGGGCGTAGTGCATGTACGGACGCCGAGGTCTACGCAGCCTTGTCCTTGGATCTGGCTGCACCGTGAGCTTCCTCGTCGACGCCCGTTCTTCTGCCGGCGTCTACCCCGCCACCCGATTGCTCCGGTGGTGGTGGGATTGAGGTGGTTGGAACAATTGCCCCCGAAGCCTTCTTCTTCGGTGGCATGTCAATGAAGAAAATGAAGATCTAGCCCGCGTGAACGCCGGATCAGGTTCACACAATCTCGACGCCCCCTACCTGGCGCGTCAAAGATGTCCGGGAAGCTGATCCACGAACACCTATGGGACCGGCGGACCGAGCCCCTTTCGGTTCGGCGGGGGGCGGAGATCGCACGAAGAGCGGATCGAGGCGAAGCACGCGAGCAGTTTACCCAGCTTCGGAGCTCTCCAGAGAGATAACACTCCTACTGCTGCTTGTCTGATTGTATTGTGTTCTTGCTCGGGAGCGCGGAGTGCTACCAGATCGAGCGTGAGTGTTCTTCTGGCTTCGAAATGAGCCGAACCTCCTCTACATTGCACGTGGGCTTCCTTTTATATGCTCAAGGGGTCACCGATAGGTGGCAACGTAGACAAGGGTAAAAACGTAAAAGGAGTTGCGGTTGGTACAACTACTTGTACAGTGTATCATACCTAACCCTGACGGCAGGGGACAAGGGCATTAAATGCCCGTCTGCGTCGCCCAAATAGTGCAGAAAGGGACCGTCAGGGACGCCACCGTTCGCCACGATGGCGATCCTGTCAGCGTCGCATGCCACCGCGCACCGCTGGCTGCACAGCCTCCTGCCACGCGCGCCTGGAAAAGCCCCAGGGCGACACGTTGGTGGATGTGCTGGAGCGTGGGTACAGGGTGGTTACTTGCCGCGGTAAGCGCCTTGCCGCGGTCATCGTCTTGTCGCGCCCGGAAGCTTGTCGCTCACCAGGCCTTGCCGGGACGCGTGGCGCGTTGCGGCAAGTTCCTCGAGATGCCTTGGTTGGCCTTCCCGGCAAGCTCCTCTTGCCGGCGCCTTGCCTCCTTGGCTTAAATACTTTGTTCTTGAATGGCTACAAGGGAACCACGGAGGACCTTGGCGGTCGCCCGGCAAGCCTTGCCGCGAGGTGCTGCAACTGCCCGTGCACAAGTTCGGGATACTAGGGTACCCCTACTCTAGTACACCGACAATGCGTGATCTCAAACACGCAGCAGGCGCATGGGTCGATGAACTTCCTTCAGTTCTTTGGGGATTGAGGACGACTCCTAATCGGTTGACTGGGCAAACTCCGTTCTTTCTGGTCTATGGAGCTGAAGTCGTTCTGCCGAGTGACCTGCGTCACAATGCACCCCGAGTCGAGCTCTACTTTGAAGATGAAGCAGAACAGGCCCGGCAGGATGCAGTCGACCTTCCAGAAGAAGAAAGAGAGATGGCCATGATCAGATCGACTATCTATCAGCAAGACTTGCGTCGATTCCATGCGAGAAACATGAAGAGTCGAGCATTCCAAGAAGGAGACTTGGTCCTCCGAGTGGATCAACAGAAACCACACAAGCTCGCTCCTACTTGGGAAGGCCCCTTCATCATCACCAAAGTTCTCCACAATGGAGCATACCGTCTTTACAATGTCGATCACCAGATTGATGAGCCACGAGCTTGGAATGTGGAGCTGCTCCGCCCCTTTTATACTTAAGTACTCACTCGGGTGAGATGTAATAAAAAGTACCTTTGTTGTTTGTTTATCAAAGACAAGAGTGTTATAATTTTCCCAGTGATTGTTGTTGCTTTTGTTTACGTGAGAAATCCCCCAGTGGGTGGCTTAGCTGCGAATCCGTTTCGCCTAAGTTTGTAAAAAAATCCCTGCCGAGTGACGAGCATGCCTTTCACTCGGGGGCGTAGCTGCGAATCTGTTTCGCCTAAGTATTTGAAAATCCTACCGAGTGGAGAGCAAACCTCCCACTCGGGGGCTTAGCTGCAGTCTAGTACTCGCCTAAGTATTTGAAAATCCTACCGAGTGGAGAGCAAACCTCCCACTCGGGGGCTTAGCTACAGTCCAGTACTCGCCTAAGTATTTGAAAATCCTACCGAGTGGAGAGCAAACCTCCCACTCGGGGGCTTAGCTGCAGTCCAGTACTCGCCTAAGTATTCGAGCATCCTACCGAGTGGAGAGCAACCCTCCCACTCGGGGGCTTAGCTGCAGTCCAATACTCGCCTAAGTTTGTAAAAAAAATCCCTGCCGAGTGACGAGCAAACCTCCCACTCGGAGGCTTAGCTGCGAATCCGTTTCGCCTAAGTATTTGAAAATCCTACCGAGTGGAGAGCAAACCTCCCACTCGGGGGCATAGCTGCAGTCCAGTACTCGCCTAAGTATTTGAAAATCCTACCGAGTGGAGAGCAAACCTCCCACTCGGGGGCATAGCTGCAGTCCAGTACTCGCCTAAGTATTCGAGAATCCTACCGAGTGGAGAGCAACCCTCCCACTCGGGGGCTTAGCTGCAGTCCAGTACTCGCCTAAGTATGAAATCCATTTTGATCCGCAAGGACGACGAGGTGCAGGTCGACTACCACCTTCTCCTTCAGAGCTACGCCACAAATACAACGTGCACTCTGCAAGGACGACGAGGTGCAGGTCGACTGTCGCCTTCTCCTTCGAAGCTACGCCACAAATACAATGTGTGCTCTGCAAGGACGACGAGGTGCAGGTCGACTGTCGCCTTCTCCTTCCGAGCTACGCCACAAATACAATGTGTGCTTCGTCTCGATCCGCAAGGACGCAGGTCGAATGTAATCTGTGCTTCATCCCCACCTGCAAGAGCGATGAGGTGTAGGTCGACTGGATTCTCCATTTCAGAGTTGTGTCACAAGTATTAAAAGTATATTCCGAGTGAAGAACAAAATTCGCTCGAAGGCAAATGCAAGCATATTCAACGATAAACCAAGTTCAGATAATGTCCTACGGATTCAGAAGTGCTCAGGGATCAAGCGTGTAAAAGTTTAACCGGTTACAAAACCACTCGGCATTCCGAGGCATATTTAAGGTGATGCATGGAAGTTTTTCTTACTCCTCAGGTGGAGGACTGGAAGGCATGACAAACTGGTCCAGGTCGATTCCATCAGCAATCCGAGTGGCAGCAGCAATGAAGGTCTCCATGAAAGATTGGAAGTCATGCTTCTTTGTATTGGCCACTTTGAGGGATGCCAGCTTGTCCTCTCGCACATCCTTGCAGTGAACATGGACCAGAGACAGAGCAACATCAGCACCGCACCTGGTAGAAGACTTCTTCCATTCTTGCACTCGACCTGGAACCTCATTCAGTTGAGTCATTAGAGACTCGAGGTCATTTTGAAGCGTCTCTCCCGGCGAGAGTGTCGTGTCGATTCGCGACACCGCGACCTTCAGTCGAGCGAGGTAGTCAACCACACCAGCAATGCGAGACTCCAGTCGGAGCACGTTCATAGCAGCTTCGTCCTTCACAAGAGAGTTAGCGGAGTCCAAGCCTGTCCCCTCTCTTCTGGTCTCCTCCTCGAAGTCTTGGCAGAATTCTGTAACACAACTCGAAGATAAAGTAGTAGTTCTACGATAAGTCGATGACTACAAGTCAGTCGGACAGGAGAGATTACCCTCAAGCATGATGAATAACTTCTTGGCAAGCCCTCCCAGATAAGCCTCCATATCGTTCCTTTTCCCCACCAGTTCACCAGCCTTGTCGTTCAGAGCTATCTTGTCGTTCTTCAGACGGCTGACTTCCTTGTTGGCCGCGTCGAGAGCAGCTTTTAGCTTGGCATTCTCCTCTTCTAGTTTTCCGACTGAATCCAGTTTCTCTTCCACGAGCTTCGTTTTGTCCAAAGCCGCCTTTTGCGCCTCGGCAAGGTCGTGGTCCTTCTTCTTCAGAGCCTCCTTCATTTTATCTGCAAAATGACAACGAGGTCAGAATCAAGAATGGACAAAAAGATAAAGACAGTTGTCAAGTTCTCACCAATCGTACCTTTTGCCTCGTCCTTCGCCTTCTTAAAGTTCTCCTGAACAAGCTTCAAGTCAAGGTCAAGCTGGATATGTTTGTTTTCCAACTAAGTATAGCGAGCCACAAGCTCGCAAGATTTCTGCGAAGAGTCAGTCGACAGACATCAAAGAGAGGTTGCTTCCGAGTGACTAAGAGAAAAATTGTAGCATTTCTAAGACTACAGTCGAATCAAAATATTCAACAGTAGTCTCGGGGACTACACCTAGTGGGTGCACTCAGCGTGCCCCCACTGGTTCTAACGACTTGGTTCGATCAGTCGACCAAAAGAGACATAGAGGTTATGATCGAAAACCATAGCTAACTGCCAGCAGTTAGCCATGGTCTCATCATGATCTACCAAAAAAGAGAGACAGGTTCTTCAGACTACAGTCGACTGCCAGCAGTCCACCATAGTCTCGGGGACTACACCCAGTGGGTGCACATAGCGTGCCCCCACCGGTTCCAAGATTCCATTCGACATGGTCCGACCAGACCGAGTGAAGAAGTTAGAGTGAAGAAATTCAAAATACTCATACTACAGTCGACTGCTAACAGTCCACCATAGTCTCGGGGACTACACCCAATGGGTGCACTCAGCGTGCCCCCACCAATCCAAAAATTCAACGACACACCCAGTGGGTGTACAGAAACAAAGATCTTCAAAAAGAAAGTCTTCAGATAAGCATATCCTAACAGAACAAGCAGTGACCAACTAACCTGGACGTTGCTCTGAAGGGCCGAGCTAGCATCATAGGCCACTTGGCTGGCTTCCCGGATCTCTTTCACCTGCTCCATCATGATCCCCACCTGGCGTATAGCCTCCTTAGCAGCACCTGCTTGGTCCTCTGGGACGTGGTGTGTGGCAAAAAGGGAGGGCGGGTCAGCAGTCGACGATGATGGCCGGGCACTCGTCAGTGGCACAGCGAAGGACACAGTGTTCCGAGTGATGTTGCCACCCTCTGGAACCAATGTCTCAGGCACTGATGCAGTCTGAGGAGTCTTGCCAGCCGACACCTTTTTGTTCCTCCTCGACCTCAGTGGTGCCTCGTTGTCATCATCAGGGAGATCGATGACATGGGGAGGAACTACAAGAAAAATCCAAAGTTAAAATCGGAACTCCAATCGACCGAAAATAAAACTACAGAGAGAGTGACAGCGTGTTCCATTTCCCGGTCTTCGTTCTTGGTGGAGGTCTCGGAGGTAGCAGCACTGCAGATTTCAGAAACCAGTCTGTTAGTCCATGAGTCGACCAAGAGTTTGTTCGTGCTAAACAAGGAAATACAAGTTTTGTCGTTACCCGGAGATAGTGGGAATGGCCATTCTCATCTTGGGTAAGGCCTTCGGCGGCTTTGATGGCGCCGCTCGTGGATGCTTCGGCGCTTTCTCAGTCGGCGCCGGAGAGGCCGCTCGAGGGCGCTTCGACGATTGCCCAACGGGCGCAGTCGCTTTGCCTCGCTCACCCGTGGGATCGTGGATGAGCTTAGATCGCCTTTCCGTGCGAGGATGATCGACTTCCTCCTCCTCCTCCTCCTCCTCTTCACTGGAATCATCATCACCCTCTTCCTCCTCACCATCAGATTGCCACTCCTCACTTTCGCCTCCGCTCGCCTCTTCCTCCTCGACCCGTTCTTGCTCTCCATTGGGCATCGAGTACATCTCAGTAGTGCCCTAGAATACAACAAACAAGACAAAAGTCAGTCGACTGAATTTTAACAAAATGGAATGAAGAAAGCAGGATCACAGTCCGAGATGCAGAATCGGACCTTGTCTGGTTCATATGATTGGTCGAGTGGAGGAATCCTCCTGGCTCCTCGGGGGTTGTCTTTATTCCCTGTGATGCTCGCCAACCATCTCTCCAGCGTGGCTTCGTCAATCTCCTCCGGGTGGATCCGTGTGGTGTCCTCCGTGCCAGAATACAACCACATCGGGTGGTCCCGAGCTTGAAGCGGCTGGATGCATCATCGGAGGAAGACCTCCAAGAGGTCCATGCCGGTCACCCCGTCACGGATAAGCTGGACAACACGTTAGACCTGTACCTTAACCTGCACCTTCTCCTCCGGGAGCACCTTTAAAAAGGAAGGCTTCCTCACTCGGTCCATGGAAAAAGGAGGGAGTCCGGTCGACTGCCCTGGCGTCGGCTGGTCTTTGCAGTAGAACCAGGTCGACTGCCATCCACGGAACGAGTCGGGAAGGATGATGGCCAGAAAAGCACTTTTCCCCTCATTTGAACCCCAAGACCCCCACACATCTGAATCACTTGTGTTCTCTCGTCACTCGGATTGGCCTTCTTCACCGTCTGGGAGCGACAGGTGAATATGTGCTTGAAAAGACCCCAATGAGGCCGACAACCCAGGAAATTCTCGCACAAAGACACGAAAGAAGCGAGGTATACGATGGTGTTGGGTGTGAAGTGGTGGAGTTGTGCCCCAAAGAAATTCAGAAATCCCCGAAAGAAAGGGTGAGGTGGCAAAGAAAACCCGCGGTCGACATGGGTGGCCAAGAGAACGCACTCACCCTCCTGAGGCTGCAGCTCGGACTCCTTCCCCGAGAGCCACATCGATCCATGGGGGATCAGTCCTCCATCGGCCAGGTCATCAAGATCCGCTTGAAGAATCGTCGAACGGATCCAGTCGCCCTGGATCCAGCCCTGCGGCAGGCCAGCCCTCGAAGAAGACCCGCCTCGACTGGTCGCACTTCCCTTCGCCTTCGCCGTTGCTTTCTTCGCCCGCTCCAGGGCCGCCGTCTTCTCCTTCACCATCGTCATCGGCGAGACACGCGCGGAGCAGCAGCGCGGGCATGGAAGCGAGCGCGGCGGATAAATCTGGAGAAGAGGGAAGGAAGTGAGGGTGCACTGTTCAAAAAACCCCGTCTGGCGCCTTATATGGGGTTACTTCCGAGTGACTGACTTGTAGGCCCGGGCGATCCTGTCAAATCCCGCAACAGTCGCGCACGCGATACGTGGCGAAAAAGGTGGCACGGAACTCGAGGCGTTCCTGCCTTATCCCGTCCGATTGCTACGGCCTCCTACGCCCCGCGCGCTTCCCGAAAATGCGACTCCCGCTAAATCCGTGAGCTGCAGAACAACTCGTCAGACGGAAGATCTCCTTCGCTCTGTCATTCGGAGTTCTCCAAGTAAAAAACTTCACTCGACGGATACAAAGAATGGATCAAGGCGACTGAAAAAGAAGTTGGTGCCGTCACCTAAAGTTCATTGATCCAGAACAAGACATACGCATAGCATGAAAATGGGTCGGAAGTATGTTCAACTCCTTCCCCACTCAAACCTCGATCCATTCGAGGGCTAATGATGAAGTTATGTACCTAGGGTAGGGTCATGGACCTGTCCAAGATACCCTCCCCAAGGACATCTCTAGAAGAAACTACCTTTCAGTCGACCCGGAAACGTTCCACTCGACAGACTCAAAGCCACTCGACCATGAAGCCATCCACTCGACAACCAGGAGACCTAACGTCACTCGGCAGGGAAATGCTCGGTCATTAGGTAGCTTTTATGGTCATCATGGAACTTTATTTGTAGCGTTACCAGTAAAGCCCGACCTTAATGTACTTTAAACCCTACATAACTGAGGGCCGGGGGGGGGGGGGGGTCTGGCGGACTCTATATAAGTCACCCCCCTCCTCAGTGTAAAGGGTTCGCACCCCTGTAACTCATACACATATAATACCAGTCGACCGCCTCTGGGCTCCAAGACGTAGGGCTGTTACTTCCTCCGATAAGGGCCTGAACTCGAAAATCCCTTGTGTATACAACTACTCCATAGCTAGGATCTTGCCTTTCCATACCTACCCCCCTTTCTACTGTCAGACTTAGAACCACGACAGTTATGGTGAAGTTATGTACCTAGGGTAGGGTCATGGACATGTCCAAGATACCTTCCCCAAGGACATCTCTAGAAGAAACTACCTTTCAGTCGACCAGGAAACGTTCCACTTGACGGACTCAAAGCCACTCGACCATAAAGCCATCCACTCGACAACAAGGAGACCTAACGTCACTCGGCAGGGAAACGGTCGGTCATTAAGTAGCTTTTATGGTCATCATGGCACTTTATTTGTAGCGTTACCAGTAACGCCAAACCTTAATGTACTTTAAACCCTACATAACTGAGGGCCGGAGGGGTCTGGCGGACTCTATATAAGCCACCCCCCCCTCCTCAGTGTAAAGGGTTCGCACCCCTGTAACTCATACACATATAATACCAGTCGACCGCCTCAGGGCTCCGAGACGTAGGGCTGTTACTTCCTCCGAGAAGGGCCTGAACTCGTAAATCCCTTGTGTATGCAACTACTCCATAGCTAGGATATTGCCTTTCCATACCTACCCCCCTTTCTACTGTCAGACTTAGAACCACGACAGTTGGCGCCCACCGTGGGGCAGGTGTCTTAGCGACTTATTGGAGAAGTTGAGATTTTTCCGATATCCTTCATCATGGTTTCAGGCGGATTTCTGGTTGAGGGCTGCGAGATCCGTCTCGGCGCGCTCACGTTCATCGCCGACGACTCCGCTTGGCTTCAGGAGGCTCCACTCGACATCGACGCGCTCCCAGTCTGCGGAGTGACGCACTTTCGCACGTACGTCTATGGCGTCCTCCTGCGGCAACCGTCGACCCAGTATCGATTCGTCCCCATGTCGTCCTCCCTCCCTGTTTCCCGTCGGCGCCAGCGCTCCGGTCGGTCGAGACTTCAGCGGTGGGTGAGGCATGCGGTGGCTCGCCAGTCGGCCACCCCCCAAGTCGCGGCAATCGAGCCCGACGAATCTCTCTACGGCACGTTCGACCTATCGACTGGCTCTGCAGAGACTGCATCCGAGTGTGACAGTAGTGATCCCACGGCGGAGGTTTTGATGGCCGATGGACCACGCAGTCCTCCCGGTTTCCCCCGCGCCGACGAAGGCGACGGCGGAGGCGATCTGTCGCATGTCCATGAGGAATATCGCCCCGAGCCCCTCACTTCGCAACAGAGGGATGCCGCCGGAACATGGATGCGCTGTACACTCATATCACTGGAGAAACCCCCGAAGCTCGTTCCTTAGAGGACGCGCGCTTGGCTAACTCGGCTGAGCGCACTCGACTGGAGAACCTTCAGCATGAACTCGACGAGCGTGCACGACAACGGGTTCCAGACTCTAGTCGGCGTCAACTCTTTCCACCACCGACTCAGGTATATCAAACTCCGATCCAGAATTTAGCAGCTGCATCCCATATCGTAGAGTCGATTCAGCCTTCCCAGTCAGAGGCTGGCAGAGGCTTGTTGCAGATCAGTGATTTACTCTGGGCAGCAGGGGATCAAAATTTAGCTGTATTGCAGTCGTGGAATAGGATTCACAGCAGATCTGTCGCTGCAAATACAGTCCAGTCGGCCCATAGTCCAAGAACGCCTCCGAGGTGTGAGGAACATGGAGACCGGCGTGATCAGTACAAGAACCGTGAGCAGTATGATCACTGAATCGATCGCGATGATCGACGTCGAGTGCCCACCCCTCCCCTAAGGGGTGGATCGTACGCATCTCGACAGCAGGATGATAGATGCCATCACAGTGTTGGGCGAAGGATTCCAGTCGACCCCAGGGAACCAGGCTTTGATGCGGGATCCATTATCGTTCAAGGTTTGGTCGACAGGAACAGAGCTCACCGAGAAGGTCATGACAGAGATGTACCCACCAGCAGCAGAGTACACGTCTCAGGACGAAAGTGTTTCAGCAGGGCCATCAGGGTCGTGGTGATTCCTCCCAACTTCAGGTCGGCGACTGGAGTCAGCAAGTTCACTGGTGAGTCCAAGCCTGATACCTGGCTTGAAGACTACCGAGTGGCTGTTCAGATTGGCGGCGGCAATGATGAGGTGGCCATTAAACACCTGCCTCTTATGTTGGAGGGCTCGGCCAGAGCATGGTTGAATCAGTTGGCACCCAGCAGCATTTACACTTGGGAAGATCTTGCCCGAGTGTTTGTCCCAACATTTGAAGGAATTTGCAAGCGACCAGCAGGGTTGACAGAGCTGTAGTCTTGTGTGCAGAAGTCGAATGAAACTATGAGGGATTACATCCAGAGATGGATCACGTTGCATCACACGGTAGAGAATGTATCTAATCACCAGGCAGTCTGTGCCTTCAAGGAAGGTGTTAGGTACAGAGAGTTAAACTTGAAATTCGGTCCAACCGGAGACATGACTCTGAGTCGAATGATGGAGATTGCCACCAAGTATGCCAATGGTGAAGAAGAGGATCGGCTTCAGAGTGGCAAGCACAAGTCAGTCGCCCACGAAACCGGAGGAGGGAACTCCTGTCGTAAGCAGAAGCGGAAAGCAGAGCCCACTGCTCCTGGAGAATCCTTGGCTGTGACTCAAGGAAAGTTCAAAGGAAAGCCCAAAGGATCTTGGAATCCTAAGAAGGTGAAGGACAAGGAAGGAAATTATGTGATGGATTTGCCGTGCCACAATCACACAAAGAAAGATGAGGAGGGTAACTTCATTTACCTGAAACATACCACTCGACAGTGTCGGCTCTTGATCCAGCAATTTCAGGGGAAACAACCCAAAGATAAGGAAAAGGAGTTGCACAAAGTAGAGGACAAAGAGGATAGTGATGAAGGATATCCCCATGTCAATTCCACCCTGATGATTTTGCTGATGTTGAAACAAAAAGTCGACTGAAAGTTATCAACCGTGAGGTGAATATGGTCACTCCAGCGACACTCAGTTATCTGAAATGGTCTCATACTGCCATCACATTCGACTTGTCCGATCATCCGACACATATAGCCACCCCTGGGAGGCAAGCTTTGGTAGTCGACCCAGTCATCGAAGGCACTCGACTGACTAAGGTTTTGGTGGATGGTGGTAGTGGCCTAAATATATTGTATGCAGAGACGCTGAAAGGAATGGGCATTCCGATGTCCAGACTCAGTACCAGCAACATAAGTTTCCATGGAGTCATTCTTGGAAACAAGGCTGAGTCACTCGGCCAAATTGCTCTTGATGTGGTTTTCGGCGATTCCAAGCATTACCGCAAAGAAGAGTTGACGTTTGAAGTTGTGGATTTCAGAGTGCTTATCATGCTATTTTGGGCAGGCCAGCTTATGCGCGTTTCAGGGCTCGACCATGTTATGTGTACCTCAAATTGAAGATGCCTGGTCCCAAAGTTGTGATCACTATTACTTGCAATCGTAAGAAGGCGGAAGAGTGTTTCCAGAAAGGCTCAAAGATCGTCGATGCTCAGATGGCAGTGGTGGAGCTGCAGGAATACCAGAAAAGTGCAGACCCGAGTGATTTGTTGCGAGCCAAGAAGCCCGCTACAGAATCGGCATTTCAGTCGTCTGGTGAGACAAAACCGGTTCACATTCACCTGATCGACCCCAATGCTGCTCCGACTCATATCTCCACAACACTAGACTCCAAATAGGAAGAAGCGCTCATCCAGTTCCTCCGTGAGAACTGGGAAATCTTTGCATGGAAGCCTTCTGACATGCCGGGTGTTCCCAGGGGGCTGGCTGAGCATCGTCTACGAGTCGACTCAAAAGTAAAACCTGACAAAGAACATCTGCGACGGTCCATCGTCCAGAAAAGGAAGGCCATTGGCGAGGAAGTGGCTCGGCTCTTAGCAGCAGAGTTCATCCGAGAGATTTACCATTCCGAGTGGCTCGCCAATGTCGTCATGGTCCCCAAAAAGGACAAGTCACTTCGCATGTGCATCGACTTCAAACGTATCAATCGGGTCTGCCCGAAAGATCATTTTCCTCTCCGCCGCATCGACCAAATAGTCGACTCGACTGCGGGATGTGAGCGCCTGTCTTTTTTAGACGCCTATTCCGGTTACCATCAGATCCATTTGTATGGACCCAACGAGATCAAAACAGATTTCATCACTCCATTCGGGTGCTTCTGTTATGTCACCATGCCATTCAGCCTCAAGAATGCCGGAGCCACGTTCATGAGGATGATTCAGAAGTGTTTGCTCACTCAAATCAGTCGGAATGTGGAAGCATGCATGTATGATATTGTGGTCAAGTCACGGAAAGGTTCCGACCTGCTGACTGACCTTGCTGAGACGTTTGCCAACCTCAGGAGGTATGATATGAAGCTTAATCCATCAAAGTGCACATTCAGAGTTCCTGGCGGAAAGTTACTCGGTTTTCTTGTTTCCGAACGAGGAATCGACGCCAATCCAGAAAAAGTTGGTACTATACTCCGAATGAAATGTCCTGTGCGTGTGCACGATGTCCAGAAGCTTTCTGGTTGCTTGTCCGCTTTAAGCCGATTCATCTCTCGTCTCGGTGAGAAGGCTTTGCCTCTTTACCGACTAATGAAGAAGTCAGACAAGTTCGAGTGGATTCCTGAAGCTGATGCAGCATTTGCAGAGCTAAAAGCCCTGCTTTCCACCCAGCCGGTGCTTGCTGCCCCAATCAGCGGAGAGCCTTTGCTGCTTTACATTGCAGCCACGGGGCAAGTCGTCAGTACAGTACTTACGGTCGAGCGGGAAGAAGAAGGAAAAGCTTTTAAAGTTCAGCGCCCTATGTTTCTGAAGTTTTGACCCCATCAAAGCAAAGATACCCTCATTATCAGAAGCTTGTATATGGGATTTATATGACCATGAAGAAGGTTGCTCATTACTTCTCTGACCATTCCATTACAGTCATCAGCGACGCTCCACTGTCAGAGATTCTGCACAACAGAGATGCAACCGGTCGAGTGGCAAAATGGGCGATTGAACTCCTTCCCCTAGATATCAAGTTTGAGGCAAAGAAAGCCATCAAGTCCCAAGCGATAGCGGATTTCATCGCCGAGTGGACAGAGCAGCAACTGCCGACTCAAGTTCACTCGTAGCACTGGACCATGTTCTTTGATGGTTCTAAGATGCTGAATGGTTCCGGTGCTGGGGTAGTGTTGGTGTCCCCCCGAGGAGATAAGCTCAGATATGTGCTCCAGATTCACTTTGATTCATCCAATAACAAAGTATAATACGAAGCACTCCTGTATGGGTTGCGTATAGCCATTTCACTCGGCATCCGTTGCCTCATGGTCTATGGCAAATCAGATTTGGTAGTTAATCAGGTGATGAAGGAGTGGGACGTCAGAAGTCCAGCCATGACTGGTTACTGCAATGCAGTAAGAAAGCCGGAGAAGAAATTCGAGGGGTTAGAGCTTCATCATATACCCCGACTAAAAAATCAAGCGGCTGATGATTTGGCAAAGATAGGTTCCAAGAGATAAAGCCGTTCCCAGTAATGTGTTTTTGGAACACATCCACACACCATCAGTTCAAGAGGATCCTTTCACCGAAGAAGCCCCGCAGCCAAAAAGTGCCACGGATCTGACTGAAGTTGAAGTTCCAGCTGTGGTCGACCTGATCATGGAAGTTTTGGTCATCACTCCCAGCTAGACGGTGCCGTACATCGCGTATATCCTAAGGAAAGAGCTCCAGAGAATGAAGAAGAGGCTTGACAGATCGTCTGTCGATCCAAAGCCTTTATTGTGATAAAGGGACAGTTGTATAGGGAAAGCGCGACTGGAGTCGGTCAGAAGTACGTAACACCCGAAGAGGATCAGATAATTCTTGACGATATCCACTCGGGGACCTGTCGTCATCATGCGTCCTCCCGGACGATTGTGGCTAAAGCATACCGAGCGGGATTTTACTGACCAAGGGCGAATGAAATGGCGAAGGAGATAGTCGACAAGTGCGAAGGATGTCAGTTCTTTTCCAATTTGTTGCACAAAGCCGCTTTAGCCTTGAAGACCATTCCACTCGTCTGTCCCTTTGCTGGTTGGGGATTGGATATGGTTGGACCACTGAAAACTGGCAAGAGCGGCTTCACCCTTGTACTGGTGGCAGTCGACAAGTTCACTAAGTGGATTGAAGCTAAGCCTATCAAGAATCTGGATGCCAGCACTGCTATCAGCTTCATCAGAGAGTTGATATTCAGATATGGAGTTCCGCACAGCATCATCACTGATAATGGGTCAAACTTTGATTCCGACCAATTCAGAGCCTTTTGTGCTTCTCAAGGCACGCGGGTCGACTACGCTTCCGTCGCCCACCCCTAGTCGAATGGACAAGCAGAAAGAGCAAACGGCCTAATTCTCAAAGGACTAAAACCCAGGTTGATGCGTGATCTCAAACACGCAGCAGGTGCATGGGTCGACGAACTTCCTTCAGTTCTTTGGGGATTGAGGACGACTCCTAATCGGTCGACTGGGCGAACTCCGTTCTTTCTGGTCTATGGAGCTGAAGCCGTTCTACCGAGTGACCTGCTTCACAATGCACCCCGAGTTGAGCTCTACTCTGAAGATGAAGCAGAACAGGCCCGGTAGAACGCATTCGACCTTCTAGAAGAAGAAAGAGAGATGGCCATGATCAGATCGACTATCTATCAGCAAGACTTGCATCGATTCCATGCTAGAAACGTGAAGAGTCGAGTGAGGGAGTCCTGGACTAGGGGGTGTCCCGATAGCCGAACTATCATCATCGGCCGGTGTCAGGACCTCGACTCAATGCCACATCGATCTCGCATGTAACACCTCATATCACTTTGCGGCCTCACGCACGGTATCCCCACGGGTGTCGCCTTACCTTTTCCCGAGACCGTTTACGCCTTTTGGCACACGTATATGATAGTGTCGCTAGCATCCATATGATAAGGAGCCCAGGCTGACATGGCTAGTCGTGAACCCAAAGTGGCACTAACTTACTGGGACAGGCATGCATGACCCAGCAACGAACGTGTCGGTCATCAGCGAGTGTATCTGGGCTGTAGCAACTAGGCTAGCAGGACTCCGGTAAACCGGGCTGTAGCAGGCTAACAGGACTCCGGTATTCATCGCGTGACATTTCCCCGAGGGGACAGACACGGAACGAAGAAGGACACATGCCGGCCAACCTAAGTGTTCCGGAGCAGTAGCAAGCTTCCATGGCTCAGTGGAAACACTAGGAGACATTTCCCGGTAAGAGAGGCTACCAAGGATAAACAACTAGGTTGTCAGATCCCACACATACCAAGCATTTCAATAACATACACACAATATGCTCGATATGTGCAAATACAACATGGCATCACAACATGACTCTACAACTCAAGTATTTTATTCAATAGGCTCCGAGGAGCGAGATATTACAAACATGGGTCTCATGACCCAACATTCAGAGCATACCAGTCAAAGCACAAGCGGAAGCTTAACTTGTCTGAGTACAGACAACTATAAATGAAAAAGGCTGAAAAGCCTGACTATCTACCAGATCCTACTGAGGGCACAAGATCGTAGCTGAGGTAGCAAGCTAAACGTCGAAGTCCACGCAGAACTACTAGTGAGACGTAAGTCTCTCTACAAAAACATAAAATAGGCAAACGTGAGTACAAATGTACCCAGCAAGACTTACATCAGAACTAACTACATATGCATCATTATCAACAAAGGGGGGGTGGTGGAGTTTGACTGTAGCAAGCCAGCTTTGACTCGGTGGCTATCCTGAACTACGACTGCAAGTAACTCTTTTGAGGTGGCGCACACGGGTCCACATATTCACCTTATCAGTACACCACAATGGATCCGCTCCCGTCTCCCTATGAGAACGCCATCCATAGCACTCACGCTTATCTTGCGTATTTTAGAGTATCCACTTTCACTTTTCTATGAATTGTACAAGCAATCCAGAAGTCCTTTTCCACGGACACGGCTATTCGAATAGATCATATTAACCCTACAGGGGTGTACTTCTTCACACAAGCTCTCACCACTTACCACCATGTACATGTCGTGTATCTCGGCAACCTTCAAGCGGAAGCCTGGCGAGGGAGTCCGCCATGACCTGACTAACCACACAAGTCAATCGTCCAGGTTTATCGCCTATTCGGGTTCCATCCGCAAGGAGATCCGGCCGGGGTGTCGCTCACGGCCCCAAATGATGTGTGCAGGGTTCCCAAGTCCACCATCCGGGTGCCACTTGGTACACCGGGCCACTGTGCCTAGTCTGTCCCAAGCCCACCTGTACCGGGTGCCACTTGGTAGACTACTAACACTACCTACAAACACCAGAAACTAGTTGCAACTCCTGGACAGAGATCAGGTTGATTAATAAGCCGAGAGGGGCACTTAAGCATTCCAATGCGTGGTAGTAACTGTTCATGGATCACAAACACAGAACTCAGTTCCTAAGGACGGCTTCAATGAGACAACCCACCATGTACTCCTACATGGCCTCTCACCGCTACCTTTACCAAATCATGTTCACACACTTAGCTCTCAATAGTAGGACATGTTCACACACCTCCAATTCATCCCGATGAATCAGACCTGACACAACTCTAAGCAATAGCAGGCATGACAACAAGCATGAATGAGTAGGCACATCAGGGCTCAAACAACTCCTACTCATGCTAGTGGGTTTCATCTATTTACTGTGGCAATGACAGGTCATGCAGAGGATAAAGGGGTTCAACTACCGCAACAAGTAACAGTTGTATCGTTGTTGTCCTAATGCAGTAAAATAGAGCAGGAGCGAGAGAGTGGGATTGTATCGGAATGAACAAGGGGGTTTTGCTTGCCTGGCACTTCTGAAGATAGCATAGTTCCTCATTGGTGTCATTGATCATATCGTCGAAACGCGTCTATCGAGAGGGGGCAATTACCAGCAACTGAGAAAGAAACACAATCAATGCAATGCACAATATGATGCATGCTCATGACATGGCAATATGCTGGTGTTTTGAGCTAATGCAGCTAGCAACAAAGTTAAATGAAGTTGGTTTGAACCCTAAGTTCAAATCCAAACTCCATATGTGAAATTCAAATGTCATTTATATGATTTGTCCTAAACATCATCCATAAGTTGTTCTAACATGCATGAAGATGGTACAGATGGATAGATTGGATTTTTCTGATCATTTTTCATATATAAATTATTTCATTTGGAGTTATGGTTGAATTTCTATGAATTTTAGAAGTTTTAAACACTTTCAGGAATTTCCTGGTTTAATTAAAATCCAGAAAATCACTTACTGCGTCAGCATCATGACAGCATGACGTCAGCAAGGTCAACAGGGTCAAACCTGACCCGTGGGGTCCACTGGTCAGTGAGACATACACTAATCCCGCGTTGACTCGGGCTTTGACCCGCTGCGGGGCCCGCTGTCAGTGTCTAAGGGTGGTTTAGCTTGCGTTGATTAGCACTAATTACGCAGCCACGTCGGCACGCTGGAGTTTGGCCGGCAACCCAAACTGTGGCGGCAACTCGCCGGACTTGAGCTGCGGGCGACGGCTGGATGCGCGAAGGCCACCGGGAGGTAGCCCGCGCTCGACCGCATCTAGTAGAGCGATCGGAAGGCCTCGGAGTCGCCAGAGATGACGATAGCAAGCACAGAGGCGGCGGCTGGAGCTCGGGCGAGAGAGGCGCGGCGGCTACGGCATGCTAGAGAGAAAACAGAGAGGGGGAGGATGATCAAGAGCTCACGTGGAGTGCAGTGGTGGCCTCGGCGTGCTCGGGGAAGCTCGGACGGCGGCGAGTCGGCGATGGAGATCCGCGGCGGCCAACGATGAAGAAGTGGTCGGGGATGGTGCGTTGGAGCTCTTATGGCCATGTGAGCTGACGGAGAGGACGAGGGTGGCACGGAGGAGCTCGGGGGCTAGTCCATGGGTCTAGCGCTGGCCGGTGGCCGCGGTGGTGACGAACGGTGGAAACGAACCCGTTCAGGCGAATGAGAGAGAGAGAGATCCAGGGGAGAGGGTGAGGATGGGGGAGAGTGAAGGACGGGTCCAGGTGGTCGGGGCGGCACCGAAGAGAAGGCCCGAGGCGTCGTGGTGGCCTCAGTGACGCAGGCAAGCAGGGAGGTGCGTGGTGCCGCGGGCGCGCGTGCGCTGTCTCCCTCCTCTGCCTACTGGCAGAGGAAGGTGATGACTGGCACGGGCCAGGTGGGCCGGCCCAGCCAGGTAAGTAGCATGTGGCCTTTCTCTCTCTCTCTCTCTCTCTCTCTTCCATTTAGTTCTGTTTTTCTATATCTCTGTATCTGTTGGGCTTTAATAAAAATGCCAGGGCATTTCCAAAAATCATGAAACTGCTCAATGTCACTCTTTGGAATATTACCAACAACAAACATTTCAGTTTGTGATTATTTGAGCATTTAAAATATTTTTTAGCAATTAAATGCCCAAATGCAAATAACATATGATTTAATTCAAAAATCCAGAATGGCCTAGAAAAATGTGCACCATTTTTGGGAGAGGTTCTAGACCAATGCAAAAATGATGAACTTTTCTGAAGGGCATTTTGGGTTCATTGAGAATATTTTTATTTGAACCTAGTTGATTTGATCTGGTGCTAGGGTTTGAGCAATCCCCATTTCAACTTTCAGATAAATTTTAGACATGATGCATGGATGTTGATGCAACTAATTACAAACAAATTCTAGGGCTGTGACAACTCACCCCCACTAAACAAGAATCTCGTCCCGAGATTCAAGATGTGAGGTAAGAAGATAGAGGGGACACAAAGCTAGCACAATCTTCATGATCCAATTGCTTCAGATCGATCTTGGCGTCCTTCCTTTCGAGATCTTCATCCAACATGTTGGCGATGGACAGGAACTCTACTGGAATCGATATTCTCGAAGATCGGGCAACTCAAGATCAACTCTTGGGTGAGATATAAAACATCTCTTGAGCTGGAACACGAAACATACATTCAAGGGGAAGGGGTGGAACAGATGACGAGGGTTCACTAGGTAGACAACAATTCCACACTTAAGAGGGTGGTGAACGGTTGTCAACGTAGCGAGGAGTTGAGTTGCCATGATACCATAACGGCGCACCTTAGGAAAGGTGACTAGTAGAAATATCCCCTTAAGTGGCAAAAAGAATTACTTTTGATTCAGAGATCACTGAAACTCTTTATACCAGCCTAAGGCAATTCTCGAGTGACCATTTGGAGGGGTTCGGTAGAATAGCATACCCGGATAGAATGGATTATGTGGATTACCTTGTTGAAAACAACACAATGGATGATTTTAGTAACTGGGAAGAAGCTCAACAGTAGAGAGTGAGTCTACTGTTTGAAAAGTTATAGCGTAACCGAGGAAACTGAGAGCAATCCCAGTTAGTGCCGATGATAACACCTAGCGCTTTTGCATGCTCTCAAGAACTTGAGCATTTCCATATTCATCAAGGTTTACCAACATCCGTGTCAAGGATCCTGGCAACACAACATACTACCATGACGAATGGTGATGGAGGATGCAGATGCAAAGGAAGATAACACTTTCTCATATTTCATCTTAGCGAGGCCAAGGAAACAAAATCTGGATGATCAACCGAGAGACATTTAGCACTCCGCTTCTAATGTTCTCCTTGATGTACTAGCGTATCCCATTCATAGATATGGTTTGGTATCTAGAACATCAAGTAAAGGTCGGACTTCGGGAGCACAAAAATCCATAAGGGACAACTAAGGAGTAAATCCTGTGAAATCCATATGGGGAGGTGGCCAACTTTCTCAATCAAGATACTACAATAACAGGTCTTCCGGTTGGGTGTGTTGGCCACGACATCCACTTTACCGGTTACAGAGAGACCAATATTATAATTCTTGGAAAACGTTCCAACCATCATATCTGCCTGAGATTCAGATCTGGTTGGTGTCAGAATAATCTAGACTCATCGAGTCTAGAAAGAAAAATGAAAGTTTGCAACACAAACCGACGACATGATGTTGCGAGATTCTCGGGAAATGAACTACGATAGCAAGCTCCAAAACATGAGCTGGTTCTGCTACAACATGTGAACACGTTGTCCCAGACAAACATGATCCCATGGTAGTCTTACAATAAAACACTACCGAGTTCCGGTGGGAAACCATCATCGAGGATATCGAAGTCCTTGCATAAGGTATACTCTTAGGAAGGAGCTTCTTCTCCTTGAACAAATCAATCAGTGGCTTGGTGTGCTAGGGACACATATAGAATGGAGGTAGCTAATCTCACAATCCAATGTATACTTCGCACATGCATGACTAACTTGGGATGATTCCAAGGGAGGCAAAAACAATCTTTCTCGGATACACGGCGGCAACTTACACCAGGTGCACGTGAATTAGAGAAAGTCACATCTTTCATCCGGACATATGCTCCATGAGCGGGTCATGAAGATAATGCTTATGGAAGTTTCCAACACTAGCTTAATGTTCAACAAAATCATGGAGGTGATAAGGATGTTGTCGATGGGCTCAACAACAATTCATCCAGATGCCCATGGAGATGGAATTCCATAACTATGTGAACAAGGTGATAGTATTGGTCAGACCCAAAAGATATAATGGTGTATGCTCGAGGAAAATCCACGAGTAAGACAACATTACGAACATCGTTGGTTCTGATTTGATTTGAGAATAGCCCGCACTCAAATAAAAGTTTTGATAAGATAATAGGTCCAACAACTGATCACGGGAATCAATCGATGAAGATATCATCTTTCTTCAACACACATGCAAGATATCCCTTATAATGAACTAAATCGGACAAGCTTCTATCTTCCAACTCTCCAAGTTGTTGTTCAGCTTAACCAACTACCTCAGGGGTACCCAACATGGATTCTTGGAGAAGGGGTGGTTACAAGCAACCAACTTGCTCACGAACTCAACATAGTGGTCAAGTGACGACCTGGTGATACTTTCGAGAAGATATTCAAAAAATCACAAACCACCGATATGTTACTAAGCTCGAGAAAAATCTTGCTTCTCAGGGCAAGACGATATGATCAATAGAGCGAAGGTTTGAAATAATCCTAACTCATCGATCGAGGAGTGCACCAGCAGAATGGACTAGGTAGCACGATCAATCTTAGAATGATGATTCAATAACCAACATGCTAAGAATGAAATTATTGTCCTTTAACTACTAAGCAACGGAGTTGCTAGGAGTATTGAGTTCACACATCACGATTCACTTGTCGGCACTCCGGCTGCAACAACACGGAACCGAGGAATGAATAATGATGGCGAGAAGTATCACTACGTCAAGAATTCACAAGAGATGGTGCAATTCTCATGATATTCTTGATATAAATATGGTAATACTCCAGGGTAGAACAGACCAGAAGCTAGATTGGCATTTGATCTATGGAATACAACTTCTTTGACCCAATCCTAGATATGGATGAGGTACTGGAGTTTGTTTCTCCTAGTCATTCCAGAATAGAATGGCTTGACGGACCATAAGAGTAATAGGCATCGATGAATGAATGCACGCATACCCTTGACTATCAATTGATAGAGGAGGGTCGGAATACAATTAAAGAGGGACAACCCAAGAGAACATATGATTTTCTGAGTTGTGGGTGCATGGACTAGCATGTCGAACGAGTTCAACATATTTCTTCCAGATAACCCATGCAGAAAGGTTGAACTGGCAGAGTCACAATATAGAGAGAAGAACTCATCAAGAGCACTCTGGTTGAGATCTTTTGGTTCATCGAGGAATTGCTGCCATAAGTAGTTCATGGTATTTGGAAGAACGATATACCATGAACCTCGAGGCTATCACAAGGTTACTAATATCCTGAAGGGACTAGCAAACACTATCAACATGGAGTAGGTGGAGTGAATCTCGGGTTCAAAACCCAGGACTAGAATACCTACTAGCTAAATTGCATCACGGGATGCTTTCGAGAATAAAGGCCAGAATCATCACACTAGGACACAAATCATGGCTAGATTACTAGATGATCCCCTAAGACACCTAGGGTCATAATAATAACTCCAACATATATGTCGAGGTAATAGAATACCTCAACTCAGCGTTTAGTGTGGTTAACCTGGCCAGAAAGGTCATCGAAAACAGAGGGAAGGATTTTGCAATTGCATCAGATTATTTAGAAACCTGGGATGACTCGGACAGCATAACGGCTGTAAATGCTCAAAAAGATTGGAGACATGCTAGAAAAATGGTGGCATAACCACTCGATGATCATAATATCAAGGTTCTGAGATCAACTATGAACATACAGAAGATAGTAGAAGCTGAACTCAAGTTTAGAACCATCAATCCTATAAGTCTACGGATTAGTAACACGTGATCCTAATAGAAAGATGAGAAGCCTAGTTCCTTAACCCCGTAGAAAGATAAGTTGACTCGGATCAGAAGGGCATAAGGTATGAGGAGTAAAAAGAGCCTTACGTTCCCAACCACAATCAATTCCCCTACATATAACTAAAGCATTTCTAGACTCAACTTTGACCAGTTTGGCTTGGTAATCCTACGGGCAGTCAGGCTCTGATACCAAAACGGTCAGGACCCCGACTCAATGCCACATCAATCTAGCATGTAACACCTCATATCACTTTGCGGCCTCACACACGGTATCCCCACGGGTGTCGGCTTACCTTTGCCCGGGACCGTTTGTGCCTTTTGGCACACGTATATGATTGTGTCGCTAGCATCCATATGATAAGGAGCTCGGGCTGATATGGCTAGTCGTGAACCCAAAGTGGCACTAACTTACAGGGACAAGCATACATGACCCAGCAACGAACATGTCGGTCATCAGCGAGTGAATCCGGGCTGTAGCAACTAGGCTAGTAGGACTCCGGTAAACCGGGCTGTAGCAGGCTAACAGGACTCCGGTATTCATCGCGTGACATTTCCCCGAGGGGACAGACATAGAAACGAAGGACACATGCCGGCCAGCCTAAGTGTTCCGGAGCAGTAGCAAGCTACCATGGCTCAGTGGAAACACTAGGAGACATTTCCCGGTAAGAGAGGCTACCAAGGATAAACAACTAGGTTGTCAGATCCCACACATACCAAGCATTTAAATAACATACACAAAATATGCTCGATATGTGCAAATACAACATGGCATCACAACATGACTCTACAACTCAAGTATTTTATTCAATAGGCTCCGAGGAGCGAGATATTACAAACATGGGTCTCATGACCCAACATTCAGAGCATACCAGTCAAAGCACAAGCGGAAGCTTAACTTGTCTGAGTACAGACAACTATAAATGAAAAAGGCTGAAAAGCCTGACTATCTACCAGATCCTGCCGAGGGCACAAGATCGTAGCTGAGGTAGCAAGCTAAACGTCGAAGTCCACGCAGAACTACTAGTGAGACGTAAGTCTCTCTGCAAAAACATAAAATAGGCAAACGTGAGTACAAATGTACCCAGCAAGACTTACATCAGAACTAACTACATATGCATCATTATCAACAAAGGGGGGTGGAGTTTGACTGCAGCAAGCCAACTTTGACTCGGTGGCTATCCTGAACTACGACTGCAAGTAACTCTTTTGAGGTGGCGCAAACAAGTCCATATATTCACCATATCAATACACCACTATGGATCCGCTCCCGTCTCCCTACGAGAACGCCATCCATAGCACTCACGCTTATCTTGCGTATTTTAGAGTATCCACTTTCACTTGTCTATGAACTGTACAGGCAATCCAGAAGTCCTTTTCCGTGGACACGGCTATTCAAATAGATCATATTAACCCTGCATGGGTGTACTTCTTCACACACGCTCTCGCCACTTACCACCATGTACACGTCGTGTATCTCGGCAACCTTCAAGCGGAAGCCTGGCGAGGGAGTCGGCCACGACCTGACTAACCACACAAGTCTCTCGTCCAGGTTTATCGCCTATTCGTGTTCCATCCGCAAGGAGATCCGGCCGGGGTGTCGCTCACGGCCCCAAACGATGTGTGCAGGGTTCCCAAGTCCACCATCCGGGTGCCACTTGGTACACCGGGCCACTGTGCCTAGTCTGCCCCAAGCCCACCTGTACCGGGTGCCACTTGGTAGACTACTAACACTACCTACAAACACCAGAAACTAGTTGCAACTCCTGGACAGAGATCAGGTTGATTAATAAGCCGAGAGGGGAACTTAAGCATTCCAATGCGTGGTAGTAACTGTTCATGGATCACAAACACAGAACTCAGTTCCTAAGGACGGCTTCAATGAGACAACCCACCATGTACTCCTACATGGCCTCTCACCGCTACCTTTACCAAATCATGATCACACACTTAGCTCTCAACAGTAGGACATGTTCACACACCTCCAATTCATCCCCGATGAATCAGACCTGACACAACTCTAAGCAATAGCAGGCATGACAACAAGCATGAATGAGTAGGCACATCAGGGCTCAAACAACTCCTACTCATGCTAGTGGGTTTCATCTATTTACTGTGGCAATGACAGGTCATGCAGAGGATAAAGGGGTTCAACTACCGCAGCAAGTAACAGTTGTATCGTTGTTGTCCTAATGCAGTAAAATAGAGCAGGAGCGAGAGAGTGGGATTGTATCGGAATGAACAAGGGGGTTTTGCTTGCCTGGCACTTCTGAAGATAGCATAGTTCTTCATTGGTGTCATTGATCACATCATCGAAACGCGTCTATCGAGACGGGGCAATTACCGGCAACTGAGAAAGAAACACAATCAGTGCAATGCACAATATGATGCATGCTCATGACATGGCAATATGCTGGTGTTTTGAGCTAATGCAGCTAGCAACAAAGTTAAATGAAGTTGGTTTGAACCCTAAGTTCAAATCCAAACTCCATATGTGAAATTCAAATGTCATTTATATGATTTGTCCTAAACATCAGCCATAAGTTGTTCTAACATGCATGAAAATGGTACAGATGGATAGATTGGATTTTTCTGATCATTTTTCATATATAAATTATTTCATTTGGAGTTATGGTTGAATTTCTATGAATTTTAGAAGTTTTAAACACTTTCTTGAATTTCCTGGTTTAATTAAAATCCAGAAAATCACTTACTGCGTCAGCATGATGATAGCATGACGTCAGCAAGGTCAAGGGTCAAACCTGACCCGTGGGGTCCACTCGTCAGTGAGACATACACAAATCCCGCGTTGACTCGGGCTTTGACCCGCTGCGGGGCCCGCTGTCAGTGTCTAAGGGTGGTTTAGCTGGCGTTGATTAGCACTAATTACACGGCCACGTCGGCACGCCGGAGTTTGGCCGGCAGCGACCCAAACTGCGGCGGCAACTCGCCGTACTTGAGCTGTGAGCGACGGCTGGATGCGCGAAGGCAACCAGGAGGTAGCCCGCGCTCGACCGCATCTATCAGAGCGATCGGAAGGCCTCGGAGTCGCCGGAGATGACGACAGCGAGCACAGAGGCGGCAGCTGGAGCTCGGGCGAGAGAGGCGCGGCGGCTACAGCATGCTAGAGAGAAAACGGAGAGGGGGAGTATGATCAGGAGCTCACGTGGAGTGCAGTGGTGGCCTCGGTGTGCTCGGGGAAGCTCGGACGGCGGCGAGTCAGCGATGGAGATCCGCGGCGGCCGACGATGAAGAAGTGGTCGGGGACGGTGCGTTGGAGCTCTTACGGCCATGTGAGCTGACGGAGAGGACGAGGGTGGCATGGCGGAGCTCGGGGGCTGGTCCATGGGTCTAGCGCTGGCCGGTGGCCGCGGTGGTGCGAACAGTGGCGACGAACCCGTTCGGGTGAGTGAGAGAGAGAGATCCAGGGGAGAGGGTGAGGACGGGGGAGAGTGAAGGACGGGTCCAGGTGGTCAGGGCGGCACCAAAGAGAAGGCCCGAGGCGTCGTGGTGGCCTCAGTGACGCAAGTAAGCAGGGAGGTGCGTGGCGCCGCGGGCGCGCGTGCGCTGTCTCCCTCCTCTGCCTACTAGCAGAGGTAGGTGATGACTGGCACGGGCCAGGTGGGCCAGCCCAGCCAGGTAAGTAGCCTGTGGCCTTTCTCTCTCTCTCTCTCTCTCTCTCTCTCTCTTCCATTTAGTTCTGTTTTTCTATATTTCTGTATCTTTTGGGCTTTAATAAAAATGCCAGGGCATTTCCAAAAATCATGAAACTGCTCAATGTCACTGTTTGGAATATTACCAACAACAAACATTTCAGTTTGTGATTATTTGAGCATTTAAAATATTATTTAGCAATTAAATGCCCAAATGCAAAGAACATATGATTTAATTCAAAAATCCAGAATGGCCTAGAAAAATGTGCACCATTTTTGGGAGAGGTTCTAGACCAATGCAAAAATGATGAACTTTTCTGAAGGGCATTTTGGGTTCATTGAGAATATTTTTATTTGAACCTAGTTGATTTGATCTGGTGCTAGGGTTTGAGCAATCCCCATTTCAACTTTCAGATAAATTTTAGACATGATGCATGGATGTTGATGCAACTAATTACAAACAAATTCTAGGGCTGTGACAGCCGGACTCCAAGACTATGAAGATACAAGATTGAAGACTTCGTCCCGTGTCCGGATGGGACTTTCCTTGGCGTGGAAGGCAAGCTTGGCGATACGGATATGTAGATCTCCTACCATTGTAACCGACTCTGTGTAACCCTAGCCCTCTCCGGTGTATATATAAACTAGATGGTTTTAGTCCGTAGGACATAACAAGAATCATACCATAGGCTAGCTTCTAGGGTTTAGCCTCCTTGATCTCGTGGTAGATCTACTCTTGTAATACCCACATCATCAATATCAATCAAGCAGGACGTAGGGTTTTACCTCCATCAAGAAGGCCCGAACCTGGGTAAAACATCGTGTCCCTTGTCTCATGTTACCATCCGCCTAGACGCACAGTTCGGGACCCCCTACCCGAGATCCGCCGGTTTTGACACCGACATTGGTGCTTTCATTGAGAGTTCCTCTGTGTCGTCACCGATAGGCTCGATGGCTCCTTCGATCATCAACAACGACGCGGTCCAGGGTGATAGTTTTCTCCCCGGACAGATCTTCGTATTCGGTGGCTTTGCACTGCGGGCCAATTCGTTTGGCCATCTGGAGCAGATCGAAAGCTACGCCCCTGGCCGTCAGGTCAGATTTGGAAGTCTGAACTTCACGGCTGCCATCCGCGGAGACTTGATCTTCAATGGATTCGAACCACAGCCGAGCGCGCCGCGCTTTCACGATGGGCATGATTTAGCTCTGTTGCCGGACAGTGCCCTAGAGGTCGCACACGAGTCCGCTCCGGCCCTCGATTCGGAGCCGGCTATGTGGATCGAGGACGGGTGGTTAGGCATCGCCTCGGGGGCTGCAACCTCTACGGCGATAGAGTCGAATACTGACCTTGTCCCTTGTGAAGCTCGTGACTCCGAGGTGTCGGACTCCGAACCTCCCACGCCCCCTTCGATCGAATTCGATGGGGCGCCGATCATGGAGTTCACCGCTGCGGACATCTTTCAACGCTCACCTTTTGGCGACATCCTGAGTTCGCTAAAGTATCTCTCGTTATCAGGAGATTACTGGCCGGACTACGGTTAGGACGGTTGGGATGCGGACGACGAAGAAATTCAAGGCCCACCCACCACCCACTTAGTAGCCACTGTCAACGATTTAACCCACATGCTAGACTTCGACTCCGAAGACATCGACGGTATGGACGACGATGTCGGAGATGACCAAGAACCAGCGCCTACTAGGCACTGGAAAGCCACCTCAACTCACGACGTATACATGGTGGATACACCAAAATGAAGCGATAACGACGAACAACGGGACGCGGCGAAGGATAATTCCCCCGAAAAACAACAAAAACGGCGATGCAAGCGCCGCCCGAAGTCCCGCCTCGATAGGCACCCATACTGACCCAGCCTTAGAGCAGGGCGAACCAGTGGACGAGCAACCCATTCCCGGCGAAAACAATAGTCCAGACGATCTCACGCCGGACACATCACCGGAGCATAAGAACCTTCACAGAAGGCTCGTCGCCACTGCAAGGAGTTTGAAGAAGCAAAAGAGGAAGCTCAAAACGGCGGAAGACATACTCAGAATGAGATAGAGCAAAGTACTCAAGACCGCAGATAAATACGGCGATAGTCACCAAGCAAAGAGCTACCCGAAGCGCAAGCTGTTGCCCGAATTTGCCAAGGAGGCCGTAGAGCCCCCACAGTCAAAAAAGAAAGAGGCCGCCTGGCCGGATAGACGACCAGATAACAGGCTAAGAGCGGCAAGCGGCGCCACACATAATCCGGCACACGATCCAAATAAGGATCCTCGCAAAAAGGATGGCCCGGTCAGGTCCATCTATGGGCCAAAAAAGAAGGCTCCAGAAAGCAACACAACCCGCCGAGTGTTCGAAGATAACGGCACACCTAAATACAGGGGCGCCGCACACCCACTATGTTTCACCGACGAGGTACTGGATCATGAATTTCCAGCGGGATTCAAGCCCGTAAACATAGAGGCATATGACGGAACAACAGACCCCGGAGTCTGGATTGAGGATTATATCCTACACATACATATGGCTAGAGGAGACGATCTCCACGCCATAAAATACCTACCCCTCAAGCTCAAAGGGCCAGCTCGGCATTGGCTCAAAAGCCTCCCAGAAAATACCATCGGAAGTTGGGAAGAGCTTGAGGATGCGTTTCGAGCAAATTTTCAGGGAACTTATGTCCGCCCTCCGGATGCAGACGATTTAAGTCACATAACTCAACAGCCCGGGGAGTCAGCACGCAAATTCTGGAACAGGTTCCTCACCAAAAAGAACCAAATAGTCGACTGTCCGGACGCCGAAGCCTTAGCAGCCTTTAAACATAACGTCCGAGACGAATGGCTCGCCAGACACCTCGGCCAAGAAAAACCAAGAACAATGGCCGCGCTAACAAGCCTCATGACCCGCTTTTGCGCGGGGGAAGATAGCTGGCTAGCAAGATGCAGCACCAGCGACCCGAGTACATCCGAGGTCAGGGATGGAAATGGGAAATCACGACGCAGAAAAGATCAGCGCCGGAATAAGGAAACGGCCCAAATAGCACGGCGGTCAACGCCGGATTCAAAAGCTCTCGGCCGAATAACAAAACATTGCCCCTTAAGGACAACAGTGACGAGCTATCCAACCTAAACAAAATCTTGGATAAGATATGTCAAATCCACAGTACCCCCGGGAAGCCTGCAAACCATACCCACAGAGATCGTTGGGTCTTCAAGCAGTCCGGCCGACTTAACGCCGAACACAAGGGGCTCGACACACCAAGCGAAGACGATGACGAATCCCACAAGCAGCAGGCCGGAAAACAGAAGACTTTCCCACTAGAAGTCAAAACAGTGAACTCACTTCATGTGATAAATAGTGCGGCAACTACTAAAACACACGCCACACGATCCACCCAAGTGGAGCCCCGAAATTGGATGTCAAACCCAATTACTTTCGACCATCAGGATTACTCTAGAAGTATTCGAAACGCAGGAGGGACTGCTTTGATATTGGATCCCATAATCGACGGACTACAATTCACACAAGTCCTAATGGATGGCAGAAGCGATATAAACCTGCTATACCAGGACACCATCCGCAGAATGGGGATAGACCCTACCAAAATTCGCCATAGCAACACTTCCTTCAAAGGAGTGACGCCAGGCCTTTATGCCAAGTGTACAGGCTCTGTACTACTAAAGGTTGTGTTCGGTTCACCCGACAACTTCCGTCGCGAAAAGCTAATCTTCCATATCGCCCCATTCAAAAGTGGCCATCAAGCACTACTGGGACGTCGAAGCTTTCGCCCGCTTTAACGCAATACCGCATTACGCGTCTCTTACACTCAAAATGCCCGGTCCACGCGGCATAATCTCATTAAAGGGAAACTCCGAGTGTTCCTCGACCACGGAAAACGTGAGACTGCCTTGACAGCCACACATTAATCCAACCTTGATGACCAAAGCCCCTAAAAATAGGTCATTTAGACCTCGGACACGGTTAGGCGAGTCCGGCATAAATAAACAAGGGGCTTCCCAGCCGCATACCTCCTTACAAGGGGCTGCATGTATAAACAATGAGAGCCAATAAATCTCAATTTTATTCATCTTCCAAATCATACTCTGTTTTAAATACATTTTTTGCACGATATTTTTTCCAAACTAAGTTCTTCTCTTTTACAGATGAACCACGTGCTACACCCGTCCAGGATACAGCACAACGGAGACAGAGGCGCAGACGTGCAGCAAGGACCCGTTGCAAGGATTCTTTTCAGATTAAGACCCTGCGTAAACCTTTTTTACTGTCTCTTGTTGATACTCATCCCCCGATTTCCTACCATAACCGAGGAGGAGGCTGGCGTTTTGGCATCGGCCGCGTCAGAAGTTCTCACCTGTACCTGGACACTAGGGGCTTAGGGCATTGTTCTGCCCGTTATCATAAAGTCCGAATACCTTAGGGAGTGTTCGGCGTCTCGAGTTAGGCCTTATATGCATCAGCTCCGAATCATGTCTTTGGTCAAATGTTGGGTTTGCCCGGCTCCTGTGTTTTGCTGCCTTATGTTCCGCTCCATCAGCTAACGCGGCACCAGGAGAACTACTGCGATTGTGCCCCGGTTCGGTCGGGCGAGCACCTCAGTAGAGAAAGCCGAAAACTCACTGTCATGATATAGCGAGAAACTGGTCAACCACTCGATCGACTATTGGAATGTTTAGAATTCCTCCGCTTTGAAGAAGGACCGTTTTCCGGTCAGGCACACACGCGCCCCGAGTTCGAAGAGCGTGGTGCCTCTAGGGGCTATATCGTAGCCCCACCATCGAGCTCCTATGGCTAAGTGAAAGTGATAAAGCATTATAGTCCGGTTGCCTAGTTTGCTATGCTATCACCTCCTTCAAAGGACCAAGACGTTGGATTAAGTGTGAAAATGCGCTTTTTTTGCAAACACCCCCGCACCATGTGCGTGGGGGCTGAAGCCAAAGACTGCCATCTTTCAGGTTATAAATACATATACATTAACGGCCGCACAGGAGATATTTCAATACTTGAACGCACAAGTATAAAAAGTCGTTACATTATAAATATGATCTCTCAAGTCATACATGTCATTTGAACATGACATTTTTCGAGCACTGCGACTCTATTAAACGAGCGCCCTGCAGACTTCCTCAAAATAGTGCTCGGTGGGTAATCGGCTCTCGTCCGAACCCCGGGACGCAACATCGGTGGCATTCATCTCCGCCCAGTATGTCTTAACACGGGCAAGAGCCATCCGTGCACCCTCTATGCAGGCCGACCGCTTCATCGCCTTGATATGCGGCACCGCCCCAAGGAATTGCTGCAATAAGCCAAAATAACTCTTCGGCTTGGGCCTTTCCGGCCAGAGATGAGCCACCACATCCGTCATGGCAAGTCCGGACAATCTATTCAGCTCAGCCCACTCAGCCAACCGATCGGTCAACGGAAGTGGACGCTCCGGACTATGGAATTGAGACCAAAAAAGCTCTTCCATTTCATGATCCTTCCGACTTCGGAAATGCACAACCGCGTCCGCCGCACTTGCCGCCAAATCCAGATAAGGATCCTCCGCACTCCACAACTGGCCCAACTGAGCATACTTCGGATCCGTGAACTTCCTCCGCAACAGAAAGGGCTTTCCAGCCGCAATGTCTCCGGCCTGACGCAGTTCCTCCTTTATAGACCGCATTGCAGAACGAGCATCCTTGGCTTCGGCGGTGGCCTTCTTCAGGCCCTCCTGCTCCACTTGGCGCTCTCTTTCAAGAACCTCATAGCGGTCGGTAGCATCTTTTAATTTCACGCCCATTACGGCCATTTCCTCCCTGCTTCGGCAGTGAGCAGCCTTTTCGGCTTTTAGCTCCTCCGCTGCCTTCAAGGCAGCCGCATCACATTTTCTGGCTTGATCTTTGGCTCGAGCAAGCTCCGCTCGAAGGTCTTCCACAGCAGCGGCACCATCTGCATCAAGCATACATGTTGTAAGGAGTGGGCGTCAGCTCCCTTACCAGGTGACCGCGGAAACACCACCTACCTTGCGACTCGTCAAGTTGTTTATTGACCAGCGCGATGTCCGCATCCGCAATGTCGAGTTGCCGCTTCAGTTCGGCAACTCCATCAGTCCGGCTGGCCACTGAACGCTCCGCCACCTGCATAGGAAAGGCGACATTTCATAACTGAGATTGTGATCCTCGGCACGCTGTCGCTTTCGACAACATACCGAGTCTGAGGGGCTACTATCTATACAGGGCGCACTCTACGTGCAAAACTGTCAAAAGGTATGTCATTTTTTGCATACCTCAAACCCCGTCAGTAAACTTCTGACGGCCTCATGCAACCCGCTCTCGGTGGATGAGATCCTTTCAATCACCACACTCATTAATGCGCGGTGATCTTCTGAGAGAGACGCCCTCTCGAGCAAACCTTGCAGCCCCATCGGCCGTACTCCAGTGGGTGTCGAACTCCCAGGCCCCGCCGGACTCGGGGAGACCCTCCGTGACGACACCTCAGGGTCGTCTGCCCCGCCCGACGGGGCGGCAAATGGAGGCATTTCGCTCTCCATCATCTCCGGACGAAGGTCCCCCGAGGATGAGCTCTGCTGAGAAGGGCTGAGATCCGAACTACAAGGTAAAAACTTCGGTTATCCTTAGAAATAACATAGGGATGTCCCCTATTATAAAACTTCCCTTTTTTCTACTTACGGCTCACTGGAGGGCTGATTCCTTTGGGGAGACTGTGCGGCCGGGACTCCTCCTGGCACAGGACCTTCCGGAGCAGATTTCTTTTCCCGCTTCGAGGCTTTGGCCTCCGGGTTTTTGGAAGCAGTCCTCTTCTCCCCCTAGAGGGATGGACTCTTGATTCCCCCCTTACTGAGAGCCTCCTTAACAGAGGTGGTAGTTTCCCTGTTCTCCCCTTCGCCCTCCTCCGAAGGCGCTACCTCCAACATTTTGATTAACACGGGATCCGGCATGGTCTCAGGGAGGGGGTCCGGACACCGTATCAATTTTGCTTGCGCAATCCACTCCTGTTCAAAGGATAGCCAGTTAAAAGGCAAATCCATGATAAATAAATGGATGATATGACCGGTCACAGGGCTACTTACTTGAGTATCCGGGCGATTGCAGCTTAGGCCAGCGTCCTCGCTCAAGTCCGGACACACTTCTTGTGATCCGAAGAACAATTTGTACATCTCCACGGGTTTTGTACCCATGAAATGTTGGAGAGCTCGTGGTCCCTCCGGATTGAATTCCCACAGGCGGAGGGGGCGACGTTTGCAGGGCAGAAGACGCCGAATCAGCATAACCTGCATCACTACGACCAGATTGATCTCCCTCTCTTGGAGGTCTCGAATCCGGCCCTGCAATAGGGGTACGTCCTTGGACGGCCCCCAGTCGAACCCTTTGTTGACCCACGATGTCAGCCATTGTGGAGGGCCCGGGCGAAAGGCGGGCGGTGGCCTCTGCCTGCTGCCCCTGGGAGCGGTGATATAGAACCACTCATGTTGCCACAAACCGAGCTCCTCCTGAAAAGAGCCCTCGGGCCATGGAGCATCGGCCCTCTTGCTTATAACCGCCCCGCCGCACTCTGCCTGACGCCCCTCAATCATCTTCGGCTCCACATTGAAGGTTTTGAGCCACAAACCAAAGTGAGGGGTAGTGCGGAGGAAGACCTCGCAGACGACAATAAATGATGAGATGTGGAGGATAGACTCCAGAGCCAAGTCGTGGAATTCCGGCCCATAGTAAAACAGGAGCCCCCTCACGAAGGGATCCATCGGGAAGCCTAAACCCCGACGGAGGTGAGACACGAACATGACACTCTCGCCAGGCTCAGGAGTGGGAATGACTTGCCCTTGGGCAGGCAACCTATGCGAAATCTCATAGGTTAGGTACCTGGCGTCTCTCAGCTTTAGCACGTCCTCTTCCGTCACGGAGGAGGGCATCCACCGGCCCTGTAGGTCAGAGCCGGACATTGTCGAAGATCCGAAGTGCCCGAATCTGGAGCCCTGGGTGTTGGAACTCAGGGCAAGGGGCGGATTTGATTGAGGATTGAAGAAAAGGAACGGGCCTTGGTCTCCTTATAAAGAGGGAGAATACCAAGAGCCGTCCCCGTGACCGTTTGGAACTCGCCTTCGATGGAGGGGGCGTGGCAACGGGCGCGGTTGGGTTACCCACGTCCGTATTGATGAGAATGCCGGGATAAGGGGAACACGATCTCTGCTTCAACAAGACGTGCCAAGGAAACCGCTTCGCTAAATGCGCTGAGGTGGAATAATAAAAACGATTCAAGTAAAGGCTTGGTTGTGGTGTGACATCACGCCACGAAATACGTCAGCAGATTGAACTTGTGTTAATATTATTCTCTCTACGGTGGAATGTGGAATTTATTTTGCAGAGCCGGACACTATCCTGGTGTTCACAATCTTCTATAAATTATTCGGAGGAGGAACCCGACTTGCAATGCCGAAGACAATATGCGCGTCGGACTCGTCGTCATTGAAGCCTGGTTCAGGGGCTACTGAGGGAGTCCTGGACTAGGGGGTGTCCGGATAGCCAAACTATCATCATCGGCCGGACTCCAAGACTATGAAGATACAAGATTGAAGACTTCGTCCCGTGTCCGGATGGGACTTTCCTTGGCGTGGAAGGCAAGCTTGGCGATACGGATATGTAGATCTCCTACCATTGTAACCAACTCTGTGTAACCCTAGCCCTCTCTAGTGTCTATATAAACCGGATGGTTTTAGTCCGTAGGACATAACAACAATCATACCATAGGCTAGCTTCTAGGGTATTAGCCTCCTTGATCTCATGGTAGATCTACTCTTGTAATACCCACATCATCAATATCAATCAAGTAGGACGTAGGGTTTTACCTCCATCAAGAGGGCCCGAACTTGGGTAAAACATCGTGTCCCTTGTCTCCTGTTACCATCCGCCTAGACGCACAGTTCGGGACCCCCTACCCAAGATCCGCCAGTTTTGACACCGACATCGAGCATTCCAAGAAGGAGACTTGGTCCTCCGAGTGGATCTACAGAAACCACACAAGCTCTCTCCTACTTGGGAAGGCACCTTCGTCGTCACCAAAGTTCTCCACAATGGAGCATACCGTCTTTACAATGTCGATCGCCAGATTGATGAGCCACGAGCTTGGAATGCGGAGCTGCTCCGCCCCTTTTATACTTAAGTACTCACTTGGGTGAGATGTAATAAAAAGTACCTTTGTAGTTTGTTTATCAAAGACAACAGTGTTATAGTTTTCCCAGTGATTGTTGTTGATTTTTTTTACGTGAGAAATCCCCCAGTGGGTGGCTTAGCTGCGAATCCGTTTCTCCTAAGTTTGTAAAAAAAATCCCTGCCGAGTGACGAGCAAGCCTTTCACTCAGGGGCTTAGCTGTGAATCTGTTTCGCCTAAATATTTGAAAATCCTACCGAGTGGAGAGCAAACCTCCCACTTGGGGGCTTAGCTGCAGTCTAGTACTCGCCTAAGTATTTGAAAATCCTACCGAGTGGAGAGAAAACCTCCCACTCGGGGGCTTAGCTGCAGTCCAGTACTCGCCTAAGTATTCGAGAATCCTACCGAGTGGAGAGCAACCCTCCCACTCGGGGGCTTAGCTGCAGTCCAGTACTCGCCTAAGTTTGTAAAAAAAAATCCCTACCGAATGACGAGAAAACCTCCCACTCGGAGGCTTAGCTGCGAATCCGTTTCGCCTAAGTATTTGAAAATCCTACCGAGTGGAGAGCAAACCTCCCACTCGGGGGCTTAGCTGCAGTCTAGTACTCGCCTAAGTATTTGAAAATCCTACCGAGTCGAGAGAAAACCTCCCACTCGGGGGCTTAGCTGCAGTCCAGTACTCGCCTAAGTATTTTAAAATCCTACCGAGTAGAGAGCAAACCTCCCACTCGGGGGCTTAGCTGCAGTCCAGTACTCGCCTAAGTATTCGAGAATCCTACCGAGTGGAGAGCAACCCTCCAACTCGAGGGGCTTAGCTGCAGTCCAGTACTCGCCTAAGTATGAAATCCATTTTGATCTGCAAGGACGACGAGGTGCAGGTCGACTGCCACCTTCTCCTTCAGAGCTATGTCACAAATACAACGTGCGCTCTTCAAGGACGGCGAGGTGCAGGTCGACTGTCGCCTTCTCCTTTGGAGCTACGCCACAAATACAATGTGCACTCTGCAAGGACGACGAGGTGGAGGTCGACTGTCGCCTTCTCCTTCAGAGCTACGCCAGAAATACAATGTGCGCTTCGTCCCGATCCGCAAGGACACAGGTCGACTGCAATCTGTGCTTCATCCCCACCTGCAAGAGCGATGAGGTGCAGGTCGACTGGATTCTCCATTTCAGAGCTGCGTCACAAGTATTAAAAGTATATTCCGAGTGAAGAACAAAATTTGCTCGAAGGCAAATGCAAGCATATTCAACGATAAACCAAGTTCAGATAACGTCCTACGGATTTAGAAGTGCTCAGGCATCAAGCCTGTAAAAGTTTAACCGGTTACAAAACCACTCGGCATTCCGAGGCAAATTTAAGGCGATGCATGGAAGTTTTTCTTACTCCTCAGGTGGAGGACTAGAAGGCGCGACAAACTGTTCCAGGTCGATTCCATCAGCAATCCGAGTGGCAGCAGCAATGAAGGTCTCCATGAAAGATTGGAAGTCATGCTGCTTTGTATTGTCCACTTTGAGGGATGCCAGCTTGTCCTCTCGCGCATCCTTGCAGTGAACACGGACCAGAGATAGAGCAACATCAGCACCGCACCTGGCAGAAGACTTCTTCCATTCTTGCACTCGACCTGGAACCTCATTCAGTCGAGTCATTAGAGACTCAAGGTCATTTTGAAGCATCTCTCTCGGCCAGAGTGTCGTGTCGATTCGCGACATCGCGACCTTCAGTCGAGCGAGGTAGTCAACCACACCAGCAACGCGAGACTCCAGTCGAAGCACGTTCATAGCAGCTTCGTCCTTCACAAGAGAGTTAACGGGGTCCAAGCCTGTCTCCACTCGACTGGTCTCCTCCTCGAAGTTTTGGCAGAATTCTGTAAACACAACTCGAAGATAAAGCAGTAGTTCTATGATAAGTCGATGACTACAAGTCAGTCGAACAGGAGAGATTGCCCTCAAGCATGATGAATAACTTCTTGGCAAGCCCTCCCAGATAAGCCTCCAGATCGTTCTTTTTCCCCACCAGTTCACCGGCCTTGTCGTTTAGAGCTATCTTGTCGTTCTTTAGACGGCTGCCTTCCTTGTTGGCCGCGTCGAGAGCAGCTTTCAGCTTGGCGTTCTCCTCTTCCAGTTTTCCGACTGAAGCCAGTTTCTCTTCCGCGAGCTTCGTTTTGTCCAAAGTCGCCTTCTGCACCTCGGCAAGGTCGTGGTCCTTCTTCTTCGGAGCCTCCTTCATTTTATCTGCAAAATGACAACGAGGTCGGAATCAAGAATGGACAGAAAGATAAAGACAGTTGTCAAGTTCTCACCAATCATACCTTTTGCCTCGTCCTTCGCCTTCTTAAAGTTCTCCTGAACAAGCTTCAAGTCAAGGTCGAGATGGATATGTTTGTTTTCCAACTCAGTTCATGGAAAAAGGAGGGAGTCCGGTCGACTGCCCTGGCGTCGGCTGGTCTTTGCAGTAGAACCAGGTCGACTGCCATCCACGGACCGAGTCAGGAAGGATCACGGCCGGTGTCGGTGTCAAAACCGGCGGATCTCGGGTAGGGGGTCCCAAGCAGTGCGTCTTAAGATCAATGGTAACAGGAGACAAGGGACACGATGTTTTACCCAGGTTTGGGCCCTCTTGATGGAGGTAAAACCCTACGTCCTGCTTGATTGATATTGATGATATGGGTATTACAAGAGTTGATCTACCACGATATCAGAGAGGCTAAACCCTAGAAGCTAGCCTATGGTATGATTGTTGTTGTATATGTCTATCGACTAGCCTGGCCCCGGTTTATATAATGCACCAGAGGCCTAGGATAACAAGAGTCCTAGCCGAATACGCCGGTGGGGGAGGAGTCCTTGTCTTGATCGCCAAGTCTTGTTGATTCTTCCTTGTATGCGGTAACTGTCCGGACTGGCCCATGAGTATACGGCCATGGGGGTCCTCGGCCCAATCCAACTGATCAGGAGACGACGCGTTGAGTACCCCCTAGTCCAGGACACCGTCAGTAGGCCCCTGAACCGGTCTTCAAGTTAGGGACACTCCTCGATTCTTCTGAACTGTTCTTCATCTTCGGTTGCCGGTCTTGAAAACTGGTTCAACAAATCTTCTCATCTTCTATCTTGAGGATCGCCGAAATGCATTCGACGAGTTTACGCGTTGGGTATCCGAGGAGCCCCTTTAAGTTTACGACCTTTATCAATGCCTTGTTATTTTTATGCCATGCCTCAGGTTTGAAGTTGTTCCCGGGTGGCAACATCCTCTTGCGTCCGAGCTCCAACGCCGGACTGCATTCTCGGTATCTTTTGCAGCCGAGCACCAATGCCGGACTGCCTCCCAGCTCTAACGCCGGACTATGTATCCGAGCTCGAATGCCGGACTGTATCCAAGCTCCAATGCTGGACTATGTATCCGAGCTCCAACGCCGGACTTTATCCGAGGTGTCATAAATCACCTTGGTTCAAAGAAGTTTGAAGGATTTTAACCGAGCTTAATGCCGGAAATGCCCTCTAAGGAGCCAGCCATTTGCATCTGAGCTATATGTCGAACTACTTCCGAGGTGGTTAAGCACCTCGGTCATGGGCTGATTTTTGGTCAATGTTTTTTATTGATGTAATTTATTCTCTAACGAGATATATAGCCAGTAGCCCTCAAGGTATGTATCGGTCTAAAACCCGAGATGCACCTGAAGGATGACATAAGACCGCTGATCCCCGTAGCCGCTGAGACTCAGGTTGATTTGCAAAATCGGTCTGAGGATCAAGTCCTAGCTCGGCAGAATACTTCAGGACACAAAAAGCGGCGTGCTCAGTCCTCGAGACTCAGGTTGGGTGCGGCCGAACAACCTGAGGATCAAAATCTCCTCAGAAACTGTATTGCACTTAAGATTTTCTACATAGAACAAGCAATGCAGTAGCCCCCGAGACACTGGTCGGGTGGCAACGCCAAATCAGGGGATCAATGTGCCCCTTTAATATTTGTAAATAATGAGCCCGAAGCCCAGTAGCCCCCGAGCCTTAATGCGGGCACGGGTGGCCGAATTAAGGATCAATATCCATAGTAAAATCACAAATTATGTGTAATGACTCAATGTATCGAAATACTTTATGTCATTAATGCTCGGATCCGCATTGTACAAAACTTCGTTGACCGACCATGGGCTTCAACCTCCTCGGCCGGTAGCCGAGGAGTGTTTGTCCTACTTTATAAAGCCTTTATGAGAGCAAAGATTTACGACAAACAAGGCAATCTGATCATACGGCTTTCTAAACAAAGGTACGCAGAGAGATATGTTATATTGCTGTTTAACAGAAGAAATGTCTTCCAAAGAAAATAGTCCCGCTATCGGTTCCTTTCTTTGGGTTGTCATGCTAAGCATGATCATGAAACCTCAGCTCCAATGTAAGAGCAAAAGATCGAGGATTTAGTTTGGGAGGTCAGTTAATAGCCCCCGGTAGTGTTCGGCGACAGTCGAGGTCAAGCCGGAAACACTTCGGCCAATGTTATGAATGGCCCGTCATTTAATATAGTCATCGGATCGCTGACCAGTTTACACCTATTGTGACAGTCAATTTTCGGCTTTCTCCACTGAGGTGCTTGACCATGCGAGCTGGAAGCACAATCGCAGTGGTTCTCCCTTTGCACACCTAGCCGAACAAAGCGGAACATAGGAGGCAAGCGCGGGAGCCGGGCAACCCAACTATTGACCGAAGACACAATTCGAAGCTGATGCATATATAGCAATATCCGAGAATGTTTTTGCCGAATCTCTAAAGGTATCCGGCGTTGCACTGCGAGACTTGTGCTGAAAACACACAAATAGTTAAAAGTGCCAAAAGCTTGGAAAACCAAAGAACGTCAGTAAAAACATGACGTCCGAACAAGATCAAGTGTTCGGTGCCAATCCGAAAATTGGACTTTAGAAAAAAAAGTGCGTCTGCCGTGCTTTAACTTTGCAACGACTAAGAAGAAAAACACTTAGTATGAAACGGCTCAAATAAACATAAGAGCCCCCAAGCGACTTGGGTAAAAGTTGAGTATAAAATGTAAGGTGACATGTAGAATGCCTTCTAGCCGGATTGTAGATCATTTGTCGTAGCGGACCTTTTCGCTTCAACCTCTGGACCCAATAGTCCGGAGTGTGTCCGAATACCCTCATGGTTATAAAAACCGGGGCATGCGTGGAGACTAGGCGTAGGGGTCATTAGTGCTTTATCAGACAAGTGCCCAACTAGTTATGTTATATTACATGGTTAGTAAGAAACATCTTCCAGGGAGAATAGTTCCGTTAGGGGTTCCTTTCCCTGGGAGGCATGCCCTAAAGTGCATGTCCTGACTGCGAAAAGAGCAGGAAAACATCTGGGGGCAGGTAAATAAATAGGTAAGAAATCATATTTTAGTTCACCGACCGAGTATTCCCTTAAGAACGCTAGCTTTCGGCTTCACCCAGTCTGAGGTACACATCCGGCTGACCCGGCAGTAACAATCGCAGAGGTGCTCCCTTTACCACCTAGCCGAACAATCGGGAACGTAGGGGTAAGCACAGGAGCCAGGCAACCCAGCTTGGCCAAAACTTAAGTCATATCGATGCATATAATGGTGAATAAAAGGTACATGCGGAAGTGTGACACATGTGTTGGGCATAAAGCCCGAATTAATAAGCTTCTGTTAAAGAAGCCCCCGGGTATAATGAGCGCAGGTAGCGCGTCAAGTGTGTGCGAACAAAGTTTCGACAAGGAAAATTTGTACAAGCAACTTTTTTACAAAAAGGTATAATTCTTGGTCGAACCGAACACAAGTTAGAAATTTAAAACTTTGAGCATGAAGGCAACTTAGCTGGTTAATGTGTTCGGTATTGACGACGCGGTCCGAGCTTGATGCGGGACAAGGTTCCATCCCCAAGCCGGTCCCGAGGTGGCGGAGCAAGGACCTCGGCACTCCGAAGTGGTGACATAGCACGGTCAATACAGGACAGCAGAGTGATGCCGAAGTCCCTGGCATGGGGTAATGAAGTGTTGACGAAGCCCCCCGTCCAGCCGAGGTGACGTCAAAGGATATAGTCCGGCTGGATCATTTTCCTGTGCACAAAAAATAGTGCAGACCGGGGATAAAAGTAATAATAGGAATTAAAAAAATGTTGCATAATAAATAATTTATGCCAAGTAAGTAGTAAAAGAAATATGGCCTGGCGCCGAAGTCGATGTCGATGCAGGTCGTCGGCGTAATGCAATAAAGGCGTGGCAAAGCCTGGATTCACAGGTCGGTCCGAGTTCCGGATGTGGCGTTCGCCGAACTGTGTACGGAAACTGACCGAACCATCATGCGACCGTCGATAATGCGGCCACCATTTGATAGACCTGTATACATATGCTGGACTAACCAGAGTAATAATTCCTTGGGAAAAATTTAACCCAAACAAGCAAAAAGAAATACTAGGATTAATAGCACCTGGTTTATTTGTTGTAGCAATCCGAAGGAAGGTGATTCCCAAAATTGGGACTCAATCCGCGCACCCATGCCTGGTCGGCTAGTGACGCCGAAGTGTCCGGAGTAGGTTGATGAAGAGATGGCGAAGCCCCCGGTCCAGCCGAGATGTCGAAGTAGGTCGGCGTGATGGACACCAGCTTGAAGAAGCAGTAGTGCGGCCCTGCCGATGCAGGTCGTGACGTGGTCGATGTCGGCTTGATGAAGCGACCGTGCAGCAATGCCGGTATGCCCGCTCCATGTAATCCGTGGGGCGGCGATGTTGGTGATGATTTATCCTTCGCGATGCCGGACTCTTGTTCGGCTTGCCAAGATGATGATCCGAAGAAGTTGAGCTTGGCTCAACAAAGTGACGACGTGTCTAGCGCAGGTCGGCAGCCGTGGAGCAATATTGCCGGACTGGTTTGACACCAGCATGATGTCGAAGATCATGTTCAAAAGATCTTAAAGTTAGTGGGATGTGTTCGGGAACAAAACACAATACCCCATACAAAACTTCCTTCAAAAAGGATGTCCGAAATCCCGTTCATAAAAAAGACGAACTCGGGTCAGATTCGTTTTCGCACAGAAAACAGAGCCAAAAAGTGATGCACTAATCGGAAGTTTCCTGGAATTTGGACGGTCGGATCGAGCTGAATTTTTGGCAGGTCATAGATAAGGGAATTCCGCAGCAAATCAACGGTTGGATCCTCCAAAGGACATCCAAGCTAGACGCTGGATACCACGCCCTAAACTCGTCCGGATTCTCGTCCAGATTCAATAGGGCTCCGGTATATCGGAGATTGCCGGAGATTCCTCCATCGGAACTCGACGAAATTTTTGCAGGGTTGTTGTAGATTTAATTCCGCATAATTCCACCGAAGTATTTGTTTAGGCGACACTCGAGGAGGCGGTGGTGGCGGATACAAGTTTGTTGTCCAGAAAAACAGCACGGTCGCCTGAGGGCAATGTTGACGTTGAGCCCCCGAGCTCCATGGATGACTCCTCCATGATCTTGATAGAGATCGGAGTTGGTGTTGATGAAGGCCTTCATCCGAACATGACGATCGGAGGTAGGGCGCAGTCCTCGGTCAAGCCAAAGTGACCAGTCGAGCTGGTGAAGAAGCCGACGTCGCAGTTGACCTGCAGTCGAGCCATTGATCCTTTCGCCGATCACACAGCGGAACTCTCAATGAAAGCACCAATGTCGGTGTCAAAACCGGCGGATCTCGGGTAGGGGGTCCTAAGCAGTGCGTCTTAGGATCAATGGTAACAGGAGACAAGGGACACGATGTTTTACCCAGGTTCGGGCCCTCTTGATGGAGGTAAAACCCTACGTCCTGCTTGATTGATATTGATGATATGGGTATTACAAGAGTTGATCTACCACGAGATCAGAGAGGCTAAACCCTAGAAGCTAGCCTATGGTATGATTGTTGTTGTATATGTCTATTGACTAGTCTGGCCCCGGTTTATATAATGCACCAGAGGCCTAGGATAACAAGAGTCCTAGCCAAATACGCCGGTGGGGGAGGAGTCCTTGTCTTGATCGCCAAGTCTTGTTGATTCTTCCTTGTATGCGGCAACTGTCCGGACTGGCCCATGAGTATACGGCCATGGGGGTCCTCGGCCCAATCCAACTGATCGGGAGACGACGCGTTGAGTACCCCCTAGTCCAGGACACCGTCAGCCGGAAAAGCACTTTTCCCCCTCATTTGAACCCCAAGACCCCCACACATCTGAATCACTTGTGTTCTCTCGTCACTCGGATTGGCCTTTTTCACCGTCTGGGAGCGACAGGTGAATATGTGCTTGAAAAGACCCCAATGAGGCCGACAACCCAGGAAATTCTCGCACAAAGACACGAAAGCAGCGAGGTATACGATGGTGTTGGGTGTGAAGTGGTGGTATTGTGCCCCAAAGAGATTCAGAAATCCCCAAAAGAAAGGGTGAGGTGGCAAAGAAAACCCGCGGTCGACATGCGTGGCCAAGAGAACGCACTCACCCTCCTAAGGCTGTGGCTCGGACTCCTTCCCCGGGAGCCGCGCCGATCCATGGGGGATCAGTCCTCCATCGGCCAGGTCGTCAAGATCCGCTTGACGAATCGTCGAACGATCCAGTCGCCCTGGATCCAGCCTTGCAGCAGGCCAGCCCTCGAAGAAGACCCGCCTCGACTGGTCGCCCTTCCCTTCGCCTTCGCCGTCGCTTTCTTCGCCCGCTCCAGGGCCGCCGTCTTCTCCTTCACCATCATTGCCGGTGAGACGCGCGCGGAGCAGCAGCGCGGGGACGGAAGCGAGCGCGGTGGATTAATCTGGAGAAGAGGGAAGGAAATGAGGGTGCACTGTTCAAAAAACCCCGTCCGGCGCCTTGTATGGGGTTACTTCTGAGTGACTGACTTGTAGGCCCGGGCGATCCTGTCAAATCCCGCAACAGTCGCGCGCGTGATACATGGCTAAAAAGGTGGCGCGGAAATTGAGGCGTCCCTGCCTTATCCCGTCCGATTGCCGCGGCCTCCTTCGCCCTGCGCGCTTCCCGAAAATGCGAATCCCGCTAAATCCGCGAGCTGCAGAACAACTCGTCAGACGGAAGATCTCCTTCGCTCTGTCGTTCGGATTTATCCAAGTAAAAAATTCACTCGACGGATACAAAGAATGGATCAAGGCGACTGAAAAAGAAGTTGGTGCCGTCACCTAAAGTTCATTGATCCAGAACAAGACATACGCCTAGCATGAAAATGGGTCGGAAGTATGTTCAACTCCTTCCCCACTCAAACCTCGATCCATTCGGGGGCTAATGTTGAAGTTATGTACCTAGGGTAGGGTCATGGACCTGTCCAAGATACCTTCCCCAAGGACATCTCTAGAAGAAACTACCTTTCAGTCGACCCGGAAACGTTCCACTCGACGGACTCAAAGCCACTCGACCATGAAGCCATCCACTCGACAACCAGGAGACCTAACGTCACTCGGCAGGGAAACGGCCGGTCATTAAGTAGATTTTATGGTCATCATGGCACTTTATTTGTAGCGTTACCAGTAACGCCCGACCTTAATGTACTTTAAACCCTACATAACTGAGGGCCGGAGGGGTCTGGCAGACTCTATATAAGCCACCCCCCTCCTCAGTGTAAAGGGTTTGCACCCCTGTTACTCATACACATATAATACCAGGCGACCACCTCCGGGCTCCGAGACGTAGGGCTGTTACTTCCTCCGAGAAGGGCCTGAACTCGTAAATCCCTTGTGTATAAAACTACTCCATAGCTAGGATCTTGCCTTTCCATACCTACGCCCCTTTCTATTGTCGACTTAGAACCATGACAGGTAGGCCACGGTCAACAACTTCTTCTTCTCATGTTTTTTACTTTACACGCTCTTTAAAGTTGAGTTTTGAAAAAAATCATCAAAAGTCATTTAATTTATAACCTTTGGTCGTAAAAGCATATGAAATATGAGAAACAAAAAAGATAGTGCAAAAAAAAGACAAAAAGAGAAGGGAAAAAAATTAGAGCAGTCATTACCGAGAGTCGATTATCGGCTCTCGGTAATTGCCACCTTTTCCGAGAGCGGCTCTCGGTAAACCATCCACCTAGATCTCTTTCCTTCTTGTGCATTCTCGATAATATGTATTATACTTTTTTTTGTTGTTTTCTTTCATGCTTGGAAAACAACCTTAGCACATCATAATTACTGTCTTGTGTTTTCTTCTTCGGATTAGCCTCATCCGGTTCTAGAGACCGGCACCCCTCCGGTGGCCCCGACAGTCTAGGGCGTTGTTCGGCACCTAGAGGGGGTAGGCCACGGGGAATAACTGCTTCTTCGTGTTATTGCATGTCATTGCAAGATAACATACCAAGTCTAGGCCCGTTCTGTCACGGGATCGCCCACCGAAGACTCTGTCTCGGGGACGAACGCAGCCGGTCCTCGACGTTCCCGCCCGTGTGTGTGGTTTGTGAGTCACGTGCCATGTCAAGGACGTGCATTGCTTATTAAAATAGCACACCACCCCTGCATGCATATGCATGGGCCACGCGCATGTATGGGTGCCCTCCCCCCCCCCTCGGGCGGTCTCCATATCGAGCACCCATCCGGTGGCCCCAGTGGTCTAGGGCGTTATTCGGCACCGAGAGGTTGTAGTCCACGGTGAATAACTGCTACTCCGTGTTAGTGCATGTCATCGCGAGATGACAGACAAAGTATAGGCTCGTTCTGTCACAGGATCACCCACCAAAGATTCTGTCTCGGGAACAGACGCAGCCGGTCCTTGATGTTCCCGCCCGTGTGTGTGGTTTGTGAGGCACATGCCACGTCAAGGACGTGTGTTGCTTAGTCAAATAGCACACCACCCCTGCATGCATATATATGGGCCACACGCATGTAGGGGTGCCATCCCCCCCTCGGGCGGTCTCCATATCGAGCACCCATCTGGTGGCCCCGGCGGTCTAGGGTGTTATTCGGCACCGAGAGGGCGTAGTCCATGGTGAATAAATGCTTCCTCGTGTTAGTGCATGTCATCGCGAGATGACAGACCAAGTCTAGGCTAGAGCCACAGCAAGATCCCATCCGTGTAGACCCAACGCGTCCGTTTCCCCCCTCCAGGTGTCGGACATGAGGGAGGGCACACCCCGGAGAGGCGTGTCGCCTCCTCGGACATACCACCACACCGTACGACATGTATGAGGGCCCGGTGCGATGCTCCGGTGGCATTGCTACCCCCAGGGCCCCCGTCCCACCTAACCATATAGCGTTTGACCACGGGATCGAGCCCTTTGACTTTGCATGGACGGGCTTTGACCAGTGGAACTCTCCACCCGGTTGTGTTAGGTCGGCCCATAGGAACACTTTGGAGCAACATCCGGGCCAAAGCCACAGCAAGACCCCATCTGTGTAGACCCAACATGTCCGTTTCCCCCCTCCAGGTGCCGGCGGCAGCTCCGTCCGTGAGGGGGGCACACCCCGGAGATGCGGGTCGGGCGTTTGCAACCGCCACAAAACTTCCAGACTTGTGAGAGGCCGCCTACGCAAGATTTGGCGGCATGTGCTAGCCCCCGGAAGCCGCCGGCCACGGTCATAGACACGCGAAGAGCAATCCGCAGAAAGGGAAGTGTTCAGATACTTCCTTAAAGTTCTCTCTCGGTGCCGGTCTAGAAAGTTGACTGGCACCAAGAGAGGGGGTAGGCCACGGTCAACAACTTTTTCTTCTCATGTTTTTTACTTTACACACTCTTGAAAGTTGAGTTTTGAAAAAAATCATCAAAATTCATTTAATTTATAATCTTTGGTTATAAAAGCATATGAAATATGAGATACAAAAAGATAGTGCAAAAAAAGACAAAAAGAGAAGGGGAAAAATTAGAGCACTCATTACCAAGAGTCGATTCTCGGCTCTCGGTAATTGCCACCTTTTCCGAGAGCGACTCTCGGTAAACCATCCACCTAGATCTCTTTCCTTCTTGTGCATTCTCGATGATATGTATTATACTTTTTTTGTTGTTTTCTTTCATGCTTGGCAAACAACCTTAGCACATCATAATTACTGTCTTGTGTTTTCTTCTTCGGATGAGCCTCGTCCAGTTCTAGAGACCAGCACCCCTCCGGTGGCCCCGGCGGTCTAGGGCATTATTCGGCACCTAGAGGGGGTAGGCCACGGGGAATAACTGCTTCTTCGTGTTAGTTCATGTCATCGCGAGATAACAGACCAAGTCTAGGCCCGTTCTGTCACGGGATCGCCCACCGAAGACTTTGTCTCGGGGACGAACGCAGCCGGTCCTCGACGTTCCCGCCCGTGTGTGTGGTTTGTGAGGCACGTGCCACGTCAAGGACGTGTGTTGCTTATTAAAATAGAACACCACCCCTGCATGCATATGCATGGGCAACACGCATGTACGGGTGCCCTCCCCACCCCCCTCAGGCGGTCTCCATATCGAGCACCCATCCGGTGGCCCTGGCGGATGTAGGACGTTATTTAGCACCGAGAGGGTGTAGTCCATGGTGAATAACTGCTACTCCGTGTTAGTGCATGTCATCGCGAGTTGACAAACCAAGTATAGGCTTGTTCTGTCACGGGATCACCCACCGAAGATTATGTCTCGGGAACGGACGCAGCCGGTCCTTGACGTTCCCGCCCTGTGTGTGGTTTGGGTGCCATGTCAAGGACATGCATTGCTTATTCAAATAGCACACCACCCCTGTATGCATATACATGGGCCACGCGCATGTAGGGGTGCACTTGCCTCCCCCCCCCCTCGGGCGGTCTGCAAATCAAGCACCCATCCGGTGGCCCCAGGGGTCTAGGGAGTTATTCAGAACCGAGAGGGTGTAGTCCATGGTGAATAACTGCTTCTCCATGTTAGTGCATGTCATCGTGAGATGACAGACCAAGTCTAGGCCAAAGCCACAGCAAGATCCCATCCATGTACACCCGACTCGTCTGTTTCCCTCCTCCAGGTCCCGGCCGTGAGGAGGGCCACACCCCAGAGAGGCATGCCGCCTCTTCGAACATGCCACCACACTGTACGACATGTATGAGGGCCCGATGCGATGCTCCGATGGCATTTTTACCCCCCCCCCCCAGGGCCCCCATCCCTCCTAACCCTGTAGCGTTTGACCACGGGATCTAGCCCTTTGACTTTGCACGGACGGGCTTTGACTAGTGGAACTCTCCACCCGGTTGTGTTAGGTCAGCCCATAGGAACACTTTGGAGCAACATCCGGGCCAAAGCCATAGCAAGACCCCATCCGTGTAGACCTGACGCGTCCGTTTCCCCCCTCCAGGTGCCGGCGGTGGTGCCGTCCGTGAGGAGGGGCACAACCCGGAGACGCGGGCCGGGTGTTTGCAACCGCCACAACACTTCCAGACTTGTGAGAGGCCGCCTACACAAGATTTGGCGGCATGTGCTAGCCCCCGGAGGCTGCCGGCCACAGTCATAGACACGCGAAGAGAAATCTACGGAGAGGGAAGTGTTTAGATACTTCCTTAAAGTTCTCTCTTGATGCTGGTCTAGAAAGTTGACCGACACCGAGAGAGGGGGTAGGCCACGGCCAACAACTTCTTCTTCTCATGATTTTTACTTTACACACTCTTTAAAGTTGAGTTTTGAAAAAATCATCAAAAGTCATTTAATATATAATCTTTGGTCGTAAAAGCATATGAAATATGAGATCCAAAAAGATAGTGCAAAAAAAGACAAAAAGAGAAGGGAAAAAATTAGAGCAGTCATTACCAAGAGTTGATTCTCGGCTCTTGGTAATTGCGACCTTTTCCGAGAGCGGCTCTCAGTAAACCATCCACCTAGATCTCTTTCCTTCATGTGCATTCTCGATAATATGTATTATACTTTTTTTTGTTTGCTTTCATGCTTGGCAAACAACCTTAGCACATCATAATTACCGTCTTGTGTTTTCTTCTTCGGATGAGCCTCGTCCGGTTCTAGAGACCGGCACCCCTCCAATGGCCCTGGCGGTCTAGGGTATTGTTCGGCACCTAGAGGGGGTAAGCCACGGGGAATAACTGCTTCTTCGTGTTAGTGCATGTCATTGCGAGATAACAGACCAAGTCTAGGCCCGTTCTGTCATGGGATCGCCCACCGAAGACTCTGTCTCGGGGACAAACGCAGCTGGTCCTCGACGTTCCCGCCCGTGTGTGTGGTTTGTGAGGCACGTGCCACTTCAAGGACATGTGTTGCTTATTCAAATAGCACACCACCCCTGCATGCATATGCATGGGCCACGCGCATGTACGGGTGCCCTCCCCCCCTCGGGCGGTCTCCATATTGAGCACCCATCCGGTGGCCCCGGCGGTCTAGGGCGTTATTCGGCACCGAGAGGGTGTAGTCCATAGTGAATAACTGCTTCTCCGTGTTAGTGCATGTCATCGCGAGATGACAGCCAAGTCTAGGCTCGTTCTGTCACGGGATCACCCACCGAATATTCTGTCTCCGGAACGAAAGCAGCCGGTCCTCGACGTTCCTGCCCGTGTGTGTGGTTTCTGAGGCACATGTCACGTCAAGGACGTGCGTTGCTTATTCAAATAGCACACCACCCCTGCATTCATATGCATGGGCCACACGCATGTACAGGTGCCCTCCCCCCCCCCTCGGGCGGTCTCCATATCGAGCACCCATCCGGTGGCCTCGACGGTCACTACAAGAAATATGTCAACTTGTGACCACCACTATTGGCCACTGAATGGTCACAGTTTTCCATTTGTGACCTTTTTGTGACCAAAACCAGAAGGTCAAAAGCTGGCCGTCGTAAACTAACTATAGCGACCTTTCTTCTGGAATGGTCGTGGACGTTTATGACCAAAATATGTCTACTATGGCGTTTTGGTCACTAGCAACTTCCCCAATCCACGTAGGCATCCAGCGTGGCAAGCTGATGTGGCACAAGATTCAGCCCGGTCCAATTCGGTTTTCTACATGGGCCTAGCCCAACAATTCAGCCGTTTTAATGTATTTTTTTTCCTTTGCTGTTATTTGTTGGAAATATGCCCTAGAGGCAATAATAAATTAGTTATTATTATATTTCCTTGTTCATGATAATCTTTTATTACCCATGCTATAATTGTATTGATAGGAAACTCAGATACATGTGTGGGCACATAGACAACACCATGTCCCTAGTAAGCCTCTAGTTGACTAGCTCGTTGATCAACAGATGGTTACGGTTTCCTGACCATGGACATTGGATGTCATTGATAACGGGATCACATCATTAGAAGAATGATGTAATGGACAAGACCCAATCCTAAGCCTAGCACAAAGATCGTAGTTCGTATGCTAAAGCTTTTCTAATGTCAAGTATCTTTTCCTTAGACCATGAGATTGTGCAACTCCCGGATACCGTAGGAATACTTTGGGTGTACCAAACGTCACAACGTAACTGGGTGGCTATAAAGGTGCACTACAGGTATCTCCGAAAGTGTCTGTTGGGTTGGCACGAATCGAGACTGGGATTTGTCACTCCGTGTGACGGAGAGGTATCTCTGGGCCCACTCGGTAGGACATCATCATAATGTGCACAATGTGATCAAAGAGTTGATCACGGGATGATGTGCTATGGAACGAGTAAGGAGACTTGCCGGTAACGAGATTGAACAAGGTATCGGGATACCGACGATCGAATCCCGGGCAAGTACAATACCGCTAGACAAAGGGAATTGAATACGGGATCAATTGAGTCCTCGACATCGTGGTTCATCCGATGAGATCATTGTGGAACATGTGGGAGCCAACATGGGTATCTAGATCCCGCTGTTGATTATTGACCGGAGAACGTCTCGGTCATGTCTGCATGGTTCCCGAACCCGTAGGGTCTACACACTTAAGGTTCGATGACGCTAGGGTTATAAAGGAAGTTTGTATGTGGTTACCGAATATTGTTCGGAGTCCCGGATGAGATCCCGGACGTCGCGAGGAGTTCCGGAATGGTCCGGAGGTAAATATTTATATATGGGAAGTCCTGTTTTGGTCACCGGAAAAGTTTCGGGTTTTATCGGTAACGTACCGGGACCACCGGGAGGGTCCCGGGGGTCCACCAAGTGGGGCCACCATCCCCAGAGGGCTGCATGGGCCAAGTGTGGGAGGGGACCAGCCCTAGGTGGGCTGGTGCGCCCCCCCCCCCCCCCCCCACAAGGGCCCAAGGCGCCTAGGGTTGGGGGAGGGGGCGCACCCACCTAACTTGGGGGGCAAGTTTCCCCTCCCCCCCTTTGGCCGCCACCCTAGATGGGATTGGGGAAGCTGCACCCCTTGGGGTGGAAACCCTAGAGGGAGCGCACCCCCTCCCTCTCCCCTATATATAGTTGAGGTCTTGAGGGCTGCCAACAGATGAGTTTTGACCTCTCCCTGGCGCAGCCCTACCTCTCTCCCTTCTCCTCTCCCGCGGTGCTTGGCGAAGCCCTGCAGGATTGCCACGCTCCTCCATCACCACCACGCCGTTGTGCTGCTGCTGGATGGAGTCTTCCTCAACCTCTCCCTCTCTCCTTGCTGGATCAAGGCATGGGAGACGTCACCGGGCTGTACGTGTGTTGAACGCGGAGGTGCCATCCGTTTGGCACTAGGATCTCCGGTATTTGGATCACGACGAGTACGACTCCTTCAACCCCGTTCTCTTGAACGCTTCCGCTTAGCGATCTACAAGGGTATGTAGATGCACTCTCCTTCCCCTCGTTGCTGGTTTCTCCATAGATAGATCTTGGTGACACGTAGGAAAATTTTGAATTTCTGCTACGTTCCCCAACAGTGGCATCATGAGCTAGGTCTATTGCGTAGATTCTTTGCACGAGTAGAACACAAAGTAGTTGTGGACATTGATTTTGTTCAATATGCTTACCGTTACTAGTCCAATCTTGTTTCGACGGTATTGTGGGATGAAGCGGCCCGGACCGACCTTACACGTACGCTTACGTGAGACAGGTTCCACCGACTGACATGCACTTGGTTCATAAGGTGGCTAGCGGGTGCCAGTCGGAACAGATTCGATGAAAAGGGTCCTTATGAAGGGTAAATAGCAATTGGCATATCACGTTGTGGTTTTGCGTAGGTAAGAAACGTTCTTGCTAGAAATCCATAGCAGCCACGTAGAACATGCAAACAACAATTAGAGGACGTCTAACTTGTTTTTGCAGGGTATGCTATGTGATGTGATATGGCCAAGAAGAATGTGATGAATGAAATGTGATGTATGAGATTGATCATGTTCTTATAATAGGAATCACGACTTGCATGTCGATGAGTATGACAACCGGAAAGAGCCATAGGAGTTGTCTTAATTTATTGTATGACCTGCGTGTCATTAAACAACGCCATGTAATTACTTTACTTTATTGCTAACCGGTAGCCATAGTAGTAGAAGTAATAAGTTGGCGAGACAACTTCATGGAGACACGATGATGGAGATCATGATGATGGAGATCATGGTGTCATGCCGGTGACGATGATGATCATGGAGCCCCGAAGATGGAGATCAAAAGGAGCAATATGATATTGGCCATATCATGTCACTATTTGATTGCATGTGATGTTTATCATGTTTATACATCTTACTTGCTTAGAACGACAGTAGTAAATGAGATGATCCCTCATTAAAATTTCAAGAAAGTGTTCCCCCTAACTATGCACCGTTGCGAAAGTTCGTCGTTTCGAAGCACCACGTGATGATCGGGTGTGATAGATTCTTACGTTCACATACAACGAGTGTAAGCCAGATTTACACATGAGAAACACTTAGGTTAAACTTGACGAGCCTATCATGTACAGACATGGCCTCGGAACACAAGAGACCGAAAGGTCGAGCATGAGTCGTATAGTAGATACGATCAACATGAAGATGTTCACCGATGATGACTAGTCCGTCTCACGTGATGATCGGACACGGCCTAGTTGACTCGGATCATGTAATCACCTAGATGACTAGATGGATGTCTATCTGAGTGGGAGTTCATAAGATGAATTTAATTATCCTGAACATAGTCAAAAGCCCTTTGCAAATTATGTCATAGCTCGCGCTTTAGTTCTACTGTTTTAGATATGTTCCTAGAGAAAATATAGTTGAAAGTTGATAGTAGCAATTATGCGATCAGTAGAAAGCTTATGTCCTTAATGCACCGCTCAGTGTGCAGAACCCCAAACGTCGTCTGCGGATGTTGCGAACATCGGACATACACATTTTGATAACTACGTGATAGTTCAGTTAAATGGTTTAGAGTAGAGGCACCAAAGACGTTTTCGAAACATCGCGAAACATATGAGATGTTTTGAGGGCTGCAATTGGGATTTCAGGCTCGTGCCCGCGTCAAGCGGTACAAGACCTCCGACAATTTTCTTAGCCGGCAAACTAAGGGAGAAAAGCTCAATCGTTGAGCTTGTGCTCAGATTGTCTGAGTGCAAAAATCACTTGTATCGAGTGGGAGTTGATCTTCCAGATGAGATAGTGATGTTTCTCCAAAGTCATTGCCACCAAGCTGCTAGAGCTTCGTGATGAACTATAACATATCAGGGATAGATATGATGATCCTTGAGGTATTCGCGATGTTTGACACCGCGAAAGTAGAAATCAAGAAGGAGCATCAATATTTGATGGTTGGTGAAACCACTAGTTTCAAGAAGGGCAAGGGCAAGAAGGGATACTTCATGAAACGGCAAATCAGCTGCTGCTCTAGTGAAGAAACCCAAGGTTGAACCCAAACTCGAGACTAAGTGCTTCTGTAATAAGGGGAACAGCCACTGGAGCAGCATTACCCTAGATACTTGGTAGATGAGAAGGCTGGCAAGGTCGATAGAAGTATATTGGATATACAGTATGTTAATGTGTACTTTACGAGTAATCCTAGTAGCACCAGGGTATTAGATACCGGTTCGGTTGCTAAGTGTTAGTAACTCGAAATAAAAGGCTACGGAATAAACGGAGACTAGCTAAAGGTGAGCTGACGATATGTGTTGGAAGCGTTTCCAAGTTTGATGTGATCAAACATCGCACGCTCCCTCTACCATCAAGATTAGTATTAAACCAGAATAATTGTCATTTGGTGTTTGCGTTGAGCATAGACATGATTGGATTATGTCTATCGCAATATTGTTATTCATTTAAGGAGAATAATGGTTACTCTATTTATTTGAATAATACCTTCAATGGTCTTGCACCTAAAGGAATGGTTTATTGAATCTCGATCGTAGTGATACACATTTTCATGCCAAAAGATATAAGATAGTAATGATAGTACCACTTACTTGTGGCACTACCATGTAAGTCATATTGGTATAAAACGCATGAAGAAGCTCCATGTTGATGGATCTTTGGACTCACTCGTCTTTGACAAGTTTGAGATATGTGAACCATGTCTATTGGTGTATACGCATGAAGAAACTCCATGCAGATGGATCGTTTGGACTCACTTGATTTTGAATCACTTGAGATATGCAAATCATACCACATGGGCAAGATGACTGAAAAGCCTCGTTTTCAGTAAGATGGAACAAGATAGCAACTTGTTGGAAGTAGCACATTTTGATGTGTGCAGTCCAATGAGTGTTGAGGCATGCAGTGAATATCGTTATGTTCTTACTTCACAGATGATTCAAGTAGATGTTGTATATTTACTTGATGAAACACAAGTCTGAATTATTGAATGGTTCAAGTAATTTCAGAGTGAAGTTGAAGATCATTGTGACAAGAGGATAAAATGTCTATGATATGATCATAGAGATGAGTATCTGAGTTACGAGCTTTGGCATGCAATTAAGACATTGTGGAAATTGTTTCACAATTAATACCGCCTGGAACACCATAGTGTGATGGTGTGTCCGAACATCATAGTTGCACCCTATTGGATATGGTGCGTACCATGATGTCTCTTATAGAATTACCACTATCGTTCATGGGTTAGGCATTAGAGACAACCGCACTCACTTTAATAGGGCACCACATAATTCCGTTGAGACGACATCGTTTGAATTATGGTTTGGAGAAACCTAAATTGTCGTTTCTTTAAAGTTTGGGGCTGCGACGCTTATGTGAAGAAGTTTCAGGTTGATAAGCTCGAACCCAAAGAGGATAAAATGCATCTTCATAGGACACCCAAAACAGTTGGTATACCTCCTAATTCAGATCCAAAAGCAATAGGGATTGTTTCTTGAATCGGGTCCTTTCTTGAGGAAAAGTTCGTCTCGAAAAATTGAGTGGGAGGATGGTGGAGACTTGTTGAGGTTATTGAACCGTCACTTCAACAAGTGTGTATCAGGGCACAGGAAGTTGTTCCTATGGCGCCTACACCAATTGAAGTAGAAGCTTATGATAGTGATCATGAAGTTTTGGATCAAGTCACTACCGTACCTCATAGGGTGACAAGGATGCGTACTACTTCAGAGTGGTACTGTAATCCTGTCTTGAAGGTCATGTTGCTAGACAACAATGAACCTATGGGCTATGGAGAAGCGATGGTGGGCCCAAATTATGACAAATGGTTAGAAGCCATGAAATCCGAGATAGGATCCTTGTATTAGAACAAAGCATGGACTTTGGTGGACTTGCCCGATGATCGGCAAGCCATTGAGATAAATGGATCTTTAAGAAGAAGATGGACGTGGACGGTAATGTCACCGTCTATGAAGCTCAACTTGTGGTGAAGAGTTTTTCACATGTTCAAGGAGTTGACTACGATGAGATTTTCTCATCCGTAGTGATGCTTAAGTCTGTCGGAATCATGTTAGCATTAGCTGCATTTATGAAATCTGGCAGATGGATGTCAAGACAAGTTTCCTTACCAGTTTTCGTAAGGAAAGGTTGTATGTGATACAATCAGAAAAGTTTTATCGATCCTAAGGATGCTAAAAGGTATGCTGGCTCCAGCAATCCTTCTAAGGACGGGAGTAAGCATCTCGGAGTTGGAATGTGCGCTTTGATAAGATGATCAAAGATTTTGGGTTTATACAAAGTTCATGAGAAACTTCTATTTCCAAAGAAGTGAGTGGGAGCACTATAGAATTTCTGATGAGTATATGTTGTTGACATATTGTTGATCAGAAATGATGTAGAATTTCTGGAAAGCATATAGGGTTATTTGGAGGTGTTTTTCAATAGAAAACCAGGATTAAGCTACTTGAACATTGAGCATCAAGATCTATGAGGATAGATCAAAAAACGCTAAATGGTACTTTCAAATGAGCATATACCTTGACATGATCTTGAAGGTATTCAAGATGGATCAGTCAAAGAAGGAGTTCTTGCCTGAGATGTAAGGTACGAAGTTAAGACTTAAAGCTCGACCACGGCGGAAAAGAGAGAAAGGACGAAGGTCGTCCCCTATGCTTTAGACGTAGGCTCTACAGTATGCTATGCTAAGTACCGCACGTGATGTGTGCCTTGCGACATGTCTGGCAAGAGGGTACAAAGGTGATCAAGGAGTGGATCACCAGATAGCGGACAAAACTATCCTTGGAGGAATAAGGATTTGTTTCTCGATTATGGAGGTGATAAAGAGTTCGACGTAAAGGGTTACGTCGATGCAAGCTTTAACACCTATCTGAATGACTCTGAGTAGCAAACCGGATACGTATAGTGGAGCAACCATTTGGAATAGCTCCAAGTGGAGCGTGGAAGCAGCATTTACAATATGACCTAGAGATTTGCAAAGTACATACGGATCTGAATGTTGCAGACCCGTTGACTAAAACTTCTCTCACAAGCAAAACATGATCAAACTCCAGAACTCATTGAGTCTTAATCACATGATGATGTCAACTAGTTTAATGACACTAGTAAACTCTTTGGATGTTGGTCACATGGTGATGTGACCTGTGAGTGTTAATCACATGGCGATGTGAACTAGATTATTGACTCTAGTGCAAGTGGGAGACTGTTGGAAATATACCCTAGAGGCAATAATAAATTAGTTATTATTATATTTCCTTCTTCATGATAATCTTTTATTACCCATGCTATAATTGTATTGATAGGAAACTCAGATACATGTGTGGGCACATAGACAACACCATGCCCCTAGTAAGCTTCTAGTTGACTAGCTCGTTGATTAATAGATGGTTACGGTTTCCTGACCATGGACATTGGATGTCGTTGATAACGGGATCACATCGTTAGAAGAATGATGTGATGGACAAGACCCAATCCTAAGCCTAGCACAAAGATCGTAGTTCGTATGCTAAAGCTTTTCTAATGTCAAGTATCTTTTCCTTAGACCATGAGATTGTGCAACTCCCGGATACCGTAGGAATACTTTGGGTGTACCAAACGTCACAACGTAACTGGGTGGCTATAAAGGTGCACTACAGGTATTTCCGAGAGTGTCTGTTGGGTCGGCACGAATCGAGACTGGGATTTGTCACTCTGTGTGACGGAGAGGTATCTCTGGGCCCACTCGGTAGGACATCATCATAATGTGCACAATGTGATCAAAGAGTTGATCACGGGATGATGTGCTATGGAACGAGTAAGGAGACTTGCCGGTAACGAGATTGAACAAGGTATCGGGATACCGACGATCGAATCCCGGGCAAGTACAATACCGCTAGAAAAAGGGAATTGAATATGGGATCAATTGACTCCTCGACATCGTGGTTCATCCGATGAGATCATCGTGGAACATGTGGGAGCCAACATGGGTATCCAGATCCCGCTGTTGGTTATTGACCGGAGAACGTCTCGGTCATGTCTGCATGGTTCCCGAACCCATAGGGTCTACACACTTAAGGTTCGATGACGCTAGGGTTATAAAGGAAGTTTGTATGTGGTTACTGAATGTTGTTCGGAGTCCCGGATGAGATCCCGGATGTCACGAGGAGTTCCGGAATGCTCCGGAGGTAAATATTTATATACGGGAAGTCCTGTTTTGATCACCGGAAAAGTTTCGGGTTTTATCGGTAACGTACCGGGACCACCGGGAGGGTCCCGGGGGTCCACCAAGTGGGGCCACCATCCCCGGAGGGCTGCATGGGCCAAGTGTGGGAGGGGACCAGCCCCAGGTGGGCTGGTGCGCCCCCCCCCCCCCCCACACAAGGGCCCAAGGCGCCTAGGGTTGGGGGAGGGGCGCACCCACCTAACTTGGGGGGGCAAGTTTCCCCTCCCCCCCCCTTTGGCCGCCACCCTAGATGGGATTGGGGCTGCTGCACCCCTTGGGGTGGAAACCCTAGAGGGGGCGCACCCCCCTCCCTCTCCCCTATATATAGTTGAGGTCTTGAGGGCTGCCAACAGATGAGTTTTGACCTCTCCCTAGCGCAGCTCTACCTCTCTCCCTTCTCCTCTCCCGCGGTGCTTGGCGAAGCCCTGCAGGATTGCCACGCTCCTCCATCACCACCACGCCGTTGTGCTGCTGCTGGATGGAGTCTTCCTCAACCTCTCCCTCTCTCCTTGCTGGATCAAGGCATGGGAGACGTCACCGGGCTATACGTCTGTTGAACGCGGAGGTGCCATCCGTTCGGCACTAGGATCTCCGGTATTTGGATCACGACGAGTACGACTCCTTCAACCCCGTTCTCTTGAACGCTTCCGCTTAGTGATCTACAAGGGTATGTAGATGCACTCTCCTTCCCCTTGTTGTTGGTTTCTCCATAGATAGATCTTGGTGACATGTAGGAAAATTTTGAATTTCTGCTACGTTCCCCAACATTATTAGCTACATGGGTCTGGCCCAACAATTCAGCCTTATTGATTTCTTTGCGTGGCCCTTTTAACAGCAGATTTTCGTTTTGATCATGTATTTTCTGGGCCATTTCTTTGTTGGGCCTCTCATGTTTTTTATATGTATCATGGGTCCACTTCAGATGGATCCCAGTTATCATGTTCTCATAAGTTGGTCCAAGTTGTCAGGTTCTAGCAAGTGGGTCCGACTTGTCAGGGTCATATTCCTCATTTCATTTTGACAGTAAATAAATAACCAATATTTAAATTGGCACTGACAAAAAACACATATAATACTTCAAATAACAACAGCCAGATTCAGTATAGAGCCAGATTCTGTATGGAGCTCCTGCTCTACAAATAACATGCAATACAATGGTGCTCCTGCTCTACAAATAACTCTACAAGTGGAGTAACTAATTTACAAGCTCTACAAGCACTATATTCTTCAAGATGGAGCTCCTCGTTAGAATTACAAACAGGCACATGCACCTGCTCTTGCTCTTGCTCATAGTCAGGACGCCCTGTTACATGAATCAGCAAAGAAGAATCAGGAAACTGGAGCAAATATATTATGAAGAGACCATTCAATAAAAAGGACAAGTTCTTCAGAATGATAACACAAATTCAACTAGTGCAATGCTTTTAGAAGTCACAAAAAATAACAATTACTACATGGCAGATGATCACGAAGAGTATAAACACATCTTAAATCTTACTTGTAAAAAGAGAATACATGCCTATCTCCAGCAATGTTATTATTATATAGAAAAAATCGTAAACGGATCCCACAATAGTACAGTACAAGTGTGGGTAGAATTCAAAAGGTACAACTACAAGTTAATAGATCAATAAAATACGGGACTTTTGCCAGTGCTTGGTATTGAAGCCTGCAATCAATATACTGTCATAACATTGCAGGAGTGCAAAACATAGATCTGGCATAGTTTACAACATAACAAACAAACTCCGACTAATATGGGTGAGACAACCTAAATGAACCAGCTAACCGATAATCATTACTACAAATCAATAATCAATACTGACAACAGAACACAATAAGATTCTACAACAAATCTCGTACAAACATAAGGTGCAGCATGGCACCAGATCTGCGGCAAGAAACACTTGGAGATCTAACAATTCACCCACGAGAACGGTCCACAAAATAGCTACAGGCAAGAGGGGGAATTGGGGAGCGGGCAAACCTGAATCCCGGCACGGGACGAGCGGGACACAGGCGCCTTCTTCTTGTCCTTGTCCTTCTCGGCGGCGCCCTTGGCCGTTGTTGTCTTCGCCGCAAGCAGCCCCTTGCCTTCCTTCCCGGCCATCTCCCTTCGCAGCAGAGCCCCCTACATGCACACCCAACGAAACCATCAGCAAAACCAAGCAAGCAAAAGAGATTTCAAGCGACAACGCTGGGGATCCCATGCCTCACCTGGCTTCCTCTCGCCTCTCGGTCTTACAAGCGACAGAACTGGCCACCGGCGGGCAGGGCGGGAGGCGCCGAAGTTGAGGAAGAAACCCCGCTAAACACCACATGGCCGTCACCTGCATGCGTGAGGAAACCCAATCAGGGAACCATGCCAATGTATCCATGTTATAAAACAAAAAAGGAAAAGAACATAAAACAGTACAGAGTTTTGTTGTAGATTGTGAAATGTTTTCTTCTCAAATTTCCAATTTTGTAGATTGTGAATTGTTTAATCTAACAATCATGTTGGCATAGGATGGATTTTGGACTTTGCAATATTTAGTGAATGAAACTATGAACTGTTTAGCGTTATCCTTTGTAGATAAAAACTTAATTAGATTGTTGTTGTGCAAAGGTTGTTCATGTGCAGAGCTCTGAAAATACAAAAAAATGCAGATTATTGTGCAGAGCAATAAGGATGCACATCTGGATTGGTAATCCCATTAAAACTTTATTCTCTAGGAATGGAATTGAAACGTGAACCATGCAGCTACTCTGAAACTGCAAAGGCTATTATTGCGCAGAGCTCTGAAAATACAAAAAGAAATGCAGATTGTTTCTTTCAGAGCCTGCTCTGTTCCGTGCAATGCATCCTGCAGAAATTAGGAAAAGAAAACGTACAGCAGCCTCGGCTACTACATGTAGGGCAGATTTCTGCCACACAAGCAAACACATATATATATGCAGAAAACGCAAGAGATTGATTATTCTCCAAGAAGGAAGACATACTCTGTAGATGGGGAAGCTAGCATAGCACCCCAATAATTCAATAATTCAGGGGTGTAATTCAATCCAAAATGGAGGAGGAAGTGGATGCAGGAGGGAGGACGAAGGAGGGACGAGTGGACCTTGAGGTCGGCCGAGAAGGAGCAGGTCCAGCCGCAGGGGTTGGGGTCTGGCCACGGCGTTGAAGCTGCAGCAACGCCTCACCTGTGCTACGGGAAACCAGATCAGCCAAGGAGAGGGATTTAGGGGTGGAAGTGGGACTGGCAGTGGGAGGGAGAGGCGGTACCGTCAGGGGCGGACGCGGGGGAGCGGAGGATAGCCACGGCGCACCAAGGCTGACTCCTCGCCCGACGCGCGACTGTGGAGAAGCCTTGACAACGGCGCGGAGAAGAAGCACGGTCCTCTCCCGGCTGTGGTCGCCGCCATGGCCTGCTTGAACTCCCTCTCATCTCCTGATGACGGGAGGAGAGGAGGGACTCACACCACCCTCGTCGAGGCCGTGGCCGGGCGGCTAGGGTTTCCAGCGTGAGGGAGGGCGGATCTGACCGCAGCTCGAGTGGAGCGCGTCCAAGGAGAGAAGGGGAGGGGAGGGGACGGGGCGTCGGTTGTGGAGACCGGGGTTTGGGGAGAGAGGACGGAGGAGCTCGGCGGCGGTGGCGGCGGCGGAATCATGGAGCAGAGGATGAGGAACAGAGGAAGACACAAGAGAACTTGGTTGTATGTGGGATTTTGCACCGAGAGTTGCCGTGCAGGGAGAGGACTGGATCTCCGACGCTGATGCGGGAACGCCGGTGCGGATCTGGTCATGGCAAAGAAGGAGAAGGCCGAGTCGATCTGGGGCCTAGTAGGAAGACAAGAGGACGGGAGGGGAGGCGAGGGGGCGCCGGTGGCGAGGGAGAGGGAGAGTGGGAGGAGGTCGCCGGTCGGTTGTGGTTGGTTGGGGAGACGAAGGCGGCGGCGGTGGGTTTCGTTTCAGGGGAGACTGACGGGGACTCTGACTTGGATTGGATCTGGGAGGGAGAAGGCAGCGACGGCGATTGGGAGAAGGGGGCTAGGGTTTCGTGTGTGGATGACAGGGATTCGGGAGGGGTGAGAGCGGCGAGGGAGGTGTGGGCTGCCGTTGGATCCAGGTGCATCCGACGGTGCTTAAGGCATGATCCGCGTGAGCTGATTATAGACCAATCAGAACAGAGTATCCCCTTTGATGATGTTAAGACCATTTAAATTGGTCATAATTGATGTTAAGACCATTTAAATTGGTCATAATTAATTGAAAATAAGATTTTTAATATGTCTGCTACTTGGCGACCTAAGAAATTTATAAAAATATAGAAATAAAAAACCTTCGCATTGTGTCACCAAGTGTGACCTACTTTTCAATAAAAATAACAAACTTTGAATATTGTTAATATCATTAAAAAAAGTGTTCTAAGATATGAGTTTTTTGTAAGAGACTCATTTTTCGAGTGTCCAAAATGATATTTTTTATAAAGAACCTAGCAAATATTTATTGCAAATTTGGAGCACATCAATTTTATAATTCACAATCATAGCACATGTGGAGCACATCAAATACTTTTTCAAGCTTATGTAGTTGTGTTTTTCTATTTATTTCTCTTGTGTTTTTTGCACAGGGGTGCATTTTGGAATGGCATAGTTTGTTCAAATGATCTCATATTGTGCACAAGGGTGCATATTGGAATTCCAAACAATGTTGCCTAAGGAAGTTTTCACTTTCATTGCACAAAAGAGCCATTTTCCATTTCTCGAGTGCCCTAAATGAGGTTTTTTTGTGAAGGACCTACCAAATAATTCTTGCAAATTTGCACCAAATCATTTTTCTAAAATACTAGGACATATTTAATGCACAATTGACCAAATGGTTGGGTGTAAAAAGTTTTGATCCACCTCTGGTGAAAAGGAGAAATTCCCGCCGATTCAGTTGGAAGCGCGTCAAATTTGAACTGTAGCTGCCTCATAGTTTGCTCTTTATTTTTTCCAAAAATCATTTCTAGGTACATAAGTATCTATTTAATCACAGAAACACCAAAAAAATTCCAAGATTCAACCACTAGCTAGGAACGGTCAAGCCCGCCGTTTTGACCGCATTTTGAAACGGGCATAAAAAATTCAAAAAAAATCAAAAAATTGTAAAACCTTAGCATTGTGTCATTATATGTGACCAAGTTTCCAGGAAAAAAAATAAACTTGTAATACGGAAATTATTTTAGAAAAGTGTTCTCAGAAATGAGCTGTCATGAGTGAAGATTCATGGCTTTCCAGCCAAATGATCAATCTTATGGCCACATTCATGGCATAGTTTGTTTAAATGATCTCATATTGTGCACAAGGATGCATCTTGGAATTCCAAACAATGTTGCCTAAGGGAGTTTTCACATTCATTGCACAAAAGAGCCATTTTCCATTTTTCGAGTGCCCTAAATGAGGTTTTTTTGTGAAGGACCTACCAAATAATTCTTGCAAAATTGGACCAAATCATTTTTCTAAAATACTAGGACATATTTAATGCACAATTGACAAAATGGTTGGGTGTAAAAAGTTTTGATCCACCTCTGGTGAAAAAGACGATTCAGCTAGAAGCGGGTCAAATTTGAACTACAGCTGCCTCATAGTTTGCTCTTTATTTTTTTCAAAAATCATTTCTAGGTACATAAGTATCTATTTAATTAGAGAAATACCAAAAAAATTCCAAGATTCAACCACTAGCTAGGAATGGTCAAGCCCGGCGTTTTGACCGCATTTTGAAACGGGCATAAAAAATTCAAAAAAAATCAAAAAAATTGGAAAACCTTCGCATTGTGTCATTATATGTGACCAAGTTTCCAGGAAAAATAATAAACTTGTAATACGGAAATTAATTTAGAAAAGTGTTCTCAGAAATGAGCTGTCATGAGTGAATGGCTTTCAAGCCAAATGATTAATCTTATGGCCACATTCATGGCATAGTTTGTTCAAATGATCTCATATTGTGCACAAGGATGCATCTTGAAATTCCAAACAATGTTGCCTAAGGGAGTTTTCACTTTCATTGCACAAAAGAGCCATTTTCCATTTTTTGAGTGCCCTAAATGAGGTTTTTTTGTGAAGGACCTACCAAATAATTCTTGCAAAATTGGACCAAATCATTTTTCTAAAATACTAGGACATATTTAATGCACAATTGACCAAATGGTTGGGTGTAAAAAGTTTTGATCCACCTCTCGTGAAAAAGACAAATTCTCGCCGATTCAGGTGGAAGCGGGTCAAATTTGAACTGCAGCTGCCTCATAGTTTGCTCTTTATTTTTTCCAAAAATCATTTCTAGGTACATAAGTATCTATTTTATTAGAGAAACACCAAAAAAATTCCAAGATTCAACCACTAGCTAGGAACGGTCAAGCCCGCGATTTTGACCGCATTTTGAAACGGGCATAAAAAATTCAAAAAAAATCAAAAAATTGGAAAACCTTCGCATTGTGTCATTATATGTGGCCAAGTTCCCAGAAAAAATAATAAACTTGTAATACGGCAATTCTTTTAAAAAAGTGTTCTCAGAAATGAGCTATCATGCGTGAAGATTCATGGCTATCAAGCCAAATGATCAATCCTATGGCCACATTCATGGCATAGTTTTTTTAAATGACCTCATATCGTGCACAAGGGTGCATCTTGGAATGACAAACAATGTTGCCTAAGGAAGTTTTCATTTTCTTTGAACGAAAAATTCATTTTCCATTTTTCCGAGTGCCTGAAATGAGTTTTTTTAAGGACCTACCATATATTTGTTGCAAAATTGGACCTAATCAATTTTATAAAATACTAGGCCATATATAATTCACAATTGACAAAATGGTTGGGTGTCAAAAGTTTTGATCCACCTCTGGTGAAAAAGACAAATTCCCGCTGATTCAGTAGATAGCGGGTCAAATTTGAACTGCAGCTGCCTCATAGTTTGCTATTTATTTTTTCCAAAAATCATTTCTAGTTACATAAGTACCTATTTAATCATAAATACATGGTTTGGTGGCGATACGTCGAGGTTTGGGCGGTGGCCGAGGGCCCCAACTCTAGAGCGCGTAAACTCGCATGCCCGTCGTGTGGTCACCGCGTGACCGTGGCGTTGCCATGTGTTCTGGGTGGCCTAGGCATGTCTAGTGGGTTGGGCACTCCCCATGTAGGTGCTAGGAAGAAAATCACAACATAAGATTCTCACGAGGAGACCGATCAATGCTCAAACATGAATAAGAAGCCAAGTGTTTGATTAGCGGTACGGGAAATGCACATGGCTAATGGGCGTGAGTTTTGGCTGAGGATGATCAGTTACTAAGAAGACCGTCTTCACAAATTTTCAGCTCAAAAGGAGGAGCCTAGGTGGTACTTGCTTTGCAAAGTACCACACTGGACATAAATACGAACGTTGAAGCTGGGCTCAAAATAATGAATGGATTGAGTTGGCATTTGGTGGAGGATGGTTATTTGGGTAGAGGAAAGCACTGTAGAAAATGGATACCATTTGGACATGCCAAAATGGTACTTCCTTCACAAAGTGCTGCTCTGAACAGAATAGAAAAATGAATATTGTTGAGTTATTTTTGAACTAGGCAAGGAAGGTTTTTGACATATTTGATGAAGATATTATCCAAAATTTATGAGATTTTTTTGGGAATTTTCAGAATAACAGAAATATAGGTTGCTTCACAACCTAGGGCAAAAATTGACACATGGACATGCCACATAGGGAAAACTGATGAGATGGCGCCTAGTCATCACAATCCACCACAATCTACAAGGCTATGACCATCTATAGTGGTCATTAACAGCTACAAATAAGGCAACGGACCTGCACTGTTTGCTTTCTGACCATTTCATGTAAGAAAATTATGACCTTTTTGACCAAAATGGTCGCAATGGTTTAGGGTTTGGAGCCCCCCGAACAGCTTTTGACCAATTGGTCTCAAATGGTCATAGATCTATGACCAATTCTTCCAGGGTCACTGATAGAAGGTCACTAGTTGACATATTTCTTGTAGTGGGTCTAGGGTGTTATTCGGCACCGAGAGGGTGAATAACTGCTTCTCCACGGTGAATAACTGCTTCTCCGTGTTAGTGCATGTCATCACGAGATGACAGACCAAGTCTACGCCCGTTCTTCGAGATAGTCTATGGGTATCGATTGGCAATGTGTCTGGTTTGTGCAGGAAGTGCGGGTCCTGTTGCCCCGTTGGCCTCGAAACTTCTTGTGCTCTCAAAGGAGGCCATCACATGTATATGCATGGGCTATCCGGTGTCCCCGGTGGTCTAGGAAGTTGACCGGCACCGAGAGAGGGGGTAGGCCACGGTCAACAACTGCTTCTTCTCATGTTTTTTTACTTTACACTCTTTAAAGTTGAGTTTTAAAAAAACATCAAAAGTCATTTAATTTATAATATTTGGTCGTAAAGCATATTAAATATGAGATACAAAAAAGGTAGTGCAAAAAAAGACAAAAAGAGAAGGGGAAAAAAATTAGAGCAGTGGTTACCGAGAGTCGATTCTCGGCTCTCAGTAATTGCCACCTTTTCCGAGAGCGGCTCTCGGTAAACCATCCACCTAGATCTCTTTCCTTCTTGTGCATTCTCGATAATATGTATTATACTTTTTTTGTTGCTTTCTTTAATGCTTGGCAAACAACCTTAGCACATCATAATTACCGTCTTGTGTTTTCTTCTTTGGATGAGCCTCGTCCGGTTCTAGAGACCGGCACCCCTCCGGTGGCCCTGGCGGTCTAGGGCATTGTTCGACACCTAAAGGCGGTAGGCCATGGGGAATAACTGCTTCTTCGTGTTAGTGCATGTCATCGCGAGATAACAGACCAAGTCTAGGACTGTTCTGTCACGGGATCGCCCACCGAAGACTCTGTCTCGGGGACAAACGCAGCCCGTCCTCGATGTTCCCGCCCGTGTGTGTGGTTTGTGAGGCACGTACCATGTCAAGGATGTGCATTGCTTATTCATATAGCACACCACCACTGCATGCATATGCATGGGCCACGCGCATGTATGGGTGCCCTCCCCCCTCGGGCGGTCTCCATATTGAGCACCCATCCGGTGGCCCCGGCGATCCATGGCGTTATTCGGCATCGAGAGGGTGTAGTCCATGGTGAATAACTGCTACTCCATGTTAGTGCATGTCATCGCGAGATGACAGACCAAGTATAGGCTCGTTCTGTCACGGGATCACCCACCGAAGATTCTGTCTCGGGAACGGACGCAGCCGGTCCTTGACGTTCCCGCCCGTGTGTGTGGTTTGTGAGCCACGTTCCACGTCAAGGATGTGCGTTGCTTATTCAAATAGCACACCACCCCTGCATGCATATACATGGGCCACACACATGTACGGGTGCCCTCCCCCCCCTTGGGCGCTCTCCATATCGAGCACCCATCCGGTGGCCCCGGCGGTCTAGGGCGTTATTCGGCACCGAGAGGGTGTAGTCCATGGTGAATAGCTTCTTCTCCGTGTTAGTGCATGTCATCGCGAGATGACACACCAAGTCTAGGCCAAAGCCACAGCAAGATCCCATCCGTGTAGACCCGACGCGTTCGTTTCCCCCCTCCAAGTGCCGGCTGTGAGGGGGGCCACACCCCGGAGAGGCGTGCCACCTCTTCGGACATTCCACAACACCGTGCAACATGTATGAGGGCCCGGTTTGATGCTCCGGTGGCATTGCTACCCCCCAGGGCCCCTGTCCCACCTAACCCTGTCGCATTTGACCACGGGATCTAGCCCTTTGACTTTGCACGGACGGGATTTGACCAGTGGAACTCTCCACCAGGTTGTGTTAGGTCAGCCCATAGGAACACTTTGGAGCAACATCCGGGCCAAAGCCACAGCAAGACCCCATCCATGTAGTCCCGATGCGTCTGTTTCCCCCCTCCAGGTGTCGGCGGCGGCGCCGTCCGTGAGGGGGGGCACACCCCGGAGACGCGGGCCGGGCGTTTGCAACCGCCACAACACTTCCAGACTTGTGAGAGGCCGCCTACGCAAGATTTGGCGGCATGTGCTAGCCCCTCGGAGGCCGCCGACCACAGTCGTAGACACACGAAGAGCAATCCGCGGAGAGGGAAGTGTTCAGATACTTCCTTAAAGTTCTCTCTCGGTGCTAGTCTAGAAAGTTGATCGGCACCGAGAGAGGGGGTAGGCCATGGTCAACAACTTCTTCTTCTCATGTTTTTTACTTTACACACTCTTTAAAGTTGAGTTTTGAAAATAATCATCAAAAATCATTTAATTTATAATCTTTGGTCGTAAAAGCATATGAAATATGAGATACAAAAAAGATAGTGCAAAAAAAAGACAAAAAGAGAAGGGAAAACAATTAGAGCAGTCATTACCGAGAGTCGATTCTCGACTCTCGGTAATTGCCACCTTTTTCGAGAGTGGCTCTCGGTAAACCATCCACCTAGATCTCTTTCCTTCTTGTGCATTCTCGATAATATGTATTATACTTTTTTTTGTTTTCTTTCATGCTTAGCAAAAAATCTTAGCACATCATAATTACCGTCTTGTGTTTTCTTCTTCGGATGAGCCTCGTACGGTTCTAGAGACCGGCACCCCTCCGGTGGCCCCAACGGTCTAGGGCACTGTTCGACACCTAGAGGGGGTAGGCCACGGGGAATAACTGCTTCTTCGTGTTAGTGCATGTCACCGCGAGATAACAGACCAAGTCTAGGCCCGTTCTGTCACCGGATCACCCACCGAAGACTCTGTCTCAGGGACGAACGCAGCCGGTCCTCGACGTTCCCGCCCATGTGTGTGGTTTGTGAGGCACGTGCCATGTAAAGGACGTGCGTTGCTTATTCATATAGCACACCACCCCTGCATGCATATGCATGGGCCACGCGCATGTACGGGTTCCCTCCCCTCCCCCTCGGGCGTCTCCATATCGAGCACCCATCCGGTGGCCCTGGCAGTCTAGGGCGTTATTCGGCACCGAGAGGGTGTAGTCCATGGTGAATAACTGCTTCTCCGTGTTAGTGCATGTCATCGCGAGATGACAGACCAAGTATAGGCCCGTTCTTCGAGATAGTCTATGGGTATCGAGAGGGAATGTGTCCGGTTTGTGCAGGAAGTGCGGGTCATGTTGCCCCATTGGCCTCGAAACTTCTTGTGCTCTCAAAAGAGGCCATCACATGTATATGCATGAGCTATCCGGTGGCCCCGGTGGTCTAGGAAGTTGACCGGCACTGAGAGAGGGGGTAGGGCACGGTCAACAACTGCTTCTTCTCATGTTTTTTACTTTACACACTCTTTAAAGTTGAGTTTTGAAAAAAAACATCAAAAGTCATTTAGTTTATAATCTTTGGTCGTAAATGCATATGAAATATGAGATACAAAAAAGATAGTGCAAAAAAAGACAAAAGGAGAAGGGGGAAAAATTAGAGCAGTGGTTACCGGGAGTCGATTCTCGGCTCTCGGTAATTGCCACCTTTTCTGAGAGTGGCTCTCGGTAAACCATCCACCTAGATCTCTTTCCTTCTTGTGCATTCTCGATTATATGTATTGTACTTTTTGTTGTTTTCTTTCATGCTTGGCAAACAACCTTAGCACATCATAATTACCATCTTGTGTTTTCTTCTTCGGATGAGCCTCGTCCGGTTCTAGTGACCGGCACCCCTCCGGTGGCCCCGGCGGTCTAGGGCGTTGTTCGATACCTAGAGGGGGTAGGCCACAGGGAATAACTGCTTCTTCGAATTAGTGCATGTCATCGCGAGATAACAGACCAAGTCTAGGCCCGTTCTGTCACGGGATCACCCACCGAAGACTCTGTCTCGGGGACGAACGCAGCCGGTCCTCGATGTTCCCGCCCGTGTGTGTGGTTTGTAGGCACGTGCCACGTCAAGGATGTGCGTTGCTTATTCAAAAAGCACACCACCCCTGCATGCATATGCATGGGCCACGCGCATGTACGGGTGCCCTCCCCCCCTCGGGCGGTCTCCATATCGAGCACCCATCCGGTGGCCCCGGCGGTCTAGGGCGTTATTCGGCACCTAGAGGGCGTAGTCCATGGTGAATAACTGCTACTCCGTGTTAGTGCATGTCATCATGAGAAGACAGACCAAGTATAGGCTCGTTCTATCACGGGATCACCCACCGAAGATTCTATCTCGGGAACGGACGCAGTCGGTCCTTGATGTTCCCGCCCGTGTGTGTGGTTTGTGAGGCACGTGCCATGTCAAGGACGTGTGTTGCTTATTCAAATAGCACACCACCCCTGCATGCATATACATGGGCCACGCGCATGTACGGGTGCCCTCCCTCCCCCCGGGCGGTCTCCATATCAAGCACCCATCCGGTGGCCCCGACAGTCTAGAGCGTTATTCGGCACCGAGAGGGTGTAGTCCATGCTGAATAACTGCTTCTCTGTGTTAGTGCATGTCATCGCGAGATGACAGACCAAGTCTAGGCCAAAGCCACAGCAAGATCCCATCCGTGTAGACCCGACGCGTCCGTTTCCCCCCTCCAGGTGCCGGCCGTGAGGGGGGCCACACCCCGGAGAGGCGTGCCGCCTCTTCGGACATGCCACCACACCGTACGGCATGTATGAGGGCCCGCTGCAATGCTCCGGTGGCATTGCTACCCCCCAGGGCCCCCATCCCGCCTAACCCTATAGCGTTTGACCCCGAGATTTAGCCCTTTGACTTTGCACGGACGGGCTTTGATCAGTGGAACTCTCCACCCGGTTGTGTTAGGTCAGCCCATAGGAACCCTTTGGAGCAACATCCGGGCCAAGCCACAGCAAGACCCCATCCGTGTAGACCCGACATGTCTGTTTCCCCGCTCCAGGTGCCGGCGGCGGCGCCGTCTGTGAGGGGGGCACACCCAGGAGACGTGGGTCGGGCGTTTGCAACCACCACAGCATTTCCAGACTTGTGAGAGGCCGCCTATGCAAGATTTGGCGGCATGTGCTAGCCCCCGGAGGCCGCCGGCCACAGTCGTAGACACGCGAAGAGCAATCCGCGGAGAGGGAAGTGTTCAGATACTTCCTTAAAGTTCTCTCTCAGTGCCTGTCTAGAAAGTTGACCGGCACCGAGAGAGGGGGTAGGCCACGGTCAACAACTTCTTCTTCTCATGTTTTTTACTTTACACACTCTTTAAACTTGAGTTTTGAAAAAATCATCAGAAGTCATTTAATTTATAATCTTTGGTCATAAAAGCATATGAAATATGAGATGCAAAAAAGATAGTGCAAAAAAAAGACAAAAAGAGAAGGGAAAAAATTAGAGCAGTCATTACCGAGAGTCCATTCTCGGCTGTCGGTAATCGCCACCTTTTCCGAGAGCGGCTCTCGGTAAACCATCCACCTATATCTCTTTCCTTCTTGTGCATTCTCGATAATATGTATTATACTTTTTTTTGTTTTCTTTCATGCTTGGCAAACAACCTTAGCACATCATAATTATCGTCTTGTGTTTTCTTCTTCGGATGAGCCTCGTCCGGTTCTAGAGACTGGCACCCCTCCGGTGGCCCTGGCGGTCTAGGGCGTTCTTCGGCACCTATAAGGGGTAGGCCACGGGGAATAACTGCATCTTCGTGTTAGTGCATGTCATCGCGAGATAACAGACCAAGTCTAGGCTCGTTCTGTCATGGGATCGCCCACCGAAGACTCTGTCTCGGGGACAAACACAGACGGTCCTCGATGTTCCCGCCCGTGTGTGTGGTTTGTGAGGCACGTGCCATGTCAAGGACGTGCGTTGCTTATTTGTATAGCACACCACCCCTGCATGCATATGCATGGGCCATGCGCATCTACGGGTGCCCCCCCCCTCGGGCGGTCTCCATATCGAGCACCCATCCGGTGGCCCCGATGGTCTAGGGCGTTATTCGGCACCGAGAGGGTGTACTCCATGGTGAATAACTGCTTCTCTGTGTTAGTGCATGTCATCGCAAGATGACAGGCCAAGTCTAGGCTCGTTCTGTCACGAGATCACCCACCGAAGATTCTGTCTCGGGAACGGACACAGCCGGTCCTCGACGTTCCCGCCTGTGTGTGTGGTTTGTGAGGCACGTGTCACGTCAAGGATGTGCATTGCTTATTCAAATATCACACCACCCCTGCATGCATATGCATGGGCCACACGCATGTACGGGTGCCCTCCCCCCTCCCCCCGAGCGATCTCCATACCGAGCACCCATCCGGTGGCCCCGGCGGTCTAGGGCGTTATTCGGCACCGAGAGGGTGGAGTCCACGGTGAATAACTGCTTCTCCGTGTGAGTGCATGTCATCGCGAGATGACATACCAAGTCTAGGCCCGTTCTTTGAAATAGTCTATGGGTATCGAGAAAGAATGTGTCCAGTTTGTGCAGGAAGTGCGGGTCCTGTTGCCCCGTTGGCCTCGAAACTTCTTGTGCTCTCAAAGGATGCCATCACATGTATATGCATGGGCTATCCGGTGGCCCCGGTGGTCTAGGAAGTTGACCAGCACCGATAGAGGGGGTAGGCCACGGTCAACAACTGCTTCTTCTCATGTTTTTTACTTTACACTCTTTAAAGTTGAGTTTTGAAAAAAATCATCCAAAGTCATTTAATTTATAATCTTTAGTCGTAAAAGCATATAAAAATATGAGATACAAAAAATATAGTGCAAAAAAAGACAAAAAGAGAAGGGAAAAAAATTAGAGTCGTGGTTACCGAGAGTCGATTCTCGGCTCTCGCTAATTGCCACCTTTTCCGAGAGCGGCTCTCGGTAAACCATCCACCTAGATCTCTTTCCTTCTTGTGCATTCTCAATAATATGTATTATACTTTTTTTGTTGTTTTCTTTCATGCTTGGCAAACAACCTTAGCACATCATAATTACCGTCTTATGTTTTCTTCTTCGGATGAGCCTCGTCCGATTCTAGAGACCGGCACCCCTCCGGTGGCCCCGGTGGTCTAGGGCGTTGTTCGGCACCTAGAGGGGGTAGGCCACGGGGAATAACTACTTCTTCGTGTTAGTGCATGTCATCGCGAGATAACATACCAAGTCTAGGCCCGTTCTGTCACGGGATCACCCACCGAAGACTCTGTCTCGGGGACGAATGCAGCCGGTCCTCGACGTTCCCGCCCGTGTGTGTGGTTTGTGAGGCACGTGCCACGTCAAGGACATGCGTTGCTTATTCAAATAGCACACCACCCCTGCATGCATATGCATGGGCCACGCACATGTACGGGTGCCTTCCCGCCTCCCCCTCGGGCGGTCTCCATATCGAGCACCCATCCGGTGGCCCGGTGTTCTAGGGCGTTATTCGACTCCGAGAGGGTGTAGTCCACGGTGAATAACTGCTACTCCGTGTTAGTGCATGTCATCGCGAGATGACAGACCAAGTATAGGCTCATTCCTTCACGGGATCACCCACCGAAGATTCTGTCTCGGGAACGGACACAGCCGGTCCTTGACGTTCCCGCCCGTGTGTGTGGTTTGTGAGGCACGTGCCACGTCAAGGACGTGCGTTGCTTATTCAAATAGCACACCACCCCTGCATGCATATGCATGGGCCACGCACATGTACGGGTGCCCTCCCCCCCCCCTCTCGGGAACAAATTTGGACTAAAATTATTGAAAAAAGAGAGTTGTCCTGATTTGCCGGCGAGATGGAGATAGAGGGGAGGGATGAGTGATGGAGATGGACGGAAGAAATCAAGGGTGAATGTTGTGTGTTTTAAGAGGACAGGAGAGGAAGAGGCGTGTGGAGAAGTGCAGAGAACGCGATGAGTGTGGGCAGGGCACACGAGCAGCTGAGTGTGAAGATGAAAAAGTGAGAACGGGATGCGAGGTGTCACATGGTTGGCTTCGTCTTATTCGGAAAATAAAAAAATAGTTGCTTTTGTGGTAAATGACGTGGGGTTGTGAGGACCAAAACTTGATGATGTGGAAGGACTGATGATGTGGACATGTTGCATGTTTAGATAAATAGGTTAGTGGGGATGAATCTCTTAGGTATATAGGATGTGAGATAAAAAAGATAGTGCAAAACAAAAACAAAAGGAGAAGGGGAAAAAATTAGAGCAGTGGTTGCCGAGGGTCGACTCTCGGCTATCGGTAATGGGCACCTTTTCCGAGTGCGGCTCTCGGTAAAGCATCTAACCTAGATCTTAACCTTTCCCCTTTTGTTTGTATCTTCATTCACCTCGTCTCTTCCCTGCGCCACCGCCGCCGCCGACGCCGAAATCGCCACCGCCACCGCCGCCACCCCCTGCGGCCGCCGCCACCTCCTGCGGCCGCCACCACCTCCTACGGCCACCGCCACCCCCTCCTCCACCGCCCTCCACCGCCACCAACTGCGGCCACCCCCTCCTCCATCGCCACCCCCTGCAGCCGCCGCCACCCCCTCCTCCATCGCCCCCAACTGCGGCCGCCGCCGCCCCCTCCTCCACCGCCACGCCCTCCTCTGGCGCCATCCCCTCCTCCGGCGCCCTCCACCACCACCAATTGTGGCCGCAACCCCTCCTCCACCGCTCCCCACTGCGTCCATCGCCACCCCCTCCCCCACCGCCCCCAACTGCGGCCACCTCCCCCAAGCTTCATGGCCGGCAGCCGGCGCGGCGGTTCTTCGATGCGGCCCAAGGACGGCCACTGCAGCAGAGCTTCTCCAGCAGCGCGGCAGCTGGAGATGCCCTCAGGTTAGTATCACATTCTATGCCTAGAGTAGGATATTTTGCACAAATGTAGGAAATATGCACAAATGTGATTAAAAGTAGTAGATGAAGATGTTCCTGTTTAGTAATGCCTAGAGTAGTATGGAAGTTTAGAAGTTTGGAGTAATGCCTAGAGTAGAATGCTTTGGTTTTGACTCCTATGTTTGACTAGTTTAGTTTTAGTTAAACCGAATGAGTGCTCGAAGGATCAATACTAGTGCTTGTGCTTTTTTTAGATAAATACTAGAGTAGATCAATGAAACTATATACTTGTGCTTATTTCCTTGTCAGTGGTGAACTCGGATCTTTGGTTGCCTTTGCTTTTTTAATAAAAAGTTGGGGCAGGGGGCAACCCCTTTCGTTCCAAAAAAAATCCTTGTCAGTGCTATGGCATTAGTAAACGGAACTATATATCCAAGACTTGATTGAGCTATTTGTGTTATTTTTTGCCATATATGATATGACACTTAGATTAGGAAGATTTTGCTTTGGAACTGAGAGTAACCATATATATTTTGTTTTTCAGATTCTGATGAGAGCACTCGTAATAAGTACCAGAGAGTCCCGATTGGTAGGGCCGAGTCGTCCGCCTCCCGTTAGGCCACAACTGAGGCATCATCATCATCGGATGGCGATGTCAGAGTGGACTTAGATCCGCTCGCCACCGAGTCGGGCGACATGGAGGCCTCAGACGGCTCGGGGTCTACCTCAAGCAACATTTCCAAGAGGAAGAAATCCGGGCATGGTCCGGGGAAGGTCCCGGAACCAACTGCTGCCAGCAACCGTCCTGTCATTTGCCCGATAGGAGAGGGGTAAGCAAGCATTTCATTTGCATCATATTTTGGACGCCATAGCTTTGACACTCACATATGCTTGTCTTTTATATCATGCAGTCAGTGGGAATTTATCCCGACACAACCTAAGAGGGCACACCCACCGAACCACGTCATCGGCTCCCTCTTGAGGAAGCACTTCCCTGGATTGTCCAAGACGGGTGATGAAGATCCGCTGTCGCCAGGTTTAACCTGGGAGCATTACCTACACAACAAGGATGAGCACGATGTCACCATGGCCACTCGGGTCATCAGTGCTTTTTTTGTAAGTATCTTAGCTCCGACCACTGCATTTTTTCATATCCAAATCCTTGCTTGCGTGGATGGTGAGAAGATGCCATATGCTTTCTTGTAGCAAACATTTTCTTGCATGGATGGTGAGAAGCAGAAGGCGATCAAAGGCATCGTGAAATCTGCCCGAAAGATACTCTCTGACACCAAGCACACGCTGCGGTACAAAGCCGTGATGCAGTGTCGGCCGCTCGATGAGAAGGGAGAGAAGATGACAAGGAAGACTGCTTGCCAGACCAACTTGTCGCGAGAAGAATACCTGCCAGTGGTAAGTGACTACATCGGTTGCTAGTACTTTGATTCATCCCTCTTGTTCCTCAATTATTCGATTTTGTCTGACTAGGTGAAGGAACCCTGGATGAAGGACGATTGTTGGGAGGCCCTGGTTGACATGTGGTGTGACCCAGCATGGCAGGCGCAGCATGTGGAGAAGGGAAACGAACGAGCCAAAATGCCAGGCCCGGCTCATGTCCAGGGGAGCCGGAACCTAACCGCTCTCAAGCAACACATGGTATGTGGATTAAGATGTTAACTTTTTCGCACGGTGCATCTTGGTTTATTCAACTTGATGGTTAATTTTGCAGGAGGCGAAGGTTGGTCGACCGGTCCACATCCTGGAAGCCTGGAAAGAAGGCCACAAGGGGAAGGATGGCGCCGAGTTCTGCAGCGAGTCGGCGGAGGAGAAGTGGGGGACCTTCAAAGAGGTCTTCCAGGAGGTGCACGGGTAGGAAGCCGAACCTACGTCCAAGCCCCTTGACCGTGAGGTTCTCATCATTGCTGGCCAGGGGAAGGGCCATGGCCGCACCTCCTTTGCAACGGGGCGATCGCCACCTCCGGGCACCGCAAGCTGCACGAGATACGCGCGTCGAGCACCAGCTCAACTCCATCCATACGGAGTCTCCCAACTGCCGCATTACGTGAGATAGCGCGTCTCAAGGTTAGCATCCTAACCTTTTATTTATGTCCATGCCTCGAAATATCACCGTTCCAACCTATATGAGCCTAATGCCATGTTACAGGATTTAATGGCGCAGCGGGCTATTGAAGAGGAGCAAAGGCGGAAGGCTGAGGAGGAGTCCAGAGAAAAGGAACGGGCAGACACTAACAATAGGTTGAAGATGTAACAATAGGTTGAAGATGCTTGAGGATCAACTACAGGTAGAACATTATCTAAACTAGAGTAGAAGATTCATTACATAGGGACGAACCACCCTCACGTGACTCTACTCTTATAGGTTCTTATGCAATCTCGAAGCAGTGCAAGTGAGGCCCCTCCTCCTCCTCCGAAATGTTAACCCGATGGCCTCTCCTCCTCAAGATGATCTATATATGAACAAGTGTACTTCTATTGTGTGCACGTGTTTTGCAAGCAGTGACAATATGTATGAATTTGCGACTTGTGTGTGACGTCTACTAGGATAATACATTCGACTTGTGTGTGATAATATGTGGACTATCCCTAATTATGCATATATATATGTGAACTAGATCAAATTATGCCTATATATGATCAAATTATGCCTATATATGTGTGGACTAGATCAAATTGCACTGTAGTGGTTTTTATCTGCAGGGACCAGAAAAGAAATAGCTTGACGGCATAATGGATGGGAAAGATTTCCGAGAGCAACACTCGAAAAAAGGTAGACTACCGAGAGCAACTCTTGGAAACATGGTCGGTTGGGACTACTGTTGTGCCACAACTTTTTCGAGAGAAGCTCTCGGAAAAGAAGGAGAGCATCGCGGAGCCTAGCTCTCGGCAAAGCTATGTAAACTGTCAGCTCCCATGAAGGATTGCCGAGAGCACCTCTCAGCAAAGATATCGTCATTTTTTTACTAATAAAATGTCATCAGTGGGACCACATGTCAGTTAGAAAGAACACACAAAAAAATATAGGATGTTGCATGTGCTTTGCCGAGAGCGACACTCGGCAAAGTACGCAGTAACTGACGGAGCTGTCTGTTGCGGACGGGCATGCCACGTGGCTACTCTTTGCCGTGAGCGGCTCTCGACGTCTGCAGGGTTTGTCGTGCGGTGCCTCTTTGCCGTGAGGCAGTGACGACAAAGATTGCAGTTTGCCGTGAAGGTGGGTTTGACGAGAGTGACACTCGGCAAAGCTTGTTTTGTCGAGTGTTCGTGTTTTAGCACTCGATGAAGAGCATTACACCCGGCGTACCTGAAAATTCCAGTAGTGCATGAGATCATGTAGAAAGGAATTAATGAATGCGTTTGTTTGCTGGGGACTTTGGAAACTCAATTCATATATTGCTTTCCTTCTTGCGTATCAGATAAACCATAGGGTGACCACTAGCCGCATGAATTGTTCATGGATGGAACTTTATTGAGGGTTCCTAAAGGCATTTCCTATTTGGCGCTGCATTCTGCAAACGGGCGCCTGCAGCGCCTCCGGTGGGCTGGCCCATCTAGTAATTTACTATCCCAAAAAAATACCGTGAGCGGCTCTCGGCGTCTGCAGAGTTTGTCGTGCGGCGCCTCTTTGCCGTGAGGCATTGACGGCAAAGATTGCAGTTTGCCGTGAAGGTGGGTTTGCCGAGAGTGACACTCGGCAAAGCTTGTTTTGCCGAGTGTTCGTGTTTTAGCACTCGGTAAAAAGCATTACACCCGGCGTACGTGAAAATTCCAGTAGTGCATGAGATCATGTAGAAAGGAATTAATGAATGCGTTTGTTTGCTGGGGACTTTGGAAAGTCAATTCATATATTGCTTTCCTTCTTGCGTATCAGATGAACCATAGAGTGACCACTAGCCGCGTGAATTGTTCATGGCTGGAACTTTATTGAGGGTTCCTAAAGGCATTTCCTATTTGGCGCTGCATTCTGCAAACGGGCGCCTGCAGCGCCCCCCGCTGGGCCGGCCCATCTAGTAATTTACTATCCCAAAAGAATACCGCGATGAGGATTCGAACCCACAACCTATCCGGGGCGAACTGTTCGTCCTACCAGCAGGCTACGCTACAATTACTGAACAGTTGTACTCTTTTTCACTTCTTCTTTAGTTCCATTCGTTTTTTTGTTTCACCTTTTTCTTATTTGTTTCTGTTAATTCTTTTTGTTTTCTTTAATGCACACTTTTTAAAAATTTGTGAACCTTTTACCTAAACTGACAAACTTTTTTTCAAATTCGATGAACTTTTTCAAATATGATAATATCTTTTTCAAATTCGATAAAGTTTTTCCAAATTTGATGAACTATTTTTCAAATCTGATGAACTTTTTTAAATGTTGGTGAACTTTTTCGAAATTTGATGAACTATTTTTCAAATTTGATGAACTTTTTTGAAATTTGATGAACTTTTTCCAAATTTCGGTGAACTTTTTTCAAATTCGATGAAGTTTTTTAAAAGTTGGTGAACTTTTTCGAAATTCGATGAACTATTTCTCAAATTTGATGAATTTTTTTGAAATTCGATGACATTTTTCCAAATTTCGGTGAACTTTTTTCAAATTTGATGAACTCTTTTTCAAATCCATGAACTTTTTTCAAACTCATGGTCATTTTTCATTGTTGTGAACTGATTTTTCAAAATTATTGCACTGTTTTTTCATTTCCTGAACTTTTATTTTTGAATTCATGAACTTTAAAGAATATATGAACCATTTTTTACATTGGTCAACTTCTTTATGCATGTTCATCAACTTTCCAAACTCGTTCACATTTTTTCCATGCATTCACGTTTTTTATTAATGTTTACAAATAAGTCAATATGTAAGCGTGGGACTATACAATAAGTGCCGCTGCTACGTTGGAATGAATCACCAGCAGGCAGTAGGTGTACTGGTTGGCCAACCTCGAAGACGAGCGCGAGTGCGTGTGTTCGAATCCATCCCAAGGAGTCAATTTTTTGGATGTCTTTTCGCGTAATAACCTATTTTCTGCGTGCGCGTTCGTGGGCCGGCCCAGCAGGCGCTGCCGCTGCCGCAGGCGCCAGCTGCCTTCGGCGGCGCTGAAGGCGCCGAATAAGCGCTCCCGTTCCTAAAACCGGAAAACCCCACACCTGAGCCTAGAATTATTGGGCCAGCCCATAATATGTTGCACGGTGAGATGATATATATCGCTTGTAGCGATCAGCCATCCATTAGCGTTGTCGAGCGCTATAAATGGACAGGGCCAAGCGCGTGTTGAGAGTGCGTCTACCAAAAATTTCCCTGGTTTTTAAGTTGGTCGGTTTTATTATATCAAAGATTTATCTGGGTTTGATTTTTTTTCGAAAATATGAAAAAAATTGATCTCAGATTTGGTAAATTATCACTTACTCCAAAAATGTTCTTGGAATTTTAAAATTATTCGTGAATTAAAAGATGTTCACTCATTTTTATAAATATTCATAAATTACAAAATTTTGAATTAAAAAAAACACGGTGTCTAAATGTTCATGAATTTTAAAAGAGTCTAGAAATTAGAAATAAAATTAAAAAGGAAAAATATAAATCAAAAAACAAACCGAAAGAAAATAAGGAACGGTAAAAAAAATTCTGGAATCTTCGCAAAACCGTGCAGAAGGTTCCAAATGCTTCTAAGAACCGACTGAAACTTCCTCCTAGAGAACGATAGCCTCCGCTTATGGGTATGCCCGAAGAGATAGTGCTAGTGGGCGATTTCTATCGTAGCATATCATTTCCTCAAAATAAAAATAACGTGTGCCCGCGCTCCTACTACTTCCACTATTAATGGACCGGCCCCATCGAGAAATCTATAAGCGCTCGCTACCCTACAGGTTTGCAACGGGCGATATATCGCATTTTTGGTGCGTGATACGAGTTTTGGGGTCCTTCATATTTTTTTATACTATATACAATGAGCCGTAGTACTACATGTAACATACCATGGAGGGGTGTTCTTGTTGTGGTGGTCTCCAACCATCCTGCACTATTGTGCTGCCACACATCGATGTGATATTGCTCAATTTGCTGTTTGCATGCACCAGCTCGTCCGGAGCCGCGCTGTAGCGACTGCTTCGTGCGTCTTTGCTGAGTGCGGGAGAAATCCTCACCGGAGTTCAATTTTTATGGTGCGTACCGCTCGCTATGTCATTGAACACCTTGTGTTTGTTTTTGCGAGGCATTGAACACCTTGTTGACGGATGTGTTCATTGTTTTTTGGGAAAATATCCAAACGTTTAGGGAGTCCGCGAGAAAAATGCCGTCTGAGTCAGCCATATGCACCCGAGACTCAAGTTGTGTGGTCCCACCTTTCAGGTTTTAGGTAGGGTGGATAAAGTGCACCCACCACACAAATTTTATGACCATGGGTCCCATTTGGAGACCGCAATGGCTTAATTTGGCCAGGGGAAAACAATTAATCTTGTTGTGGTTGCTAGACTAATGCTCGGCCAGTCATCTTACTTGACAGATACTAGCAGAGAGGCGAACCAACCTGTAATTAGATGGTTAGAGGGACTGTGGTATGCCCATCCCACCAGGGTTCAAATCCTGTTGCTTGCATTTATTCCTGAATTTATTTCAGGATTTTCGCTGATGCGTATTCAGTGGGAGGAGACGTTTCCGTCGACGACGAGTCGCCTACAGTCCTATAGTGGTGAGTGTACACGCGTGTATATGAGCGCTTGTATGTGTACTGATATTAAAAAAAAAAGAAACTAGCAGAGAGCGAGAACGCACCCTCGGCGGCCGATGGGTGATAGACACGACGGCAGACCTACTCCTCGTCTCGATACCTATTGCCCAAATGTGACGTGCCTATCACACAAGTAAGTTATGCGGAAACCATTTTTTTCACACGACACAAGAGGCGTCCCTCAAGGTAGGTAGATTAGACAGTCGCTGCACTTTCTAGCCTAGCTAAGCTAGAAAGATGGCCTGGCCCCGTTCAATCCGATCGATCGACGGGCAGTCGGGCATATTCCGAGCATGGCTAGAAGCGGCCAACTAATTTCCTGTGCACGCGCGCACGCTAGCTCCATGGATGAATCGGCCTTTCAGCGCCTCATCATACGGGTGCCGGCCACTGCACAAAGCCTAGCTAGCTAGGCAGATAGTAGTACTCCATGGTACTAGTCCGATGCTCCGATAGCCATGCCCGGATCCGCCGGAAAGGCCGCACGGTGGGCGGTGAATCGGACGAGCACTCCATCATCATACCGCCTCCCTGGCTCCCCCTGCTCGAACGACCATGCCGCGGCCGGCCGGCCGGCACGCCGGCAGCGGCAGCCTGGCCCCCCGCGCTTTGTGTCCCGCCCCTGCCGGCCGGCCGGCGCTATCCCGGCGTCCTCGACCGATCTCCTGCACGGCTGCACGGGCCACTCGAGCGGTTGGTTGGCTCCCCTTCCCTATGCGCGCACGACCGCACTCACTCACCTTCCGTCCACATCTCCTCCACCCTTGCTTGTTATCCGCTTCGCCTTGCACTCACGCGCCACTCGAGCGCTCGCTTGGCTCCTCCCTACTCCTCCGACCTGGCCGTGTTACAGCGTTGCCTCAGGTGAAAGTGGAACCAACCGGATAGGGGCATGTGGGTTGACAAGTCGCTGGACGGAAAGCTTACCTGAAATGATGGACGGACGGTCGAGGGCGGCAGTGGCAGTCACTGGCCAAGCACGAGCAACCATATCGATCCAGCGAGTGGGAGAAGAAAAGCTCGATCGACATGCGCCGCATGTACGTCCGCCCGGGCTCCACGCGCCGCCGCTCCGTTGGCCTAGCACCGCCGGTCGCCGGAAGAGAAATGTCATCGTGTGGTTTGACGGACTCCATCACGTAGTACTGCGTGTGGAAGAAACCAACGGGAAAAATAATTCCACTAGCTAGCTTTCTGCACGTGCGATGGATAAAGAAGAAAATGGGTGGGCGGAGGTGGAGTACAAGAACAATTTAATTACTGAAAACAAGCACGTGCGTGCATGCACTTGATCGCTTAGGGTACACGAACAAAACCATCCACGAAACTTCTACCACTGAAAACAAGCACCGGACGAGGTCGATGGTGATCCATGCATGGTTCGTTGTCGTTGGTTGGTTGGTGTTGGTGTGTAGGTAGGAACTACTCCCTCCGTAAACAAATATAAGAGCGTTTATATCACTAAAATTTTAGTGATATAAACGCTCTTATATTTGTTTACGGAGGGAGTAGGAGCTGAGGAAGCAGCAGGATGGATGAGGCAGTATCATGGATCTCTGTCGCGTCAGGATTTGGTTCGTGTCGACGATCGTGTCGTGTGTTCATGCGGTTCCCGTAGGATAGGAGGACAATCAAACATGCATGCACACCTGGACTGCATGCCCATCGATTGGTCTGCCCGCTGGTTCGCACTATCGACCCACCGGTTAGTTGGATATAGACAGACGGATGGATATGATGTACTAGCTGGCTGCAAATCACTTTACTTCGCTCATGTCACTTAACTGGGACTCGAAAGATGGGTGATGTCATTAAATTAAGTAGACACTTACAATTATAAACATTATTTTTGGCTAAACAAGATTGCCATTTGCCACTAAGAAAATTTGCAAAAATGCATTTTTTGCAAAGAAAATTTATGGATAATAAGTTATGCAATTTGTACCTTCTGTACGTAACCCACTTCGTGTTTTTCTTACTGTTTCTCTCGAAGATGCTCGTAAGAGCAGGGTGTGTCTGCGTGTATTCATAGAGGTGAATATGTGTGAGCTTCTGCTTTTGCACTGTGTTTCTTAAAAAAAAACTAAATTGACAATAGAAGGATCTACTTGAAGGGTGTATATGGAAGGAGAGAAACAATAAATACTTCAGGGGTGTGCCCCCAACTTTTGAATCCTGGTGGGCTAGATTTAAAGAGTGCTTTGCCCTACTCCAACACAGAAGCAAGCAAAGCCTAGTTCGATTCATTACTTCTTTTGTGGACTCTTCTGTCTAGTGTACCCTTTGTATTCCTTGTGGCACCTTGTTTGCACTGCTCTGCTCCTCCTCTTAGAGCCATATATGGCTGGGAAGCCTTAAAACCCGTTTGCATTGCTCTCCTCCTTCTCTTAGAGCATCTACAGCCGGACATAACAAATATGACTCCTTAAACGCCCGCGGACGCACCCGGTCAGTGACCGGGCATGTCCGTTTTAAGCCCCTATTTATCCGACCGCGCAGCCATCCTCCTCATCTTTCTTCTCATATGTCCGGTCACTTGCACGTGATCGGTGGAGATGAAGAGAGAGAAATAAAAGAATGAAAAAAGAAAGAGAAAATGTGGTCCGGGGTGAGGCCATGCCCTACGTGGTGGAGGGCCTGGGCGCGTCTGCGAGCCTTCATATCCTTCCCATATTTGAGATGGATATGAGGGTTCGCGGACAGCCCGGACGTATATGGATGATATGAGGAGTCCGTCTGGGTCACGTTTTTTCTTCTCTCTCCTTTCCGGTCACTAACCGGACATGTCCACGGGCGTATGATGGATGGTTTGAGACGTCCGACTGTAGATGTTCTTAGAGCCATATATGGCTGGGGAGCCTTAAAACCCAATTGTAAATCTGTAAATATTTTTTGGTTAATATAAGTCAGTTGTAGCCTCTCCTGCTGCCATTCATAGTTTAAAAAACAAACAAGGATCTACTCGACATCTACATAAATATACTCTTTTGTAAATGTTCAAATCAAAATGTGTAACTTTTGCTAACTTCGACAAAATTTGTTCATATGTACAGAAGTTCCAAAAACTCTCCTCGCATACGCTTTTTTTATTTTTTGCGGGGAACCATCTACTCCGTCTGAAAGTTGTTATAGAGTTGCGTCATTTAATATGGATTGGGGGGAGTACCAAGTATTTTCCCCTTGTTTGGGTTAAAATTGAAGTTAAGAAATGCCACTATTCCAGCGGTTGTACATAAAACCATGTCTTTTCTTATCCCTCGCAAAAACATAGTAAATCGTATGGTTGCATATAGGCTTAATTAGACGGAGGGACAACATGCATCAAACTGACAGGCAAAACGCCGATGAAAAAGTACGACGTAGAATATAGGGCCGTTTGCTCTTTACCCTCACATTCTTCTCTTTCAACGCAGCTATCATTTGGTTATAGTACGTATCTCTTCTGTTGATGTAATAACATCTACCTGCCCCCGTTGGAGAAGGACAAGAACAAGTCTGCTTGTGGTCATGTTTTTTCTGCCCTTTTAACATGTTTGTCCTGCCTCCTTAACCATGGAAAAGATTGTGGTAACATCATTTTACTTGACAATATAATTAGAAATTTTGTGTAGGTCAAGGTTTAAATATATTCACAGCAGGTATGTATATTCTAGTTGAAATGGGCCTAACCTTTTTTGTTGTATCTGTCTGAAACTCGGGTAAAGAATTAATAAAATACTCCCTCCGTCTCAAAATAAGTGTCTCAACTCTGCACTAGCTCTAGTATAAATTTGTACTAAGCTCAAGACACTTATTTTTTGACGGAGGGAGTACTTTCATGTTTCTAAATGATTGAGTGCCCGAGAAATCTCCTGATGACAGAATCTTAGATGAATTCATTCGTTATCAGGTTACTAGCTGCGTTAGAAGAGACACGGGCAAGATGATGCCAGTGTATTGTAGAGGCGAAATGAAGATGCGCACCTTGCATGTTTGGTGGAGATGATATATTTCTACACTATATATTTTGCTCGGATCATGTGGATGGAAGATTTTTTGTTCTTGTGTTCTCATTTACGCATTTTCAATCTAGCATTAGGTGGTTTGCCTAGTTAACAAACCTCCCAAAATGAAATTTTGAGACGATCATGAATAAAACAAAAGGTGTCATTTTACAAGAAAGAGATGTGTCCAATTTAAATATTGAACTATGAGGCCAGGTCAGATTTAAACCCCGGACTATGAAGCCATTCATATACAAACCTTGAATCTGTAAATAAATTAATTTCATCCATGTCTTGATTTTAGATAGTGTTTTTTGCATTTTGGTATTGTCAAAACTTGCAAATTTGTGCCTCTCTAAAAAAGCTTGCATATTCATATCTCCCTAATAAAACTTGCCAATTTGTATCTGTCTAAAAGATCTTGCAAATTCATAAATTTTTCGTGCGAAAATGGAACTATGTGTCAGCCCAACACCCATTCGCATATATATTTACGGATGGGTGTTGGGCTGCCAATAAACACTGCGTCCTTGGCTACTGCCACGGGTGCATGTATGCAAGTATTCATTTCCTGTTTTCAGACTGGCCATAGTGGGAGTAGCTTTAAGAGTAACATACTTCATTCGTTCGGTAAAAAGTGTACATTTGGCTTTACAATTTGTCCATAAAAGAGTGTACTTCTATCTTTTCAATGCACTTTAAAATAGAAAAAAATGTTTCTCTCTCATCACACAATAATCAAGACCAATAACATTCTACACATTGTTTCTTTAATTTTTACACGCACTTAGCTCATTTGGGGTTGAGTAATAAAAGAGGAGAGATGGTGGCTTGCATGTTTCGAATTCATTTTTTTACTCTGCTCCATAATTTGTCCTAAAATTTCTATATGTACATTTTCACCGGACGGAGAGAGTAAGTTCCAACTAAGCAAAATTGTCTATGTGGCATTGAGTTAATGAGAAGAGAGGCAAATTGAGTAACTCAGCTAGTTAGTGTAACATCACATACCCCAATACAATATGAGCTTATAACCTAATAGATGAAGATTTGAATGACACTACTACCAACTATGAAGGTAGTAACATAGCCTAGGATAATGTGCATGTTACTCTTGAAGTTAGTCTCCACTATGGCTAGTCTCATATGGCATTGTACATAGTTACTGCAAATAATCGTTGTGCGTATCTTGGGGTTGCTAGGCTGCGTAGCTTTTGCATCCAGTACTTGGTGGGTAGGCAAAGCACTTACTTCCTCTGGTCCTTTTTAGTTTGCATATAAGTTTTGTCCGAAGTCAAAATAACTCTACTTTGACCAAACTTATAAAAAAAAAGTATCAATGTTACAATACCAAATCAATATTGTTAGATTCATTACGAAATGTAGTTTCATACTCACATCTATTTACTTATGGAGTAGTATATATATTTATTGATTTGCATAGTAGTATATATATATATTTGGTATTGTAGATATTGATATTTTTAATATAAATTTGGTAAAACTTTGTTGACACAAATCTAATACGCGGAGTAAAAAGGACTGAAGAGAGTAACTAAGGACTATTAATTCATAAATAAATTAGGATGATAGCAGAAACAATATTAATTTCCTAATTATATTTGAACATGTGAGCACATACTAAGCACAAAACTGTAAATTATATGAAACATCATGTACTAAACATATAGAACTATAACATCTATAAATATATGAAAACAGTAAGTATGGCCAATATGTGAACCAGTTAAATAGGGAATGAATGACATATATCTAAGCTTGGCTCGCGTTCAACAAACACGGAGTGAGGTGGCCGGTGGCGTAGAAGCGTGCGGGAACTAGTCCTTCTCTCAAGCTCCAATAGCATGTGGGGAAAAAAAATCACTTATAAGGAGGTCCCAACTCTTCTCCACTCCCGGGTGGCACTAAACTTCCCACCATATCATTACACCCCACATGGGCCATTGAGATTTTTCAGGAATTATTTCATTTATGGTGCCAAGGCCCGTCTATAATTCAACAATTAAGACATAGTCGTTGGATGGGGGACAAGTGATGGACGATGGATAAGGGGTGGTGCGGTGCACCGGTCGCTCCCAATGGACTACTCAGAATAAAACATAGATGTAAAGAGCCTTACGAGATTTTTTTTTGGAAATAAAGATTGTTAGGAGTTTTTTTAAAATCATAATTCATATACAAAATAAAAAAAATCAGGAAAAAACTAAGAGTCTTTGTGTCATGTGCAAAATGAAAAATATATAAGCATGCATTTCTTGTCATTTTGTATTGAAGGTAAGTTATCATTATTATTCTTTGCAGATTATTCCATGTGTAACTTTCCTTTTATTTATGATATTTTATCTCTTTTGAAACTGAAAAATACAGAAGCATCATCAATAACCTCTTGAGGTTTGGAGGGTGTGGTGAATTACATATAGCAATGAAGAATTACATCATCAACCAATATGGTCTTCTCCCCGCACAAACAAAAAATATACTCCCTCCGTTCCAAAATAGATGATCCAACTTTGTACTAAAGTTAGTACAAAGTTGAGTCATCTATTTTGAAACGGAGGGAGTATATTCTATTCCGCGGTTGACATATATGGTCATATTGTTTCTGAAATTTTAATTACATACACTTCATAGCCTTTAGAACAGGAGAGTATATTTGGAGGCCGCAAATACGGGTATATTTTAGAAGATTTATGGAAATTTTCATTCAATTCAAGCTGTCTATACTTGTTTGAATATATATATATATATAAGATTGACTTTTCTTCTTACCAGGACATTTGTTTTGTACTTTTCTCATGCAAAGTTGCAAAAGACAGCCCAAAACCTTTACCAATACCAATACCCAACACTCCTGCACGGTCTCTCTCTCTCTGTCTCTCTCTGTTTCTCTCTCTCTCCCCCTCTCTCCCTCCAGCCCGCACCTTTATATAAGGGATAGGTGGCGCACTGAGAGGAATTGCGAGCCGTTGTGCACCACACCCAAGCAAGGAAAACAGCACAACACACACCAGACCAGAGGAAGAGGGAAGGAGAGAGGCCAGGATGAGGCAGGCGAGCAGGTTCAAGAGGATGTGCGTCTTCTGCGGCAGCAGCCAGGGCAACAAGAGCAGCTACCACGCCGCCGCCATCGACCTCGCCAACCAGCTCGTACGTACCGTACCACTCATGCATCCATCTCATCCTGATCAATTAGCAGCACAGTTAAGCTCCTGATCCTCGATTAATCGCAAAGGGGCTGTGTTCAATTGCTGAATGATTCTGCGCCCTCGCTAGAGCAAGGTGGGGAGACTTTTAGCGCACTAATTGCTGCATGATTAAGTAGCTAGTCTGTCTGTTGGTCTGCTGGGCCTTGATGAGATGATTAAGAAACTTGTAGTACATGCGCACTTGCTGCACATGCATGGGCGGTCTTCTCCCTCCGCGCTCGTTGACATTGATCTCCTTAATTTGCCCAGATTAATGACATGTGAAATTTGTTTGCATTCAGACATCAAGTTATTTTTAGATAGAGGGATAGATACCGGCCGTGTCAAACTACATACTGTACTCTTTTACAGTACGTGAGATCGATGATCTTACTTGCCAGCAGCTCTCACTCTCAGTGCAGCACTGGTGGTGGTAGGGCAGAGCTGCTTACTACTCGTGTCGACCGGTAAATTAATTATATGCTCCGCTACGTACCCAAGTTGAAGGAGCTGTAGCCAATTAATTACGTGTCCGATCCGGTCTGATGGCACCCGCAGATTAAAGCACTGGATCGTCAGCTTCAGTTCTCCTCTTGTAGTATTTTTTTTTGCATGGTTTTCTCCTCCTGTAGTATCGGCGCGGCGCATGCATCACCAGGCAGTACAGCTACAGTATTGCGTACGTACGTACGTACGTACTACTAGTACACTAGTATCCCCACCGCATTCAACATGTGTAGGTTATTTCACTCGCTACGTACGACGCGTCTTGTCTACTAGTATTACTGTACAAGGAATTCACTCTCGATCACGTACGTACGTACGTACTGCTGGACCAGCTTGGTGAACGTGCGTGCGTACTTGTTGCCAGTCAGATCTCAAATGTACTTACGTACGTACGGTGGCAGTACGTAGCTAGGAGCTAGCTGACCAACGTTGGGTGCAGGTGGGCGGGGGCATCGACCTGGTGTACGGCGGCGGCAGCATCGGGCTGATGGGGCTCGTCTCTCAGGCCGTCTACCACGGCGGCAGGCACGTCATCGGGTAAGTTGCAGTTGCACCATGCAAGCTTGCATTCTGGTTTCAGCCAGGTAGTATGGTAGGCAGTTCAGTTCATTATAATCCCGTCTCATCTTGGTGCCTGCCTTGTATTGTATGCGCGTGCAGGGTCATTCCCAAGACTCTGATGACCCCCGAGGTATGCACTGCACTGCTTGTCTCCTACTCAACTTATTGCAGTACTAGTATTTCATCCCGGAACAGAAAGAAGCATGGCATGCTCATCCATTTTCAAGTCTCGATCATGACACTACCACCTCACTGAATCTTTGGAATGCTCACCTGTAGTAGTAGCTCTACTAGCTAGGACTAACTAATTAGTCTATTCGCACGAGTGTTTCCTTGTCCTGAAAAGTATCATTATTACTCATATGATATTATTATACGATGCTACCTGCACAATGCATAGTATCATTGTTTAGTACTCCCTCCGTCCGAAAATACTTGTCGGGAAAATGGATATATCTAGACATATTTTAGTTTTAATACATCCAATTTCACATTTTTGTGCGACAAGTATTTCTGGACGGAGGGAGTAACATAGCAACCTCATTTGTTGTCATGCATGACACACACTGATACACCATGATACAGTATCATATCATGATACATGACATGCAATCCTCTTTTTTTTGTTCGTGTTACACCAGTTAAAAATGTCTAATTGACATGTGTGATACTCACTCCGTTCCTAAATATATGTCTTTGTAGAGATTCCACTATGCACTACATACAGATGTATATAGATGCATTTTAGAGCATAGATTCATTTATTTTGCTCCGTATGTAGTCTATAGTAAAATCTCTATAAAGACTTATATTTAGAAATGGAGGGAGTACTATCTATGATACTCTCGTTGTGACTAGCCTTCCTAGGAAACACAACGCACCCAGAACAGAGCTAGACGTTGTTCCGCATAAATAAAATTGAAAAAACAATGCACAGAATCACCAAACCCCACGTACGGTACGGGAGCACCCCCAGATCCAAGCCGGGCGTGAGCATAAACAACGTGAGCAGCCGCAGCTTTGCGTGCGATTGCGTGATGATTCCGTTCCCCGGCCAGAACAAACAGACAGACAAACATGTATGCTTCCCATGGAATCTAAATATCCACAGGCCGGGAGAGACATGCTCCTCGATCGGACGAACGTTCTTAAACTGAGATTTTCTCTGTGCGTCATGCTTAGCCCCGTACAGACAGGCGTGCTAATCACTCGCTCGCTCACTGTCAACAGCTGATCCGGGCACCCTGGACTCTCACTCACTCACTCACTCACTCACTGTCCAGCTGAGCGCATTCACTAGCTTATCATGTGCGCTGCAGAGCACAGACACGGTACTGGTCTGCTTGGACGCGTCTGGTCTGGTACTCGGCAGCGTCTCAGCTCGATCGTGGAGTTTTTAACAGCGGCGCGACAACGCTCTGCTAACATGGACTAGCTGCTGCTTACTATGGTAGGCCCCGTGCCGTTACTAACACCTCTGCAGGCTGCAGTGCAACTTGCACGCCGCGCAGCGTTGGCTGTAGTTCGTGACCGCACCCACACCCACAACCGCACAGAACAGGAGTAATGTCGTCGACTTCCTTCTTCCGCCCGCGCGCCCGGCAACGGCAAGCAATCCAGCTTGTTTGTCCTGTTGCGTGCCGATATGCGCAATGACGCGCCATGATCATACGCACAATTAAGCTCTGCATGCATCTGCATTTTTCTGCTGCATGCTGCGTTTGCGCCAATGGATAGATTATGTACTAGAAATGGTCCTTGATTGTCTTTGTGGCAGATCGTCGGGGAGATGGTGGGGGAGGTGAGGCCGGTGGGCGACATGCACCAGCGCAAGGCCCAGATGGCCAGCCTCTCCGACGCCTTCATAGCCCTGCCCGGTACGTACCACGTGATCATTGCCTCGTTGATTACCGCACTGCATTGCATCTCCTCAGCCTGTCGGTCACAGTCAGACATCTGGCCCCATATCCATATTCACGGGCTCTGCAGAATGCTACTAAATGCTTCTCTGACATGTTGTCTGCGTCCGTCTGTGAGTTGACGGACGCAGCTTAAATCTGATGTGTTTTGCGGTTGATTATTAAGGTGGGTACGGGACGCTGGAGGAGCTGCTGGAGGTGATCACCTGGGCGCAGCTAGGGATCCATCACAAGCCGGTCGGCCTGCTGAACGTGGAGGGGTACTACGACTCGCTGCTCACCTTCATCGACCAGGCCGTAGAGGAGGGCTTCATCAACCCCGCAGCCCGCCGCATCATCGTCTCCGCCCCCACCGCCCACCAGCTCATGGACAAACTGGAGGTGGGCGCAACTGAAACTTTTAACTGCATGCAGAAATTCAGAAACAATCTGCAACCAATTTAAGTGTCTTGGACTATATCTGATTGCCATCTAATAGTACTTGAGCATTATTAATCCCCTGCCAGGAGTACGTTCCTTACTACGAAATGGTCGCGGCCGGGCTGGACTGGGAGGCGGATCGCCTAGACTTCTGACCGTCGAGCAGACATTCGCCATTTCTGTCGGCGTGTGGCATGCGGATCGAACGAACGGTGTGCTAAAGATTAGCCTAAGATAATAGCTAGTTCAGTTGTACTCGATCGGTCTCGATGGCCTATATATGGGCTTCTTCATGTTAGGGCGTGGTCAATATGAACTTCCGGTAGCAGGTAGCTAGTGCCCAACCTTTATCTGTCTCATTAAGTCAGTCATCAGTATTAGTTCTGAAGATCCAGCAGCCGAGATTCACTGAAGCAGGGTGCACTTCTTGGCAATGAATAATACTCCAAAGATTATTCGGTTATTTGAAGGCAGTTGTTTCATCTTTTTTTTCTCGAGAAAGCAAGTTTTAAGTTGTAAGTTTGCTGAAGCTGATGTACCCAAAAACGAGAGCAACTAACTAATGAGTACTCCTTCGGGAGCCCCCGCAATGGTCACTTTCGGTGGGCTGGGAGCGAGCCACTTGGTGCGCACTCAGCCGCCACCACTAGTCGTGCTCTGGGTGCTTCCTCCATTTTTTTTGTTTACACGTTTTCAGCTTTTAAATTATTTTTTTGGCTTTTCGGGTTTCACTTTACTTTTCTTAGGATTTAAAAAAAAAATCCGCGCAAAAACGTGTGTTTTGCCCTTCCACAAGAGGTATAGATTTATTTCTCACGGAAGCACGTATTTACTTCCGTGAGAGGCCTCGTCGTGCGTGCCTCTTGGAGAAGAGAAAAACATGTTTTTCTTTTCCCCCTTCCTTTTCCGAGGGGCACGACTGTGCCCCTCGCGAAAGCAAATCCGTGCCTCCACAGAAAAAAATATCCTTGCCTCTTGCGAAAGAAAACAAAACAGTTTCTTTTTCCTTTCACAAGAGGCACGGATTTACTTCCGCGAGAAGCACGGATTTGCTTCCGCGAGAGGGAAAAAAGTGTGTTTTTTTTCCTTCCGCGAGAGGCAGGGATTTACTTTTGTGGAGGCACGAATTTATTTTCGCGATGTGCCTCTTGGAAAAGGAAAAAAAGGCGTTTTAATATATTTTTTCTTCCGTGAGAGGAACCGATATACTTCTGTGGAGGCACAAATTTGTTTCCGTGATAGGCACAGTCGTGTCCTGTCGGAGTAATGGGTCACGGGTAGGCTCACCCGAGTCCCTGGATTTATCAAGACTTTGGGCCAGCTCCGCCTAGCTGGACCCCAAGCTGAAGTTCCGTCCTCAGGGAGCCGGCTGGCTCAACGGCCGGCTGTCAGAGGGCGGCTAACCCAAGCCTACGGCGCTTCGAGTGACCGACTCCTGCTGGCCGGCCTCCAGAGAGGGCGGCATCAGGCAGGCGGCCACCTCGCGACTTCGATGCGGCCGAGCCCCCATCGAGAGTACAAGACAGAGCGTGGCTACAGTGAAGCACGTCACCTACGATGCTCGGGACAGGCGTGGCTACAGTGCTCCATACAGGCGGAGATCTCCGCACGACGGGGCATTGTGCCATGTCTCCCCTGACGTCGCTCCGAGCAGGCGGAGTCCTGTTCCCCACGACGGCCTGTCGGTATGGCCTACCGGTGGCGGGCCCTATCGGGCAGTGACCCCGTAGAAGACGGCGGAAGCTCAACCAGACGAATTCGGGAGGGGACGGCCTCCAGCAGGCGGCCGTCCCTTGCCCCGAGGCAAGCATGCCATTAAGCTGACGAGACCAGGTGTGGCTACAGTGGCCTCCCAACAGGCGGCGGGACTTAGCCACACTAAGATGACCAAGCCCCCGTCATCAACGACACGACTACAGTAAGCAGCCACCAACCAGTCGGCGGGGCCCACCAGGCGGCGGGCCCCAACGGTTGGCGGAGAAGCCGGAGGCTGGAGACACTGACTGCCGGGCCCAGCACCCGAACGGATTACCATTGTACCCCTAGGGGGGTAGGCCTATATAAACCCCCTAGGCCACACATGCAAAGGGTTCCAACCCTGATAGAACTAGCCAGTTACCTAGGGCAGGGAAGAGCTAGCCTTGCCTTCTCCTACCTCTAGACACAGCTCAAGGAGCAACTTGTAGCACTAGTGCCTTAGTGATCATGCGGAGACCCCGCAGAGCAGGAATAGGGGTATTATCTCCACGGAGAGCCCCCAACCTGGGTAAAGTTCGCCGGCGTACGTGTCTACGTCTTATCCCGCTTCCAGGCACCGGCGACGTTCTACTCGCCCCCACCATGATAAGCCATCTGTTGGCATATGTCGTACCCAACCCCCGACATTTGGCACCCATCGTGGGGCGAAGTGCACCATCTCCCGGAGATCTGCTCTGGACGGGAACCCTGTTCCTTCCTGGCGAGCAAGCCAGCCCAGCACGCCCGACGGTGTCAGCTCTGACGCGCTGCACGGCGCAGAGATCGCCTGCGCGGCGAGCTGCCTCGCCGACCTTGTCAGCGAGATCGACCTCTCCGATGAGCCGGCCTCCGACGCAGGCACTAGCTGCCTTGAGAGCCGCCTCGTCAGCCTCCTCGACCAGCTCCATGTCACCAGCGAGCCTGCTGCGGACCTGGAGTCCGTCGGCTCCACCGATACGATGATCGTCGACTCCGACATGGCGTCGCTCGAAGCGTTCCCCACCAACATGGTGGTCTATGACGAGCCGCCTCCTCGCGAGCACAGTGGCGGGAGCACCGTCACGGAGGTGCTCGTCATCAACAGTGGAGAACACTCGGACGAGCATGCTCAAGATCCCCTCGACGCAACTCTGCGCGACCTCACGGCGCCCATTCCCGAGGGCGCGGACGCTGAGGCACTGGAGGCACGCCGCCTCCAGCTTCTTGAAAATGCTGGCCGCCTGGCCAGTATGCGCCGGCTTTCGGACGCCTACCGGCGCGAGATGGACCGGGCCGTAGGCGGCACGCCGGCTCCTGAGGGGCCTAGCCGCCTCGGCACGGTTCGGCAGCGTGGCGCGACCATCACCAGCATGTTCGGGGTGGAGCGCCCCGTCTACGCCACGCCTACAGAGAACATCTGGGCCACCCAGGCGGTGACGGATGAGCTAGACAAATACGACGGCGACGAGATCCGCCACATGACAAAGCGTATCCAGCAGCTCCTAGACACGGCTGCCGCGCAGCACGAGGCCGCCTGCCGCGCTGAAGTCCCAGCCCATCGAAACAACGAGCCGCCCCCACGCCAAGATCATGGGGCGACATCCCGGACGCCGACCGGTGGCGCCCGCGGGGGAAAGGGCAATGAGCCGGCTGCCAGCCGCAGCCGGACGCGCCTCTCCATCGAGCGGGATGAGGACGGCCGCCCTTGTGCAGTAGAGCGGCGAGGCGACCAGCCGCCTCCCCTGCCTCGTGGAGCGAGGTACCCCACTCTGCCTCCTGTCACGCATCCGACACTCGGCGACCGCCTTGGCCACCGAGAGGGAGTCGGAGTGAACGATGCCCGCCATCGGATCGATCGTCTCAACCGATCCCTGGCGCTAGAAGAAGAAGATGCGCTGGGCCCGCCCTGTTTCGACCCCCGAATCCGAGATGAGCCCTTCCCCAAAGGGTTCACCGTCCCGCGAGACACGCCCAAGTACACCGGCTCCGTGAAGCCGGAGGACTGGCTGGTCGATTACTCCACGGACGTCAGTATAGCGAATGGCAACAAGCGCGTTGCCGTGAAATACGTCCCGCTCATGCTTCAAGGCACTGCCCGGACGTGGCTCAACAGCCTGAAGCCCCGCAACATTAACAGTTGGGTTGATTTCACTGAGGTCTTCATCCGCAACTTCACCAACACCTACAAGCGGGCTCCCAAGCCCCGACAGCTCTCCTTGTGCATCCAAGGGCCCACGGAGTCGACGCGCGACTACCTCATGCGCTGGACCGAGCTGCGCAACTCCTGCGAGGGCGTGCATGAGGTGCAGGCCATCGAGTACTTCACTGCCGGGTGCCAAGAGGGCACCCTCCTCAAGCATCGACTCCTCTGCGACGAGCCCGCGACCCTCGATGAGCTGCTGATCATCGCCGACAAGCACACCACGGCCGACTCCTTCATGAAGGCGGAGATCTTAGTCGATGCATCCGGCAAGGTAGCGCCTCAAGCTCCTCGGACTCCGGCTGGTGAGACCAGTCGGAGACAGCCCCCAAACGACAACAAGCGGAAGGCCACCTAGCCGGCTTCCAACAACCGGCAGGTGGCGACAGTCGAGGATCAGCTGCCGGAGGGACAGCCGACGCCCAAGCGTCAGAAGGGCGGCAAGCCCAACTGGTTGCCCGCCTTCTCGTATGAGCAGACCCTTGACGCCCCCTGCAAGTTCCACAGTGGCGCGAAGCCGTCCAATCATACCACCCGGAAGTGTCACTGGCTCGCCAGGATTGCTAAGGGAGATGGCCTCCTACCTCCTCCGCCTGCCGGTCCGCTGCCTCCTCCGCCCCAGCAGCCGGCGGCCCGACCAGTCGGCACCATTCAAGATGAGTATCCCGCAGAGCATGGAGCCTATGTTGTGTTCACCAGTGTGGCTGATGATAGGCGCAGCAGACGACAACAACAGCAAGAGGTGCATGCAGTGGCCTCGAGCACTGCAGAGTTCATGCACTGGTCAGAAATGCCCATCAGTTGGAGCAGGGCCGACCATCCGGAAGTGATGCCGTCCCCCGGTTCCTGTGCCTTAGTCCTAGATGCAACCCTTGCAATGGAAAGGCGGGCGGCTCGCTTCTCCAGGATCTTGATAGACGGCGACAGCAACATAAACATCTTGTACCGTGACACAATGGAGAAGCTGGGAATCAAACAGAAGCAACTCCTCCCCAGTCGGACCGTATTCCATGGCATAGTCCCTGGACTTTCCTGCTCACCAATCGACAAGACTCAGATTGATGTCCTCTTTGGAGACAAGAATCATTTCCGTCGAGAGCCAGTTTGGTTTGAGGTGGTGGACTTGGAGAGCCCTTACCATGCATTGCTTGGCCGGCCTGCCCTGGCCAAGTTCATGGCGGTCCCCCACTACGCCTACCTCAAGATGAAGATGCCAAGTACCAAGGGAATCCTAACTATAGTCGAAGACTACAAGAAGTCGGCCGCCTGCGCCATGGACAGTAGCCAGCTGGCCGAGTCCCTCGTGATTGCAGCCGAGAAGCGGCTCCTAGAGCGGGTGGTGGCGATGGCAGGCAAGAAGCCAGAAATGTCACCCACCCCCAAGGAGTCGGATGTAGAGGGCTCGTTCAAGCCATCTTAGGAAACAAAGAAGATACCCTTGGACCCGGAGCACTCGGAGAGGCACGCTGTCGTAGGTGCGAACCTAGACAACAAATAGGAAAGCGAGCTCGTCGATTTCCTCCGTGAGAATCAGGACATCTTTGCATGGTCTCCCAAAGACATGACGGGTGTTCCGACGGATTTCGCCGAGCACAAGTTACATGTCCGACCTAACGTCAAGCCGGTCAGGCAGCCCTTGCGCCGCCTGTCAGAGGAGAAGAGAAGAGTTGTTGGAGAAGAGATAACCCGGCTTCTGGCAGCCGGATTTATCATGGAGGTGTTTTTTCCAGAATGGCTAGCCAACCCAGTCCTAGTGCTGAAGAAGAACAAGCAGTGGCGTATGTGCATTGACTATACAAGCCTTAACAAGGCTTGCCCGAAAGATCCGTTTGCTCTACCAAGGATTGACCAAGTGATAGACTCCACAGCCGGATGCGAGCTGTTAAGTTTCTTGGATGCATACTCAGGTTACCACCAAATAAAGCTGAACGCGGCAGATAGGCTGAAGACCGCCTTCATCACGCCATTTGGAGCCTTCTGCTACCTGATGATGACGTTCGGCTTGCGCTGTCACATCCCTAGTTCTGGTATGCACTAGACTAGCCCTTCATGTGTGCATCATGTTTAAATTTTATTTAAGTTGAAATGGGGATTGCTCAAACTCTAGCACCAGATCAAATCAACTAGGTTCAAATAAATATATTCTCAATGAACCCAAAATGCTCTTCAGAAAAGTTCATTATTTTTGGATTGGTCTAGGACCTCTCCCAAAAATGGTGCACATTTTTCTAGGCCATTCTGGATTTTTGAATTAAATCATACGGTATTTGCATTTGGGCATTTAATTGCTAAATAATATTTTAAATGCTCAAATAATCACAAACTGAAATGTTGCTGTTGGAAATATTCCAAATAGTGACATTGAGACGTTTCATGATTTTTGGAAATGCCCTGGCATTTTTATTAAAGCCAAACACAATTACAGAAAATAGAAAAGGAAAATAAAAGAGAGAGAGAGTTAGTACCTGGCCTCACCCGTGCAGCCCACCTGGCCGGCCCAGCTGGCGGCCCAGCCATCTGGCCCAGCCCACCACCGCAACCCCTCTGTCGTTTTCCTCCTCTGCCAGGAGGAGAAGCAGCTGCGTGCGGCGCGCACAGCCACCCGCGGCCACCTCCTGCTTCTGCCGACGCCCTGGACGACTCCAGACGATGCCACGCACCCCCTGGACCTCTCTCACTCTCTCCCGACCTTTTTCCCCTCCTCTGCTCTCTCTCCCTCTCGCGCCCGAGCACAGCCGCAGTCGCGTCGCCGTAGCCACGCCCACCGTACTCCCCTCGCCTCCCCGTGTCGTCTGAAAGATCCTCCACCATCCGTTACGCCGCCTGGAGCGAGACCCGAGCGCCCGGACGCCCCAAGACGACCGCCTCGACTCCGTCTTCAAGCTTCGGTCGCTGGCGATCGCCCTCGATGATTCATCATCCTCAGCACGCCCGATTTATCTGCACTACTATGCCCGCGTTGCTCCCGTGTGGGCGACTCGGGCGGACCCTGCAAAACCTAGCCGCCGCCACTAAAAATCCGGCTGTCTTCCTCTCCGTCGCCGCCGGACGACACCGTAACACAAAGCCGCGAGGCTGACGGCGGCGGCGGGGACCTAGCTGCGGCGCATGGCTGTTCTCGGGCACGGCGGAGCTCAGTCGTGTTGTCAGACGCGTCGGTGCCCTGGCTGGCGCTCCGACACGCCGCGGCCGGCCTCGGCGCCCTGCCTTCTTGCCTCTGTGTGCATGGGCTACCTCCGGTTGTCACCTGCGTCCAGCCGGCGCGCGACGGGCGTCCTGCTCCCTCAGATCCAATCGGGCCTGCGGCTCCCGTCCGATTTGTTGCCGCGTCTCAGATTCAATCGGGCCTGCAGCTGGCGGCTCCCGTCCATGCGCTGTGACCTTTGCTGCCAAGGCGGCAACAGGCCACCCCCCTCAGCTTGAGGGCTGCAGTGGGTCTGCCTAGGAGGCTGGGGTTCATCAGCGGCAAGTTGGGCGCGGCTCGGCTCTTCCGGCCAGCTAGGCCCTGGCATGGGGTCTGTGTTCGCGTCGGCGTCGACACACGTGCGGCGACTACGGCGCCAAGCAGGCACGAGTCTGCCTAGCCTTGGATCGAGCTCTGCTTGGTTCGGTTCCTGCATTTGGAGGCTCCGTGTGGAGTGGCAACTTCTGTTCGTGGGCAGGCTGTGGCTTCCTCTTCTCCGGTGCTGGTGGTGTGCGTCTTGGTGGATTCCAGGCTGTAGGGTGGGGGTGGTGACACAGCCGGTGAAATCCGGGCTTGGTTGCGGTCGAAGCCAACAATGGCAGTGCTCCTGCACTGTCCCCTGGTTGAAGGCGCCGTGTTGCTGTGCTCACTTCTTTGCCTGTGGTGCTCGAGAGGAAACTTCGGCCCGGGTCTCCTGGGTCAGACGACGGTGGCGCTCAACACCACATTCCCTCTTGAGGGCCTCGTCTTGGAGCTTGGCTTGGCCACAGAGACCACTGGTTGGAGGTGGTGCCGTTGATGGGGTGGCGGTTAGGTGGTGGTGGTGCGGCCGGCTCGGGGTCGACGGTTGTTTTGTGCTCTTCTTCGGTGGTGTTTGTGCTGAGTGCTTCTTGGTGTGTCTCTGCTAGTGCGGTGCCTAGCGATTACGCCGGGGGCACACAGGTGCCGTGACGTCGTCTCAGCCTCGCGTGACCTTTCGAATGTGCCCCCGACACAGGTGGTGTCGTGGCGTTGTGCAGTCTTGGATGCGCGGGGCCTTTCGATTGCGTCGACGGTGCAGTGCCGTGGTTTGGTCTGCTAGGCGATGCCCTTCGACTATGTTGGTGGCACACAGGTACCGTGGCGTCGTCTCGGCCTCGCGTGCCCCTTCGAATGCACCCCTCGACACAGGTGGTGTCATGGCGTTGTGCAGTCTCGGATGCGCGGTGCCTTTCGATTGCGTCGACGATGCAGTGTCGTGGCTTGGTCTCGGCTGGCCGATGCCGTTCGATTTTACCAGGCGGTGCTCTTTGGTGTGTTGTGTGGTGTTGAGTTCTCCCTCATTGTTCTCCCTGTTATGTGTGTGGTCAGTGTATGCTATTTTGCTTTGTCTCTACTCCCTGTGTCCCCTGTACTTCTGGTTCACTTGAACCTATCTTGCGACGGGCTGCAAAGCCTTATAGGCAAAATGAATACAATTCAGGTGGGGAATTCTCCTCCCCCGGTGAAAATTCAAAAAAAAATCCTCAGCACACCCCCGGCTACCCCGAGCATTGCTTCGTGATCTACGTGAGCCCTGCCGTCTTTCCCCTCTCTTCTCGCTGCCGAACGCGTTCCCTAGCCGTGGTTTTCCTCGGAGCCGAAAGCTTCTGCCGCCGGCCATGTCACTGCCGTCGCCGCAGCCGCTCGGGCTCGAAGCTGAGCGCATTTTTGTGCTCAGCAAACCTACAGGAGCATGCAGAGGCCACCCGTTGCTCCTGCCGTGCAACATAGCGACGGTTGCATCATCGCCCGAACTCCGGCCGTCGCCGTGAGCTTGATTCTGGCGAGCTCGGCTGACCTCAGCCCCTCCTGTTTGCATAGATGGATGCGGCCAAGCACCTGCAACGCGTAGATGCCCTCCGCCTTGCGAATGGTCGCCGGAATAGAAACTCCAACGAGCCACCGCCGTTCTTTAAGGTCGCCGGCGACTTGATCCGGCGACGCCGACGTGGCGTGATTAGATTAGGTCTAATCCACACACTAATTACCACCACAGCCACTGACACTTGGGCCCCGCTGACTAACTAACCCTGGAATAGCTCCTGTTTAGATTAAACTAACCCTATGGGCCCCACTGGTCAGTTTGACCTGGCCACGCCACACGTTGACTGGCCCCACGCGTCAGAATTGACCCAGCTGACGTGGCCGTTGATTGGGCCAACATGTCAGCGACACTAATCAGCCCCAGTCACTGACTAGTGGACCCCACTAGTCAGGTTTGACCTGAACCCGCCTGTTGACCTGCTGAGGTCAGCATGACCTAATGCTGACGTAATAATACATTTTCTAGATTTAATTTAATTCAGGAAATTCTAGAAAATGTCCTAAACTTCTAAAAATCATAGAAAATCAACCGTAGCTCAGAATGAAATAATTTATATATGAAAAATGATCAGAAAAATCCAATCTATCCATCTGTATTGTTTTCATGCATGTTAGAACAACTTATAGCTGCTGTTTAGCACAAATCATATAAATGGCATTTAAATGTCCACATATGGAGTTTGAATTTGAATCTTGGATTCAAACCAACTTCATTTAATCTGGTTGCTAGTTACATTAGCTCAAACGACAACATATTGCCATGTCACACTCATGCATCATATTGTTGCATTGCATTGATTGTGTTCTTTCTCTGTTGCCGGTGTTTGTCCCAGCTCAGTAGACGTGTTCCGACGATGAGATCGATGACACCGATGAAGAACTATATTATCTTCAGCAGTGCCAGGCAAGCAAAACCCCCTTGTTCATTCCGATACAATCCCACTCTCTCGCTCCTGCTCTATTTTACTGCATTAGAACAACAACAATTCAACTGTTACATGCTGCGGTAGTTGAACCCCTTTCCTCTACATGACCTGTCATTGCCACAGTAAATAGATGAAACCCACTAGCATGAGTAGGAGTTGTTTGAGCCCTGATGTGTCTACTCATTCATGCTTGTTGTCATACCTGCTACTTCTTAGAGTTGACTCAGGTCTGATTCATCGGGGATGAATTGGAGGTGTGTAATCATGTCCTACCGTGTGTGATCTAAGTGTGTGAACACGATTTGGTAAAGGTAGCGGTGAGAGGCCATGTAGGAGTACGTGGTGGGTTGTCTCATTGAAGCCGTCCTTAGGAACTGAGTTCTGTGTTTGTGATCCATGAACAGTTACTACCACGCATTGGGCTCCGGGCACTCCAAGCTCTCTCGACTTATTAATCAACTCGATCTCTTTCCAGGAGTTGCAACTAGTTTCTGGTGTTTGTAGGTAGTGCTAGTAGTCTACCAAGTGGCACCCGGTACAGGTGGGCTTGGGACAGACTAGGCACAGTGGCCCGGTGTACCAAGTGGCACCCGGAAGGTGGGCTTGGGAACCCTGCACACATCGTTTGGGGCCGTGAGCGACACCCCGGCCGGATCTCCTTGCGGATGGAATCCGAATAGGCGATAAACCTGGACTAGAGACTTGTGTGGTTAGTCAGGTCGTGGCCGACACCCTCGCTGGGCTTCTGCTTGAAGGTTGCCGAGTACATGTCGTGTAAACGACGGTAAGTGGTGAGAGCGTGTGTGAAGAAGTACACCCCTGCAGGGTTAATATGATCTATTAGAATAGCCGTGTCCGCGGTAAAGGACTTCTGGGTTGCCTGTATAGTTCATAGACAAGTGAAAGTGGATACTCTAAAATGCGCAAGATAAGCGTGAGTGCTATGGATGGCGTTCTCGTAGGGAGACGGGAGTGGATCCATAGTGGTGTATTGATATGGTGAATATGTGGACTCGTGTGCGCCACCTCAAAAGAGTTACTTGCAGTCGTAGTTTAGGATAGCCACCGAGTCAAAGCTGGCTTGATGCCCATAAACCCCACCACCCCCTTTGTTGATAATGATGCATATGTAGTTAGTTTTGATGTAAGTCTTGCTGGGTACATTTGTACTCACGTTGCATAATTTTTGTTTTTGCAGAGAGACTTCAGTCTCGCTAGTAGTTCCACATGGACTTCGACGATTAGCTTATTACCTCAGCTATGATCTTGTGCCCTCGGCAGGATCTGGTAGATCGTCAGGCTTCTCAACCTTTTTCATTTGTAGATGTCTGTACTCAGACATGTTAAGCTTCCGCTTGTGTTTGACTTGTATGCTCTGATTGTTGGGTCATGAGACCCATGTTTGTAATATCTTGCTCCTCGGAGCCTATTGAATGAAATACTTGAGTTGTAGAGTCATGTTGTGATGCCATGTTGTATTTGCACATATCGAGCATATTGTGTGTATGTTATTGAAATGCTTGGTATGTGTGGGATCTGACTATCTAGTTGTTTATCCTTGGTAGCCTCTCTTACCGGGAAATGTCTCCTAGTGCTTCCACTGAGCCTTGGTAGCTTGCTACTGCTCCGGAACACTTAGGCTGGCCGGCATGTGTCCTTCTTCGTTCCTGTGTCTGTCCCTTCGGGGAAATGTCACGCGATGAGTACCGGAGTCCTGTTAGCCTGCTACAGCCTGGATTCTCTGGAGTCCTGCTAGCCCAGTTGCTACAGCCCGGATTCACTCGCTGATGACCGACACGTTCATTGCTGGGTCATGTATGCCTGTCCCTGTAAGTTAGTGCCACTTTGGGTTTATGACTAGCCATGTCAGCCCGGGTTCTTTGTCATATGGATGCTAGCGACACTATCATATACGTGAGCCAAAAGGCGCAAACGGTCCCGGGCCTGGTAAGGCGACACCCATGGGAATACCGTGCATGAGGCCGCAAAGTGATATGAGGTGTTACATGCTAGATCGGTGTGGCATAGGATCGGGGTCCTGACAGCTTTGGTATCAGAGCTTGACTGCCTGTAAGATTACCAAGCCAAACTGGTCGAAGTTGAGTCTAGAAATGCTTTAGTTATATGTAGGGGAATTGATTGTGGGATGGAACATAAGGCTCTCTTTACTCCTTTATCTCATGCCCTCTGATCAGAGTCATCTTATCTTTCCTACGGGGTTAAGGAACTAGGCTTTCTTTTCTTTCTATCAGGATCACATGTTACTAATCCGTAGACTTAAGGATTGATAGATTTAAGCCTCAGTTCGGTTCCGACTACCTCTGTATGTTAACTGTTGATCTCGAAACCTTGATATTGTGCTTCTGAGTGGCTATGCCACCATCTTGTAGCATGTCTCCAATCTTTTTGAGCATTTACAGCCGTTATGCTGTCCGAGTCATCCCATGTCTCTAAACAGTCTGATGCATTTGCAAATCCCTTCTTCCCATTCCCGATGTCCTCTGTGGCCAGATTAACCACACTAAACAGTGTGTTGAGGTACTTAATTGCCTCGGCATTTGTGTTGGAGCTATTATTATGACCCTAGTTGTCTTAGGGGATCACCTAGCAAGCTAGCCATGTGTTGTGTTTCCAGTGTGATGATTCTGGCCATTATTCTCAAAAGCATCCCATGATGCCACTTAGTAGTAGGTATTCTATTACTGGGTTTTGAACCCGAGATTTCTCTACTTACTTCTTATTGTTAGTGTTTGTTAGTTCCTTTAGGATATTAGTAACCTTTGTATTAGTCCTCGAGGTTCGTGGTATATCATTCTTCCAAATTCCATGAACCATCCTTGGCAGAAGTTCCTTGCAGAATCGAAAGATCACAACCGGAGTGCTCTTGATGAGTTCTTCATTTTATATTGTGACTCTGCCAGTTCTACCTTCTTCGCATGGGTTATCCAGAAGAAACCTGTTGAACTTAGTTCGACATACTAATCTATGCATCCACAACTCAAAAAATCATATGTTCTTTTGAGTTGTCCTATTTCAGTTGTCTTCCGACCTTCGTCTATCAATTGATAGTCAAGAGTATGCGTGCATTCGTTAGTCGATGCCTATTACTTTTGTGGTCTGTCAAGCCATTCTATTCCGGAATGACTAGGAGAAACAAACTCCAGTACCTCATTCATATCCAGGATTGGGTCAAAGCAGTTGTATTCCACAGATCAAATGCCAATCCAGCTTCTGTTCTGTTCTACCCTGAAGTATTTCCCTCTTGATGTCAGGAATGTCATGATAATTGCACCAACTCTTATGAATTCTTGATGCAGTGATACTTCTCGCCACCATCATTCGCTCCTTGTTTCCGTGTTGTTGCAACCGGAATACCGACAAGTGAACCATGATGTGTGAAATCAATACTCCTAGCAACCTTGTTGCTTGGTAGTTAATGGACAATAATTTCATTCTTAGTGTGTTGGTTCTTGATTCATTATTCTAAGATTGATGGTGCTACCTAGTCCTTATTTCCGGTGCACTCTTCGATCAGTGAGTTAGGATTTTGTAATCCCTCGCTCGTTTGATCTTATCGTATTGTCTTGAAAAGCAAGATTGTTCTCGAGCTTAGTAACATATCGGTGGTTCGTGATTTTTCGAATATCTTCTCGGAGGTATCACTAGGTCGTCACCTGACCGCTATGTTGAGTTCGTGATCAAGTTGGTTTTCTTGTAACCACCCTTTCTCCAAGAATCTCTGTCGGATACCCTGAGCTAGTTGGTTAAGATAAACAACAACTTGGAGAGTTGGAAGATGAAAGCTTGTCCGACTTAGTTCATTTTAAGGGATATCTTGTGTGCGTGTGTGTGTTGAAGATAGACGATATCTTCCCTGATTGAACCTCGTGGTCAATTATTGGATCTATTGTCTTGCCAAAACTTTGATTTGAGTATGGGTTATCCTCAAATCAAATCAGAACCAATGATGTTCGTAATGTTGTCTTACTCGTGGTTGATCCCTCGAGCATACACCATTACATCTTTGGATCTGACCAATGCTATCACTTGATCTCATAATTATGGAATTCCATCTTCATGGAAACCTGGATGAATTGTTGTTGAGCCCATCGACAACATCCTTGTCTTCTCCATAATTTGGTTGAACATTAAGCTAGTGTTGGAAACTTATATATGCATTATCTTCATGTTCCGTTCATGAAGCATATGTTCGGATGAAAGATGTGACTTCCTCTAATTCACGTGCATCTGATGCAAGTTGCCACCGTGAATTCGAGAAAGTTTGTTTTGCCTCCTTTGGAATCATCCCAATCAGTCATGCATACTTGCAAAGTATTATGTGGTTTGGAGACTTGCAACCTTCATTCTATATGTGTCCCTAGCACACCAAGCCACTGATTGATTTGTTCAAGGATAAGAAGTTCAAATGCTATTCCCGAAGGGCCCAGAAGGACATGCACATGACTTCGTTATTTCAATGATGGTTCCCTACCTGAACTCGGTAGTGTTTTACTATAAGACTACTACGTGGTCATGCTTGTCTTGGACGGCGTGTTCACAGGTTTGTAGAAGAACCAGCTCATGTTTTGGAGCTTGCTATCGTAGTTTATTTCCTGAGAATCTCGCAACGTCATCTCGTCGGTTTGTGTTGCAAACTTTCTTTTTCAGACATGCTGTCTGAATTATCCTGTTACCAACCAGATCTGAATCTCAGGCAGATATGATGGTTGGAACTTCTTCCAAGAACTACGATATAGGTTCCAGTGAAGTGGACGCACCTAGCTGGAAGTACTATCATTGTAGTATCTTGATTAAGCCGTTTGGTCACTACCCATAAGGATTTCATAGGATTTACTCCCTAGTTGTCCCTTATGGATTCTTGTGCTCCCGAAGTCCGACCTTTTACTTGATGTTCTAGATATCAAACCATGTCTATGAATGGGTTACGCTAGCACATCAAGGAGAACATTAGAAGCGGAGTGCTAAATATCTCTCGGTCGATCATCCAGATTTTGTTCCCTTGGCCTTGCTAAGGTGAAATCTGAGAAGGTTATCTTCCTTTGCATCTGCATCGTCCATCGCTGTTCATCATGGTAGTACGTTGTGTTGCCAGGATCCTTGACACGGATGGTGGTAAAACCTTGATGAATATGGAAATGCTCAAGTTCTTGAGAGCACACACAAGCGCTAGGTGTTATCATCGGCACTAACTGGGATTGCTCTCAGTTTCCTCGGTTATGCTATAACTTTTCAAACAGTGGACTCACTCTCTACTGTTGAGCTTCTCCCCAGGTACTAAAATCTTCCCTTGTGTTTTTTTCAGCAAGGTAATCCACATCGTCCATTCTAATCCAGGTATTCCATTCTACCGAATCCCTCTAAACAATCGCTCAAGAATTGCCTTAGGCTGGTATAAAGAGTTTCAATGATCTCTGAATCAAAGGTAATTCTTTTTGCCACTTAAGGGGATATTTCTACGAGTCGCCTTCCCTAAGGTGCATCGTTATGGTATCATGGCAACTCAACTCCTCGCTATGTTGACAACCGTTCACCACCTTCTTAGGTGTGGAATTATTGCCTACCTAGTGAACCTTTGTCATGTGTTTTCCCTCCATCCCTCTGGACGAATGCTTTGTGTCTTAGCTCGAGAGATGTTTCAATGTCCCACTCCATGAGTTGATCATGAGTTGTTCGACCTTCGGTAAGATCGATCCCTCTAGAGTTTTCCTTTCCCTCTCATTGTCATGTTAGTTGGAGTTCTCGGAGAAAGACATCGAGACAATGATGGTGATCGAGTCAACGTTCTTTGAAGTGCCACCTGGATCGTGAAGATTATGTTAGTTTGCGTTCTCCCTTCATCTTACCCTATGCTTGAATCTCGGGATGAGATTCTTTTTTAGTGGGGGTGAGTTGTCACGTCCCTAGTTCTGGTATGCACTAGACTAGCCCTTCATGTGTGCATCATGTTTAAATTTTATTTAAGTTGAAATGGGGATTGCTCAAACCCTAGCACCAGATCAAATCAACTAGGTTCAAATAAAAATATTCTCAATGAACCCAAAATGCTCTTCAGAAAAGTTCATTATTTTTGGATTGGTCTAGAACCTCTCCCAAAAATGGTGCACATTTTTCTAGGCCATTCTGGATTATTGAATTAAATCATACGGTATTTGCATTTGGGCATTTAATTGCTAAATAATATTTTAAATGCTCAAATAATCACAAACTGAAATGTTGCTGTTGGAAATATTCCAAATAGTGACATTGAGCAGTTTCATGATTTTTGGAAATGCCCTGGCATTTTTATTAAAGCCAAACAAAATTACAGAAAATAGAAAAAGAAAATAAAAGAGAGAGAGAGTTAGTGCCTGGCCTCACCCGTGCAGCCCACCTGGCCGGCCCAGTTGGCGGCCCAACCATCTGGCCCAGCCCACCACCGCAACCCCTCTGTCGTCTTCCTCCTCTCCCAGGAGGAGAAGCAGCTGCGTGCGGCACGCACAGCCACCCGCGGCCACCTCCTGCTTCTGCCGACGCCCTGGACGACTCCAGACGACGCCACGCACCCCCTGGACCTCTCTCACTCTCTCCCGACCTTTTTCCCCTCCTCTGCTCTCTCTCCCTCTCGCGCCTCAGCGCAGCCGCAGCCGCGTTGCCGTAGCCACGCCCACCGTACTCCCCTCGCCTCCCCGTGTCGTCCGAAAGCTCCTCCACCATCCGTTACGCCGCCTGGAGTGAGACCCGAGCGCCCGGACGCCCCAAGACGACCGCCTCGACTCCGTCTTCAAGCTTCGGTCACCGGCGATCTCCCTCGACGATTCGTCATCCTCAGCACACCCCCGGCTACCCCGAGCATCGCTTCATGTTCTACGTGAGCCCTGCCGTCTTTCCCCTCTCTTCTCGCTGCTGAACGCGTTCCCTAGCTGTGGTTTTCCTCGGAGCCGAAAGCTTCTGCCGCCGGCCATGTCACTGCCGTCGCCGCAGCCGCTCGGGCTCGAAGCTGAGCACATTTCCGTGCTCAGCAAACCTACAGGAGCACGTAGAGGCCACCCAGTGCTCCTGCCGTGCACCATAGCGACGGTTGCATCATCGCCCGAACTCCGGTCGCCCCCGTGAGCTTGATTTCGGCGAGCTCAGCTGACCTCAGCCCCTCCTGTTTGCGTAGATGGATGCGGCCAGGCACCTGCAACGCGTAGATGCCCTCCGCCTTCCGAATGGTCGCCGGAATAGAAACTCCGACGAGCCACGGCCGTTCTTTAAGTTCGCGGGCGACTTGATCCGGCGACGCCGACGTGGCGTGATTAGATTAGGTCTAATCCACCCACTAATTACCACCACAGCCACTGACACCTTGGCCCCGCTGACTAACTAACCCTGGATTAGCTCCTGTTTAGATTAAACTAACCCGACGGGCCCCACAGGTTAGTTTGACCTGGCCACGTCACATGTTGATTGGCCCCACGCGTCAGAATTGACCCAGCTGACGTGGCAGTTGACTGGGCCAACATGTCAGCGACACTAATCAGCCCCAGTCACTGACCAGTGGACCCCACTGGTCAAGTTTGACCTGAACCCGCCTGTTGACCTGCTGAGGTCAGCATGACCTAATGCTGACGTAATAATACATTTTTTGGATTTAATTTAATTCAGGAAATTCCAGAAAATGTCCTAAACTTCTAAAAATCATAGAAAATCAACCGTAGCTTAGAATGAAATAATTTATATATGAAAAATGATCAGAAAAATCCAATCTATCCATATATACTGTTTTCATGCATGTTAGAACAACTTATAGCTGCTGTTTAGCACAAATCATATAAATGGCATTTAAATGTCCACATATGGAGTTTGAATTTGAATCTTGGATTCAAACCAACTTCATTTAATCGGGTTGCTAGTTACATTAGCCCAAACCACAACATATTGCCATGTCACACTCATGCATCATATTGTTGCATTGCATTGATTGTGTTCTTTCTCTGTTGCCGGTGTTTGTCCCCGCTCAGTAGACGTGTTCCGACGATGAGATCGATGACACCGATGAAGAACTATATTATCTTCAGAAGTGCCAGGCAAGCAAAACCCCCTTGTTCATTCCGATACAATCCCACTCTCTCGCTCCCGCTCTCTTTTACAGCATTAGAACAACAATGATTCAACTGTTACATGGTGCGGTAGTTGAACCCCTTTCCTCTGCATGACCTGTCATTGCCACAGTAAATAGATGAAACCCACTATCATGAGTAGGAGTTGTTTGAGCCCTGATGTCTACTCATTCATGCTTGTTGTCATGCCTGCTACTGCTTAGAATTGAGTCAGGTCTGATTCATCGGGGATGAATTGGAGGTGTGTAAACATGTCCTACTGTGTGTGAACACGATTTGGTAAAGGTAGCGGTGAGAGGCCATGTAGGAGTACATGGTGGGTTGTCTCATTGAAGCCGTCCTTAGGAACTGAGTTCTGTGTTTGTGATCCATGAACAATTACTATCACGCATTGGGCTCCGAGCTCTCCAAGCTCTCTCGACTTATTAATCAACTTGATCTCTGTCCAGGAGTTGCAACTAGTTTCTGGTGTTTGTAGGTAGTGCTAGTAGTCTACCAAGTGGCACCCGGTACAGGTGGGCTTGGGACAGACTAGGCACAGTGGCCCGGTGTACCAAGTGGCACCCGGATGGTGGGCTTGGAACCCTACACACATCATTTGGGGCCGTGAGCGATACCCCGGCCGGATCTCCTTGCGGATGGAACCCGAATAGGCGATAAACCTGGACGAGAGACTTGTGTGGTTAGTCAGGTCGTGGCCGACACCCTCGCCGGGCTTCCGCTTGAAGGTTGTTGAGTACATGTCGTGTAAACGGTGGTAAGTGGTGAGAGTGTGTGTGAAGAAGTACACCCTTGCAGGGTTAATATGATCTATTCGAATAGCCGTGTTCGCGGTAAAGGACTTCTGGGTTGCCTGTACAGTTCATAGACAAGTGAAAGTGGATACTCTGAAATGCGCAAGATAAGCGTGAGTGCTATGGATGGCGTTCTTGTAGGGAGATGGGAGCGGATCCATAGTGGTGTATTGATATGGTGAATATGTGGACTCGTGTGCGCCACCTCAAAAGAGTTACTTGCAGTCGTAGTTCAGGATAGACACCGAGTCAAAGCTGGCTTGCTGCCCATAAACCCCACCACCCCCTTTGTTGATAATGATGCGTATGTAGTTAGTTCTGATGTAAGTCTTGCTGGGTACATTTGTACTCATGTTGCTTAATTTATGTTTTTGCAGAGAGACTTCTGTCTCGCTAGTAGTTCCACATGGACTTCGATGTTTAGCTTGTTACCTCAGCTACGATCTTGTGCCCTCGGTAGGATCTGGTAGATCGTCAGGCTTCTCAGCGTTTTTCATTTGTAGATGTCTGTACTCAGACATGTTAAGCTTCCGCTTGTGTTTGACTTGTATGCTCTGATTGTCGGGTCATGAGACCCATGTTTGTAATATCTCGCTCCTCGGAGCCTATTGAATGAAATACTTGAGTCGTAGAGTCATGTTGTGATGCCATGTTGTATTTGCACATATCGAGCATATTGTGTGTATGTTATTGAAATGCTTGGTATGTGTGGGATCTGACTATCTAGTTGTTTTTCCTCGGTAGCCTCTCTTACCGGGAAATGTCTCCTAGTGCTTCCACTGAACCTTGGTAGCTTGCTACTGCTCCGGAACACTTAGGCTAGCCAGCATGTGTCCTTCTTCGTTCCTGTGTCTGTCCCTTCGGGGAAATGTCACGTGATGACTACCGGAGTCCTGTTAGCCTACTACAGCTCGGATTCTCCGGAGTTCTGCTAGCCTAGTTGCTACAGCCCGGATTCACTCGCTGATGACCGACCCGTTCGTTGCTGGGTCATGTATGCCTGTCCCTGTAAGTTAGTGCCACTTTGGGTTTATGACTAGCCATGTCAGCCCGGGTTCTTTGTCATATGGATGCTAGCGACACTATCATATACATGAGCCAAAAGGCGCAAATGGTCCCGGGCCTGGTAAGGTGACACCCGTGGGAATACCGTGCGTGAGGCCGCAAAGTGATGTGATATGAGTCGACAATTGCAAGATAAAGTTCCGACCCGCCTGCTCAGCAGCCGGCCCGGAACTTGGGGACTACACCCAGTGGGTGCGCTTGCGCGCCCCCACGAGAGAAGCAAGAGGATCGTCCGAAGAAGAAAGCCAAAGATAACTTACGCGGATGGCGGTTCATGACTCCAAGAAGGCCTCGTTGCAGCACCTGAGGGCCTCCGCTTCTGCCCGGAGCTTGGCCTGGATGTCAAGACACGCCTGGTTCAGGACGCCCGTCCCGCCCCCGTGTATCCAGACCACGGGTGCGGCGCTGGTCGCCTCGGTTTCGGGGACCGATGAGCTTGCGGTGCCGACCTCCTGCGGCTGCGGTGCTGAGGCCGCCTTCTCCAGACGGCAGCGCATGGGTGTGCAGACCGTAGGAATCAGGTCCGTCACCACCGTGTTTTCGACCGGTGGCGCAACCGGCTGCTTGTCCCGCGGCTCGCTGGCTGGCGGAGGCAGCGGAGGCAGGGGCGGTGGCACGAAGATGTCCGGCGTGGCTACGTCGCCGCCCTCCCGCTCCCGGATCGGGTGGTCGTCGCCGGCTCCTCCGGCCATCGCCTCAAATTCAGGCGGAGGCGGCGTGGTGTTCAGGGGCGCCACGAGCAGCGGCTCTTGGCGGCGTACGGCCTCCGCAAGTTGCTCCTTCTCCGCGGCTTGGGATTCGGCCTGCGCCAGCACTCTCTCAGCGGACGCGGCGGCCTTGTCCGCCTCCTCCTTGGCCAGGCGGTCGGCCTCTTCCTCACGCGCCTCCCATCCATTCTGCTCTGTCGCCTCCCGGAGGTCGGCGGCCGGGTCGATCCGCCGGTTGGTCGAGGAGGTCGCTGCCGACCTAAGGACCGAGGCGGCGCTCGACTTCTCAAGGGTTAGCGGGGCCCTGAAATAAGAAGACAAGTTAGAGGGCTCTCACGCCAGATTGATGAGAAGCCAAGAAGTAAGGAAAAAGATACTTACGTCGACACCATAACGAGCACCTTCGGCTGCCTCTGATACTGGGCCACCTTGGTCGCGGCTTCCTTCCGCCTGGTCGCCGCGGCCGGGTTCTTGGGCTTCTTCGGGGCGTTGCCTAACAGGGCAGTGCCCTCTTCCGCTTGCGCTTGCTGCTGCGGGCGAGCGGCCCGTAGGAGGGGCCGGCGCCGGTAGTGGCAGAGCTCCGGGCGGGGCGCGGTTCATCTTCATCTTCGTCGTCGTTGGGCCAAGTCCCCACGCCGCCGCCTTCCTCGGAGCCGCCTGCTCCACCGCCGCCATCTATTCTGCCACCGCCACCTATTGCGTTGTCCGCCAGGGCGGCCGCCCCCAAGTCGGGGTCGTCCAAGTCGCTCGCCGCCCTGTCCGGCTGGAGGTCATCACCCGGCCCCAGGAGGGCGGCCGGTGCCGTGGACATGTAAATCTGCAACCAAGAAAGAGCTGCATCACGACGAGAAATGAGGCTGAAGAAAACATATCAAAGGACAAGATTAAGAAACTTACAACGGGCGGCGGATTGTGGCGGGAGTACGGTCGCTTCCCATACCACCACTCTTCCTCCGACACCTTGAGGTCGGAGATCTCGTTTACCATCCGTGCAACTCCGGCAGGCGGCATCCCTTTCGTGCACAGCCGGCACGGATCGTGGTCTCCTCCCTTCTAGAATATCGGACGAGGGCAGCTCTGGAGCGGGAGGACCCGGCGCTCGACGAAGGCGACGAGGAGGTCGGAGGCCACGAGGCCCTCTGACTCCTGGAGCACCCGAAGTCGGCCGATGGCGACCGCCGCGTCCGCTGACACTGGCTTCGGTTTGTACCCCTGGGTAGGCCGAGCCTTGGTGGGGGGGCAGGCCTCGTAGGCCGGCAGGTTGAGGAAGTCGGCAGCCGGATCTACGTTCTCGATGTAGAAGTAGGACTGCTGCCACATCTTCACCGACTGCGCCAGCTTGATGATGGGGAAGGCGTCCGCTTTGCCGGTCGGCGCATGGTGACGAAGCCCCCGCACTCATTCGCCGTCTCCCTGGCGGAGGTGCCGAGCTTCCCATAAAAGAACGCTCCCCACAGCTCGAGTGTGGGGAGGATGCCGATGTAGCCCTCGCATGCCGTGATAAAGGCGGAGAGTAGAGTCACGGTGTTGGGCGTGAGGTGGTGAGGCTGAAGATGGTAGAAGTCGAGGAAAGAGCGGAAGAAGCCGCTCACCGGGAGGCCGAAGCCATGGAGGAAGTGCGAGCGGAAGACGACCTGCTCGTCTCCCTGCGGCACCGGCGAGATCTCTGTCTCCTGCGGCACCCGCGGCTTGACGAAGGCCGCACTGGGCATCCAGCGTGTGTCGCGGAGGAAGGAGATGTGATCTTCGATCACGGTCGATCCGTCCCAGTCGCCGCCCCTCTCATGCGCCATGGGTTCCGGCTGGCTGCATGGGGAGGAGAAGAGCGTCGGCGGTGGACGATGGTGGCAGCGCTGCGGCAGCACAAAACAGCAGCAGCAGCAATGGAGGAGCAAGCAGAAGAACAAGAAGAGTGGGAGGGGGCGCGAGAGCTTTGCCGCACCTCTCCCATCTCCCTACTTATAGCCCTCAGGCTACGAAGCCGAGGGGGCGGGACGTGGGTCGTGGGATTAACTGCACCCACGACCCCACGACCCCCATTTACCGCACACATTCACCACACCATAAACGGTCGTGGGAATGGCAACCGTCCCCTTCGGTGCAGCGGATCCGCCCAGTTGCCGATGCATGGTAGTGGCGGGCCTGGCCCAGTATCACGTCCCGTCGAGGGCGTGGGGTGGCAGACTGACCTGGCTGACGTGCGCCGCGTGGCGCGTCTGTGGCGTGTGGCGGCCCGGGAAGATTAGCAGGCACGCTACCTGTTTCCCACCTCGAAGTTCAAAACCAACCACGCAAGCTCCACCTGGACCAGGCCGCCACGGCAGTCGGCTGGCTACATGGCGGACCGACATCTTCTCAGAGCCCGGAGAGGAGGGGAAGCCGCTGAGACTTCGCTGCCGCTCGATCACAACGCCTCACCGGCTTCGGGGACTACTGTTGGAGTAATGGGCCACGGGTAGGCTCACCCGAGTCCCTGGATTTATCAAGACTTTGGGCCAGCTCCGCCTGGTTGGACCCCAAGCTGAAGCTCCGCCCTCAGCGAGCCGGCTGGCTCAACGGCCGGCTGCCAGAGGGCGGCTAACCCAAGCCTACGGTGCTTCGAGTGACCGACTCCTGCTGGCCGGCCTCCAGAGAGGGCGGCATTAGGCAGGCGGCCACCTCGCGACTTCGGTGCGACCGAGCCCCATCGAGAGTACAAGACAGAGCGTGGCTACAATGAAGCACGTCGCCTCCGATGGTCGGGACAGGCGTGGCTACAGTGCTCCGTACAGGCGGAGATCTCCACATGACGGGGCACTGTGCCATGTCTCCCCTGATGTCGCTCCGAGCAGGCGGAGTCCTGTTCCCCACGACAGCCTGTTGGTACGGCCTACCGGTGGTGGGCCCTATCGGGCAGTGACCCCGTAGAAGACGACGGAAGCTCAACCAGACGGATTCGGGAGGGGCCAGCCTCCAGCAGGCGGCCGTCCCTTGCCCCGAGGCAAGCATGCCATTAAGCTGACGAGACCAGGTGTGGCTACAGTGGCCTCCCACCAGGCGGCGGGACTGTAGCCACACTAAGATGACCAAGCCCTCGTCATCAACGACACGACTATAGTAAGCATCCACCAACCAGTCGGCGGGGCCCACCAGGCGGCGGGCCGCCGGGCCCCAATGGTCGGCGGAGAAGCTGGAGGCTGGAGACACTGACAGCCGGGCCCAGCACCCAAACAGATTACCATTGTACCCCTGGGGGTAGGCCTACATAAACCCCCCAGGCCACCCATGCAAAGGGTTCCAACCCTGATAGAACTAGCCAGTTACCTAGGGCAGGGAAGAGCTAACCTCGTCTTCTCCTACCTCTAGACACAGCTCAAGGAGCAACTTGTAGCACTAGTGCCTTAGTGATCTTGCGGAGACCCCGCAGAGCAGGAGTAGGGGTATTATCTCCACGGAGAGCCCCCAACCTGGGTAAAGTTCGCGGCGTACGTGTCTACATCTTATCCCGCTTCCAGGCACCGGCGACGTTCTACTCGCCCCCACCATGATAAGCCATCCGTTGGCATATGTCGTACCCAACCCCCGACATGTCCCTTGAAAAATAAAAAAGGTTTTTTTCCTTCCACGAGAGGCATAGATTTACTTCCTGTGGAGAAATGAATTTGCTTCCGCGAGACACACAATTGTTCCTCTTCGGAATGGGAAAAAAGTGCTCCTGGTTCGAATTTTTCGTCCAGTTTTGTTCCCGATAATAAAAAGTTTGTTGAAACCTATCCATATGGATCTCATTTTGAAGACCACAATGTGAGAAATCCAATGTTGAAAACGATTCAAAATTTGAACAAACAGTTTAAGAGATAAAACGTTTTGAATAAATGAATCAATAAAAAAAGCTCTCAGATTGCGACAAGTGACGCGCATGCAGTACGTACTTGTCGCAATATGAGAAGGTGAGAGTGGCATCTGCATAGAGTACTCTTTAATTATTGTTTTCACACAAATACAATCCTGAGTTAGTTTTACTCCAGGATTAAGCCCATATGAGCCCAGAAAACTTTGCCACTGGTGCATAGGAATTTGATCCAAACAAACTTCGAATTGGGATTTCTTATTGGATCAGGAATCCCATTGCATTTTCATCCTTTTCCATCTTTGCCGACTGGCTTTATCTTTTTTTAGAACACTATGAATGAAGCCTCGTACTACCGGGCGGTGCTGCCAAAAAAAATCACACACGTGACAAGTGTGGGAAACAAAAGGCACCCGCGTCGTTGATCCAAAAATAAGAACATTATTTAAGAAAAAAACAAGAACAACACTTGATCGACTTCAAGCACTTACCTTAAGCAGAAACCAGAACATTTAACCAGTCGAGATGGAGACAATTCCTAACATAAGAATTCATGGTATCACTAGTAGAAAAACGGGCTATAGTCCCGGTTCGTAAGACCCTTTTAGTGCCGGTTCTGGAACCGGCACTAAAGGGTGGGGACTCACTAGTGCAGAACCAGGCTTTAGCGCCGGTTCGTAACAGCCTTTAGTGCCGGTTCGGCAACTAGCACTAAAGAGTGGGGACTAAAGGTCCCCTCTTTAGGACCGGTTCGTCACGAACCGGTGCTAAAGTGCCACCATGTGGCACGAGCTAGGCCCGGGTGCATGTAGGACATTAGTACCAGTTAGTAACACCAACCGGTACTAAATGTTTGGGGGGGGGGTTGGTTTTATTTTCCATTCAATCATTTTTGTTTGCTGGTATTTTACGATACTACAAATTGTACACATTATGCATATATATAAATAGATTTTCTCATACGTAGAACCACATATTGTAGGGGAAACTGATCCACGAACACCTATGGGACCGGCGGACCGAGTCCCTTTTGGTTCGGCGGGGGGCGGAGATCGCACGAAGAGCAGATCGAGGCGAAGCACACGAGTAGTTTACCCAGCTTCGGAGCTCTCCGGAGAGATAACACTCCTACTGCTGCTTGTCTGATTGTATTGAGTTCTTGCTCGGGTGCGCTGAGTGCTACAGTACACACGAGACCGAGCGTGAGTGTTTTCTGGTTTCGAATCCAACCCCCTTTTCTACGTTGCGCATGGGCCTCCTTTTATATGCTCAAGGGGTCACCGACAGGTGGCAAAGTAGACAAGGGTAAAAACGGAAAAAGAGGGGTGGTTGGTACAGCTACCTGTACAGTGTATCCTACCTAATCCTGACGGCAGGGGACAAAGGCATTAAATGCTCGTCTGCGTCGCCCAAACAGTGCAGAAAGGGACCGTCAGGGACGCCACCGCTTGCCACGATGGTAACCTTGTCAGCGTCGCATGCCACCGCGCACCGCTGGCTGCACGACCTCTTGCCACGCGCGCCTGGAAAGGCCCCCAGGGCGACACGTTGGTGGATGTGCTGGAGCGTAGGTACAGAGTGGCCGCTTGCCGCGGCAAGCGCCTTGCCGCGGTTGTTGTCTTGCCGCGCCCGGAAGCTTGTCGCTCACCGGGCCTTGCCGGGACGCGCGGCGCGTCGCGGCAAGTTCCTTGCGATGCCTTGGTTCGCCTTCCCAGCAAGCTCCTCTTGCCGGGGCCTTGTCTTCTTGGCCTAAATACTTTGTTCTTGAATGGCTCCAAAGGAACCACGGAGGACCTTGGCGGTCACCCGGCAAGCCTAGCCGCGGGGCGCTGCGACTGCCCGTGCACAAGTTCGGGATACTAGGGTACCCCTACTCTAGTACACCGACAGGAGCCCCCGGGCCTGGGCCACACACGGTGCCGAGCGCTGTTGGGCCAGACCCAAAACAGGGCACGGGCACACACGGCCTGGGTCACACCGTATCTTACTCCGTATCCACCGCGCCCTCCCCCAACGGCACGCGTTGAATGCGGCGTCGTGGGAGAGGACGTGGGTGGTTTCTTTATTCGGAAGGACGAAACGTCCGCCCCCTCCCTCTTTATAAGCAGGGGAAACAGGGGCAGTTCGCCCATCTCGCTGGTTGTTACTCCATTTTCACAAATCTCCGCCGCTCCCCCTTCTTCCCGAAGCTGAAAGAGAGCAGCACTCCGCCCCCCATTGCCACCAGCACCACCAACTCCGTCGATCTCCCCCACCACCTCCGCCATGGCTCCGAAAGCCGACAAGGGGAAGGGCGTGAAATCGGTCGAGGCGCAGCAGCTCGCGGCGCTGCGGAAGGAGCGGGCCATCTCCCCCCTCAGCTTGACGCAAAGGAGCTGAGGGAGTACTACTATCTCTTCTGGTCGACGGAGACGCGAGCGCATCCGCGCACGAAGGTACTCCCGGCCACCGCTTCGAGACTGGCTCCGAACGGGTATCCCTTCTTCGCGTTGTTCTTCTACCGCGGGCTCTGCCCGCCCTTCTCTGAATTCTTCTGTGACATCATGAACACCTACGGGTTCCGCCTCCTTGACTTCACCCCCAACGCCGTTCTGACCATGGCAGTTTTCGCACATCTTTGCGAAAACTTTGTCAGAGTCCATCCAAACGTAGCCCTTTTCCGCCACTTCTTCATGCCCCGGGTTGAGAGAGGGGAGCCTCTTGCCGGTGGGATTGCTTGGATCTCGAGAGTCGGCAAGAAGGAAGCTTATCTGGAAGGAGAGCTCCGCAGCAAGTGGGAGGAATGGAGAGCAGAGTGGTGCTGGATCGTTGAGGAGAACCCGCAGCCATTTACCGCCCTGGGACAAGCCCCAATAGCGCGCGGCAACGATTGGAGCAATGTTGCCCTGGAAGACGACAGGCTGAAGATTGCCGTCACCCGGATCCTTCGCCTCAGGCTTGCCGGGCTCACCGTAGGCGCCGTTGGCGTAGATTTCCTTCGTCGCCGCATCGCCCCCCTGCAAGAGAGGGGCGACCCGCCTGGGAGTTCCAGAACTCGGCGGATATCATGAGGCTGCGCCCGGGCCTCAACTTCAACTTCACTGTCCTGGAGCTGGACGCGATGCTCCTGGAATTGTTCAAGCGCGATCCTCAACATCCATTCATGTTGCCGAGGAGCGTCGTTCCGTTGTGCAACAACTCCTCACTCGACCGCATCCACGCAATGATGCCGCTGTGCGACTCGCACGGAATCTTCCCGACTTGGCAAGAGCCTGCAGACGACGTCGTGCGGGATTTCTTTGACGGCTTGGTTGAAGTGGCGGTCCGCGCTGACGAGCAGAAGAGCCTCACCCGCGACACCACCGACGCGGAGATGCAGCGCATCGCCACTAGGCTGGAAGAGGCGGCGGCAGCCGCTGCCGCGGGTGAGTTTTGATTCACCGTGGAGGAGGCAGAGGTAGCAGAAGCGGCAAGCCTTGCCGAGCGAGAGGAGTTCGCCGGCGAAGAAGATCTTGCCGGGTCTGAAGCTGAGCCGAGCGAGCCCGGCGAGGGAGATCTTGTCGGGCCCGAACCTTCAGGCAGCTTGCCGCAAGCGGAGCCCCCGGCTCCACCAAGAAGGCGTCTCCGCAAGGCCGCGGACGTAGCGGGGCGGCAGATGGGTCAACAGCCGCCGAGCCGCGTGACGCGCTCTACCACGACAAGCACTGTTGCAGCGGGAGCGCCTCATGCCGCTGCGGCAACTGGGGCGGGGTCTTCCCGGTCCACTGCCACCGCCCCTGCCAAGCGGGCAAGGGAACCTACTCCTCCGCCTCGTCACGCCGGAGGCGAGCCGGACTTCGATCTCTCCGCGCTCAGCTCCGACGAGGAAGAAGAGTAAGATTCTTCGCTGTTCTTGTAGTTCTTCAATTTGGTTGCTTTGTTTTGTATCTGATTTGGTTTACTCTGAACTCATTCCTTTTCAGGACGCTGGCCCAGAGAGCGGTGAAGAGAGCCAAGGTCCCGGTGATTGTCATCGAGGACAAACCCACCGCGACAGCAGAGGGCGTGCCCGAGACCACCTTGTCGGACCCGGCAACTACTCCCCAAAGCAGCCCCCAGCGCAGCCTCCAGCGTAAGTATATGGTTTACTTCTTGCTGTCAGGCGCTCATGGGTGCTCTTCCTTGCTAATATCTGATTGCTGGTTTGTGCAGGAGCAGAGCAGCCTCACCAGGAGGGCCCGGAGGCCGCTCCTGAAATGCCATCTGCTTCTACTACACCGCCAAGGGAGGGTTCCCCGGCAAGGGAGCGTTCTCCGGCAAGGGAGAATTCTCCGGCAAGGGGCAGTTCTCCGGCAAGGGACAGCACTGGCGATCCTCCGGTGGTTGAGACCTCGACCGAAGATCCTAGCACAGGTAATCCTCTTGCCTGAAAACTTCCCTTGGGTTTTCTTCTTCTAATTTTCTTTTTGAATATTTGCTTGACATTTCTCCCCTCTTCGGTCGTCAGATCCACCTGCCACGGAGCCGATGGAAACCGAGGCCGCCGGTGAGGAGAACGCGTGCGGCAACAACGACAACGCCGCCGCCACCGAAGAAGAGGCCGGTGCTGATGATCCCGCCGGCGAAGAGGCCGCCAAGGCTGCCGCCGCAGAAGCTGGCGAGGGATCCGGCGATCGTACTGACGGCCCCGAAGCCGCAGGAGCGCTAGGCGCTGCGCCGACCGCCGATCCCTCCGCCGATGCTGCAGCGCCAGGCTCCAAAGAGCCACAGCCCGGCGCCTACTTGAAGGCCGGCGACGGTATCTTCATCAAGCTCCCCTGGGCGTCAAGCTCCAGGGCGCCGGTCGAAGGAGAAATTTTGGACGGAGAAGTGCTCGCCTCTGCTGTCGCTCTACCGCGCCCGACAGGCCAAGCTGGCATCCCGAGAAGCGCTTGTCGCGAAGGCGGGAGTGGATATTGAGAAGCGCGCGGAGGAGCTCCGGGGTCTTAGGCAGGAAGCTCTGCGATCTCTAGCAGAGGAGTGGGAGCAACTTCTCGAGGAGCGGAAAGCCTTCTTCCTCGAGAAGGCTGAGGTTGAAGAGAAGTAATGGCTTGTCGCTGAAAATCTATTTGCGCAGGAAGGAGAGTTGGCGCAGCGCAAGGTCAACCTTGACAGCCACGAGGAGGAGCTTGCCGCGCGTGAGCAAGCAATTGGCGGGGCTCTCAAGGAAGCAAGGGATGCTGCCGAAGCTGCCGAGGCCGCCAAGAAGGAGCTGGAAACGAAGGTGGCGCAGCTGGAAGCCGATCTCAGGGCGAGCGGCGAGGAGCTTGCCGCGCTCAAGCATGAGCGCGAGAAGGACGCTGCCGCCCATGGTGAGCTGCAGGGTCTTCTCGCTGAGAGGAGCAAGGACCTCAGCGCCGCCAAGGATTCCAACACAGATCTCGAGTTGAAGTTGGCTACTTTGACTCAGACGCTGGACGGCACCAGGGAGCGGGAGGTGGCCTTGTCGGAGAAGATCAAGGCCGACGAGGCGCTGCTGGCGAGTGCTGCTGCCGCCCACGACGCTTTCAGGGAGACTATGGAGCACTGGACCGAGGGTCTTGTGGATCTTGCCGCCGCCATCGACGGGGAGCTGGCGCAGCTGGGGATGGAGGATCTCGGGTACTCCTCCGACGAGCACCTCCAACCCAGCACCAAGCTCAGCTTGTTCTTCAAAGGCGTGGCGACGGCCCTCCAGTGGCTCCGGGAGAAGATCCCAAAGCAGCTGGCCGACGAGTCGCGCAAGATCTGCACAGGAGCTCTCCAGAAGGTGTTGATGAAGGTGGCCTTCCGCAACCCAGGCCTCAACTTCACCAACGTCCTCAAGTCCTTGCCGCCGGATGCTGACCTGGAAGCGCTCAAGGCCCTTGTCGCACCCATTGTGGACAAGGTGAGCGGGATCAAGAGGGTTGAGGGCGATCGCGTAGATTAAGCCGCCCGTTTTCTCTTTTTCTTGTCGCTGCTGGTCATGTTATGAGAACAATCTATTAGAGCTGCGACAAGCTATCTTGTAATATAACTCTGTTTTGGGTAGAAATTTGCTGTGTTATTTCCTTTACATGATTCCTTCCTTTGTATGTTTTTGCCCTACGCTTTTAGGGAACTTATCGGTGCAGGCACCTGGGCCGCGAGCGCTGAGTGCGGGACATCAGCAGCCTGCTGGCGGTGCCGCTACCGACAAGAAACCTTGTCGCAACTAGTCGCAGCTCACTTAAGTTGTTGAGCGGACTCAAAACAAAGTAAGGGCGCAACTAGCTACGAGTTGGTTCCTCCGCGCACAGGTTTTCCATACAAAGCACGGTCGTTCGAGGAAGATAACTTAAAAATTAAAACTGATTGCTCAAACTTTGGCAACTTAGCTTTTCTGTCGCTTGCTTTCCGGTAAGGCGAAACTTCCTTGAACGATGCCTGGTCCACACCATTATCTTCTCCTTCCCCCCCGGCAAACTTGTGGGCGAGGGAACCTTCCTTTCCTTTGAGAAAGAGAAAGAAGAGAAAATAAAGATATGGAGCCTTAGGGCTCGTTATTGCTTACCGGGGGTAGGTGCTGCACAAAGTGTCAGATAACGCATGCAAAAATAAAGTAGATAGCATGATATTGACAAAATGTGCGGAGCACATGAATTTTACTTATGCACAGGGTCTGCGCCCGGCTTTGTACAAAGGATTACATGCAACATCGGCAAGACATGTACAAAAGGTGGTTGCCGGAACAGGTTCCGGCAACCGCGCCTTACGGGTAAAACTTACGAAGATGCTCAATGTTCCAGGAGTTGCTCACCGGACTGCCATCTTCAGTCTCAAGGCGGACAGCGCCAGGCCTAGTGACTCGTTTCACCCGGTAAGGGCCTTCCCACTTTGGCGTCAACTTGTTGGTATTCTTGGTGGACTGAACGCGCCGAAGAACAAGGTCGCCTTCCTCGAAACTTCTGGCACTAACTTTGCGGCTATGGTAGCGGCGCAAAGCTTGCTGGTATTGAGCAGCTCGTACAGCAGCCTGAAGACGGTCCTCCTCAAGGAGCAGCGCGTCATCTTGTCGCAGCTGCTCTTGCTCATGCTCATCATAAGCGAGCACTCGGGTGACCCGTATACGAGTTCCGTGGGGAGAACTGCCTCTGCTCCATAGACTAGAGCGAAAGGTGTCTGGCCAGTGGCTCGATTTGGCGTCGTTCTGATCGACCAAAGAACCACCGGCAGCTCCTCGATCCAGTTCTTTCCGCACTTGTGTATCCTGTCGAAAGTACTGGTCTTGAGCCCGCGCAGCACTTCAACATTTGCCCTCTCCGCTTGACCGTTGCTTCTCGGATGAGCAACAGAAGCGAAGCAGACCTTGGCGCGAAGATCTTGGACGTACTGCATGAAGGTGCGACTCGTGAATTGCGTGCCGTTATCGGTGATGATCCTGTTAGGGACCCCGAAACGGCAAACAATTGACCTGAAGAACTTGACTGCTGACTGTGCCATCATCTTCCTCACTGCTTCCACTTCCGGCCACTTTGTGAACTTGTCGATTGCAACGTACAAGTACTCAAAGCCCCCGACAGCTCGGGGAAAGGGGCCGAGGATGTCGAGCCCCCAGACCGAAAATGGCCAGGATAAAGGGATCGTCTGGAGAGCTTGAGCTGGCTGGTGTATCTGCTTGGAATGGAACTGGCACGCTTCACACTTGGTTACTTGTGCAGTTGCATCCTGGAGGGCTGTCGGCCAAAAGAAACTTTGCCGGAATGCTTTGCCAGCAAGTGCTCTTGCGCCAATGTGGTGACCACATATGCCTCCATGTATCTCTGCCAACAGCTCTTGTCCTTCTTCCCGGCGAATACACTTTAATTTCACGCCGTTGAGTCTTCTTCTGTACAGTGTGCTGTCGACAAACTGGTACATACTTGACTGCCGGGCTACTCTTTCCGCTTCTTCTTGCTCTTCGGGAAGTTCTCCTGTCTGAAGGAAACGGACAATCTGCTGTGCCCATGCTGGAGCTTGCAGCTCGACAACAAGGACTAAAGGCACATCTGTTGCTATGGGAACATCCGCTTCTACGGCAAGAACCTGTGGCTCTGCCGGAGCTTGATGTTCCCCGGCAAGCTTGCCGGAGCAAAACTTGTCGGGAGCGTCTGCTTCAACGGAACAAACCCTAAGGCTTGTCGAAGCAGACTGCTCCTCAGCATCCTTGGTGTTGATTTTGGGGACCTTCTTGGTGGAGGCTGAGCTCTGCCAGAAAGTAGTCACCAGAAATCAACTTCCTCTTCTTGCTCTGTCCAGTTGATGGTGTTACGGATGGTTGAGTCAGCTTGAGCACAAAGATCCCTGGTTCCACAGGTAACTTAAGTGCAGCGCACTTCGACAGGCCATCGGCAATGTCATTCTGAGCTCTCGGAACATGTTCCATCTGCAGACCGTCAAAGTGCCCTTCTAGCTTTCTCACTTCATCAACGTAAGCTTCCATTAACGGACTCTGATAATTCTTGTTCACTTGGCAGACGACAAGCTGTGAGTCACCCCTGACAATGAGCTTCTTGATCCCAAGGTCTGCTGCGATCCTGAGACCGGCAAGCAAACCTTCATACTCTGCAGTATTGTTTGTTGCTTGCTCCTTGGGAAAGTGCATCTGGACTACATACTTGAGGTGCTCTCCGGTGGGTGCGACAAGCAGTACGCCCGCACCGGCGCCTTGCAGCGAGAAAGCACCATCAAAGTACATTAGCCACTCTTTGCTTGCCTCCTTGACGGGGATGCTTGTTTCTGGAATTTCTTCATCTGGCGTTGGCGTCCATTCTGCTATGAACTCTGCCAATGCTCTGCTTTGGATAGTTGAGGTGCTCTCAAACTTGAGGCCAAAGCTTGACAGTTCCAGTGCCCACTCGACAATCCTGCCTGTTGCTTCTGGATTTTGCAGTATCCTCTTCAGGGGAAAACAAGTGACGACTGTGATCTCATGTGCTTGGAAGTAATGGCGCAGCTTTCTCGAGGCCATGAGAAGGCCGAAAAGCAATTTCTGCACACCAGAGTACCTTGACCTAGCCCCCTGCAGAAGGGAACTGACAAAGTAAACTGGGCGCTGCACCATCCTTTTCTGCATCTTCTCATGCTCCTACGCGGATCCATCTTTGTCGGGACCAGAGCTTGCCGGCGAAGTCCCCTGCTTGTCGCTGGATGCATCTGCCGTGGTTGCTGGCTCATCATCTGCCTTCCTCTCCGCTACTAACGCAGCACTAACCACTTGATTGGTTGCCGCTATATATAGCAGCAACTTCTCTTGTGGCTTAGGTGCGACAAGTGTTGGAGTGGAGGACAGGTATCTCTTTAAGTCCTGCAGCGCAGCCTCCGCCTCCGGAGTCCATTTCATTGGACCTGCCTTTTTCAATATTTTGAAAAACAGCAGGGCGCGCTCAGCGGACCTAGAGATAAACCTGCTAAGAGCAGCTACGCAACCGGCGAGTCTTCGTACATCCTTGACGCGCTTTGGTGCTTCAATCTGCTCAATGGCCTTGATCTTGTCGGGATTGGCTTCAATTCCTCGCTGAGACACGAAGAACCCGAGAAGCTTGCTGGAAGGGACCCCAAACACGCACTTCTCGGGGTTAAGCTTGAGGTTGATCTTGCGCAGATTTGCAAAGGTTTCGTCTAAATCTTGAATCAGAGTTGCCTTGTCCTTGCTCTTGACCACTATGTCATCCATGTAGGATTCCACATTTCTGTGCATTTGCGGCTCAAAAGCGTCGTGGACTACCCTTGCAAATGTTGAACCAGCATTCTTTAAACCGAAAGGCATCCGTACGAAACAGTATGTGCCACATGGGGTGATGAATGCGGTCTTCTCCTCATCCTCTTCTGCCATGAAGATCTGATGGTATCTTGAGTATGCATCAAGAAATGAAAGCAAGTCACATCCGGCTGTGGAGTCAACAATCTGGTCGATGCGCGGCAAGGGAAATGGGTCTTTGGGACAAGCTTTATTAACATCGGTAAAGTCGATACAAAGCCTCCATTTCCCGTTTGCCTTACGCATGACTACAAGATTGGCCAACCACGTAGGATGGAGCACTCCTCTGACAAGGCCTGCTGCTTCCAATTTCTTGATCTCTTCTGCAATGAATTCTTGGCGCTCCACTGCCTGTTTCCTGACTTTCTGCTTGACGGGCCGCGCATGAGGACAGATGGCAAGATGGTGCTCGATTACTTTCCTGGGAACACCGGGGATGTTAGACGGTTACCATGCAAACACGTCGACGTTCGCCCGCAGGAAAGCAACGAGCGCGCTTTGCTATTTAGGGTCGAGAGTGGCACTGATAGTGAAGGTACCACCAGTGCCATCCTCCTTGGCGGACACCTTCTTGGTCTCTGGTGGAGCTGCCATTGTCTTCTTACACTTGCCGGTGGAGCTCGATGGTGCGTCCTCGACGGTAGCGCAGCACTCCGAAGAGGTGCGCTTGCCGGAGTGGGCATCAGAACTCTTGCCGGACTTGATCTTCTTCTTCACCCCGGGAGCTTCAACGGCGAGTGACTTGCGATCCGTTGCTACTGCTGCTTCCCGGTAGATCTTGTCGGCGCAGATAAGAGCATCCTTCTTGTCGCCAGGGACAGATATGACACTTATCGGGCCTGGCATCTTCAGTATGTTGTATGCATAGTGAGAGGTTGCCATGAATTTGGCGAGTGCTGGACGGCCTAGTATCCCATTGTAAGGTAATGGAAAATCAGCAACATCAAAAGTGACCCTCTCAGTCCTGAAGTTCAACTCGCTGCCAAATGTTACCGGCAACGTGATCTTTCCCTTCGGCTTTCTCCTTCCCGGGTTGATTCCTTGGAACGTGCCGGTCTCTTCGAGCTCGCTATCAGGGATCTGGAGTTTTTGGAGTACCGCGGAGGAGATCAAGTTCAAGCCGGCCCCGCCGTCAACTAGCATCTTAGTGACCTTGAGGTTGCGGATAGTTGGTGAAACCAACATCGGCAAGCACCCGACCGCAGTTATGCGATCAGGGTGGTCCTCAATATCAAAGATGATAGGCGTGCTGGACCATTTCAGAGGCTTGCGTGACTCGATGGGTGGTTCTACTGCATTGACTTCCCGCACCCACTGCTTGAGCTGGCGATGTGAAGTATGCAGAGAAGCACCACCGTCAACGCACAGGACCTCTGTGGCTTTCTGGAACTCCTGCTCATAGGTCTCGTCATCATCCATATCTTCATCGTCGTCGTCATCTTCATCCTTGTCGCGGCCGCGGGGAGGTCTGTCTCCTTGCCGCTGCTTGGCCTTGCCGCGGCGTCCCCCTCGGCCGGGACGTTTCTTGCTGGCTCCTCCAGCACCCTCCTGGGCTTTCTCCTTGCCGCGTCGCTCGTATTCAGCCTTTTGCTGCTCAACAAGCTGCTCGACCTTCTTGCAGCTCTGGAGGTCATGGCCCTTGGTGCGGTGGATCTTGCAGTACTGCTTGTTGGTGCTGTCCTGCTTGTCGGCGACCGCCACAGCCTCCTTGCCGGAGTTACCAGCTTTGGCTTTCTTGGCGCCACCTCCGTTGTCGGACTGCTCAACGACTAGCACATCTTTGCTTTTCTTCTTTCTGTTGTTCCGCCGCCGGTTTCTCTTTGCCGGGGCAGTCTCCTCACTATCAGATCCTCCTGCTCCTGTATTCTCTCCGGGGAGTTTCTTCCCTTCCTCAGCACGTGCACACTTGTCGGCCAGGGCGTATAGCTCACTGACGTCTCTGATCTTGCACATCGTCATCTCCTCCCACATCCTGCGGTTCCTCACGTTCTGATGGAACGCGCTGATCACCACGGCAGGGTGGACATCTGGGATGTTGTGCTGTACGCGGCTGAATCTCTGAATGTACTTGCGCAAGGGCTCTCCTTCCTTCTGGGCGAGCAGATGAAGGTCACTCTCTTGGCCATGAGGCTTGTGGCCGCCCGTAAAGGCGCCGACAAACTGATGGCACAGGTCTGCCCAGGAGGATATGGAGTTGTCCGGCAAGTGCATGAGCCAGGATCTGACATTGGGCTTGAGCACCAGCGGGAACTAGTTGGCGAGGATCTTGTCGTCCCGCCCCCCCGGCAGCTTGCACCGCGATGGTGTAGATGCTGAGGAACTCCGACGGATGCAATTTGCCGTCGTACTTCTCTGGTACATCTGGCTTGAAATTCTTCATGCTGGGCCACTGGACTTGCCGCAGCTCACGAGTGAACGCAGGGCAACCTACCGCGTACGGCAAGTCGCCTGGTTCCCCTGGCGCATGCATGTCAACAGAGGGCCCAGCGCACTTGTCGGATTGACGTCGCGCTTCTCTTCGGCGCTCGATGCGAGTACGAGCATCTTCTTGCTGTCGTTCGTGAAGAACTTGGCGCTGATCGCGACAAGCTCGTGGATCTGATGATGCGGTGGAGTCGCTGTCGAGGTGGATCTGACGAGTCGGTGATCTTGGCCTTCGGGGTGGAGAGTGCATGGTGGTTGCACCTCCACCGGTTTTGTTGCCACCGGCTCGCGCCTGGCGGTCCTGCCGCAGCAGCGATGCACTCGGCTGCCGCGGAGTGTCGCCGTTGGGGAAGCCGATGAGACTCTGAATGGTGGCCCTCCATCCGTCGATCTTGTCTTCCGTTGGAGGGTAATCCAGGAGCAGTTGAGCTCGCGCCAAAGCTTCTGCTGGAGTGGTGGGTGGCAGTGGTGAACGGTGCGAGGAGCGGGATATGCTCGGACTTCTAACTATGTTAGAAGGAGCAGTATCCCGTCCACCGTGCCTCGCTCGTGCCAGCATGTTGGCGTGCATGCTGGTCTTGAGCACCCCGAGATCCACCAGCTCGATCTTGGCTCAACAAACATATGGTACTGCGAGTACCATGACGCTGTCGGTCCTGCGCCTCCTCAGATGGGCGCGGAACATGTACGGACGCCGAGGTCTGCGCAGCCTTGTCCTTGGACTTGGCAGCGTCATGAGCTCATTCGTCGATGTCCGTTCTTCCGCCGGTGTCTTCCCCACCACTCATTTGCTCCGGTGGTGGTGGGATTGACGTGGACGGAACGGCTGCCGCCGAAGTCTTCTTCTTCGGTGGCATGTCGATAAAGAAGATGAAGATCTAGCTCGTGTGCACGCCGGATCAGGTTCACACAATCTCGACGCCCCCTACCTGGCACGCCAAAGATGTCGGGGAAACTGATCCATGAACACCTATGGGACCGGCGGACCGAGTCCCTTTCGGTTCGGCAGGGGGCGGAGATTGCACGAAGAGCAGATCGAGGCGAAGCACACGAGCAGTTTACCTAGCTTCGGAGCTCTCCGGAGAGATAACACTCCTACTGCTGCTTGTCTGATTGTATTGAGTTCTTGCTCGGGTGCGCTGAGTGCTACAGTACACACGAGACCGAGCGTGAGTGTTTTCTGGTTTCGAATCCAACCCCCTTTTCTACGTTGCACATGGGCCTCCTTTTATATGCTCAAGGGGTCACCGACAGGTGGCAAAGTAGACAAGGGTAAAAACGGAAAAAGAGGGGTGGTTGGTACAGCTACCTGTACAGTGTATCATACCTAATCCCGACGACAGGGGACAAAGGCATTAAATGCCCGTCTGCGTCAACCAAACAGTGCAGAAAGGGACCGTCAGGGACGCCACCGCTTGCCACGATGGTAACCTTGTCAGCGTCGCATGCCACCGCGCACCGCTGGCTGCACGGCCTCTCGCCACGCGCGCGTGGAAAGGCCCCCAGGGCGACACGTTGGTGGATGTGCTGGAGCGTAGGTACAGAGTGGCCGCTTGCCGCGGCAAGCGCCTTGCCGCGGTCGTTGTCTTGCCGCGCCCGGAAGCTTGTCGCTCACCGGGCCTTGCCGGGACGCGCGGCGCGTCGCAGCAAGTTCCTTGCGATGCCTTGGTTGGCCTTCTCGGCAAGCTCCTCTTGCCGGGGCCTTGTCTTCTTGGCCTAAATACTCTGTTCTTGAATGGCTCCAAAGGAACCACGGAGGACGTTGGCGGTCACCCGGCAAGCCTTGCCGCGGGGCGCTGCGACTGCCCATGCACAAGTTTGGGATACTAGGGTACCCCTACTCTAGTACACCGACACACACACACACACACACACACACACACATATATATATATATATATATAAATATATCATCAAATGTCTCACAACAAACACCATTAATTATTCACACATACACATGTATATACATATACAATTTCTCCTACATGTTTCCTTGGTGCCTTCGGAGCACGATGACAAGTGGTTCATGGGGGCGGTAGCGGGTAATAGTATTCTCCTTTGGGATCTATGGCCTGGTCGAGCAAAAATCCCGCTATTTCCTCTTGAAGTGCTAGTATGCGGTCCGCTGGTAGGAGCTGCTCCCGCACCTCTCTAAATTGTTAAGAAGGAGATCAATATGCATGTGTATTAGTTGTGTGACTAGATATCGATAATGGTGTGAATAGTGTTCTGACAAACGTACCCAGTCCTGTCTTTGAGATATTCTCCTTTCGGACGCCATCATATGAATGTTCTCGCAAACGTAGAATGCACACAGATCATTCCCCTGCGCCTGCTTCAGGGCCTTTACGAGAATGTAATTGAATCAGATAATGATTAATCAAGCATGATAATTAATTAATGGTATTGAAACAAGAATTAAAGAGATGGTAGCTAGCTAGCTAGCTAGTACTACTTAATTACTTACCTTTGGTCGATACCAAAACAACTTTTTTGCCCATTTGCCTGAAGTTACCTTGATGAACTTTGCCCAAGCCCTGCCCGCCGGCAAAGAAAATTAATAAAGGGGTTATTAAATAGTTCATATCAGGAAATGACGAACTAAATAGGCAGAGATATACTTAATAATGATTGAAATTACCTGTTGACTATCCCCTTCGCGATGGAGCAGTCTTTTTCTTCTTTAAGTAGTGAATCCAGTACTTCAACTGTTCATTTGTGAACTTTAATGTCTAACAAGATCCAGCGGAAACTGCATGCGCACACGTTTGCATGTCTTAATTAAGCGGGCATGTGCATAAAATTAATCAACTACCATAAACCGTATACACTTAATTATTAACATCTAGCTAGCTAGTAAGCAAAAACAGAATTTGTAGTACAAGACAGTGTGACTCATAGGAAGTTGTAAGGAAGTAGTATATCTTCATTGGTATTGAGGTGCTTGAAGAACTCTAGCATGCTTTCCTCTAAACTTGCTCGACAACTTGGAATATTCCATGTGTACTCATTAATGGTATTTGGGTCAATGAACCCAATGCCATAGCGTCCAGATTTTATAACACAATGCACCGCATACCGGGCAAGCGTTCAAATCCTCGTACTCACCATGGTAGAGGATGCAGTCATTAGGGCATGCATGTATCTTCTGCACCTCTAACCCTAGAGGGCAGACAGCCTTCTTTGCTTCATACGTACTCTTGGGCAATTCGTTGTCCTTTGTAAGCATATTCTTTATCATTACCAGCAACTTTCCAAATCCTTTGTCAGATACACCATTCTCTGCCTTCCATTGTAGCAATTCCAGTGTGGTGCCCAACTTTTTTTTGTCTGCTTCGCAATTCGGGTACAACAATTTCTTATGATCCTCTAACGTGCACTGCAACTTCTTCTTCTCCAAATCACTTGCGCAGTTTCTCTTTGCATCGGCAATGGCCCGACCTAGATCATCAGCGGGCTCATCTGATGCCTCTTCTTCAACTTCTTCCCGCATTGCCGGCTCAGCTTCTTCCCCCATTGTTGTATCATCATATTCAGGGAACCCATGACCAGGATAGCTGTCATCGTCCTCTTCTTCTTCATTGTCTTCCATCATAACCCCTCTTTCTCCGTGCTTGGTCCAAACATTATAGTGGGGCATGAAACCAGACTCAAATAGGTGGACATGAATGGTTCTTGACGTAGAGTAATTGTGACCATTCTTACAGCCATCACATGGACAAGGCATAAAACCATCCGCCCGCTTGTTTGCCTCAGCGGCAAGTAGAAAAGTATGCACACCATTAATGAACTCGGGAGAGCATCGGTCATCATACATCCATTGTCGGCTCATCCTCATTACACAACAACGAATATACCAAATTAATACAAGTTCATACATAAAGTTCATACATAAAGTTCATATACAATACTTAATTAAAAGCAACATACAAATAACTCTCTAGCTAAAGAATTTAAATGCAACAACAAATGCGATGAAGATCGCAACTAAGGTAACAATTGATCCAACAACATAATGATACCAAGCCACACTATCAATGGCATATTTTCTAATCTTTCTAATCTTCAACCGCATTTTCTCCATCTTGATCTTGTGATCATCGACGACATCGGCAACATGCAACTGCAATTCCATCTTCTCCCCCTCAATTCTTTTCAATTTTTCTTTCAAATACTCATTTTCTCTTTCAACTAAATTTAACCTCTCGACAATAGGGTCGGTTGGAATTTCCGGTTTACATACCTCCTAGATAAAAATATCTACATCAACTTGATGGGCATAATTTGTCATAAACATGAAATGCAACAACTAGTTTTAAAAGAGAATATACCACATCCGAATCATAACAAGGACGAGGGCCGATGGGGACGGATATCAAAACCATGGCACTATGTATAACAAACAACGTACGGGTAAGATAATTATATGAGTAACTATATATCCAAATCACACAAACATCAATTTGGTAATGTAAAACATTCATGAACAAGAGCCTCACCACAAGGTGGTGCCGGCGACGGGACGGTGCGGGCGATCGACGGTGGTTACGACGGAGATTTAGAAGGTGTTGGGTAACGTTGCAGAAAATAAAAATTTTCCTACTCGTTTCACCAAGATCATCTAGGAGTTCATCTAGCAACGAGTGAATAGATGCATCTACATACCTTGTAGATCGCGAGCGGAAGCGTTCAAAGAACGGGGATGATGTAGTCGAACACGACGTGATTCGAATCACCGGAGATCCTAGCACCGAACGGACGGCACCTCCGCGTTCAACACACGTACGGAAGCAGCCACGTCTCCTCCTTCTTGATCCAGCAAGGGAGGGAGGAGAGGTTGAGGGAGATGGCACCAGCAGCAGCACGACGGCGTGGTGTTGATGGAGCTGCAGTACTCCGGCAGAGCTTCGCTAAGCAATAAGGAGGTGGAGGAGGTGTTGGGGAGGGAGAAGGAGGCAACCAAAGGCCAAGGACTCAAGGTATGAAGTCCCTCCTCTCCCCCACTATATATAGGGGTGCCAAGGGGGGGTGGCCGGCCCTAGGAGATCCAATCTCCTAGGGGGTGCGGCGGCCAAGGGGGGTTTCCCTCCCCCCCAAGGCACCTAGGAGGTGCCTTACCCTCCTAGGACTCTTTCCCCCTTAAACCCTAGGCGCATGGGCCTATGTGGGGCTGGTGCCCTTGGCCCAAGCAGGCCAAGGCGCACCCCCTACAGCCCATGTGGCCCCCGGGGATGGGTGGCCCCACCCGGTGGGCCCCGGGACCCCTCCGGTGGTCCCGGTGCAATACCGATAACCCCGAAACTTGTCCCGATGCCCGAAACAGGACTTCCCATATATAAATCTTTACCTCCGGACCATTCCGGAACTCCTCGTGACGTCCGAGATCTCATCCGGGACTCCGATCAACATTCGGGTTACTGCATATACATATCCCTACAACCCTAGCGTAACTGAACCTTAAGTGTGTAGACCCTACGGGTTCGGGAGACATGTAGACATGACCGAGATCGCTCTCCGGTCAATAACCAACAGCGGGATCTGGATACCCATGTTGGCTCCCACACGCTCCACGATGATCTCATCGGATGAACCACGATGTCGAGGATTTAATCATCCCCGTATGCAATTCCCTTTGTCAATCGATATGTTACTTGCCCGAGATTCGATCGTCGGTATCCCAATACCTCGTTCAATCTTGTTACCGGCAAGTCACTTTACTCGTACCGTAATGCATGATCCCGTGACCAAACACTTGGTCACTTTGAGCTCATTATGATGATGCATTACTGAGTGGGCCCAGTGATATCTCTCCGTCATACGGAGTGACAAATCCCAGTCTCGATCCATATAAAACAATAGATACTTTCGAAGATACCTGTAGTGCACCTTTATAGTCACCCAGTTACGTTGTGACGTTTGATACACCCAAAGCACTCCTACGGTATCCAGGAGTTATACGATCTCATGGTCGAAGGAAGAGATACTTTGACATTGCAAAAACTCTAGCAAACGAACTATACGATCTTGTGCTATGTTTAGGATTGGGTCTTGTCCATCACATCATTATCCTAATGATGTGATCCCGTTATCAATGACATCCAATGTCCATAGCCAGGAAACCATGACTATCTATTGATCAACGAGCTAGTCAACTAGAGGCTTACTAGGGACATGTTGGTGTCTGTTATTCACACATGTATTACGATTTCCGGATAACACAATTATAGCATGAATAAAGACAATTATCATGAACAAAGAAATATAATAATAATGCTTTTATTATTGCCTCTAGGGCATATTTCCAACAGTCTCCCACTTGCACTAGAGTCAATAATCCAGTTACATTGTGATGAATCGAACACCCATGGAATTCTGGTGTTGATCATGTTTTGCTCTTGGGAGAGGTTTAGTCAACGGATCTGCTACATTCAGGTCCGTATGTACTTTACAAATCTCTATGTCTCCATCTTGAACATTTTCACGGATGGAGTTGAAGCGACGCTTGATGTGCCTTGTCTTCTTGTGAAACCTGGGCTCCTTGGCAAGTGCAATAGCTCCAGTGTTGTCACAGAAGAGCTTGATTGGCCCCGACGCATTGGGTATGACTCCTAGGTCGGTGATGAACTCCTTCACCCATATTGCTTCATGTGCTGCCTCCGAGGCTGCCATGTACTCCGCTTCACATGTAGATCCCGCCACGACGCTCTGCTTGCAACTGCACCAGCTTACTGCCCCACCATTCAAAATATACACGTATCCGGTTTGTGACTTAGAGTCATCCAGATCTGTGTCGAAGCTAGCGTCGATGTAACCTTTTACGACGAGCTCTTCGTCACCTCCATAAACGAGAAACATTTCCTTAGTCCTTTTCAGGTACTTCAGGATATTCTTGACCGCTGTCCAGTGTTCCTTGCCGGGATTACTTTGGTACCTTCCTACCAAACTTACGGCAAGGTTTACATCAGGTCTGGTACACAGCATGGCATACATAATAGAACCTATGGCTGAGGCATAGGGGATGACACCCATCTCTTCTATCTCTGCTGCCGTGGTCGGACATTGAGCTGAGCTCAATTTCACACCTTGCAAAACAGGCAAGAACCCTTTCTTGGACTGATCCATTTTGAACTTCTTCAAAATCTTATCAAGATATGTGCTTTGTGAAAGACCTATGAGGCGTCTTGATCTATCCCTATAGATCTTGATGCCTAATATATAAGCAGCTTCTCCAAGGTCCTTCATTGAAAAACTCTTATTCAAGTAGGCCTTAATGCTGTCCAAAAGTTCTATATCATTTCCCATCAAAAGTATGTCATCTACATATAGTATGAGAAATGCTATAGAGCTCCCACTCACTTTCTTGTAAACACAGGCTTCTCCATAAGTCTGTGTAAACCCAAACGCTTTGATCATCTCATCAAAACGAATGTTCCAACTCCGAGATGCTTGCACCAGCCCATAAATCGAGCGTTGGAGCTTGCACACCTTGTCAGCATTTTTAGGATCGACAAAACCTTCTGGCTGCATCATATACAATTCTTCCTTAAGGAAACCATTAAGGAATGCCGTTTTGATGTCCATTTGCCAAATTTCATAATCATAAAATGCGGCAATTGCTAACATGATTCGGACGGACTTCAGCTTCGCTACCGGTGAGAAAGTCTCATCGTAGTCAACCCCTTGAACTTGTCGATAACCCTTAGCGACAAGCCAAGCTTTATAGATGGTCACATTACCATCCGCGTCTGTCTTCTTCTTAAAGATCCATTTATTTTCTATGGCTCGCCGTTCTACGGGCAAGTCAGTCAAAGTCCATACTTCGTTTTCATACATGGATCCTATCTCGGATTTCATGGCTTCTAGCCATTTGTCGGAATCCGGACCCGCCATCGCTTCTTCATAGTTCGAAGGTTCACCGTTGTCTAACAACATGATTTCCAAGACAGGGTTGCCGTACCACTCTGGTGCAGAACGTGTCCTCGTGGACCTTCGAATTTCAGTAGGAGCTTGATCAGAAGTATCTTGATCATTATCATTAACTTCCTCTCTAGTCGGTGCAGGCACCTCAGGAACATTTTCTTGAGTTGCGCCATTTTCCGGTTCAAGAGGTAATACTTCATCAAGCTCTACTTTCCTCCCACTTACTTCTTTCGAGAGAAACTCTTTCTCTAGAAAGGACCCATTCTTGGCAACAAAGATCTTGCCTTCGGATCTGAGGTAGAAGATATACCCAACAGTTTCTTTAGGGTATCCTATGAAGACGCATTTTTCCGATTTGGGTTCGAGCTTTTCAGGTTGAAGTTTCCTGACATAAGCATCGCATCCCCAAACTTTTAGAAATGACAGCTTAGGTTTCTTCCCAAACCATAATTCATACGGTGTCGTCTCAACGGATTTCGACGGGGCCCTATTTAAAGTGAATGCGGCAGTCTCTAAAGCATAGCCCCAAAAAGATAGTGGTAAATCGGCAAGAGACATCATAGATCGCACCATATCTAATAGAGTGCGATTACGACGTTCGGACACACCATTACGCTGAGGTGTTCCAGGCGGCGTGAGTTGTGAAACTATTCCACATTTTCTTAAGTGTGTACCAAACTCGTGACTCAAGTATTCTCCTCCACGATCTGATCGTAGAAACTTGATTTTCCTGTCACGTTGATTCTCAACTTCACTCTGAAATTCCTTGAACTTTTCAAAGGTCTCAGACTTGTGTTTCATTAAGTATACATACCCATATCTACTCAAGTCATCAGTGAGGGTGAGAACATAACGATAGCCACCGCGAGCCTCAACACTCATTGGACCGCACACATCAGTATGTATGATTTCCAATAAGTTGGTTGCTCTCTCCATTGTTCCTGAGAACGGAGTCTTGGTCATTTTACCCATGAGGCATGGTTCGCACGTGTCAAATGATTCGTAATCAAGAGACTCTAAAAGTCCATCAGCATGGAGCTTCTTCATGCGTTTGACACCTATGTGACCGAGGCGGCAGTGCCACAAGTATGTGGGACTATCACTATCAATCTTACATCTTTTGGTACTTACACTATGAATATGTGTAGCAATACGCTCGAGATTCATAAAGAATAAACCATTCACCATCGGAGCATGACCATAAAACATATCTCTCATATAAATAGAACAACCATTATTCTCGGATTTAAATGAGTAGCCATCTCGAATTAAACGAGATCCTGATACAATGTTCATGCTCAAACTTGGCACAAAATAACAATTATTGAGGTTCAAAACTAATCCCGTAGGTAAATGTAGAGGTAGCGTGCCGACGGCGATCACATCGACCTTGGAACCATTCCCGACGCGCATCGTCACCTCGTCCTTCGCCAGTCTCCGTTTATTCCGCAGCTCCTGTTGTGTGTTACAAATATGAGCAACGGCACCGGTATCAAATACCCAGGAGTTACTACGATTACTGGTAAGGTACACATCAATTACATGTATACAAATATACCTTTGGTTTTGCCGGCCTTCTTGTCCGCTAAGTATTTGGGGCAGTTCCGCTTCCAGTGACCACTTTCCTTGCAATAAAAACACTCAGTCTCGGGCTTGGGTCCATTCTTTGGCTTCTTCCCGGCAGCTTGCTTGCTGGGCGCGGCAACTACCTTGTCGTCCTTCTTGAAGTTCTTTTTACCCTTGCCCTTCTTGAACTTAGTGGTTTTATTGACCATCAACACTTGATGTTCCTTTCTGACTTCTACCTCTGCTGATTTCAGCATAGCAAATACTTCAGGAATGGTCTTTTCCATCCCCTGCATATTGAAGTTCATCACAAAGCTCTTGTAGCTCGGTGGAAGCGACTGGAGGATTCTGTCAATGACCGCATCATCCGGGAGATTAACTCCCAGCTGAGTCAAGCGGTTATGTAACCCAGACATAGTGAGTATGTGCTCACTGACAGAACTATTTTCCTCCATCTTACAGCTGAAGAATTTGTTAGAGACTTCATATCTCTTGACCCGGGCATGAGCTTGGAAAACCATTTTCAGCTCTTCGAACATCTCATATGCTCCATGTCTCTCAAAACGCTTTTGGAGCCCCGGCTCTAAGCTGTAAAGCATGCCGCACTGAACGAGGGAGTAGTCATCAGAACGTGCCTGCCAAGCGTTCATAACGTCTTGTTCTGCAGGGAGAACAGGTGCATCACCTAGCGGTGCTTGTAGGACATAATCTTTCTTGGCAGCTATGAGGATGATCCTCAGGTTCCGGACCCAGTCCGTATAGTTGCTGCCATCGTCTTTCAGCTTGGTTTTCTCTAGGAACGCGTTGAAGTTGAGGACTACGTTGGCCATTTGATCTACAAGACATATTGTAAAATTTTAGACTAAGTTCATGATAATTAAGTTCATCTAATCAAATTATAATGAACTCCCACTCAGATTTGACATCCCTTTGGTCATCTAAGTGTTACACGATCCGAGTCGACTAGGCCGTGTCCGATCATCACGTGAGACGGACTAGTCATCGTCGGTGAACATTCTCATGTAGATCGTATCTTCCATACGACTCGTGTTCGACCTTTCGGTCTCTGTGTTCCGAGGCCATGTCTGTACATGCTAGGCTCGTCAAGTTAACCCTAAGTGTTTTCGCTGTGTAAAACTGTCTTACACCCGTTGTATGTGAGCGTAAGAATCTATCACACCCGATCATCACGTGGTGCTTCGAAACGACAAACTGTAGCAACGGTGCACAGTTAGGGGAGAACACTTCTTGAAATTTTGTAAGGGATCATCTTATTTACTACCGTCGTTCTAAGTAAACAAGATGCATAAAACATAATAAACATCACATGCAATTATATAAGTAGTGACATGATATGGCCAATATCATATAGCTCCTTTGATCTTCATCTTCGGGGCTCCATGATCATCTTGTCACCGGCATGACACCATGATCTCCATCATCATGATCTCCATCATCGTGTCTTCATGAAGTTGTCACGCCAACGACTACTTCTACTTCTATGACTAACGCGTTTAGTAATAAAGTAAAGTAGTTTACATGGCGTTCTTTAATGACACGCAGGTCATACAAAAAAAATAAAGACAACTCCTATGGCTCCTGCCGGTTGTCATACTCATCGACATGCAAGTCGTGATTCCTATTACAATAGCATGAACATCTCATACATGACATATAGATCATTCATCATTCATCACAACTTTGGCCATATCATATCACAAAGCACTTGCTGCAAAAACAAGTTAGACGTCCTCTAATTGTTGTTTGCAAGTTTTACGTGGCTGAAGTAGGGTTCTAGCAAGAACGTTTTCTTACCTACGTGAAACCACAACGTGATTTGTCAACTTCTATTTACCCTTCATAAGGACCCTTTTCATCGAATCCGCTTCAACTAAAGTAGGAGAGACAGACACCCGCCAGCCACCTTATGCAACTTGTGCATGTTAGTCGGTGGAACCGGTCTCACGTAAGCGTACGTGTAAGGTTGGTCCGGGCCGCTTCATCCCACAATACCGCTGAAGCAAGATAAGACTAGTAGCGGCAAGAAAGTTGACAAATCTACGCCCACAATCAATTGTGTTCTACTCGTGCAAGAAGAACTACGCATAGACCTAGCTCATGATGCCACTGTTGGGTAACGTTGCAGAAAAATAAAAATTTTCCTACTCGTTTCACCAAGATCATCTAGGAGTTCATCTAGCAACGAGTGAATAGATGCATCTACATACCTTGTAGATCGCGAGCGGAAGCGTTCAAAGAACGGGGATGATGTAGTCGAACACGACGTGATTCGAATCACCGGAGATCCTAGCACCGAACGGACGGCACCTCCGCGTTCAACACACGTATGGAACAGCCACGTCTCCTCCTTCTTGATCCAGCAAGGGAGGGAGGAGAGGTTGAGGGAGATGGCACCAGCAGCAGCACGACGGCGTGGTGTTGATGGAGCTGCAGTACTCCGGCAGAGCTTCGCTAAGCAATAAGGAGGTGGAGGAGGTGTTGGGGAGGGAGAAGGAGGCAACCAAAGGCCAAGGACTCAAGGTATGAAGTCCCTCCTCTCCCCCACTATATATAGGGGTGCCAAGGGGGGGTGGCCGGCCCTAGGAGATCCAATCTCCTAGGGGGTGCGGCGGCCAAGGGGGGTTTCCCTCCCCCCCAAGGCACCTAGGAGGTGCCTTACCCTCCTAGGACTCTTTCCCCCTTAAACCCTAGGCGCATGGGCCTATGTGGGGCTGGTGCCCTTGGCCCAAGCAGGCCAAGGCGCACCCCCTACAGCCCATGTGGCCCCCGGGGATGGGTGGCCCCACCCGGTGGGCCCCGGGACCCCTCCGGTGGTCCCGGTACAATACCTATAACCCCGAAACTTGTCCCGATGCCCGAAACAGGACTTCCCATATATAAATCTTTACCTCCGGACCATTCCGGAACTCCTCGTGACGTCCGGGATCTCATTCGGGACTCCGAACAACATTCGGGTTACTGCATATACATATCCCTACAACCCTAGCGTAACTGAACCTTAAGTGTGTAGACCCTACGGGTTCGGGAGACATGTAGACATGACCGAGATCGCTCTCCGGTCAATAACCAACAGCGGGATCTGGATACCCATGTTGGCTCCCACACGCTCCACGATGATCTCATCGGATGAACCACGATGTCGAGGATTTAATCAACCCCGTATGCAATTCCCTTTGTCAATCAATATGTTACTTGCCCGAGATTCGATCGTCGGTATCCCAATACCTCGTTCAATCTTGTTACCGGCAAGTCACTTTACTCGTACCGTAATGCATGATCCCGTGACCAAACACTTGGTCACTTTGAGCTCATTATGATGATGCATTACTGAGTGGGCCCAGTGATATCTCTCCGTCATACGGAGTGACAAATCCCAGTCTCGATCCATATAAAACAATAGATACTTTCGGAGATACCTATAGTGCACCTTTATAGTCACCCAGTTACGTTGTGACGTTTGATACACCCAAAGCACTCCTACGGTATCCAGGAGTTATACGATCTCATGGTCGAAGGAAGAGATACTTTGACATTGCAAAACTCTAGCAAACGAACTATACGATCTTGTGCTATGTTTAGGATTGGGTCTTGTCCATTACATCATTATCCTAATGATGTGATCCCGTTATCAATGACATCCAATGTCCATAGCCAGGAAACCATGACTATCTATTGATCAACGAGCTAGTCAACTAGAGGCTTACTAGGGACATGTTGGTGTCTGTTATTCACACATGTATTACGATTTCCGGATAACACAATTATAGCATGAATAAAGACAATTATCATGAACAAAGAAATATAATAATAATGCTTTTATTATTGCCTCTAGGGCATATTTCCAACAGAAGGCACTAAGTAAACCACACCTACATATGCAAACTAAGTGTTATTTTTGACCTCAAATTGCATATAAATCAAATACTAGCACATATAATTCCTCCCAAATTACTAAACTCACAAATTAATCACTATACAAAGCATTGCAAGAGCTAATCTAGCAATGAGAGATGAAAGGACAAAGTTGCTAACCTTTGTGATCATTTGAATGGATGGGGGCCTTCAAATCTTGACAAATTTTGGGAAAAATATGTGATGAGCTCGAGGAAGAGAGGGGAAGAACAGAGGAGGATAGGGAAAGGGGAAGAACAGAGCGAGCTCGGGTGGACGAAGGGTTTATGTACGACGACCTTTAGTACCGGTTCGTGCCACGAACCAGTACTAAAGGTGCTGGAGGGGCCCCAGATTTACAACATCCTGCCACCACTCTCTTTAGTACCAGTTCATGGCACGAACCGGTGCTAAAGGTTCGCCACGAACCGGTACTAATGAGAGCGGCCGGCTAGCCGTTGGAACCGGCACTAATGGGCACATTAGTGCCGGCTCAAAATCAAACTAGCACTAATGTGTCTCAGATTTGACCATTTTTCTACTAGTGACTAAAGCCCCCTAGTCCCATTCAGCACGAACCGGCACTAATGGCCCACAATGTGGAACGCGCCCGTGCCGGGGGCTGGGGGACCTTTAGTCCCGGTTGGTAACCGGGACTAAAGGTTTTAAATTTTTATTTTTTTAAATTGATTTTTTTCTTTCTGATTTCCAAATTTCCAAATTATTTGATGATTTAATCTCTAATCACCCCTCATCATTGCTCAAATGTCACTAATCACATGTCATCATTCCAAATCGTCTAACTTCCTGGCTGATCACCCATCCTCTCACTACTCCAGTCTCAGCACGCTTAACTTTCGAGTTCTATCCCCCCTAGTTTCCAAGTCTGCACTTGTTGTTTACTTGACAATAGTAAGATGTCAATCCTATTAACCCTCAGGTGTTTAGCTTGAGCATTAAGTCACACGTTTCACTGTTTGAGTTTGAAACTATTATTCTAAAAAACAATAATTATTTAGTAACACTAATATTTCTTGAATAAGTAGTTTGACCATGGTTTGAGCACAGTTTGACCAGATTTGACCATAGTTTGACCAAAATTAAAAAAAATAAAATAATTATTTAGTAACACTAGTATTTCTTGAATAAGTAGTTTGACCACAGTTAACCAAAATTCAAAAAAACTGAAATTTGAGCATAACTTTTTTTCCTTTAAGAATTTGAGAATTCTAAAATTTGCAAAACGGCCTATGGCAGTCGAAATCGGATGCGGATTTTCGTGCTGATTTTTTTGATATATTATGCGTTTGTTTCGATATCGTATGCAAAAGATATGGTCGTTTTACTTTTTCATAACACTTTTTTGCAGAACATGTCGAAATTTATGTTTTTAAATTTTCCTAACTACTAGGTGTAGTAACATAACTACATCTCAAAGGATTTTAATTTTTGAAGTTTTTCTCATTTTCTTTTGTTTTTTAAAAACTGAAAAGGCGATACGGGGGGTGGTAGAGTTTGAAAATTGCCCTTTAGTCCCGGTTTGTGTCTCCAACCGGGACTAAAGGTTAGACCCCTTTAGTCTCGGTTTGTGATACACACCGGGACTATAGGTTGGCCCTTTAGTCCTGGTTTGTGACACAAACCGGGACTATAGGTCACAAATGAACCAGCACTAATGCATAGCCATTCGAACCGACATTAATGGTCACATTAGTGCCGGTTCATTTGCAAACCGGGACTAAAGGGCTGAACATTAGGCCCTTTTTCTACTAGTGTATCCACCATGACCATTTCCCCCTAAAAACACCATGCCTGCCGCTTCAACCACGACTCTCGTCGCCGCATGCCATCTAGAGATTTGGCTGGGTCGTGGAAAAAGGAAAGGAATTGGAGGAAGAAGGTGAAGCTTGTGAGATTTCTTGGCAATGTTGGATTCACAAGGAGGAAGAAAAAGTCAAAGGGAAAAGCTATGAAATGGGGAAGAAATCCCCAAGAGACGGCTCCCTACCCTTCATAACCACACTAGATGCTAAGCAACGGCTTCGATGCAACTCCACATGCTCCACTTCCTCTACGAGGTTTCCCACTACAAAGTGAAAATTAAAAAGAAAAAATAAAAGAAAATAACTTTTGCACCCCAACTCGGCAAATAGGAAAAAAAATACAAACAACATGAAATAAAGCATTAAATTAGGATGGTGTTTGACTCACCGCTGCAGGAGCCACAACTGAGGGCTATTGCAGCGATCTTTGGGAAGGCAATCCCTCTCAACTTAAGCGATGAGATGGAGAGATCTGAGTCGGTCATGGTCAAGTAGGATGCTGACTGGCGGCACATGAGTCTCACTTCCCGATGTAGTGTGATGCGATGGAGTTGGTGAGCTGGAATGTAAGAGGCCTCAATAGTCTAGCCAAAAGAAAGGCGCTCCGAGAATTCGTAGATATGATGCGGGTGGCGATCATTTGTATCCTAGAAACTAAGCTTGAGTATGTAGATCAATTTGTAATCCTACAATGTATGGGTCCTAATTATGATGGTTTTACCTATCTGCCTGTGTCTGACACGAGGGGTGGGATGTTCGTGGCATGGGATTCCACTAGGGTACAACTAACAAATTTTGCCAATGATACAAACTTCATTACCGGTTTTGTATCACCTAAGGAGGGCACCCCTTGATGGCTATCGATGGTCTACGGGCCACAGGAAGACGAGCATAAGATTAACTTTCTATAGGAGCTCTCGAAGCGTAGGATGTTATGCGCTGGGCCATTGTTGGTCATTGGGGATTTCAATCTCATCTTATACGCAGTAGACAAAAACATTTCGACGCTGGACCATCGGATGACGGGGAAGTTCAAGCGCTTAGTGGACAATAATGCGCTAAAAGAGTTGTTCCTTCATGGTCGTAGATTTACGTGGAGTAATGAACGGGTGGCGCACACACTCAACAAAATTGATTGCACTTTCGTTTCAATGGACTGGGAGTTGGATCACCCAGATTGTTTACTGCAAGCGCTCTCATCCTTGACTTCTGATCATTGACCGCTTCATCTCGCCTTAGCAGAGAACTTGCAGTCCAAAAGGCAGTTTCGTTTTGAGAAATTTTGGGTCAATATGGAGGGGTTTACGAACGTCATGAAGGAGGCACGGGTTTGCTAGGCTAACATCACGGACCCCTTTTTAAGACTAGATACCCTTCTCAGGAACACTGCATGCACACTTGCCATTTGGGGACAGAAGAAAGTGGGCAACATTAAACTGCAAATTGCTATTGCAAACATTGTGATCTTGAGATTTGATTGTGCTCAGGAACCGCGAATTATGTCAGCTGAGGAGAACTGGCTCAGGAAAACCCTCAAGCATCTCGTTTTGGCTCTAGCTTCCCTTGAAAGAATGATCCCGAGATAGAGATCTAGGATCACGTGGCTTCGGGAAGGAGATGCGAAAACGCAACTATTTCATCTAGTGTCTAATGGGAGGCGTATGAAGAATTATATCTCTTCTATCCAAGTTGATGGAAGGATCATTACCGATCAACAAGGAAAAGAGGATGCTTTTCACAAGGCCTTTAAGGATCTGTTGGGTATGGATGTTGCTCATGACTTTACGCTCGACCTAGACGCTCTTGGTATTACGCTAATTGATCTCTCGGAGCAAGATTGTATTTTCCAGGAGGAGGAAATTTGGGCGGTCATTAAGGACTTCCTGTCCGACCGAGCACCTGGGCCTGATGGCTTTATTGGACTCTTTTTCCAAAAAGCTTGGGAGATTGTGAAGGTGGACCTAATTGCTGCAGTGCAAAAGCTTTTCATTGGGAATGGTTGGGGTTTTGGCCTACTTAATAAGGCTTGATCACCCTATTCCCAAATCTGTGGAGGCACGCTCGGTTTCTGACTTCCGCTCGATCAGCCTAATACATAGCCTACCAAAGTTTGCTTCGAAGCTTTTATCTACTAGGCTCGGACCACACATGGTAGACTTGGGGCATGTCAATCAATCCGCATTCATCAAGGGGAGGAACCTACATGACAACTTCCTTTTAGTCCGACAGATGGCATGTAGATTGCACTACAGGAAAGCTAAAGGAGTGCTCCTCAAGTTAGACAACTCCAAAGCGTTTGACTCCCTATCCCGGCCCTTCCTCTTTGAGGTGTTGCATGCTAAGGGATTCTCGGACAAGTGGATATCATGGATTGCTACTTTGCTCACTTCGGCCAGCTCGAGAGTGGTGGTCAATGGTTCTGCAGGAGTGAAGTTCATGCATGTGAAAGGTCTCAGAAAAGGGGACTCGATCTCCCCCTTGCTCTTCGTGATTGCCATGGACATGCTTACAAAGATAGTCATCAAAGCACACGACAATGGAGTGTTGAGTACCATGCACAGATGCACACCGCTGCAACGACTTTCCTTATATGCAGATGGCGTTGTGTTATTCATCAAACCAACCTTGTCAGACCTGCACTTCGTGAAAGAGTCCCTCGCCTTGTTTGGGGTGGCTTCCAGCTTAAAGGTGAATTATGCCAAATCTTCGGCCATCATTATCCAATCAGAGATAGCGGATGAGGAGCTCATCAAAAGTGCATTTCCTTGGAAAACACCGGAGCCTTCCCTTGCAAGTATCCTGGATTACAACTAAGTATCAAACAACTAAGAAGATCCGAGTGGCAGCCAATTTTTGATATGGCGCTGCACATCCTACCCGGCTGGCAGAGAGGCTTAGTTACTAGACCTGGACGCCTCATCCTTGTGAACCAAATCATGAGAGCGCGCGCTACCCATCATCTAATGATTGCAGAGGCATCCAAATGGGCTTTGGAGCGTGTCAACAAGGGTTGTCATGCATTCTTTTGGGCTGGTACCGAGGAGGTTCATGGTGGGAAGTGCGTGGTATCTTGGAGACGGGTATGTCGCCCGAAGCAGCTAGTAGGGCTGGCTGTTATAGACCTGTACAAACATGGATTGCTTTAAGATTGTGATGGGAGTGGTTGAGGCACACGAATAGGATGAGGCCTTGGCAAGGTCTCAATTTGGTTATCGACAAAAATGTGACTGCAACATTTGCGAGCCTTGTCAAATGGCAGATTGGTGCGGGAGAGAAAATCTTGTTCTAGAAGGACAGATGGAGTAATGGCGCCACGATAAAAGACATTGCAGCTCTGGTGGTAACTCGGGTAAGGACGCAAGTGCTCAATCGGAGAAGGATTCTAGATGCCCTAAACTCACATGACTGGACAAATGACATCATTAGCGAGCTATGTATGGAGGGACTCGCCCAATTCATCACCCTCTGGGGATTCTCATGGACGTACAACTCGATGCGGATATGGAAGATAAGCCAATTTGGGCTTGGAACGACAATGGAGTATACACAACGTCCTCTGCTTATAAGATGCTCTCTGAAGGTGGGATCCGGTTTCACTCCTTTAAAACAATATGGAAATGCTGGGCACGCCGCTTGCATGCAAGATTTTCATATGGCTTGCTGTATAGTACCGTCTGTGGACCGCTGATAGGAGAGTTCACCATGGTTTGCAAGACCAAAATTCTGCATGCTATTTGTGCAACCAGGAGGAAGACACGATGGACCATATCTTGTTGCAGTGTGTGTTCATGTGACAAGTCTAGTACCTTTGCATGTATGGGATGAACATGGACCCACATCTATGCCCTAATGCCCAGGATAGTTTGGTGCCATGGTGGTCGGCGACTAGGAAATGAATCTCTAATAGGCCCCGGAAAGGATTCAATGCGTTTGTCATGCTGATATGCTGGAGTTTATGGAAGCAACACAATGGTAGAGTGTTTGGGAACCATACCATCCTGAACGAGTGGGGTACGGCCAAGCTGATCTTAGATGAGTTTAGGAACTGGATCATAGCAGGAGCTTTCGGAGATCAAGTAGTTAGTGAGTAATAGTGTTAGGCCTTGGGAGTGGATGTTTGGCTGTGTTAGGATCGATGTGTGATGCCTAACTATCTATCTTGTAATTACCTTGTACATACTTTCTTTCTCCTATAAAGCTATGGTACGCCTTTGGCGTACCCTTGAAAAAAATTAATATAAAGACTTTGCCCGGTACCCCACTCATCAAATAGGAAAATAAAGAAACAAAAAAAAAGATAAAAAATGATTATGGCGCAACGTATTTGCCAAGTATAGAACCCAACTAGGTAGCCATCGATGCTGTTCGAAACTATGCTCCCCGAGAGAAGGATGGCTCTCGTGTCCCCTTCCCCTCCTCCTCCCCCCGCGGTGTTGTCGTCCCCCTTCCCCTTCCCCATCCCTATCCTCCCCTTCCCCCTCTCCGGCATTCTGCGCTTCCTCGGCGGCTAGTGCGGTTGGTCTCCTCGCCCCGCTGACGTTGATTGTGGTGCCCCGTGCTGGTCGCTTCTCGGCCTTGGTGGGGGATGATACGTCTCCAATGTATCTATAATTTTTGATTGTTCCATGCTATTATATTATCTGTTTTGAATGATTATGGGCTTTATTATACACTTTTATATTACTTTTGGGACTAACCTATTAATCAGAGGCCCAACCCATATTGCTGTTTTATTGCCTGTTTCAATATTTCAAAGAAAAGGAATATCAAACGGAGTCCAAATGACGTGCCAATTTTTGAGGATTTTTTATGGACCAAAAGAAGACGAGGAGCATCGGAGTTGGGCCAGAAGAGTGTCACATCCCTGGTCCTGTTATGCACTAGGCTAGACCTCATGTGAGCATCATGTTTAAATTCAAATGAAATTGAATTGAGGAATTTTCAAAGCCTCAGAAGACCTCTAAAAATAACCAACATTTAAATTTCATCAAATGAGTCCAAGAAAATGTTCCTGTTATTCCATGGAAATATTGGTGAGAGGTAAAATTTAAACCAATATTTTTGGAGTCACAGGGATATTTATTTTGGCCATTTGAATTAATCCAATAACTATTTGCTTTGGATTTATATTTAATATATATTAAATATGACTCCAAATAATTCTGGAAGTTTGTGAGTGGCTTTGTATATATTTTAGTAAGCCACATAATAAACTACAGAATTTATTAAAATGGTTTAGTATTTTACTAAACTAAAACAAAACAGAACAAAATAGAAAACAGAACAGAAAAAAATAAAAGGAGTAGAACTTACCTGGCCTTACCTGGTAGCCCACCAGCAGCCCAGTCCACTAGAGCCAGCCCAGCCCAACCTAGCGAGGGGCAGGTTTGTCTTCAACCCCTCGCCAGGAGGACAAGTCGTGGCAGAGCGCGCGTCGCCGGTCGCCACCTCCTGCTTCGACGTGTCCCAGCCGCCCCCGACCTCTCCAGTGCACCGTTGGAATGCCCTCGACCCCCTCGACCGCTATCCCTTCTCTCTGCTCGCTCTAGCTCTCTCCCTCTCTCGATTTGGAGCACCACCGAGAGCCACCGGAGGGCGCCGCCGTCGCATCCATAGCCACCGCGCACCCCAGGCTTCACCGATGGGTCATGTGTCACCGCCGGACTCTGCTTCGTCTCCAAGATGACGCACGCGGACGGAGAAGGCCACAGACGACTGCAACATCGCCATCTTCGTCCTCTGCCCCGACGACCGCCGTCATCCGATTCGCGTCGTCCAGAGCATCCCCGACCTCGTCGTCGACTCTGCTAGTCCCTACGTGAGCCACTCTCCATTTTCCCCCTGGAATCCCCGTCGTTCCCCTCCCCTAGCTAGCTTCCCCACCTCCACCGAGGCTCACCGCCGCCATGGTCAACGAGCTCCGCGCACGTGAGCTCGGCCGCTCGCCCGAGCATCACCAGCGTGCTCACCGCGCTCCTGCGAACCCGAAACAACCACGGGTGCTCCCTGCCATGCCCTATAGCGCCATCTCCGCTATTGCCCGAGCTCCGGCCGCCGCCGCGAGCTCGACTCCGGTGAGTACAGCGCACCCCGTCCGCTCCTTCCTGCTCCGTTGGATGCGGAAGAGCACGGGCTACCTCCTGGTGGCCTCCGCGCGTCCAACCATTGCCTGTAGCTCAACTCCGGCGAGCCTCCGCCGTTGGTTTGGTTGTCGCCGGCCGAACCCCGGCGAGTGCCGACGTGGCCACTTAACTAGGTCCTAAACACCCCGGTAATCACCCCCTGGTGCCACTGTCACGTGGGCCCCGGTGCCAAAGTTAATTAGCTTAATTTCTGTTTAAATTAGTACTAATTTTGTGGGCCCCATAGGTCAGTTTGACCTGGCCCCATCACACTTTGACCGACCCCACACGTCGGAGTTGACCAGGCTGATGTGTCTGTTGACCGGGCCCACCTGCCAGCGACCTAAACGAGCCCTAAGTCACTGACTAATGGGACCCCCTGGTCAGGTTTGACCCGGGGCAGCCCTGTTGACTTGCTGATGCAAGCATGACGCAGTGCTGATGTCATAAGTATTTTCTGGATTTAATTATATTCAGGAAATTCCATAAAATGCCTAAAACTTCAATAAATCATAGAAAATTAACCGTAACTCCAAATTAAATAATTTATATATGAAAAATTATCAGAAAAATTCAAGGAATCCATCTGTACCATTTACATGCATGTTAGAACAACTTATCACTACTGTTTAGGGCAAATGAAGTGAATGACATTTAAATAACCACATATGGAGTTTGAATTTGAATCTTGGATTCAAACCAACTTCATTTAATCTGGTTTTAGATGCATTAGCCCAAAACACATTCATATTGCCATGTCATAGCATGCATCATATTGTGCATTGCATTGATCGTGTTTTTCTGTATTTGCCGGTATCTGTCCCCTCTCGATAGACGTGATACCGATGATGTGATCGTTGACACTGATGAAGACTCAATGTTATCTTCAGAAGTGCCAGGCAAGCAAAACCCCCTTGTTCATTCCGATAAAATCCCACTCTCTCGCTCCTGCTCTCTTTTACTGCATTAGGACAACATCGATTCATCTGTTACTTGCTGCGGTAGCTGAACCCCTTTATCCTCTGCATGACCTGTCATTCCACAGTAATTAGATGAAACCCACTAGCATGAGTAGGAGTTGTTTGAGCCCTGATGTGCCTACTCATTCATGTCTGTTTGTCATGCCTGCTACTGCCTAGAGTTGAGTCAGGTCTGATTCATCGGGGATGAATCAGAGGCGTGTGAACATGTCCTACTGTGGGTGAGCTAAGTGTGTGAACACGATTTGGTAAAGGTAGCGGTGAGAGGCCATGTAGGAGTACATGGTGGGTTGTCTCATTGCAGCCGTCCTCAGGAACTGAGTTCTGTGTTTGTGATCCATGATTCAGCTACTACCATACATTGGGCCCTGAAATATGACCCCGCTCGACTTATTATTCACCCTTGTCCTCTGTCCAGGAGTTGCAAGTAGTTTCTGGTGTTTGTAGTATGCTGGAGGCCGTGCGCAGCGCTGACCGTAGGGGTGGGCTGTGATGCGGTAGGCACGTGGCCGGGTAAACCGGGCGCCCGTTTGGTGTCACGGAACCCTGTTCACATCGTTTGGGGCTGTGAGCGAAACTCCGGCCGGATCTCCTCATGGATGGAACCCGAATAGGCGATAAACCTGGACTAGAGACTTGAGTGTTTAGGTAGGTCGTGGTCTACACCCACGTCGGCTTTCGCTTGAAGTCTGCCGAGCACATGTCGTGTGCAGACGCTAAGTGGTGGAAACATGTATGAAGAAGTACACCCCTGCAGGGTTAACATCATCTATTCGAATAGCCGTGTCCACGGTAAAGGACTTCTGGGTTGCTTATATCAGTTCATAGACAAGTGAAAGTGGATACCCTAAAATACGCAAGATAAGCGTGAGTGCTATGGATGGCGTTCTCGTAGGGAAACGGGAGCGGTTCCATAGTGGTGTATTGATATGGTGAATATGTGGACTCGTGTGCGCCACCTCAAAAGAGTTACATTGCAGTCGTAGTTCAGGATAGCCACCGAGTCAAAGCTGGCTTGCTGCAGTTAAACCCCACCATCCCTTTGTTGATAATGATGCATATGTAGTTAGTTCTGATGTAAGTCTTGCTGGGTACATTTGTACTCACGTTTGCTCATTTTATGTTTTGCAGAGAGACTTCGGTCTCACTAGTAGTTTCGCGTGGACTTCGACGTTTAGCTTGATACCTCAGCTACGATCTTGTGCCCTCGGCAGGATCTGATAGATAGTCAGGCTTCTCAGCCTTTTTCATTTATAGATGTCTGTACTCAGACATGATAGCTTCCACGTGTGCTTTGATTTGTATGCTCTGATTGTTGGGTCATGAGACCCATGTTTGTAATATCTCACTCCTCGGAGCCTATTGAATATTTACTTGTGTTGTAGAGTCATGTTGTGATGCTATGCTGTATTTGCACATATCGAGCATATTGTGTGTATGTTATTGAAATGCTTGGTATGTGTGGGATCTGACCATCTAGTTGTTTATCTTTAGTAGCCTCTCTTACCGGGAAATGTCTCCTAGTGTTTCACTGAGCCATGGTAGCTTGCTACTGCTCCGTAACACTTAGGCTGGCCGGCATGTGTCCTTCTTCGTTCCTGTGTCTATCCCTTCGGGGAAATGTCACGCGATGAATACCGGAGTCCTGTTAGCCCGCTACAGCCCGGTTCACCGGAGTCCTGCTAGCCCAGTGCTACAGCCTAGATTCGCTCGCTGATGACCGACACGTTCGATGCTGGGTCATGGATGCCTGTCCCTGTAAGTCTGTGCCACTTTGGGTTTACGACTAGCCATGTCAGCCCGGGCTCCTTATCATATGGATGCTAGCGACACTGTCATATACGTGTGCCAAAAGGCGCAAACGGTCCCGGGCAAAGGTAAGGCGACACCCGTGGGAATACCGTGCGTGAGGCCACAAAGTGATATGAGGTGTTACATGCTAGATCGATGTGGCATTGAGTCGGGGTCCTGACAGCGTTGGTATCAGAGCTTGACTGCCTGTAGGATTACCAAGCCAAACTGGTCGAAGTTGAGTCTAGAAATGCTTTAGTTATATGTAAGGGAATTGATTGTGGGATGGAACGTAAGGCTCTTTTTACTCCTTATACCTCATGGCCTTCTGATCTGAGTCATCATCTTCTCTTCTACGGGGATTAAGAACTAGGCTATCTCTTCTTTCTATCAGGATCACGTGTTACTAATCCGTAGACTTATAAGATTGTTGATTCAAGCCCCAGTTCAGTTCCTACTATCTTCCGTATGTTAATTGTTGATCTCGAAGCTTGATATTGTGCTTCTGAGTGGTTATGCCACCATTTTTGTGAATGTCTCAAATCTCTTCTGAGCATTTACAGCCGTTATGCTGTCCGAGTCATTCCAGGTTTCTAAATAGTCTGATGCATTTGCAAAATCCTTTTCCTCTGGTTTCGATGCTCCTTTATGCCAGCTCAATCACACTAATTGTTGAGTTGAGGTATTCTATTGCCTTGACATTATGTTGGAGTTACTATCATGGCCCTAGGTGTTTAGGGAGTCACCTAGTAATCTAGCAATGTTTTGTGATCCCCGTGTGATGATCCTGGCTTTTATTCTCGAAAGCATCCCGTGATGCTACTTAGTAATAGGTATTCTACTCCTGGGTTTTGAACCCGAGATTCACTCTACTTACCTCATGTTGATAGTGTTTGCTAGTTCCTTTAGGATATTAGTAACCTTTGCGATAGTCCTCGAGGTCCGTGGTATATCGTTCTTCCAAATACCATGAACCATTATGGCAGAAGTTTGTTGGATCAAAAGATCACAACAGGCCCTCTAGGAGTTCTCCATGCTATATTGTGACTCTGCCAGCTCAACCTTTCTGCATGGGTTATCCGGAAGAATTATGTTGAACTTTGTTCGGCATACCAACCCATGTATCCACAACTCAGAAAGTTATATGTTCCTTTGAGTTGTTCTCTTTAGTTGCCTTCTGACCCTCGTCTATCAATTGATAGTCAAGAGTATGCGTGCATTCGTTTATCGATGCCTATTACTCTTGTGGTCCGTCAAGCCATTCTATCGCAGAATGACTAGGAGAAACAAACTCCAGTACCTCATCCATATCCAGGATCGGGTCAAAGAAGTTGTCTTCCACAGATCAGATGCAATCCAGCTTTTGATTATGTTCTACCCTGAAGTATTACCGTCTTTATGTCAGGATTTTCATGAGGATTTCACCGGCTCTTGTGAATTCTTGATGTAGTGATACTTCTCGCCATCATTAGTCATTCCTCGGTCTTCGTGTTGATGCAAACGGAATACCGACAAATGAATTGTGATGTATGAAACCAGTACGCCTAGCAGCCTTGTTGCTGGGTAGTTAAATGGACGATAACCTCATTCTTAGCGTGTTGATTATTGAATCGTCACCCTAAGATTGATCGTGCTACCTAGTCCTTATTTCCTGGTGCACTCTTTGATTGATGAGTTAGGATTTGTCAAGTCCTCGCTCATTTGATCATATCATCTTGCCCTGAAAAGCAAGATTGTTCTCGAGCTTAGTAACATATCGGTGGTTCGTGATTTTCCGAAGATCTTCTCGGAAGTACTACCAGGTCGTCACCTGACCGTTATGTTGAGCCCGTGATCAAGTTGGTTTCTTATGAACCACCTTCTTTCCAAGAATCGGTGCTAGATATCCCTGAGCTAGTTGGTTAAGCTGGACAACAACTTGGAGAGTTGGAAGATAAAAGCTTGCCGACTTAGTTCGTTCCAAAGGGATATTCTTGTGTAGTGTGTGTTGAAGAAAGATGATATCTTCATCGATTGGTCCTTGTGATCAGTTGCTGGACCTATTGTCTTATCAATCCTTTGATTTGAGTGTGGGCTATCGTCAAATCAAATCAGTACCAATGATGCTCGTAATGTTTTCTTATTCGTGGTTGATCCCTCGAGCATACGCCATTACATCTTTGGTCTGACCAATGCTATCACTTGTTCACTTAACTATGGAATTCCTTTTAAAAGGAAACCCAGATGAATTGTTGTTGAGCCCATTGACAACATCCTTATCTCCTCCATAATTTTGCTGAACATTAAGCTAGTGTTGGAAACTTTTGAAAGCATTTGTTCATGCTAGCTCATGAAGCATATGTTCGGATGTAAGGAGTGACTTCCTCTAGTTCATGTGCATTTGATGCAAGTTGCCGCCGTGGACTCGAGAAAGTCAATGTTGCTTCCTCTGGAATCATCGCAAGTCAGTCATGCACACGTGCAAAGTATTCTGTGGTCTGGAGACTTGCAACCTTCATTCCGTATGTGTATCCTAGCACACCAAGCCACTGACTGATTTGTTAAAGGAGAAGGAGTATCTTCATAAGAGCTAATCCGGACTTATGAAAGAACTTCGATATCCTCGCTGATGGTTCCCAACCAGAACTCGGTAGTGTTTTATTGTAAGACTAACAGGTGGGCATGCTTGTCTGGGACAACGTGTTCACATGTTTGTAGCAGAACCAGCTCATGTTTTGGAGCTTGCTATCGTAGTTCATCTCCCGAGAATCCCGCAACGTCATCTCGTCGATTTGTGTTGCAAACTTTCATTTTTCTTCCTAGACTCGATGAGCCTGGAATATTCTGACACCAACCAGATCTGAATCTCAGGAAGATATGATGGTTGGAACATTTCCCAAGAATTATAATATTGGTCGCGTGATAACCAGTAAAGTGGATGTCGTGGCCAACACACCCAGCCGGAAGACCTATTATTATAATATCTTGATTGATGAAGTTGGCCACCTCCCCATAAGGATTTCCTAGGATTTACCTCCGTAACTGTTCCTTATGGATTCTATTGCTCCCGAAGTACGACCTTTACTTGATGTTCTAGTTATCAAACCATATCTATGAATGGGTTACACTAGCACCTCAAGGAGAACATTAGAAGCGGAGTGCTAAATGTCTCTCGGTCGATCATCCAGATTTTGTTCCTTGGCTTCGCTAAGGTGTAATCTGAGAAGTGTTATCTTCCTTTGCATCTGCATCATCCATCATCATTCATCGTGGTAGCAAGTTGTGTGGCCAGGATCCTTGACACGGATGTTGATAAAACCTTGATGATTGTGGAAATGCTCAAGTTCTTGAGAGCACGCACAAGCGCTACGTGTTATCATCGGCACTAACTGGGATTCCTCTCAGTTTCCTCGGTTATGCTATGACCTTTCGAACAGTGAATTCACTCTCTATTGTTGGGTTCTTCCCCAGTTACCAGAATCATTCCCAGCATTTGCATTCTGTTCCCAGCTTGCACCGCCATTGTGCCATTCTACCATGGGTCTCTTCCATTTCTGGTGGTAAGCAAATTTATCCATTACGTTGTCTTCAACAAGGTAATCCACATCATCCAAGTCTGGATATGCCATTCTACCGACCCCCTCCAAACGATCGCTCGAAAATTGCCTTAGGCTGGTTTAAAGAGTTTCAATGATCTTTGAATCAAAGGTAATTCTTTTTGCCACTTAAGGGGATATTTCTATGAGTCACCTTCCCTAAGGTGCATCATTATGGTGTCATGACAACTTAACTCCTCGCTACATTGACAATCGTTTACCACCTTTTTAAGTGTGGAATTGTTGTCTACCTAGTGAACCTTCGTCATCCGTTTCTTTCCACCCCTCTTGAAGAGTATCTCGTGTCTCAACCGAGAGATGGTTCTATGTCTCATTCCGTGAGTTGATCCTGAGTTGTTCGATCTTCGAGGAGATCGACCCTTCTAGAGTCTCCTTCTTCCCTCCATGTCATGTTGACAGGATTTTTCAAGGCAAGACTTCAAGACAACGATGGTGAACGAATCAACATTCAATTGAAGTGCACCCTGGATCGTGAAGATTATACTAGTTGCGTTTCCCCTTCACCTTACCCTACGCTTGAATCTCGAGACGAGATTTTTGTTTAGTGGGGGTGAGTTGTCACATCCCTGGTCCTGTTATGCACTAGGCTAGACCTCATGTGAGCATCATGTTTAAATTCAAATGAAATTGAATTGAGGAATTTTCAAAGCCTCAGAAGACCTCTAAAAATAACCAACATTTAAATTTCATCAAATGAGTCCAAGAAAATGTTCCTGTTATTCCATGGAAATATTGGTGAGAGGTAAAATTTAAACCAATATTTTTGGAGTCACAGGGATATTTATTTTGGCCATTTGAATTAATCCAATAACTATTTGCTTTGGATTTATATTTAATATATATTAAATATGACTCCAAATAATTCTGGAAGTTTGTGAGTGGCTTTGTATATATTTTAGTAAGCCACATAATAAACTACATAATTTATTAAAATGGTTTAGTATTTTACCAAACTAAAACAAAACAGAACAAAATAGAAAACAGAACAGAAAAAAATAAATGGAGTAGAACTTACCTGGCCTTACCTGGTAGCCCACCAGCAGCCCAGTCCACTAGAGCCAGCCCAGCCCAACCTAGCGAGGGGCAGGTTTGTCTTCAACCGCTCGCCAGGAGGACAAGTCGTGGCAGAGCGCGCGTCGCCGGTCGCCACCTCCTGCTTCGACGTGTCCCAGCCGCCCCCGACCTCTCCAGTGCACCGTTGGAATGCCCTCGACCCCCTCGACCGCTATCCCTTCTCTCTGCTCGCTCTAGCTCTCTCCCTCTCTCGATTTGGAGCACCACCGAGAGCCACCGGAGGGCGCCGCCGTCGCATCCATAGCCACCGCGCACCCCAGGCTTCACCGATGGGTCATGTGTCACCGCCGGACTCTGCTTCGTCTCCAAGATGACGCACGCGGACGGAGAAGGCCAGAGACGACTGCAACATCGCCATCTTCGTCCTCTGCCCCGACGACCGCCGTCATCCGATTCGCGTCGTCCAGAGCATCCCCGACCTCGTCGTCGACTCTGCTAGTCCCTACGTGAGCCACTCTCCATTTCCCCCCTGGAATCCCCATCGTTCCCCTCCCCTAGCTAGCTTCCCCACCTCCACCGAGGCTCGCCGCCGCCATGGTCAACGAGCTCCGCGCACGTGAGCTCGGCCGCTCGCCCGAGCATCACCAGCGTGCTCACCGCGCTCCTGCGAACCCGAAACAACCACGGGTGCTCCCTGCCATGCCCTATAGCGCCATCTCCGCTGTTGCCCGAGCTCCGGCCGCCGCCGCGAGCTCGACTCCGGTGAGTACAGCGCACCCCGTCCGCTCCTTCCTGCTCCGTTGGATGCGGAAGAGCACGGGCTACCTCCTGGTGGCCTCCGCGCGTCCAACCATTTCCTGTAGCTCAACTCCGGCGAGCCTCCGCCGTTGGTTTGGTTGTCGCCGGCCGAACCCCGGCGAGTGCCGACGTGGCCACTTAACTAGGTCCTAAACACCCCGGTAATCACCCCCTGGTGCCACTGTCACGTGGGCCCCGGTTAATTAGCTTAATTTCTGTTTAAATTAGTACTAATTTTGTGGGCCCCATAGGTCAGTTTGACCTGGCCCCATCACACTTTGACCGACCCCACACGTCAGAGTTGACCAGGCTGATGTGTCTGTTGACCGGGCCCACCTGCCAGCGACCTAAACGAGCCCTAAGTCACTGACTAATGGGACCCCCTGGTCAGGTTTGACCCGGGGCAGCCCTGTTGACTTGCTGATGCAAGCATGATGCAGTGCTGATGTCATAAGTATTTTCTGGATTTAATTATATTCAGGAAATTCCAGAAAATGCCTAAAACTTCAATAAATCATAGAAAATTAACCGTAACTCCAAATTAAATAATTTATATATGAAAAATTATCAGAAAAATTCAAGGAATCCATCTGTACCATTTACATGCATGTTAGAACAACTTATCACTACTGTTTAGGGCAAATGAAGTGAATGACATTTAAATAACCACATATGGAGTTTGAATTTGAATCTTGGATTCAAACCAACTTCATTTAATCTGGTTTTAGATGCATTAGCCCAAAACACATTCATATTGCCATGTCATAGCATGCATCATATTGTGCATTGCATTGATCGTGTTTTTCTGTATTTGCCGGTATCTGTCCCCTCTCGATAGACGTGATACCGATGATGTGATCGTTGACACTGATGAAGACTCAATGTTATCTTCAGAAGTGCCAGGCAAGCAAAACCCCCTTGTTCATTCCGATAAAATCCCACTCTCTCGCTCCTGCTCTCTTTTACTGCATTAGGACAACATCGATTCATCTGTTACTTGCTGCGGTAGCTGAACCCCTTTATCCTCTGCATGACCTGTCATTCCACAGTAATTAGATGAAACCCACTAGCATGAGTAGGAGTTGTTTGAGCCCTGATGTGCCTACTCATTCATGTCTGTTTGTCATGCCTGCTACTGCCTAGAGTTGAGTCAGGTCTGATTCATCGGGGATGAATCAGAGGCGTGTGAACATGTCCTACTGTGGGTGAGCTAAGTGTGTGAACACGATTTGGTAAAGGTAGCGGTGAGAGGCCATGTAGGAGTACATGGTGGGTTGTCTCATTGCAGCCGTCCTCAGGAACTGAGTTCTGTGTTTGTGATCCATGATTCAGCTACTACCATACATTGGGCCCTGAAATATGACCCCGCTCGACTTCTTATTCACCCTTGTCCTCTGTCCAGGAGTTGCAAGTAGTTTCTGGTGTTTGTAGTATGCTGGAGGCCGTGCGCAGCGCTGACCGTAGGGGTGGGCTGTGATGCGGTAGGCACGTGGCCGGGTAAACCGGGCGCCCGTTTGGTGTCACGGAACCCTGTTCACATCGTTTGGGGCTGTGAGCAAAACTCCGGCCGGATCTCCTCATGGATGGAACCCGAATAGGCGATAAACCTGGACTAGAGACTTGAGTGTTTAGGTAGGTCGTGGTCTACACCCACGTCGGCTTTCGCTTGAAGTCTGCCGAGCACATGTCGTGTGCAGACGCTAAGTGGTGGAAACATGTATGAAGAAGTACACCCCTGCAGGGTTAACATCATCTATTCGAATAGCCGTGTCCACGGTAAAGGACTTCTGGGTTGCTTATATCAGTTCATAGACAAGTGAAAGTGGATACCCTAAAATACGCAAGATAATCGTGAGTGCTATGGATGGCGTTCTCATAGGGAAACGGGAGCGGTTCCATAGTGGTGTATTGATATGGTGAATATGTGGACTCGTGTGCGCCACCTCAAAAGAGTTACATTGCAGTCGTAGTTCAGGATAGCCACCGAGTCAAAGCTGGCTTGCTGCAGTTAAACCCCACCATCCCTTTGTTGATAATGATGCATATGTAGTTAGTTCTGATGTAAGTCTTGCTGGGTACATTTGTACTCACGTTTGCTCATTTTATGTTTTGCAGAGAGACTTTGGTCTCACTAGTAGTTTCGCGTGGACTTCGACGTTTAGCTTGATACCTCAGCTACGATCTTGTGCCCTCGGCAGGATCTGATAGATAGTTAGGCTTCTCAGCCTTTTTCATTTATAGATGTCTGTACTCAGACATGATAGCTTCCGCGTGTGCTTTGATTTGTATGCTCTGATTGTTGGGTCATGAGACCCATGTTTGTAATATCTCGCTCCTCGGAGCCTATTGAATATTTACTTGTGTTGTAGAGTCATGTTGTGATGCTATGCTGTATTTGCACATATCGAGCATATTGTGTGTATGTTATTGAAATGCTTGGTATGTGTGGGATCTGACCATCTAGTTGTTTATCTTTAGTAGCCTCTCTTACCGGGAAATGTCTCCTAGTGTTTCACTGAGCCATGGTAGCTTGCTACTGCTCCGGAACACTTAGGCTGGCCGGCATGTGTCCTTCTTCGTTCCTGTGTCTGTCCCTTCGGGGAAATGTCACGCGATGAATACCGGAGTCCTGTTAGCCCGCTACAGCCCGGTTCACCGGAGTCCTGCTAGCCCAGTGCTACAGCCTGGATTCGCTCGCTGATGACCGACACGTTCGATGCTGGGTCATGGATGCCTGTCCCTGTAAGTCTGTGCCACTTTGGGTTTACGACTAGCCATGTCAGCCCGGGCTCCTTATCATATGGATGCTAGCGACACTGTCATATACGTGTGCCAAAAGGCGCAAACGGTCCCGGGCAAAGGTAAGGCGACACCCGTGGGAATACCGTGCGTGAGGCCGCAAAGTGATATGAGGTGTTACATGCTAGATCGATGTGGCATTGAGTCGGGGTCCTGACAAAGAGCTCCGGGCTGCCCATGATATAGGAGGGCGCGCCCCTAGGGGGGGGGGCGCCCCCTGTCTCGTGGACGGCCCGGAGACCCCCCTGACGTGAAACCAACGCCAATAATTCCTATAAATACTAAAACTTTCGGGAATTAACCTAGATCGGAAGTTCCACCACTGCAAGCCTTCGTAGCCACCAAAAACCTCTCGGGAGCCCTTCCCGGCACCCTGCTGGAGGGGGAATCCTTCACCGGTGGCCATCTTCATCATCCCGGCGCTCTCCATGATGAGGAGGGAGTAGTTCACCCTCGGGGCTGAGGGTATGTACCAGTAACTATGTGTTTGATCTCCCTCTCTCGTGTTCTCTCTCGTGTTCCCTCTATGGCACGATCTTGATGTATCCCGAGCTTTGCTATTGTAGTTGGATCTTATGATGTTTCTCCCCCTCTACTCTCTTGTGATGAATTGAGTTTTCCCATTTTGAATGAAGCTTGTTGAGTTTGTTGTGAATGAAGCTTTTGATAAAAATAAGAGAAACCATGATATGAGAGGAATTAAGGAGACATAAAAGCTTAAGCTTGGGGATGCCCAAGGCACCCCAAGATAATAGTCTCAAGCATCTAAGCTTGGGGATGCCCCGGTAGGCATCCCACCTTTATTCTTCAACAACTATCGGTTAGTATTGGTTGAGCCTAAGTTTTTGCTTCTTCACATGAGTTGTGCTATCCTTGCAATGTCATTTTATTTTGTTTTGCTTGCTACTTGAATACAATACCAAGATCTGAATTTCTTTAATGAGAGAGAGTCTTTGCATAGTTGCATAATTATTTGACTACTCATTGAACTTCACTTATATCTTTCGGAGTAGTTTGTCGTTTGCTCTAGTGCTTCACTTATATCTTTTAGAGCACGGCGGTGGTTATATTTTGAAAAAATTGCTAGTCTCTCATGCTTCACTTATATTACTTTGAGAGTCATAAACAGCATGGTAATTTGAACAAAAACTTTCATAGGAAGTGAATTGGATGCTATGGTCAATATGTTGCTTGATAATTGTTTTGAGATATAAAGGTAGTAATGTTAGAGTCATGCTAGTGGGTAATTATGAAATTGAGAAATACTTTTGTTGAAGTTGGCAAGTCCTGTAGCATGCACATATGGTAAAAGTTGTGTGACAAATTTGTTGCATGAGGTGCTCTTTTGATTGTCTTCCTTATGAGTGGCAGTCGGGGATGAGCCATGGTCTTTTCCTACCAATCTATCCCTCTTGGGGCATGCGTAGTAGTACTTTGCTTCGAGGGCTAAGTAGACTTTTGCAATAAGTATATGAGTTCTTTATGACTAATGTGAGTCCATGGATATACGCACACTCATCCTTCCACTTTGCTAGCCTCTCTTATTACCGTGCAACTTTCGCCGGTATTGAACCCATTATTTACCTTCCTCAAAACAGCCACCATACCTACCTATTATGGCATTTCCATAGCCATTCTGATATATATTGCCATGCAACTTTCCACCGTTCCGTTTATTATGACACGTTTCATCATTGTCATATTGCTCTTTGCATGATCATGTAGTTGACATCATATTTGTGGCAAGGCCACCTTAATAATTTTCATACATGTCGCTCTTGATTCATTGCATATCCCGGTACACCGCTGGAGGAATTCATATAGAGTCATATTTTGTTCTAGCTTTGAGTTGTAATTCTTGAGTTGTAAATCCATAAAAGTGTGATGATCTTCATTATTAGAGCATTGTCCCAGTGAGGAAAGAATGATGAAGACTATGATTCCCCCACAAGTCGGGATGAGACTTCGGACTTTATAAAAATAAAAGAGGCCAAAGAAGCCCACCAAAAAGAAAGAAAAAAGAGAAAAAGAAAAAAAAGGAGAAAGAAAGAAAAAGAGAGAAAAAAGTGAGAGAAAAAGAGAGAAGGGACAATTGCTACTATCTCTTTTTCCACACTTGTGCTTCAAAGTAGCACCATGATCTTCATGATAGAGAGTCTCATATGTTGTCACTTTCATATACTAGTGGGAATTTTTCATTATAGAACTTGGACTGTATATTCCAATGATGGGCTCCTCAAAATGCCCTAGGTCTTCGTGAGCAAGCAAGTTGGATGCACACCCAATTACTTTGTTTTGTTGAGTTTTCATATATTTATAGCTCTAGTGCATACGTTGCATGGCAATCCCTACTCACTCACATTGATATCTATTGATAGGCATCTCCATAGCCCGTTGATACGCCTAGTTGATGTGAGACCATCTTATCCCTCTTTTTGTCCTCACAACCACCACCATATACCACCATACTTCTATGTCCATGGCTTACGCTCATGTATTGCGTAAGAGTTGAAAAAGCTGAAGCGCGTTAAAAAGTATGAAACAATTGCTCGGCTCGTCATCGGGGTTGTACATGATGGGAGTATTTTGTGTAATGAAAATGAAGCATGGCCTAACTATATGATTTTGTAGGGATAAGCTTTCTTTGGCTATGCTATTTTGATAGGACATGATTATTTGTTGGTATGCTTTGAAGCATTATTATTTTTATGTTTTATAAGATTTTATCTTGAATCATTTGGATCTGAACATTCATGCCACAATAAAGAGAAATTACATTGAGAATCATGCTAGGTAGCATTCCACATCAAAAATTCTGTTTTTATCATTTACCTACTCGAGGATGAGCAGGAATTAAGCTTGGGGATGCTTGATACTTCTCCAACGTATCTATAATTTTTGATTGTTCCATGCTATTATATTATCTGTTTTGAATGATTATGGGCATTATTATACACTTTTATATTACTTTTGGGACTAACATATTAACCGGAGGCCCAACCCATATTGCTATTTTATTGCCTGTTTCAATATTTCGAAGAAAAGGAATATCAAACGGAGTCCAAATGGCGTGCCAATTTTTGAGGATTTTTTATGGACCAAAAGAAGACCACGAAGCATCGGAGTTGGGCCAGAAGAGCTCCAGGAAGCCCACGAGATAGGAGGGCGCGCCCTAGGGGGGGGGCGCCCCCTGTCTCCTGGACGGCCCGGAGACCCCCTGACTTGAAACCAACGCCAATAATTCCTATAAATACTAAAACTTTCGGGAATTAACCTAGATCAGAAGTTCCGCCTCCGCAAGCCTCTGTAGCCACCAAAAACCTCTCGAGAGCCCTTCCCGGCACCCTGCCGAAGGGGTAATCCTTCACCGGTGGCCATCTTCATCATCCCGGCGCTCTCCATGACGAGGAGGGAGTAGTTCACCCTCGGGCCTGAGGGTATGTACCAGTAGCTATGTGTTTGATCTCCCTCTCTCGTGTTCTCTCTCGTGTTCCCTCTATGGCACGATCTTGATGTATCCCGAGCTTTGCTATTGTAGTTGGATCTTATGATGTTTCTCCCCCTCTACTCTCTTGTGATGAATTGAGTTTTCCCATTTTGAAGTTATCTTATCGGATTGAGTCTTTTATGAGAACACTTGATGTATGTCTTGCCGTGCTTATCTGTGGTGACAATGGGATATCATGTGCCTCTCGATGTATGTTGTGGTGACCAATTTGCGGGTTCCACCCATGAACCTATGCATAGGGGTTGGCACACGTTCTTGACTCTCCGGTAGAGACTTTGGGGCACTCTTTGAAGTACTTTGTGTTGGTTGAATAGATGAATCTGAGATTGTGTGATGCATATCGTATAATCATGCCCACGGATACCTGAGGTGACAATGGAGTATCTAGGTGATATTAGGGTTTTGGTTGATTTGTGTCTTAAGGTTTTATTCTAGTATGAACTCTATGATGGATTGAGCGGAAAGAATAGCTTTATGTTATTTTACTACGAACTCTTGATTAGATAGAACAGAAAGGATAACTTTGAGGTGGTTTCGTACCCTACCATAATATCTTCGTTTGTTCTCTGCTATTAGTGGCTTTGGAGTGACTCTTTGTTGCATGTTGAGGGCTTGTTATATGATCTATCTATGTATTATTGTTGAGAGAACTTGCACTAGTGAAAGTATGAACCCTAGGCCTTGTTTCCTATCATTGCAATACCGTTTGCGCTCACTTTTACCACTTGTTACCTTGCTGTTTTTACAATTTCAGATTACAATTACCTTTATCTACTATCTATTTTGCACTTGTATCACCATCTCTTCGCCGAACTAGTGCACCTATACAATCTACCATTGTATTGGGTGTGTTGGGGACACAAGAGACTCTTTGTTATTTGGTTGCAGTGTTGTTTGAGAGAGACCATCTTCATCCTACGCCTCCTACGGATTGATAAACCTTAGGTCATCCACTTGAGGGAAATTTGCTATTGTCCTACAAACTTGTGCACTTGCAGGCCCAACAATGACTACAAGAAGAAGGTTGTGTAGTAGACATCAGGGGAGGGATCAAATTCTGAGGAGGAGCCTTCCGATGCTTGTGTTGCACCTCCGGCTCCGAGGACCGTGGTGCGGGTGGTATCTCCCCGGCATTGTCAGTTTGCGCCTGGGGGTCATGGGGGTGTGTGGCGGGCGGCAGCGCCTGTCGGTCGTCCCCAGCCGGGCTGGGACGTGGTTGTTTCTCGCCGGCCGCGCAGGTTGGGTCGATTCACTCGCCGCTCCCTGGACGCTGGTGTCCTTGGCTCTAGTCCCCTGTCCCCTTTGCCCTGCATCATCGTACACTCTGCCGTCCTCCCCTCCCTTGTTGGTGTTGTCTTCCGTGCTTTGGTGTTGCCGCTGCCCGACGCACGTTCGGTGACGGCGGCGGAGGCGTCCGAAACCCTAGATCTGCAGTAGGTGTTGGTGTCAAAACCGATAGATCTCGGGTAGGGGGGCCCAAGCTGTACGTATAAGGATCGATGGTAACAATGGATGAAGGGACACAATGTTTACCTAGGTCCGAGTCCTCTTAAAGGAGGTAAAACTCTACGTCCTGCTTGATTGTATTCGATGAGTATAGGAGTTACAAGAGTTGATATACCTCGAGATCGTAATGGCTAAACCCTAGCTTGTCTAGCCTATGAATATTATGATCGCCTCTACTGACTAAGCCCTCCAATTTATATAGGCACCAGACGGCCCTAGGGTTGTACAGAGTCGGTTTACAGGGAAAGGAAATAGCATATCTGGACCCTAGTCTTGCCGTTCACGCATATAGGAGTCCAGTCCGGACACGGGAGGTGGTCTTCTTCCTTTATCTTCACGACCCATTAGTCCGACCCATATCGAATAGACCGAACTCCCGAGGACCCCCTAGTCCAGGACTCCCTCAGTAGCCCCTGAACCAGTCTTCAATGATGACGTGTTTGGCACACGGATTGTCTTCGACATTGCAAGGCGGGTTCCTCCTCTTGAATATCATAAGTCAGCTGCCCTTAAAAAAGAACTGTATCCAGCTCTGTATAGTTAATACAACCCTTAGCCACGAAGGCAAGATATAAAAATAGAAATAGTGTCTTTATTGACAACTTTTTTTGGTGAAGCGTCACACTTGACTCTTCAGTATTTTGAATCATTTTCACACTCCCCGTTTCATGTTTCGAGGTCGAGCCCCTCTTGGCACGTCTTATCAAAACAGAGATCGTGCCCACTTATTATGGGGTTCTCATCAATGGGATTTGGGTAACCCAACCGCTCCTGGCCCACGCTCTCATCGGGAATATGCGAGGTTTAAGGCTTAAGTGTGGGGACGGTTGGCATTTTCACCGCCTATAAGAGGGCAAAAATTCTTCTTTTCTTCCCCATGCCTTCCTTCAGCTTCTGTCTTCCAATCTCCCAAGCTCCAGCGCCCAAAAAAGCTCCCATCCTCCTCACCGCCATCACCCTCTCTAGCCATGGCCCGGTAAGGCTCCAAGGGCAAGTGGGAGGCCTCCTACGTCATTGAGAAGGACGTGAAGGAAATCCGGAGTGCGGGGTACCTGTCCACAAACATTGCGCACATGCTTCCCGACAAGGACCAAGTCATCCCCACTTCGGCGCCCAGCAAAAGGGTTGTCTTCCTCCCCCATTTCCTCAGGGGCTAGGGTTTCCCACCCTTTCGTCCGTGGCCTTATGTTCTACTACGGGCTAGATTTCCATGATCTAGCCCCGAATTCTTTCCTCCACATATCGGCGTTCATCATCGTGTGTGAGGCTCTGCTCCGCATCCCACCACACTTTGGCCTATGGCTTAAGGTATTCAATTTGAAGCCGAAGGTGGTCGACAGACAGCATGCGGACTACGGCGGGGCCATGGTAAGAAAGTTGCCCAACGCCACATGGCCCAAAGGGGCTTTCATCAAGATCGTCATGTCTGGCAGCAGGAGTGGTTCTACATCCCCGAACCCCGCCGCGCCAATTGGGTGGCATCTCCAGAGTTTAGATCCGGACCCCCATGAGGCTCACCTCGTGAACCGCTAAGGGCATCGATTGGGGGTCCCACATGGAGGTGCAAATGCAGGAGAAGCGCATCACCAATGTGTTGGGCAAAAACATCGGCCTCACCAATGTGGTGTAGATCATGCTCTTCCGCCGCATCCTCCCATGCCAACGGCGGGACTCCCCCATGCGGGAGTTCAATTCGGAGGAGTCGCGGGCCTTGGAGCGCTTCTTCGGCACTACGCACGAAGATATATGGAAGCTGCCCTTGAAGGCCCAAAAGAGCTGGCCCATGAAGAACGAGGACATCGGGCTCGACATCAAGAATCCGGCCTCAGAGGTAATTATTTAGTTTTTCCGAAGACTTATTCGGTCAATGCCTTAACCAATAGAAATCTTATCAGCTCCCTTCCTCACAGGGCTGGATAGCAAAGGCGGAGCATATCGACAGTACGACTCCACTGCCGAAGAACCCAGCCACCCCCAGCTAACGGAGATGCTGGTCCCGGCGCCTTATCAGGCGCCGAAGAAGAAGGGCAAGAAGAAGGGAAAGGATCCCAAGGGCGGCCCCTGCCGCAGTGGCCCTTCAGACGCTATGTCCGGAGAGACCGAGATCATCTCCTCTCATGAAGGAGACGAGGAAGAAGAGGAGGAGGAGGTGGAAAGAGACCCCCCCCCCCCCGCAAGGGGAGGAGGAAGAAAAGGACAACCTCCGAAGGCTCAGAGGTGGCGGTGCCGAAGAGGGGGAAGATAACCCTTTTGGATGGTTCAGACTCAAAGTCCGAACACATCCCCAAAAGACCTTCCGGGGTGAAGCCCTTGGACGAATCATAAGTATTCATAATCTTATTGTTCAATTTCCGCTTACCTGCCGCTGTTATGTAAGTTATATTTTTATTTTATTTTCAGCCCTCCCCGCGAGATTCCGAACACCCCCTCATCGGAGGGGAACTCCCTGCCGCCTGAGCAGGAGGAGAGCGACACACCATCGTGATCCCCATCACGTACTGCCATGGAGGACAACAAGGTGTTGTCCCAAAGAACTTCTCCTGGCCGAGGACGGGCGGACGAGGACGTCGAGAAGGCACCTGAGGTTGACACCTCGGTCGCCGAAGTCCCGGGGGAGGCGACTCCCATGACAACCAACAACAGGGAGCCCCATCAGTCCGGGCCCCTGCCGCACACCATTCCGGAGGCCAATGCGGCTCCGGGAAGGGATGCGCAACCCTCTTTGAGAGAGGGGGGAGGAGCAGCGGTTCCATCGGCGGCCTCCATTAATCCAGAGGCTGCTCATGCTCTGGAGGAAGCGCTGCAATGAGCTTCCATCATGGAGGAGCACCGCACCATGATGGGTGCGGTTATGGAGAAGGTTCAGTCTGCAAAAAGCAAACTGAACGAAGCGTGCAATAGCCTACTAATAGGCTTTGAGGTATGTGACGTAATTCTCTAAAAGACTTTTCACATGAAATGATAAACCCATGTATAGATAGTAGCCCCTGAGACTCTGTCCAGATTAGAACAATCTGGACAGGGGATCATATGACAATTCGGACATTAATATACTATGCTAATGTGTGTAACAGGCACCCATGTTGGCGGCTACCGCCCAGGCCATAGAGGTTTCCGAGATTAATCGGAAGCTGCGAGTGGCCGATGAGGAGCTCGACCGCATCAACAATCGGTTCAAGGAGACGCAAGCTATGCAGAAGTTATATATCAGAAGGGATGTGTATAGTGAGTTTTTTTAACTCATTGGATTTTGTGATTATGATCACAGTTGATGCAGCCGAGGTCAAGTCCCTCAAAGGTGCACTTTCCCATGCCAAGAGGGAGGCGGAGGCAAACAAGGCAACCGCTGACAAGGTGGCTAAGGAGTTGGAGGCAGAGCAAACTGCCTGCCGCCAACATGAATCTCGGGTGGCTGAAGTCGAGCAAGAGCTGAAGGACGCCATCACCAAGTGCGAGTCCTTGGAGCAGAAGACTTCAGACCAAGCGTCCGAACTTGCCAAGGCTATCTAGGATGCCAAAGATGCCCGGATTGAGTCCCATAGCACTCGTGGGGAGATCCAGCAAGCAAGGCAGAGAGCGGCTGTTAAGGCCTATCTTCTGCAGAGTAAATTTGGAAGTAAGAGGTATATCTTGCTGACCCGAGTTTGGAATTCTCCAAGCGCGTTTGTTCATCTACCAAGGAGTGTCGCCGATGCCATGTAGTTCTTCCGAGCCCAAGAGGGGAGCTCGACCGAGAAGCTGTTCTGGTTGCAGTATCTTGCGCCAGAGCATCCGACGCCTATGAGCGACCAGCTGAAGCAGCTGACCAAGCTGCATAGGGTGGCTAGTTTGGCCATGAAGGATCTAATAGTACAACTTTGGCTAGCCGAGCCCATGCCCAGTAGCTACTTTGGCCTCATGAAGCGGCTTGTCAACGCGCGTCCTCAGATCGACACCATAAAGCGGTTAGCCTGCAAAGAAGGTGCCCGGATGGCCTTCGCCCGCGTCAAGATGCAATGGGCGAAGATGAAGGCCATCGAAGTGGCGACCGTAGGTCCGCTCGAGGGCAAAGATCCTCGGAAGCCGGAGAGGTACTTTGAAGATGTCCTAGAAGGGGCCTGAATAGTAGAGGGCCAGTGTTTCAAAGGATGTTATGTTCGAGTAGATGTACCTGGGTTTAAAAACTATGTTATGAATCCGCGCTATGATTGCGCCTTTTATGTTAATTTATCCTCCTGCGCGGTCATTTATTGTTTATATTTTTGAAGGTTGCCAGTAGTCGGCTTCTACCCCCATGTAAATGTTACAGGGGTGTTCATAACGGATATCCGCACTTTATCCAACATCTTGTTTCATAGAGGAGGCGTCCGCCAGGTGAACTATGCAATCAGACTATGTGGCTTTATTACCTTCACTTAGCCATAGGAGTCCATTGGTGGGGCTAAGTACTGGCCCTTGTTGCATTATGCGGCCATCCGGATTACGATGCCTTTGCAACACGGCTGGTCGAAGCCCAGCCCCTCGTGTGACATGGAAAGAATCGCTAACGATCTGTAGTATGATACTAAGTCACCGGATCACTGACCAGCTCTCGCTTATCATGACAGTCAGTTTTCGGCTTTCTCTATGGAGGTACTTAACCAGACGAACTAGAAATACAATCACAATAGTCCTCCCTTTACTACCTTAGCCGAACTAGATGAACGTAAGGTGGTAAGCACAGGAGCCGGGCAACCCAACTATAGATCAAAGACATGATTCAGAACCAATGCATATAATGCAATATCCGGGACGCCGAAGAGATCCCTATAAGTGTTCAGACTTTTGAATGTGCAAGGCCAAATATAGCCCCCGGTGTGATGGCCGGGATAAAGCACATATGTAAATCAAAAATAAGGAGGGAATAGGGATGATAGTAGAACGTGGGTACCAAACAAAAAGTGGTGATCATCAGCTTCCTTTATATCCTTATTAATAAGTCGAGATGCATTTCGACAGATGATGCCATGAATATTGAGGTCATATTACATGCCAAAAATTTATATAAGGGAAACGTTTACACATGGCCTAAAACGTAGTGGTTTGAAGATCCGAGTGATGCCCTGCCACACGTCTGCGCCGTTTCTCCTTAGTAGTGAATCCTTTGAGAGGAAGATTAGATGGTTGTCTGTAAAGAAGAGAAAGAGAGCACAAAGAGGGAGTCGTCATGCAACCATACAGACGGTAGGTTTTTGAATGAACTTACAATGAAAGAAAGAGAAAAAAGGTATGTGGGGTCCGCATAGGGTCGAACCGTACTATGTGAGGGAAATATGCCCTAGAGGTAATAATAAAGTAGTTATTTTATATTTCCTTATATCATGATAAATGTTTATTATTCATGCCAGGATTGTATTAACCGGAAACTTAATACATGTGTGGATACATAGACAAAATACGGTGTCCCTTGTGTTCCTCTACTTGACTAGCTCGTTAATCAAAGATGGTTAAGTTTCCTAGCCATAGAGATGTGTTGTCATTTGATGAGCGAGATCCCATCATTAGGAGAATGATGTGATGGACAAGACCCATCCGTTAGCTTAGCATAATGATCGTTCAGTTTTATTGCTACTGCTTTCTTCATGTCAAATACATATTCCTCGGACTATGAGATTATGCAACTCCCGAACATCGGAGGAGTGCCTTGTGTGATATCAAATGTCACAACATAACTGGGTGATTATAAAGATGCTCTACAGGTTTCTCCGTAGGTGTTTGTTGGGTTGGCATAGATCGAGATTAGGTTTGTCACTCCGAGTATCGGAGAGGTATCTTTGGGCCCTCTCGGTAATGCACATCATACGAAGCCTTGCAAGGAATGTGACTAATGAGTTAGTTGTGGGATAATGCATTACAGAACGAGAAAAGAGACTTGCCGGTAACGAGATTGAACTAGGTATGAAGATACCAATGATCGAATCTCGGGCAAGTAACATAACAATGACAAAGGGAATAATGTATGTTAACATGACGGTTCGACCGATAAAGATCTTCGTAGAATATGTGGGAACCAATATGAGCATCCAGGTTCCACTAGTGGTTATTAAACATAGAGGTGTCTCGTTCATGTCTACATAGTTCTTGAACCCGTAGGGTCCACACAGTTAACATTCGATGACGATATGCATTAAATGAGTTATGTGTTTTGGTGATCGAAGGTTCTTCAGAGTCCTGGATGAGGTCACATACATGACGAGGAGTCTCGAAATGGTCGAGAGGTAAAGATTGATATATTGGAAGGCAGTATTCGGACATCGGAAGGGTTCCGGAATGTATCGGGTATATACCAGAGTACCGGGGGGGTGTTACCAGAACACCCCGGGGAAAGATATGGGTCATATGGGCCATTGGAGGGAGGCTAACAAGCCCACAAGGGGCTCGTGCGCCCCCACAAGGGAGGAGGCCCAATTGGACTAGGGAAGCGGCCGTCACCCCCCTTTCCTTCTCCTACTCCCTCTCCAGTAAAAGGAAGGGGGAGGCCGAATCCTACTAGGAGCCCAAGTGGGAATCCTCCCACTTGGGGCGCACCTAGGACTGGCCTCCTATCTGAAAGGGATTGAGAAGAGGTGTCTAGAGGGGGTGGGGGTGATTAGACACTATGTACCAAAAGTTGCAGGTTTTAATTTCCTTAAGTTTAAGTGGAGTTTTATCACAAGTTTAACAAACACAATACATATCAAGCAAGCATGCAAAGAGTATATGAGCAGTGGAATGTAAAGCATGCAACTTGCAAGAATGTAAAGGGAAGGGATTGGAGTGTGCAAATGTAATTTGGAGACACAGAGATTTTTGAGCCGTGGTTCCGATAGGTGGTGCTATCGTACATCCACGTTGATGGAGACTTCAACCCACAAAGGGTAACGGCTGCGTGAGTCCACGGAGGGCTCCACCCACGAAGGGTCCATGAACAAGCAATTGTCTATCCCACCATGGCCGTCGCCCACGAAGGACTTGCCTCACTAGGGGTAGATCTTCATGAAGTAGGCGATCTCCTTGCCCGTACAAACTCCTTGGTTCAACTCCACAATCTTGACGGAGGCTCCCAAGTGACACCTAGCCAATCTAGGAGACACCACTCTCCAAGAAGTAACTGATGTTGTGTTGATGATAAACTCCTTGCTCTTGTGCTTCAAATGATAGTCTCCCCAACACTCAACTCTGTCGCACTAGATTTGGATTTGGTGGAAAGAAGATTTGAGTGGAAAGCAACTTGGGGAAGGCTAGAGATCAAGATTCATATGGTAGGATTGGAATATCTTGAGCTCAACACAAATGTAGGTGGTTCTCTCTCAGAAAATGTAAGTTGGAAGTTTAGGCATGTTCTGATGGCTCTCTCCACGAATGAAGAGGGGGTGGAGGGGTATATATAGCCTCCACACAAAATCTAACTGTTACACACAACTTACCAATCTCGGTGGGACCGAATTGAGAAACTCGGTCGGACCGATTTAGCAAATCTAGTGACCGTTAGGATTTTCGGTGGGATCGACATGCAAGTCAGTAGGACCGATATGGTTAGGGTTAGGGCATAACGCACTCTTGGTGAGACCGATTACACAAACTCGGTGAGACCGATTTTGGTAATAAGCTAACCAGAGAGTTGGTCAGGCAAACTCGGTGTGACCGATTCGCTTTTCTCGGTGGGACCGAAATGTTATGAAAAGGAAATAGAGAGTTTAGTTTGTAATCTCGGTAGGACTGATTACTCAAACTCGATGGGACCGAATTTGGTAATAAGCTAAACAGAGAGATTACAATCCCATCTTGGTGAGACCGAGATCCCTATCGGTGAGACCGATTTGCCTAGGGTTTGTGGCAGTGGCTATGACATTTGAACTCGGTGGCACCGGATGGAAAGAATTGGTGGGGCCGAGTTTGACTCTTGGTTTAGGGCATAGGTGGATGTGAGAAAGTAGTTGAGGGCTTTGGAGCATATCACTAAGCATTTGAGCAAGAACCTCATTAAGCAACACCTCATCCCTCCTTGATAGTATTGGCTTTTCCTATAGACTCAATGTGATCTTGGATCATTAAAATAGAAAATGTAGAGTCTTGAGCTTTGAGCTTGAGCCAATCCTTTTGTCCTTAGTACTTTGAGGGATCCACTTCCTCTAGTCCATGCCACTCCATTGTTAGACTTATCTGAAACATACTAGGTAAAGGTATTAGTCCAACAAGAGATATGTTGACATAAATTAAAAAAAATCACCTAGGGAGCACTTGTGCTTTCAATCTCCCCCTTTTTGGTAATTGATGACAACATACATCAAAGCTTTAGATAAAGATATAGAGAATAACAAGTAAAGCTTTGGAAAGACATGTAACAAGCATAGGCTCCCCCTACATGTATGCAATCATGTAAATATGGAATATAGGAGCATGTGAATGCATAACCATGACAGAGAAGGCAAAGTGTTACATGTATCTTGGCTATATGCATCAGAGCAAAAGATGTGAAAATGGGAAATGTACCTTCATGCTCATGAGTCCCTCTTGCAAACAGTATGTACATCAGCAAGAGATCTTCATACACATGATTGTGATGCATATACTTACCTTGTGGTCTTGAGTTGGCTTAGGATGGAATGAAACTGTGAAAACAAGGTTAGATAACACAGGTGCACCTACTAGCCAGAGCAAACAAAAGGAAGCACAAGAGTACCAAGTCTGGGATGACATGTAGAGAGTAAGTACTGAGTGCTTCATTTGATATAGACATGTCCCCAAAGGTAAAGATGTGCAATGAATTCAAGGATTTTCTTCCCTTAGATGTCTTGCTCCCCCTGAATCTAGCATGGCATACTGGGAGAAGATAGGGAACAGAAAATCAGAGCTCAAAGAAAAGAAACAAAGCTAAGCACTCAAACAAATATGAGCATGTCTTTCCCCTCTTAAAGACATGTGACTTCTCTCCTCTTGAACACCAGGCATCTAGGATCCTTGAAGATTACTCTCTCTCCTTGAGTATTCTCTCCCCCTAGAGATATGATTAAGCTTTGATGTGATCTCTCTCTCCCCCTTTGACATCAATTTCCAAGAAGGGTCCTTCTGGAATTTGGTGTTACACACGGGTTTGGTCCTTGAGGCACAAAACAAAGCAGTAAGTAAAATGTGATGCTGGTAGAGGACAAGATACATTGAGTGGAGCTGGATCAAAAGAACACAGGAACAAGTGGCAAGCTGTTTTTCCTATTGTGAAATCGGTGGCACCGAGTTGCATGCTTCGGTTGCACCGAAAGGTTTCGGTGGGACCGAAAATAACAGGCCGGTGTGACCGAGTTCATCACAGAGAAAACACTTGTCACCTCATCTCACTAGACAAGTAAGATCTCACAAATATTTGCAAGGAATTGGATGCAAAGAAATGCAGAACAAAAGAAAGAAAGAAATCTAGATGAAGTTTTTTTTGAAAGGGGAAACAAATATGCATGAGACAAATGCAAGAGCACAAAAAAGAACACGAGAGGACTTGATCTGGAAATGGTCAGCGACAAAGTCACCTATGTCAGAGTATATTGACATAGGAGTCAAGTGAGATCACTTGATCATAGGTCATACTCATCGTTTAAGCTCAAAATGGGGTTGCCATTTTTCGTTTAAGCATTTTTATGTATTCACATCTTGTTGAGTTGCTTTGACTCATGACTTGGAGTAAATCTTCTCAAAGATGGAATAACATACCTTGGGTGGTGGTGTTGATCATGTAGTTGAACTTGTGTGGATTTCTCAAGGTTGATGTTGCTCATCAAGAGTTGGGAGCACCACTTTGGAATTTCAGTTCATCTACCTACATGGGTTAGTTTTGCAAGGAAGAGCACTTGTGTATCCAAAATGACAATCACAAAGTTCAAACTAGAATTTGTCAAAAGGATATGTTTGAATGGTTTCGTGCTTCCTTGTCTTCAACCACCATTGTGTAGAGACTTGGTGATGTAGAGATTGCTCAAGATGTGAGTGTGTTGCAATCTCATAGATTTAGATTCACCCAAGTACCTACAAGGGTTAGATGACATGCAAGGTGCAAATATATCCAAGACATAAGATTATCATCATAAGAGAAATATCAAGGATTAGTCATAGGCTCAAGCCTTGCATGTATCCAAATGGAGTTCCTACTCCAAGTTTGAAGCATCAATGATGTTCAATTCACCTCTCAACCTGCAAAACACTTTCTCATCAAGTGGTTCAGTGAATATATCTGCTAATTGCTTATCGGTGCGAACATGCTTAAGGTCAATGTCACCCTTAGCAACATGGTCTGGAATGAAATGATGACGAACTTCAATATTCTTAGTTCGAGAATGTTGCACAGGATTGTGAGAAATCTTGATAGCACTTTCATTCTCACAAAGTAACGGAACATGTTTCACATATACCCCATAATCCTTAAGAGTTTGGGTCATCCAAAGTAATTGAGCACAACATGAACCAGCGGCAATGTATTCCGCTTCGGCGGTGGATAAGGATACCGAGTTTTGTTTCTTGGAAGACCAAGACACAAGGGATCTACCAAGAAATTGACAAGTACCCGAAGTGGACTTTCTATCAACCTTGTCACCGGCATAGTCCGAGTCGGAGTAGCCAACAAGATCGAAAGATGCCCTCTTAGGATACCAAATGCCAAAATTTGGTGTATGAATTAAGTATCTCACTATCCTTTTCACAACCTTAAGATGACATTCTTTAGGAGCAGGTTGATATCGTGCACACATGCACACACTTAGCATAATATCGGGACGTGAAGCACATAGGTATAACAATGAACCAATCATAGAGCGATAAACCTTTTGATCAACCGGTTCACCATCCTTGGTCAAATCAAGATGTCCACTAGTAGGAATGGGTGTAGACATACCTTTGCATTCTTGCATATTGAACTTCTTGAATAAGTCCTTAGTGTACTTCGTTTGAGAGACAAAGGTTCCTTCCTTAGTTTTCTTGATTTGCAAACCGAGAAAGAATTTGAGTTCACTCATCATCGACATCTCAAACTTCTCCGACATTAGCTTTCCAAACTTTTCACTAAAATGAGGGTTAGTCGATCCAAATATAATATCATCGACATAAATTTGGCATACAAATAATTCTCCATTAACCCTTTTAGTAAAAAGAGTAGAATCAATTTTTCCAATTTCAAAGCATTTTTCAATAAGAAACTTGGTCAAGCATTCATAGCAAGCTCTAGGAGCTTGTTTAAGACCATAAAGAGCTTTGCGAAGTTTGTAAACATGATTAGGTTTCTTAGGATTGATAAAGCCGGGAGGTTGCTTAACATAAACTTCCTCCTCTATTTCACCATTTAGAAAAACACTTTTAATGTCCATTTGGTACAAGGTGATATCATGGTGATTAGCATAGGCAAGTAAGATACGAATGGACTCAAGTCTAGCAACGGGGGCATATGTCTCACCATAGTCCATACCTTCGACTTGAGTGTAGCCTTGGGCGACGAGACATGCTTTGTTGCAAACTACTTGTCCGTCTTCATCTTGCTTGTTGCGAAACACCCATTTGGTACCGATGATGTTGTGGTTGTTGTCGGGCTTCTCAACCAATGTCCAAACTTGGGTTCTCTCAAAGTTGTGTAGCTCTTCATGCATGGCGTTTATCCAATCCAGATCTTCCAAAGCTTCTTCAACCTTCATAGGTTCAATGCTAGAGATGAATGAATAGTGTTCACAAAAGTTAGCTAAACGAGTTTTAGAGCGAATGATTCTCCTGGTTTTGATATCATTGTATATTTGCTCGACGGAATGGTCTCTAGCAACCCTTGCTCGAACTCGTGAAAGCCTTTGCTTGGATCTTGGTGGAACATCTTCTTGATCTTGTTCTTCTTCTTGGCCTTCTTCATTGTTGTTGACATTGTCGTTCTCTTGTCATGGTGGAGAAGGAGGTTGTTGATGTTCATCTTGGTGTACTTCCTCGTTTTCTTCATCTTGGTGTGTACCACTTGTGGATGCTTCCGTATCAACTCTTGGTTCACCTTGTCGTGAGGTAGAACCTTCCACTTGGACGGACGAGGTACTCTCCTTCACCTCTGTTGGACGAACCTTGCCAATAGACAAGTCTTGGATTGCTTCTAAAGGATCTTTATCTCCTACATCAATTGGCAATTGCTCTACTTGTCAGCCGTTAGATTCATCGAACTTCACATCTACCGTCTCTTCAACCTTTCTGGTGAAATTGTTGTACACACGGTAAGTGTGAGAGTTTGAGCCATAACCAAGTAGGAATCCCTCATGATACTTAGGAGCAAATTTAGAGCGACGATTCTTATCAAGAATGTAGCACTTTGAGCCGAATACTCGAAAGTATCCAACTTGGGGTTTGTTACCGGTGAGGAGCTCGTATGCCGTCTTGCTGAGTAGCTTGTGAAGATACAAGCGATTTGTTGCGTGACAAGCTGTCTCAACCGCTTCCGCCTAGAAGTGCTTCGGCGTCTTGTACTCATCAAGCATCGTTCTCGCCATTTCGATGAGCGTCCGGTTCTTCCTCTCAACAACTCCATTTTGTTGAGGTGTGTATGTAGCCGAGAACTCATGTGAAATCCCTTCTTCGTCAAGAAAGATGTCCACATTTGCATTCTTGAACTCCGTTCTGTTGTCGCTTCGAACCTTCTTGATCTTCACTTCAAACTGATTTTGGGCTTTCCTTGCGAAGTTTTTGAAGATCTTTTGGACCTGCGATTTATCATTGAGAAAGAACACCCACGTAAATCTTGAAAAATCATCAACTATAACTAGACAAAAAGAATTTCCACCGAGACTTTTGTAGGCGTTGGGACTAAAAAGATCCATATGAAGTAGCTCGAGTGGCCTCCTTGTGGTCATGATGTTCTTCACGGGATGCCTTCCTCCAACCTATCTTCCTGCTTGACAAGCACTACAAAGTCTATGATTATCAAATATGACATCGTTAACGCCAAGGATATGATTACCTTTAATAAGCTTGTCAAGGTTTCGCATGCCCACATGACCTAATCGTCTATGCCATAACCAACCTTTAGAAGATTTAGCAATGAAGCAAGTTCTAGGTTGAGCCTTTTTAGTGAAATCAACAATGTAAAGATCACCTCTACGAATGCCGGTAAAGACCATTTTATGATTATCTCTCCGAAACACGTGCCAATCTACTTCAGTAAATAGGACACTGAAACCGAAATCAACAAGTCTAGATACCGAAAGTAAATTGTATCCAAGAGATTCAACGAGCATGACATTTTTTATGGAGCTATCATGTGATATGGCCACCTTACCGATGCCAACCACCTTACCCTTTGAGTTTTCACCGAAAGTGACAAACTTTTGAGGGCCGTCGTTTTCATCAAGCTCACGAAACATATCTTTATCTCCGGTCATGTGATCGGTACACCACTATCAAGAACCCATTCCTTTCCACCTGCCATATATCGCTGAAGATTTTCCATAAGACCAAAGTGTCTCATTGCATCATCAAGATCAAAGACATCATCATCATCCTCATCATAGTATTTGTCGTGGAATTAACACGTCAGATGTCCTAGCATGAGGACTTAGTCATGAGGCCAACGCATCTATGTGGTAGCTTGAGAGGGGTTGAGCGGAATCGAGAGATGCAACACAAGACAAGGGTTTAGACAGCTTCGGGCCCCGGGAAACATCATCCAGTAATAACCCTACATGTTGTTTGAGGCTAGATCTCATTATCATCACGAGGGAGTCGCCGTAAACCGGCTCTCCTCTAGTTGTGTCTAGACCTAGAGATTGTTTCTTCTTGCTTGTCCCTCTTTGGGGAGCCCTGCCCCTCCTTATATAAGTTAAAGGGGCGGGTTACATGTAGAGTCCATCTCGGACTAAGACTTAAACTATTTTGACTTCCCTTCCTGGGCTTCTTAACATCTGCCGGTTTAACATGGTCTGCCAGTTTAACTTTGTCTGCCGGTTTAACATGGTCTGCCGGTTTAACATGGTTTGTCGGGTTATGATTGACTTAACACCTGCCGGTGCTACCATCTGTCTTAACTCTGCCGGTTTAACACTCGCCGGTTTACCGTCTGTCTTAGCCATCTGTCTTAACTGTCTGCCGGTTTAACACCACCCCGGTTTACTAAGTCCCAGCCGGATTATGACTCTGGACGGATCATACCACAGGGTATATCCCCGACATTATCCCCCAGTTTAATTTGGATTTATCCATGTTAAACTGATCCTGAGCATCCTTAAGTCCTTGTCATTTCCTTCTTCTAGAAAATCCGGGTCAATAGGCCAGCTTCATAATCAATTTGCTGACATTGGTTTGTCACAGAGAAATATTGTGAAGAATAATTCATTTGACTCAGCTCCCAATGCTTAACAAAAATATTGGTCCTTCTAATACTCATCTGATCTTCAGCCGAGTTAAGGATGTAGAACTTGCCGGTTTATAAAAACTGATAATTCCTGTCATGATTGTTGCATACACCAGGCCATCATGATTGGTGACACCGGGTCAACAATTATTGGTGACGCCGGGTCAACCTAGTTAGCTCAAAACATAAAATTTTAAGATATTTCTCTCTTATATGCATATTACCTGTAGCCCCCAAGTCTTGAACAGAACAAAGTGATGATTTGAGACTTGTTTCCATATAAGTACTGCCACTTTGAAGAAATCCATGTTGTTCATCTTAGTCACTAGTAAAAACTGAATACTCCATATATGTAGCCCCCATGTGCCGGGTTGTCATGCTTGCAGCAACCGGGGACTTGTAATTGCCTGATGCTCATGAAAACTTCAACCAGTGTAGCCCCCAAGGGCCAGGTCATTATGCAATAATGAGCAGGGACTTTGTAAATATAATCTTGTAAACTTTGAATAGCAATGTGTAGCCCCCAAGGGCCGGCTCAGTAAGATAATATTGAGCTGGGACTTTGATATATACTTCAATGAAAATAACATCATATGATGTTAACCCCCATCATGGGGCTTGAATTCACGTCCACAAGGTTAAGAGCCTTGTGCTTTACCAACTGAGCAATGGACCCTTCAATGTAATGGATAAAAAGCTTTGTACCTTAAATTGTTGACAGAGGCAATTGGTAGCACCAAGGGCCGGCTCATTACAATGTGATGAGTCGAGTCTTCAATAAGGTGAGCAAAAAAGGACTTTGCATTAGCCCCCAAGTGTCATGGTGCATGCTTGCAGCGACATGAGACTTGTGTAACTCTCGTGGAATTAACACGTCAGATGTCCTAGCATGAGGACTTAGTCGTGAGGCCAACGCATCTATGTGGTAGCTTGAGAGGGGTTGAGCAGAATTGAGAGATGCAACACAAGACAAGGGTTTAGACAGCTTTGGTCCCCAGGAAACATCATCCGGTAATAACCCTACATGTTGTTTGAGGCTAGATCTCATTATCATCACGAGGGAGTCGCCATAAACCGGCTCTCCTCTAGTTGTGTCTAGCCCTAGAGATTATTTCTTCTTTCTTGTCCCTCTTTTGGGGAGCCCTGCCCGTCCTTACATAAGTTAAAGGGGTGGGTTACATGTAGAGTCCATCTCGGACTAAGACTTAAACTATTTTGACTTCCCTTCCTGGGCTTCTTAATGTCTAGCGGTTTAACATGGTCTCCCGGTTTAACATTGTCTGCCGGTTTAACATTGTCTGCCGGTTTAACATGGTCTGCCGGTTTAACATGGTCTGTCGGGTTATGATTGACTTAATACCTGCCGGTGCTACCATCTTGTCTTAACTCTGCTAGTTTAACACTCGCCGGTTTACCGTCTGTCTTAGCCATCTATCTTAACTGTCTGCCGGTTTAACACCGCCCCGGTTTACCAAGTCCCAGCCGGATTATGACTCCGGCCGGGTCATACAACGGGGTATATCTCCGACAGTATCCATGTTCAACATCGTCATTTGGTGGATAAATTCCTAGAGAGGGTGATTCGTTAGAGTGAGTTTGACAATGATTTCCTTTGTGAATTCTAGTAGCTTCGGAGATGATATCGCTAATGATTCCAACATCTCCTTTGGCATGCATAAGGTTTGTAAGTTCAAATAGACAATTACCAAACGTAGGATCATTGGAATTCATCTTACTCAAGGCAATAGATTTATGGAGAATTTCATCTAGATTTTTCAAGGAATAATTCAGAAATCATACCTCAAGAAATTTCCATATAGTGTAGGCACACTCCAGAGTAGGCAAATTTCCAATCAGGTTTCTAGGCAAGCCTCTAGTGATAAGATTAACAGTTCTAAGATTGCGAATAATGTCAATTGACTCATCAAGTGTAGGATGCATAGGATCAGCATGAGGTGCACCAGGACTAGCAATGTACTTGTTAAAATGATATTCATTAAAAATCACAAGCATCTCATTTTTCCACTCATGAAAGTACTCCCCATCAAGTATAGGCACTCTATGTCTAAGACTCCCCAAAGTAGACTCATTCGTCTTCCTCCAATGGTGATTAAGCCAAAGCAATGGAGACAAAACCTCTGATACCAATTGAAAGGGATCGAGAAGAGGTGTCTAGAGGGGGGGTGATTAGACACTATGTACCAAAAGTTGAAGTTTTTAATTTCCTTAAGTTTAGGTGGAGTTTTGGCACAAGTTTAACAAACACAATACATATCAAGCAAGCATGCAAAGAGTATATGAGCAACGGAATGTAAAGCATGCAACTTGCAAGAATGTAAAGGGAAGGGATTGGAGTGTGCAAACGCAATTTGGAGACACGGAGATTTTTGAACCGTGGTTCCGATAGGTGGTGCTATCGTACATCCACGTTGATGGAGACTTCAACCCACGAAGGGTAACGGCTGCGCGAGTCCATGGAGGGCTCCACCCACGAAGGGTCCATGAAGAAGCAACCTTGTCTATCCCACCATGGCCGTCGCCCACGAAGGACTTGCCTCACTAGGGGTAGATCTTCACGAAGTAGGTGATCTCCTTGCCCGTACAAACTCCTTGGTTCAACTCCACAATCTTGACAGAGGCTCCCAAGTGACACCTAACCAATCTAGGAGACACCACTCTCCAAGAAGTAACAAATGGTGTGTTGATGATGAACTCCTTGCTCTTGTGCTTCAAATGATAGTCTCGCCAACACTCAACTCTCTCTCACTTGATTTGGATTTGGTGGAAAGAAGAATTGAGTGGAAAGCAACTTGGGGAAGGCTAGAGATCAAGATTCATATGGTAGGATTGGAATATCTTGACCTCAACACAAGTGTAGGTGGTTCTCTCTCAGAAAATGTAAGTTGGAAGTGTAGGCATGTTCTGATGGCTCTCTCCACGAATGAAGAGGGGGTGGAGGGGTATATATAGCCTCCACACAAAATCTAATAGTTACACACAAATTACCAATCTCGGTGGGACCGAATTGAGAAACTTGGTCGGATCGATTTAGCAAATATGACCGTTCGGATTTTCAGTGGGACCGACATGCAACTCGGTAGGACCGATATGGTTAGGGTTAGGGCATAACGTAATCTCGGTGATACCGATTACACAAACTCGGTGAGACCGATTTGTTAATAAGCTAACTAGAGAGTTGGTCAGGTAAACTCGGTGTGACCGATTCGCTTATCTCGGTGGGACCGAAACGTTACGAAAAGGAAATAGAGAGTTTACATTGTAATCTCGGTAGGGCCGATTACTCAAACTCAGTGGGACCGATTTTGGTAATAAGCTAAACAGAGAGATTACAATCCCATCTTGGTGAGACCGAGATCCCTATCGGTGAGACTGATTTGCCTAGGCTTTGTGGCAGTGGCTATGACATTTGAACTCGGTGGCGCCGGATGGAAAGAATCGGTGGGGCCGAGTTTGACTTTTGGTTTAGGTCATAGGTGGATGTGAGAAAGTAGTTGAGGGCTTTGGAGCATATCACTAAGCATTTGAGCAAGAACCTCATTAAGCAACACCTCATCCCTCCTTGATAGTATTGGCTTTTCCTATAGACTCAATGTGATCTTGGATCATTAAAATAGAAAATGCAGAGTCTTGAGCTTTGAGCTTGAGCCAATCCTTTTGTCCTTAGTACTTTGAGGGGTCCACTTCCTCTAGTCCATGCCACTCCATGGTTGAACTTATCTGAAACATACTAGGTAAAGGTATTAGTCCAACAAGAGATATGTTGACATAAATTACCAAAATCACCAAGGTAGCACTTGTGATTTCACTACCCCTCCCTCCTTTATATACGGGGGGCGCCCCTAGGAGACACACCGATTGCTCCAAGCCGTGTGTGGCACCCCTCTCCACTGTGTACGCCTCCGGTCATATTCTCGCGGTGCTTAGGCGAAGCCTGCATGGATCACATCACCATCACTGTCACCATGCCGTCGTGCCGACAGAACTCATCTACTTCCTCGACCCTCTGCTAGATCAAGAGCTCGGGGGACGTCATCATGCTGAAGGTGTGCAGAACTCGGAGGTGCCGTACGTTTGGTACTCGATCAGTCGGAACGAGAAGACGTTCGACTACATCAACCGCGTTAAGCAAACGCTTCCGCTTTCGGTCTATGAGGGTACGTGGACACACTCTCCCCCTCTCCTTGCTAGGCATCTCCTAGATAGATCTTGCGTGAGCATAGGAAAAGTTTTGAATTGCATGCTATATTTCCCAACAGTGGCATCTGAGCTAGGTCTATGCGTAGATGATATGCATGAGTAGGACACAAAGAGTTGTGTTCGGTGATCTTCATACTTCTTACCACCAATGCCTTATTTTGATTCGGCGGTATTGTTGGATGAAACGGCCCAGACCAAACTTACATGACCATGTTCATGAGACCGGTTCCACCGACATACATGCAACTAGTTTTGCATCAAGGTGGCTGGCTGGTGTCTGTTTCTCCTACTTTAGTTGAATCGAATTTGACTGCGGTCGGTCCTTGTGAAGGTTAAAATAGCAAACTTGATAAATCACCATTGTGGTGTTTTTGCTGTAGGTAAGAACGGTTCTTGCTAGAAGCCCGTAACAGGCACGTAAAACTTGCAAGAACAAATTAGAGGACATCTAACTTGTGTTTGCAGGGCATGTTATGATGTGATGTGGTCAAGACATGATGTGATATACGTTGTTATATGAGATGATCATATTTTGTAAAAGTTATTAGCAACTGGCAGGAGCCTTATGGTTGTTGCTTTATTGTATGAAATACAAACACCCTATAATTGCTTTACTTTATCACTAAGCGGTAGCGATAGTCGTAGAAGCAATAGTTGGTGAGATGACCACGATGCTATGATGGAGATCAAGGTGTCAAGCCGGTGACGACTGAGATCATGACGTTGCTTTGGTGATGGAGATCAAAAGCACAAGATGATGATGGCCATATCATGTGACATATTTTGATTGCATGTGATGGTTTTCTTTATGCATCTTATTTTGCTTAGTACGGCGGTAGCATATAAGATGATCCCTTACTAAAATTTCAAGATTTAAGTGTTCTCCCTGAGTATGCACCATTGCGAAAGTTCTTCGTGCCGAGACACCATGTGATGATCGGGTGTGATAAGATCTATGTTCAAATACAATGGGTGCAAGCCAGTTTTGCACATGCGGAATACTCGGGTTAAATTTCAAAAGCCTAGCATGTACAGACATGGCCTCGGAACACTGGAGACCGAAAGGTCGAACATGAATCATATAGTAGATATGATGAACATAGAGATGTTCACCATTGATGACTACTCCATCTCACGTGATGATCGGACATGGTTTAGTTGATTTGGATCATGTATCATTTAGATGACTTGAGGGATGTCTATCTAAGTGGGAGTTCTTAAGTAATTTGATTAACTGAACTTAATTTATCATGAACTTAGTCCCGATAGATTTTGCAAATTATGTTGTAGATCAATAGCTCACGTTGTAGCTCCCCTATGTTTTTTGATATGTTCCTAGAGAAAACTAAGTTGAAAGATGAAAGTAGAAATGATGCGGACTGGGTCCGTGATTTGAGGTTTATGCTCATTGCTGCACAAAAGAATTATGTCTTTGATGCACCACTAGGTGACAGACCTATTGCAGGAGCAGACGCAGACGTTATGAACGTTTGGCTAGCTCAACATGATGACTACTTGATAGTATAGGACACCATGCTTTACGGCTTAGAACCAGGGATTCAAAAAAGTTTTGAATGCCACGGAGCATATGAGATGTTCCAAGAGCTGAAATTGGTATTTCAGACTCATGCCCGTGTCGAGAGGTATGAGACCTATGACAAGTACTTCACCTAAAAGATGGAGGAGAATAGCTCAGGTAGTGAGCATGTGCTCAGAATGTCTGGGTACTATAATTGCTTGAATCAAGTGGGAGTTAATCTTCTAGATAAGATAGTGATTGACAGAGTTCTCTAGACACCATCACCAAGTTACTAGAGCTTCATTATAAACTATAATATGCAAGGGATGACGAAAGCGATTCCCGAGCTCTTCATGATGCTGAAATCGACGAAGGTAGAAATCAAGAAAAAACATCAAGTGTTGATGATTAAGAAAAACCACTAGTTTCGAGAAAAGGGCAAAGGGAAGGAAAGGGAACTTCAAGAAGAATGGCAAGCAAGTTGTCACTCCCGTGAACAAGCCCAAAGCTGGACCTAAGCCTGAAACTGAGTGCTTCTACTTCAAAGGAAATGGTTACTAGAAGCGGAACTACCCCAAGTATTTGGTGGATAAGAAGGTTGGAAAAGTGAACAAAGGTATATTTGATATACATGTTATTGATGCGTACCTTAGTAGTGCTCATAGTAGCCCCTGGGTACTTGATACCTGTTCGATTGCTAAAATTAGTAACTCGAAACAGGAGTTGCAGAATAAATAGAGACTAGTTGAGGGTGAAGTGATGATGTGTGTTGGAAGTAGTTCCAAGATTGATATGATCATCATCGCACACTCCCTATACTTTTAGGATTAATGTTGAACCTAAATAAATGTTATTTGGTGTTTGCGTTGAGCATGATATGATTAGATCATGTTTATTGCAATACAATTATTCATTTAATACAAAGAATAATTGTTATTCTGTTTACATGAATAAAACCTTCTATGGTCATACACCCAATGTTAATGGTTTATTGAATCTCGATCGTAGTCGTACACATATTCATAAGATTGATGCCAAAAGGTGCAAAGTTGATAATGATAGTGCAACTTATTTGTTGCACTACCATTTAGGTCATATCAGTGTAAAGCGCATGAAGAAACTCCATGCAGATGGACTTTTGGAATCACTTGATTATGAATCATTTGATACTTGCAAACCGTGCCTTATGGGCAAGATGACTAAAACTCCGTTCTTCGGAACAATGGAATGAGCCAATGACTTATTGGAAATAATACTTACCGATGTATGCGGTCCGATCACTGTTGAGGCCCGTGGCGGGTATCGTTATTTTCTGACCTTCATAGATGATTTGAGCAGATATGGGTATATCTACTTAATGAAACACAAGTCTAAAACATTTGAAAAGTTCAAAGAATTTCAGAGTGAAGTGGAGAATCACCGTGACAAGAAAATAAAGTTTCTACGATCTGATCGTGGAGGTGAATATTTGAGTTACGAGTTTGGATTTCATTTAGAAAAAACAATGTCAAATAGTTTCACAACTCATGCCACCTGGAACACCATAGTGTAATGGTGTGTCCAAACGTCGTAAACGCACTTTATTAGATATGGTGCGATCTATGATGTCTCTTATCGATTTACCACTATCATTTTGGAGTTATGCATTAGAGACATGTAGTGACCAGACCTCAAACAGTCTAATCTCTTTGCTTCAGTGTCATCCCTGGATTAGTAATGCTGACACACACAGTACTTGAAGGATTTATAACAGAGTAGCAATGACACACTTATTACATCGAATGTCTCAAAAGAGAACTTATTACAAATAATATGGTTTAAGGCCATCTAATAACGATAATAGCGGAAGGCTTGGAAGATAAGTGAGTCCATCAACTCCAACGGCATCACTGAGTATAGGACCACGACCTAAGGCACCTTACTCATTGGCTGAAAAGTCTGCAACATGAACGTTGCAGCCCGAAAACGGGTCAGCACATGGAATATGCTGCCAATGTAACACATAGAGAGTAATGAACAGAAATATGCTATACTACATGCATATATGGCTGGTGGAAAGCTCTATGGTTACAGTTTTGCATAAAGCCAATTTTTCCCTACTGAAAAGGAATAAATTTTATTTAACTATCATGGTGGTTGTTAAACATTGAGAAGATAGACATCCTCTCAATCCCATTTAAGCATCATCATTAAACCCAACAAATTAAATTAAAGTAACATGATGAGATCCACATGATAATCCAAGTACTAGATACTCAAAACGTCCATAACCGGGGACACGGCTAACCATGATTAGTTTGTACACTTTGCAGAGGTTTGCGCACTTTTCCCCACAATTCTCGATCTCCTCCGTTAGATTTCTCGCACTACATGGTGTTTGAGAAACGGATGACCGAGACAGAGTCTTTCAGAAGCGCTAGCACCTTACGATCGGGTAGATAGTTACACCTACTTTCCCCTACATCTGCTAGTCTACCACTGTAAGAGTTCGCACACCTTAATCAACTATGCTAGAGCCCATAGTAGCTTGCGGCAGCACACAGAAGTTTCTAGAATGAATAATCTCATGATCCCTTTGAGCCTGGGTGGCAGTCCATAAAGAAAACAGGCAATCGCTGGAATACCCAGGTGCCTCAATCCACCCAGATGTGTATTAAAGTTGCCACCTTAAATAAACCATTAAATAAGAATCTCACATAGGTCATGGATACACTCACCCAATCCACGTCTACTAGCATAGCATGGCACTATAAGCAAATATAGAAGTAGCTCCGAAAGGTTTGATAATAAAACAGGTAATAGGTACTACCTCATCTACTTCCCAAAACCCACATATTAATCAGATCCTAATCATACAATTGTTTGAATTTTGATCTAATGCAATAAAACTGGGTAGTAAAGAGGTATGATCAAAGTGTTACTTGCCTTGCTGATCATCCATGAAACCTAGAGATTTGAAGTAGCAAGCGGCGCACTCCGGATACTCTATCGCAAACAAACAAACAAGCAAACAATAAGTACTCATATAATGCACGAGTAAAATTCAAAAGAGATCTAACCAGAAAGTTCAACTTAAGAACTCCAGTTTGCAAAAAGAATCAAATCGAACGAAGCAATGAAACTCAAACGGCGAAAGAAACAAGCTTCATTTACTAATCTAGACATAAGTCAAATTTTAAAGTAGCAAAAACTTGTTTGAGTTGATTAAATGGAAAGAGGGTTTCGAGACGAAACTCTAGGTGCTTGAATCGCCTGATTCTGATAAACGAGCGAAAAGAAAAACTAAAACGAAATCGGATCAGAAATCGCGATCTCGAATAATCGCGGAAAATCCGAGAAAAAGAAAAACCGACGAACAGTTTAACGAACGTACGTTCGTTAACTGCGACTAAACGATGAACTCATTCGTTCAAACAAACTAACGAGCGAACGCTCGCTAAATAAATAAACTGAAAAAACCGATCTAAAACAAAAAAAATGAAATCTAGGGTTTTCTAAAAAACCCGAAGAGGTTTTCTTTAGAAAACCAGGGCGGCGGCGGCGGCTACCTCGCCGCGGCTCCGGTGAAGTCCGACGGCTCCGGCGGACGACGGCGGCCGCGTGATCGGGGGCGGCTGCGACGAACGGCAGCGGCGGCGCGTTCGGCGGCGGCGGGAGGCGAGGCGGGTTGGGTGGCGGGGTGGTGGCGAGGCGGCGGGGCTATGGTATATAAAGAGGGGGGGGGGTAGGTGGGTTGGGGAAGGGGGCGACTGCGGGGTTGGACTCCCCGAGTCCGGCGGCGGAATGGCGGGGCTGGTGGTGGCGCTGGCGAGGCCGGCCCGGCTCGGCTGGGCCTCGGCCCAGTCGGGCGCTGGAATTCTTTTTAAAAACAATTCCGCCGTCTAAATAAGAAAAATTCTAGAAAATAAAATAAAATTCTAAAAATGCCAAAATAAATTTTTGCCGTCTAAATAAAATATTTAAGACGAGATGAACATTTTCTTGGCCCTAAAATGTAGTTTTGAAAAACGTGCAATTTTCCTAGATTCAAATAAAATAGCCAAAAACTCCGAAATAAAATCTTATTTGATTATTTTATTAAATCCTAAATACTTCTTTATTTTGGGAAAATCTTTTTATTCCCTCTCTCATATTTTTATAATAGAAATAATTGAAGATAAAATAAATAAAATCAAACGATCCTATTTTCAAAATTTGAGGAAACTCAAATATGAAAATAACGAAATTCCCAACTCTCTCCGAGGGTCCTTGAGTTGCGTAAAATTTCTAGGATCGAGCCAAAGGCAAAAAAATATGATATGCAATGATGATCTAATGCATAACATTCCAAATTGGAAATTTGGGATGTTACAAAGCTACCCCCTTAAGATGAATCTCGTCCTCGAGATTCAGGTTGGATAGAAAATAGGTGAGGGTGGTCCTTCAGCAGATCTTTCTCTCCTCCCAGGTGGCTTCATCCTCGGTGTGGTGGCTCCACTGAACTTTGCAAAACTTGATAACCTTGCTGCGGGTGACTCGGCTGGCGTATTCGAGAATCTTGACTGGTTTCTCCTCGTAGGTTAAATCACTATCCAACTGAATCGCTTCCAGAGGCACTGTATCTATCAGCGGTATATCAGCCATCTCTGCATGGCACTTCTTCAACTGGGAAACGTGGAATACGTCATGAACTCCTGACAATCCATTAGGAAAGTCCAACTTGTAAGCAACTTCTCCCATGCGCTCCAAAACTTTGTATGGTCCCACAAAACATGGCGCTAACTTTCCCTTAACTCCAAAGCGCTTAACTCCTCGAAGTGGGGACACACGTAGATAAGCTCGGTCTCCGACTTCGTAAACTGTCTCCTTGCATTTAGAATCTGCATAGCTCTTCTGCCTGGACTGGGCTACCTTGAGCCTATCACGAATCAACTTCACCTTCTGTTCAGATTCCTTAATCAAATCTGGTCCAAACAACTGGCGATCTCCAACTTCATCCCACAACAACGGGGTCCTGCACCTCCTTCCGTACAAGGCTTCAAAAGGAGCCATCTTCAAACTGGATTGATGACTGTTGTTGTAAGAGAACTCTGCATATGGCAAATTGTCGTCCCAACTAGATCCATAATCTAGCGCACAAGCTCTCAGCATATCCTCCAAAATCCGATTGACTCTCTCGGTCTGTCCATCTGTCTGCGGATGAAAGGCTGTACTAAGCTCTAGCCTGGTACCCAAAGTTTCGTGCAACTGATTCCAGAACTTTGAGGTAAACTGGGTTCCTCTATCTGATACAATGCTCCTCGGAACTCCATGCAGACATACGATCCTGATCATGTATATCTTAGCCAACTTAGCACTGGTGTAAGTGGTCTTCACTGGGATGAAATGAGCTACCTTTGTCAAACGACCAACTACAACCCAAATTGAGTCATAGCCTGAACGAGTCCCGGGCAATCCTGTGATAAAATCCATGCCTAGTTTATCCCACTTCCATTCGGGTATCGACAATGGCTATAGCAATCCTGCTGGCTTTTGATGCTCTACCTTCACTCTCTGACATACATCACAAACTGCTACGTACTCCGCAATATCCTTCTTCATTCCGGTCCACCAGAAAGTGTCCTTCAAATCCAGGTACATCTTGGTATTTCCTGGGTGAATCGAGTATGGTGAATCATGGGCCTCTTGTAGAATCAACTTCCTGATCTCCGGGTCATTAGGCACATATACGCGGTCCTCAAATCATAATGTATTGTGCTCATCCTCACGAAATCCTTTAGCTTTTCCTTTGCTCATCCGCTCCTTTATAGTGGCAATCTCCGTGTCAGTCTTCTGAGTTTCTCTGATCTTATCCATCAAGGTTGACTGAATCTCCAATGCTGCAACATAGCCTCTCGGAACTATCTCTAAACATACCTTACGAAGATCCTCGGCTAACTCCTTAGGTAACTCTCCGGTCAAAAGTGTGTTAACATGACTCTTGCGGCTCAATGCATCGGCTACTACGTTAGCCTTTCCGGGGTGATAATGCAATCTCATATCGTAATCCTTGATGAGTTCCAATCATCTCCTTTGCCTGAGATTTAACTCCTTCTGTGTGAAAATGTACTTCATACTCTTGGGATCCGTGTACACCTCACAATGATTTCCGATAAGAAAATGTCTCCAAGTCTTCAATGCGTGCACTACGGATGCTAACTCCAAATCATGGGTAGCATAATTCAACTCATGGGGCTTAAGCTGTCGTGAGGCATACGAAACAACTGTTCCTTCCTACATAAGCACTGCTCCAAGTCCTCGACGAGAAGCGTCACAATATACTTCATAATCCTTGCGCTGATCTGGCAGAATCAACATGGGTGATGTAACCAAATGTTTCTTCAATTCCTGGAAACTAGCCTCACATTCCTGAGTCCATTTGAATTTGATGTCCTTCTTCAACAACTCCGTCATGGGCTTAGCAATCTTCGAGAAATTCTCAATGAATCTTCGATAGTATCCTGCGAGTCCAAGAAAACTCCGGATCTCTCCAACTGTTGTTGGTGCTTTCCAATTTGTCATAGTGGCAACTTTGGTGGGATCTACTGCTATTCCTTCTCCGGATATAACGTGTTCGAGGAATCCCACTTCCTTCAACCAGAACTCACATTTGCTGAACTTGGCATATAACTGATGTTCTCTGAGCTTCCGAAGTACCAAACGCAAATGCTCCTTATGCTCTTCTTCATTTTTCGAGTAGACCAAAAATATCATCAATGAACACCACGACGAACTTATCCAGAAACTCCATAAACACCTTGTTCATCATGTTCATGAAATATGCAGGTGCGTTAGTCAGGCCAAATGACATAACAGTATACTCATACAGCCCGTACCTGGTGGTAAAAGCCGTCTTAGGTATATCCTTCTCTCTAATCTTCAACTGGTGGTATGCTGATCGCAGATCGATCTTGGAAAATACCTTACCTCCTTGCAATTGGTGAAACAAATCATTGACCATTGGCAACGGGTACTTTTCCTGATTGTCACTTCATTCAATCCTCGATAATCAACAACCATCCTCAATGATCCATCCTTCTTCTCCACTAGAAGCACTGGCGATCCCCAAGGTGAAGAACTTGGGCGAATATAGCCTTTATCCAATAACTCCTTGATCTGATTCTTAATTTCCTCCAAATCTTGTGCAGGCATCCGATACGGTCTCTTAGATATCGGCCCTGTGCCTGGGAAAAGCTCAATCAAAAACTCAATGTCTCTATCCGGTGGCATGAATGGCAACTCTTCTGGAAATACATCAGGGAAATCCTTCACCACTGGTACTTCCTCCTGTACAATTCCTGATAAGGAATTTACTTGGGTCCTCTTCGGCTCGTGCCGTGATACATACTTGATCTTTCTCCCTTCTGGGGTGGTAAGCAAAATCGTGTTACTAGCGCAATCAATGTTTCCTCCATACATCGATAGCCGATCCATACCCAGAATCACATCCAAACCTTGCAATTCCAAAATGATTAAATCCGAGGGGAAAACATGCCTACCTATACTCAATGGCACTTGAAAACATCCTCGACTGGCCATGTACTCTGCTCCCGATGAGCTTACTAGCATAGGTGTTCTAAGAACCTTGGTGGGCAGTTTATACTTATCCACAAATCCCCTTGATATGTATGAATGCGATGCACCAGTATCAAAAAGAACGAGTGCAGTAAATGACTTAACCAAAAACTTACCTATTACTGCATCTGGCTAAGCTTCAACCTCCACGTTAACGTGGTTCACCTGTCCCCTGTTGAAAGGGTTCGGCTTCTTCGCAGAGCTTCCATTGCAATTTCCATTCTGGGCTTCAGGACATTCATTTGCATAATGTCTAGTCTTCTGGCACTTATAGCAAGTGACTTGGCTCAGATCTCTCTTGGCTGGGGTTGATGGTTGGTATGGTTCTGGCCATTGCTTCCTCCATTCCCATTCCCATTTTTGAGGCCATTATGGTTGTGCGAACTCCCTCCTCCATGGGTATGCTGAAAAATGTCCTCCCGACTTCGGGGTAAAACGTGGCTTCTGCTGAGCTCCAAAATTGTACTTCCCTTGTCCATACTTCCTCTTACGGTTGTCAATCTGCTGCTGCTTCCCTTCAATCACAAGAGCTCTATCTACCAACTCCTGGTAGTTGTTGAAGGTTGCTACCATGAACTACATGCTCAGCTCATCATTCAGTCCTTCCAGAAACTTCTCCTACTTAGCTGCATCCGTAGCAACGTCATCTGGGGCATAACGTGCTAGTTTACTAAAGTCATCCACATACTGGCCAATAGTACATCCTCCTTGGTGCAAGTTGCGAAACTCACGCTTCTTCGTGGCCATAGCTCCTGCTGAAACATGGGCAGTACGGAAAGCCTGCTAGAACTGATCCCATGTGACAGTGTCGATAGAATAAGTGGCTGTGAAATTCTCCCACCATGATATTGCGGGTCAATCTAGCTGATGTGCGGCAAAACGCACCTTCTCCGCATCTGTGCATCCTGCAGTGGTTAGCTCCCTTCCTGTCTTGTGGAGCTAATCATCTGCAACTATTGGCTGGCTGCTACTGGAAAACATCGGCGGATTAAGCCTTAAGAAATGGGCTAAGTGATCAATAGGTGGTGGTGGTGGTGGGTTGTTGTTTTTGTTCCCCTGATTCTGATTCTGGACTAGTAACTGCATTAACGCATTCTGCTGCTGGAGCAACTGAGTGAGCTCCGGTGGGAAAGCAAATCCATTGTCACGTCTCAGAGGCATCTGAGGGTTTAGAAAAGATGAGAATACAGAATAGAATGAGGTCTAGAGAGAAAACACTACCCATATGCACATGAGACAAATGCAAACAAAATCACTTCATTCAACTCAAACAAGGGCATACAACGGTCTAACTATCGTTACAAAAGTGCTCGGTCTATACTATATTAATGGGGAAATACTACTACTGTAATGGTGGTCGACTAGAAAAATTGCTCCGTTGAAGACTCCATGATATCTGCTCCAGCTTCATCAACATAGTCATCATCGCTATCCTCTGGGTCCAAGTAGGTGTCATCGATGATGATGTAGTTCTTTGGACAAGTGCAATCATCGTCTTCTCCTCTAGTCGTGGGGAATCCCATGAATACTTTCAGCTTCTTCTTTAGATCATCATTCTTCTCCACAAGCGTTGCTATTTCCTCCTCATATCCATCGCGTGTAGACTTGAGTTCTTCCTCCAGTTCCATTTTCTTGGTCATAGCCTTCTTCAGATCTATCATGCCTACGCACATCTGGTTCTCCTGGCAATGAATGTGCTGGTTTAACTCCTGGATGAAAGCTGCAATTGATTTATCCTTCCTGGTACTGATCATCTCCCATTGCTCATCTCGGTGCCCACATATCTGGTAAATGGTATCCTTGATATCCTTGTGGTAAACTTCTCCAATGCGTCCCATGGTGATGTGAGCTGCCATACTCTTTCCTAGACTCTAGGTTGGTGCATCGAAGGAGAACTCTATGGGCTCAGTGACCGGCATGAATGTCCTTCCTGGAACTTGAACTTGAATCATCCAACGCTCCTCTTATGGTAAAGTGGCGATGTAGGTCCCGGTGAAGCTTGGTACTCCGATGTTCAGATACTTAGTGTCTTCCTTCAAGTGGCGTCCAAACGGTGTATCTTCATCCGGTTGCGTGAACTTGTTCCTTGCATCCACCATCCTAAAAGAGTAGAAAAGATGAGGAGTCAGAAATGAGAAGAGTGAGTATTGATCTATGGCATTTAGCTTAGTGGTCATGTCCTACAGTCAACGTCTGCTCTGATACCATTTTGTGGTGACCAGACCTCAAACAGTCTGATCTCTGTGATTCAGTGTCATCCCTGGATCAGTAATGCTGACATGCACAATACTTGAAGGATTTATAACAGAGTAGTAATCACACACTTATTACATCAAATGTCTCAAAAGAGAACTTATTATAAATAATATGGCTTAAGGCCATCTAATAACGATAACAGTGGAAGGCTTGGAAGATAAGTGAGTCCATCAACTCCAACGACATCACTTAGTATAGGACCACGACCTAAGGCACCTTACTCGTTGTCTGAAAAGTCTGCAACATGAACGTTGCAGCCCAAAAATGAGTCAGCACATGGAATATGTTGGCAATATAACACATAGAGAGTAATGAACAGAAATATGCTATACTACATGCATATATGGCTGGTGGAAAGCTCTATGGTTATAGTTTTGCATAAAGCCAATTTTTCCCTACTGGAAAGGAATAAATTTTATTTAACTATCATGGTGGTTGTTAAACATTGAGAAGATAGACATCCTCTCAATCCCAATTAAGCATCATCATTAAACCCAAAAAATTAAATTAAAGTAACATGATGAGATTCACATGATAATCCAAGTACTAGATACTCAAAACATCCATAACCGGGGACACGGCTAACCATGATTAGTTTGTACACTCTGCAGAGGTTTGTGCTCTTTTCCCCACAGGACTCGATCTCCTCTGTTGGATTTCTCGCACTACATGGTGTTTTAGAAACGGATGACCGAGACACAGTCTTTCAGAAGCGCTAGCACCTTACGATCGGGTAGACAGTTACACCTACTTTCCCCTACATCTGCTAGTCTACCACTTTAAGAGTTTGCACAACTTAATCAACTATGCTAGAGCCCATAGTAGCTTGTGGATGCACACAGAAGTTTCTAGCATGAATAATCTCATGATCCCTTTGAGCCTGGGTGGCGGTCCATAAAGAAAACAGGCAATCGCTGGAATACCCAGGTGCCTCAATCCACCCAGATGTGTATTAAAGTTGCCACCTTAAATAAACCATTAAATAACAATCTCACATCTGTCATGGATACACTCACCCAATCCACGTCTACTAGCATAGCATGGCAATATAAGCAAACGTAGAAGTAGCTCCCAAAGGTTTGATAATAAAACATGTAATAGGTACTACCTCATCTACTTCCCAAAACCCACATATTAATCAGATCCTAGCGGCGCACTCCGGATACTCTATCGCAAACAAACAAACAAGCAAACAATAAGTACTCATCTAATTCACGGGTAAAACTCAAAAGAGATCTAACTAGACAGTTCAACTTAAGAACTCCGGTTTCCAAAAAGAATCAAATCGAACGAAGCAACAAAACTCAAACGGCGAAAGAAACAAGATTCATTTACTAATCTTGACATAAGTCAAATTTTACAGTAGCAAAAACTTGTTTGAGTTGATTAAAAGGAAAGAGGGTTTCGAGATGAAACTCTAGGTGCTTGAATCGCCTGATTCCGATAAAAGAGCAAAAAGAAAAACTAAAACAAAAATCGGATCAGAAATTGCGATCTGGAATAATCGCGGAAAATCCGAGAAAAAGAAAAACTGACGAACAGTTTAAGGAATGGACATTTGTTAACTGCGACTAAACGATGAACTCTTCCGTTCAAACGCAAGAATGAGCGAATGCTCGCTAAATAAATAAACCGGAAAAAAAATAAAAACCGATCTGAAAAAAATCTAGGGTTTTCTAAAAAACCGAAGCAGTTTTCTTTAGAAAACCGGGGCGGCGGCGGCGGTTACCTCGTCGGGGCTCCGGTGAAGTCCGGCGGCTCCGGCGGACGGTGGTGGCTGCGCAATCGGAGGTAGCTGCGGCGAACGGAGGCGGCGGCGCGTTCGGCGGTAGCGGGTGGCGAGGCGAGTCTGGTGGTGGGCTGGTGGTGAGGCGGCGGGGCGGCGGTATATAAAGAGGGGGGAGGTGGCTTGGGAAGGGGGCGACGGCGGGGTCGGCTCGGGGTTGGACTCCCCGAGTCCGGCGGCGGCACGACGGGGCTGGCGGTGGCGCTGGCGAGGCCTGCCCGGCTCTGCTGGGCCTCGTCCCAGTCGGGCGCTGGAAGTTTTTTTAAACAATTCCGCCGAAACTAAGAAAAATTCTAGAAAATAAAGTAAAATTCTAAAAATACCAAAATAAACTTTCACCGTCTAAGTAAAATATTTAGGACGAGATGAACATTTTCTTGGCCCTAAAATGCAGTTTTGAAAAACGTGCAATTTTCCTAGATTCAAATAAAATAGCCAAAAACTTCGAAATAAAATCTTATTTGACTTTTTATTAAATCCTCAATACTTCTTTATTTTGGTAAAGTCATTTTATTCCCTCTCTAATATTTTGATAATAGAAATAATTGAAGAAAAATAAATAAAATCAAACGATCCTATTTTCAAAATTTGAGAAAACTCAAATATGAAAATAACGAAAGTCCCAACTCTCTCCGAGGGTCCTTGAGTTGCGTAAAATTTCTAGGATCGAGCCAAAAGCAATAAAATATGATATGCAATGATGATCTAATGTATAACATTCCAAATTGAAAATTTGGGATGTTACAAGACAACTGCATTCACGTTAATCAGGGCACCGTCAAAATCCGTTGAGATGACACGGTATGAACTGTGGTTTGGCAATAAACCTAAGTTGTCGTTTCTTAAAGTTTGGTGATGCGATGCTTATGTCAAAAGGCTTCAGCCTGATAAGCCCGAACCCAAATCGGAGAAGTCCGTCTTCATATGATACGCTAAGGAAACAATTGGGTACACCTTCTTCCACAGATCCGAAGGCCAGATCTTTGTTGCCAAGAACGGAACCTTTCTAGAGAAGGAGTTTCTCTCGAAAGAAGTGAGTGGGAGGAAAGTAGAACTTGATGAGGTAATTGTACCTTCTCTCAATTTGGAAAGTAGCTCATCCAAGAAATCCTATCAAGTTGCTACAGAACCTCGTAGGTCAACCAGAGCACGATCTGCACCAGAGTAGTACGTTAATGCTGTTCTGGAAGTCATGTTACTTGACCATGATGAACCTACAAACTATGAAGAAGAGATAATGATCCCAGATTCTGAGAAATGGCTTGAGGCCATGAAATCTGAGATAGGATCCATGTATGAGAACAAAGTGTGGACTTTGGTTGACTTGCTCGATCACTACAAGAAATATATCAACTTGTGACCTTCTGTCAGTGACCCTGGAAGAATTGGTCATAGATCTATGACCATTTCAGACCAATTGGTCAAAAGCTGTTCGGGGGGCTCCAAACCCTAAACCATTGCGACCATTTTGGTCAGAAAGGTCGTAATTTCCTTACACGAAATGGTCATAAAGCAAACAGCGCTAGTCCGCTGCCTTATTTCTAGTTGTTAACGAACAATATAGATGGTCATAGCCTTGTAAATTGTGGTGGGTTGCGATGACTAGGCGCCATCTCATCAGTTTTGCCTATGTGTCATGTCCATGTGGCAGTTTTTGCCCTAGGTTGTGAAGCAACCTATATTTCTGTCATTCCCAAAATTCCCAAAAAAAGCTCATAAATTCTTTGGGTCATATCTTCGTCAAATATGTAAAAACCTTCCTTTCCTAGTTCAAAAATAATTCAAAAATATTCATTTTCCTATTCTGTTCAGAACAATAGTTTGTGAAGGAAGTACCACTTTGGCATGTCCAAATAGTATCCATTTTCTACAGTGCTTTCCTATGCCCAAATAACCATCCTCCACCAAATGCCAGCTCAATCCATTCATTATTTTGAGCCGAGCTTCAACATTCGTATTTATGTCCAGTGTGGTGGTTTGCAATGCAAGTACCACCTAGGCTCCTCCTTTTGAGCTAAAAATTTGTGAAGACAGTCTTCTTAGTAACTGATAATCCTCAGCCAAAACTCACGGCCATTAGCCATGTACATTTCCCGTACCGCTAATCAAACACTTGGCTGCTTATTCATGTTTAAGCATCGATCGGTCTCCTCGTGAGAATCTTATGTTGTGATTTTCTTCCTAGCACCTACCTGGGGAGTTCCCAAACCACTAGACATGCCTAGGCCGCCCAGAACACATGGCAACGCCATGGTCACGCGGTGACCACGCGGCGGGCATGCGAGCTTACGCGCTCTAGAGTTGGGGCCCTCGGCCACCGTCGAAACCTCGATATCTCTCCATCAAACCATGTATTTCTGATTAAATAGGTACTTATGTAACTAGAAATGATTTTTGGAAAAAATAAATAGCAAACTATGAGGCAGTTGCAGTTCAAATTTGACCCGCTTCCAACTGAATCGGCGGAAATTTGTCATTTTCACGAGAGGTGGATCAAAACTTTTTACACCCAACCATTTGGTCAATTGTGCATTAAATATGTCCTAGTATTTTAGAAAAATGATTTGGTCCAATTTTGCAACAATTATTTGGTAGTTCCTTCACAAAAAACCTCCTTTCGGGCACTCAAAAAATGAAAAATGGTTTTTTCGTCCAAAGAAAATGAAAACTTCCTTAGGCAACATTGTTTGCCATTCCAATATGCACCCTGGTGCACAATATGAGATCATTTGAACAAACTATGCCACGAATGTGGCCATAAGTTTGATCATTTGCCTTGAAAGCCATGAATCTTGAGAGATGATAGCTCATTTCTGAGAACACTTTTTTAAAATAATTGCCATATTACAAGTTTGTTATTTTTCCTAGGAACTTGGCCAAATATAATGACACAATGCGAAGGTTTCCCAATTTTTTGATTTTTTTTGAATTTTTTATGCCCGTATCAAAATGCGGCCAAAACGTCGGGAATGACCGTTCCTAGCTAGTTGTTGAATCTTGGAATTTTTTTGGTGTTTCTCTGATTAAATAGATTCTTATGTACCTAGAAATGATTTTTGAAAAAATAAATAGCAAACTATGAGGCAGCTGCAGTTCAAATTTGACCCGCTTCCAACTGAATCGGCGGAAATTTGTCTTTTTCACGAGAGGTGGATCAAAACTTTTTACACCCAACCATTTGGTCAATTGTGCATTAAATATGTCCTAGTATTTTACAAAAATGATTTGGTCCAATTTTGCAACAATTATTTGGGAGTTCCTTCACAAAAAAACCTCCTTTCGGGCACTCGAAAAATGAAAAATGGTTTTTTCGTCCAAAGAAAATGAAAACTTCCTTAGGTAACATTGTTTGCCATTCCAATATGCACCCTTGTGCACAATATGCGATCATTTGAACAAACTATGCCACGAATGTGGCCATAAGTTTGATCATTTGCCTTCAAAGCCATGAATCTTGAGAGATGATAGCTCATTTCTGAGAACACTTTTTTAAAATATTTGCCGTATTACAATTTTGTTATTTTTCCTAGGAACTTGGCCACATATAATGACACAATGCGAAAGTTTCCCAATTTTTTGATTTTTTTTTGAATTTTTTATGCCCGTTTCAAAATGCGGTCAAAACGGCGGGAATGTCCGTTCCTAGCTAGTTGTTGAATCTTGGAATTTTTTTGGTGTTTCTCTGATTAAATAGATACTTATGTACCTAGAAATGATTTTTGGAAAAAATAAATAGCAAACTATGAGGCAGCTGCAGTTCAAATTTGATCCGCTTCCGACTAAATCGGCGGAAATTTGTCTTTTTCACAAGAGGTGGATCAAAACTTTTTACACCCAACCATTTGGTCAATTGTGCATTAAATATGTCCTAGTATTTTACAAAAATGATTTGGTCCAATTTTGCAACAATTATTTGGTAGTTCATTCACAAAAAAACCTCCTTTCGGGCACTCGAAAAATGAAAAATGGTTTTTTCGTCCAAAGAAAATGAAAACTTCCTTAGGCAACATTGTTTGCCATTCCAATATGCACCCTTGTGCACAATATGAGATCGTTTGAAAAAACTATGCTAGGAATGTGGCCATAAGTTTGATCATTTGCCTTGAAAGCCATGAATCTTGAGAGATGATAGCTCATTTCTGAGAACACTTTTTAAAAATAATTGCCGTATTACAAGTTTGTTATTTTTCCTGGGAACTTGGCTACATATAATGTCACAATGCGAAGGTTTCCCAATTTTTTGATTTTTTTTAATTTTTTATGCCCGTTTCAAAATGCGGCCAAAACGGCGGGAATGACCGTTCCTAGCTAGTTGTTGAATCTTGGAATTTTTTTGGTGTTTCTCTGATTAAATAGATACTTATGTACCTAGAAATGATTTTTGGAAAAAATAAATAGCAAACTATGAGGCAGCTGCAGTTCAAATTTGACCCGCTTCCAACTGAATCGGCGGAAATTTGTCTTTTTCACGAGAGGTGGATCAAAACTTTTTACACCCAACCATTTGGTCAATTGTGCATTAAATATGTCCTAGTATTTTATAAAAATGATTTGGTCCAATTTTGCAACAATTATTTGGTAGTTCCTTCACAAAAAAACCTCCTTTCGGGCACTCGAAAAATGAAAAATGGTTTTTTCGTCCAAAGAAAATGAAAACTTCCTTAGGAAACATTGTTTGCCATTCCAATATGCACCCTTGTGCACAATATGAGATCATTTGAACAAACTATGCCACGAATGTGGCCATAAGTTTGATCATTTGCCTTGAAAGCCATGAATCTTGAGAGATGATAGCTCATTTCTAAGAACACTTTTCTAAAATAATTGCCGTATTACAAGTTTGTTATTTTTCCTGGGAACTTGGCCACATATAATGACACAATGCGAAGGTTTCCCAATTTTTTGATTTTTTTTGAATTTTTTATGCCCGTTTCAGAATGCGGTCAAAACGGCGGGAATGACCGTTCCTAGCTAGTTGTTGAATCTTGGAATTTTTTTGGTGTTTCTCTGATTAAATAGATACTTATGTACCTAGAAATGATTTTTGGAAAAAATAAATAGCAAACTACGAGGCAGCTACTGTTCAAATTTGACCCGCTTCCGACTAAATCGGCGGAAATTTGTCTTTTTCACGAGAGGTGGATCAAAACTTTTTACACCCAACCATTTGGTCAATTGTGCATTAAATATGTCCTAGTATTTTAGAAAAATGATTTGGTCCAATTTTGCAACAATTATTTGGTAGTTCCTTCACAAAAAAACCTCCTTTTGGGCTCTCGAAAAATGAAAAATGGTTTTTTCGTCCAAAGAAAATGAAAACTTCCTTAGGCAACATCGTTTGCCATTCCAATATGCACCCTTGTGCACAATATGAGATTGTTTGAACAAACTATGCCAGGAATGTGGCCATAAGTTTGATCATTTGCCTTGAAAGCCATGAATCTTGAGAGATGATAGCTCATTTCTGAGAACACTTTTTAAAAATAATTGCCGTATTACAAGTTTGTTATTTTTCCTGGGAACTTGGCTAAATATAATGACACAATGCGAAGGTTTCCCAATTTTTTGATTTTTTTTTAATTTTTTATGCCCGTTTCAAAATGCGGCCAAAACGGCGGGAATGACCGTTCCTAGCTAGTTGTTGAATCCTGGAATTTTTTTGGTGTTTCTCTGATTAAATAGATACTTATGTACCTAGAAATGATTTTTGGAAAAAATAAATAGCAAACTATGAGGCAGCTGCAGTTCAAATTTGACCCGCTTCCAACTGAATCGGCGGAAATTTGTCTTTTTCACGAGAGGTGGATCAAACCTTTTTACACCCAACCATTTGGTCAATTGTGCATTAAATATGTCCTAGTATTTTATAAAAATGATTTGGTCCAATTTTGCAACAATTATTTGGTAGTTCCTTCACAAAAAACCTCCTTTCGGGCACTCGAAAAATGAAAAATGGTTTTTTCGTCCAAAGAAAATGAAAACTTCCTTAGGAAACATTGTTTGCCATTCCAATATGCACCCTTGTGCACAATATGAGATCATTTGAACAAACTATGCCACGAATGTGGCCATAAGTTTGATCATTTGCCTTGAAAGTCATGAATCTTGAGAGATGATAGCTCATTTCTAAGAACACTTTTTTAAAATAATTGCCGTATTACAAGTTTGTTATTTTTCCTGGGAACTTGGCCACATATAATGACACAATGCGAAGGTTTCCCAATTTTTTGATTTTTTTTGAATTTTTTATGCCCGTTTCAAAATGCGGTCAAAACGGCGGGAATGACCGTTCCTAGCTAGTTGTTGAATCTTGGAATTTTTTTGGTGTTTCTATTAAATAGATACTTATGTACCTAGAAATGGTTTTTGGAAAAAATAAATAGCAAACTATGAGGCAGCTACAGTTCAAATTTGACCCGCTTCCAACTAAATCGGCGGAAATTTGTCTTTTTCACGAGAGGTGGATCAAAACTTTTTACACCCAACCATTTGGTCAATTGTGCATTAAATATGTCCTAGTATTTTAGAAAAATGATTTGGTCCAATTTTGCAACAATTATTTGGTAGTTCCTTCACAAAAAAACCTCCTTTCGGGCTCTCGAAAAATGAAAAATGTTTTTTTCGTCCAAAGAAAATGAAAACTTCCTTAGGCAACATTGTTTGCCATTCCAATATGCACCCTTGTGCACAATATGAGATCATTTGAACAAAAACTATGCCACGAATGTGGCCATAAGTTTGATCATTTGCCTTGAAAGCCATGAATCTTGAGAGATGATAGCTCATTTCTGAGAACACTTTTTAAAAATAATTGCCGTATTACAAGTTTGTTATTTTTCCTGGGTACTTGGCCACATATAATGACACAATGCGATGGTTTCCCAATTTTTTGTTTTTTTTTGAATTTTTTATGCCTGTTTCATAATGCGGTCAAAACGGCGGGAATGACCGTTCCTACCTAGTTGTTGAATCTTGGAATTTTTTTGGTGTTTCTCTGATTAAATAGATACTTATGTACCTAGAAATGATTTTTGGAAAAAATAAATAGAAAACTATGAGGCAGCTACAGTTCAAATTTGACCTGCTTCCAGCTGAATCGGCGGAAATTTGTATTTTTCACGAGAGGTGGATCAAAACTTTTTACACCCAACCATTTGGTCAATTGTGCATTAAATATGTCCTAGTATTTTAAAAAAATGATTTGGTCCAATTTTGCAACAATTATTTGGTAGTTCCTTCAAAAAAAACCTCCTTTCGGGCACTCGAAAAATGATTAAAAATAGCTAGAAAGATCAGAAATGCATAGAAATTAGTCCTTATCCATAAAATTTGGTCTAACTCTAGTGAAAATTTGTGTGGTGCCATTTTGCAAAATATTTTTGATAGCTACTTCACAAAATCCCTCTATTTTTAGTACTTAGATAGTTTTTTAAATCACTGGTTTTTGAATCAATCAGGACTCTTCCCACGGATCGATGACATGGCGCCCATCCATCCATCCATCCATCTCTCCATCCCACATCCATCCATTCATCTATCTACTGAAAAAAAAGAAAATAAAATGAAAAAGAGATACCCCCACCCGCAGCCCAAACCCTAGGTCAGATCCCATCGACTCCCTCCTCTCCTCGCAGCCGCCGCCACCTCCTCCCTCGATCCAGTCTTCTTCCCGCCGCTCCCACCCACCGCCGACCTCGCAGCCCTCCTCACCACCGCCGCCGACCTCGTCACTCCCTTCCCTCGCCATCTCTCCTACCCTATGCCCCAGATCGAGTCGAGCAGGTCGGCCGACGCGCTAGGGTTCCGTTTGGTCAGCTCCGCGCTGGCTCTCCGATTGGCCGCCCGCCCGACGATGGATCTCCCGCCGCTCTCCCACCAGGCGCGCGGCCGTCTGATCCGCGGACACCGAGGCCGTGCGCCGCCTCCTACTGCGACGGTCGTGCGCGTGCGGCGCGGGCGGCGCGGCGGCGGTGTTGGCCAAGTCGGGGGCGGCGCCGGTGGAGCGCGTCAAGCTGCTACTGCAGAACCAGGCCGAGATGCCGCGCTGGGGCGCCCTCACGCGGCCCTACCGCGGGATCACCGACGCCTTCACCCACGTCCTCCCGCTCGCCGTCGCCAAGATCCTCCACGCCCTCGCGCTCCAGGAGACCCCCGACCTCCTCATCCTCGGCAAGCAAGTTCTCAAATCGGCCTCTTACGAGGTTTCCTACTCTCATTCGCCTTGCGATTTGTGTATCATTTTGAAGCAGCTGCTAGTTGTGGTCAGTAGCTACGCCTAACATATTAGTAGGTTTATTGGCATGGTTCTCGCCTAATAATCCGCTCTGCTTTGCTTGCCCCATGGATGCATATTGTACCTTGCCCCCTGCTGTTTCCTGAGAACGCCCTCCCTAGTATAGATTTGTAGATGATTTCTATAGATGTAATTGCTGTTGTGGCTTCCCTCCTGTTGGAGGGAGCAGCTTCATCTTCCTACACTTGCTGCATTGTTGTTTACCTCGTTATATGCTTGTTGACTCATCGACTGTTTGGGGACAAAAGATTGCTTGCAGTTGCTTACCATTGGTGCAGTCATCATTTTGTTTTCTGATTCACTAGTGCCTGTACCAATGTACTGGGTGTTGCATTGGGGGAGAAATATTTCAAATCGACTTGTATGTACATGCTGATTTCCAAGGGACAAAATGCTGCTTACAATACATGCTTGTTTGCTCATCAAATATCCGAGAATCAGTTGCAGTTACCATCACCACTTTTTTATGGTGCATTTGTCCCACTATACCACTGCTGTAGCACAAAGGACACTACAAATCTTCAATCATACGTGTCATTCCTTCATACTACTATCTTTGCCCCCTTTATTATCCTCAGATTTAGGACACTACAAATACTAAAAATGTGCATGTTATGATTGGCCAATACACTGAGAAATAATAATGTTGCGCAACTTTATCAAGGATCGATTACTTAGTTACTATGAAGCATTATCGAACGTTGTTCTTCCCTGCTCTTACCGGTGTCCTTTTAATTCCGTATGTGTTTTGTAGTTGAAGGAGTTCAATCTGTGCAGCCGGAGGCGTACAAGTTCAAGATCGGCGACCGGGTTATTCCTACTAATTTCAGTTCCTATGATATTTAATCTCCGTTTTCTATTTTCCCCAGCTACCAAGACTCTGAGTTTGTGGTGATGGCAGCTGACACGAAGCCGATCGAAATCTTCCCCCACCCCCTGTTGCTCCCTAATGATAACAAGGTAGAAATTCTGTCCGTATGCTGCATCATACATAGTACTGCTAATTAGTTTGTATGCATTCTGTTTATCAAATGAAAGGACATTCTGTTTGGCAGTGGGCGGTTTTGCTCAAAAATAAGTAAATAAATTGTATGTGCATGCTGAAATGTTAGATGTCTGTTGGTTGCTGTATATGGGCAAGATGAATTGAATCTTGATGTGTACTTGTCAATTCTAGCTTATATTGGTGTCTTGCGATCCTAAAACATTATTGAATCCTGCTGTGTACTTGTCAATCCTGCTGTGTGTTCATATTGCGTCTCTGTTTTCTTGTATGAACGAGTTATCTCATTTTAACTAGCTGGAGAACAAAAAGCATGGTACTAGCTCAATTTTTGTTATCATTCTAAATAAGTTTCCTTTTCTTGAATGGTTTGTTCTGATTCTTCACCTTTTCTGATTCTTCCCTGCTGATTCATGTAACAGGGCGACCGAGGAAGGCATGTTGTCTGTTTTCTTGAAGGTCGTTTTGTTTGTTCCCAGCCCTAACTACAGTTCTCCAGCTAGTTCGGCATGTTGTTCATATCACTATTGTAGTCCAACGAGTTTGGCATGTTGTGAGTTTGTGATTGCTTGTAAAGCTTGTAAAGTATTGTATTACACTTATAGTCATTACTGTGATTGCCACTGTATTACACTTGTAAGGATCTGGTTGCTCTTATTTAAAGTATTATGTGTGCTTTTTGTCCGCCCATTTAAATACTAGTTCGAATATGAAGAATATGAGCCTGATAGATGGGACCCACTTACCAGAACATGACAAATCGGACCCAGTTACCAGAACCTGACAACCGGGACCCATCTGACTGGTGGACCCATTTAATTAAAAAAGGAAATTATAATTATTTAGACAAAAAGGCCAAGGCCCAATAATAAAAAAGGCTGCAATGTTGGGCCAGGCCCATGAAGTCGACCAAAAAGCGACAGAAAAAATATAGAAAGGCTGAATTAATGGGCTAGGCCCATGTAGAAAACTGAATTGGACCGGACTGAATCTTGTGCCACATCAGCTTGCCACGCTGGATGCCTACGTGGCCTGGGGAGGTTGCTAGTGACCAAAACGCCATAGTGGACATATTTTGGTCGTAAACGTCTTCGACCATTCCAGAAGAAAGGTCGCTATAGTCAGCTTATGACGGCCAGCTTTTGACCTTGTGTTTTTGGTCACAAAAAGGTCGCAAATGGAAATTTGTGACCTTTCAGTGACCAATAGTGGTGGTCTCAAGTTGTTATATTTCTTGTAGTGGATGATCAGCGAGCCATAGAAAATAAATGGATCTTCAAGAGGAAGATAGACGGTGATAGTAGTGTTACTATCTGCAAAGCTCGAATTGTCGAAAAAGGTTTCCGACAAGTTCAAGGTGTTGACTACAATGAGATTTTCTCACTCTTATCGATGCTTAAGTCTGTCCGAATCATGTTAGCAATTTGCGCATTTTATGAAATCTGGCAAATGGATATCAAAACTACACTCCTTAATGGATTTATTAAAAAAGAGTTGTATATGATGAAACCATAAGATTTTGTCAATCCTAAAGGTGCGAACAAAGTGTGCAAGCTCCATCGATCCATCTATGGACTGCTGCAAGCATCTCAGAGTTGGAATATACGCTTTGATGAGTTGATCAAAAGCATATAGTTTTATACAGACTTGCGGTGAAGCATGTATTTACAAGAAAGTGAGTGGGAGCACTATAGCCTTTCTAATAAGTATATGTGAATGACATATTGTTGATTGGAAATGATGTAGAATTTTCTAGATAGCATAAAGGATAATTTGAAAGGAGTTTTTCAAAGAAAGACCTCAGTGAAGCTGCTTACATATTAAGCATCAAGATCTATAGAGATAGATCAAGACGCTTGATAAGATTTTTCAATGAGTACATACCTTGACAAGATTTTTAAGTAGTTCAAAATGGAACAGTGAAAGAAGGAGTTCTTGCCTGTGTTGCAAGGTGTAAAGTTGAGTAAGACTCAAAACCCGACCACAACAGAAAATAGAAAGAGAATGAAAGGCATTCCCTATGCCTCAGCCATAGGTTGTATAAAGTATGCTATGATGTGTACCGGACCTATTGTGTACCTTATCATGAGTTTGGCAAGGGGGTATGATAGTGATCCAGGAGTGGATCACTGGACAACGGTCAAACTTACCCTTAGTTACCTAAGAGGACTAAGGAAATATTTCTCGGTTATGGAGGTGATAAAGAATTCGTCGTAAAGAGTTACGTCGATGCAAGCCTTTACACCGATCCGGATGACTCTGAGTCTCAATCTGGAGACATATTGAAAGTGGGAGCAATTAGCTAGACTAGCTTCATGTAGAGCATTGTAGACATACAAAATTTGCAAAATACATATGGCTCTGAACATGGAAGACCCGCTGACTAAACTTCTCTCACAAGCAAAACATGATCACACCTTAGTACTCTTTGGGTGTTAATCACATAGCGATGTGAACAAGATTATTGAATCTAGGAAATCCTTTGGTTGTTGGTCACATGGCGATGTGAACTATGGGTGTTAATCACATACAGATGTGAACTATTGGTGTTATATCACATGGCGATGTGAACTAGATTATTGACTCTAATGCAAGTGGGAGACTGGAGGAAATATGCCCTAGAGGCAATAATAAAGTAGTTATTTTATATTTCTGTATATCATGATAAATGTTTATTATTCATGCTAGAATTGTATTAACTAGAAACTTGATACATGTGTGGATACATACACAAAACACCGTGTCCCTTGTATGCCTCTACTTGACTAGCTCGTTAATTGAAGATGGTTAAGTTTCCTAGCCATAGACATGTGTTGTCATTTGATGAACGGGATCACATCATTAGGAGAATGATGTGATGGACAAGACCCATCCGTTAGCTTAGCATAATGATCGTTCAGTTTTATTGCTATTGCTTTCTTCATGTCAAATACATATTCCTCCGACTATGAGATTATGCAATTCCTGGACATCAGAGGAGTGCCTTGTGTGTATCAAATGTCACAACGTAACTGGGTGATTATAAAAATGCTCTACAGTTATCTCTGAAGTAGTTTGTTGGGTTGGCATATATCGAGATTATGATTTGTCGCTCCGAGTATCGGAGAGGTATCTCTCGGACCTCTCGGTAATGCACATCATATGAAGCCTTGCAAGCAACATGACTAATGAGTTAGTTGTGGGATGATGCATTATGGAACGACACAAGAGACTTTCTGGTTATTGAACTAGGTATGAAGATACCGACGATCGAATCTCAGGCAAGTAACATACCGATGACAAAGGGAATAACATATGTTGACATAACGGTTCGACCGATAAAGACCTTCATAGCATATGTGGGAGCCAATATGAGCATCCAGGTTTCGCTATTGGTTATTGACTGGATAGGTGTTTGGTCATGTCTACATAGTTCTCGAACCCGTAGGGTCCGCACACTTAGCGTTCGATGATGATATGTATTATATGAGTTATGTGTTTTGGTGACCAAAGGTTGTTCGGAGTCCCGGATGAGACCACGGACATGACGAGGAGTCTCAAAATGGTCGAGAGGTAAATATTGATATATTGTAAGGTAGTATTCGGACACCGGAAGGGTTCCGAAATGTATCGGGTACATACCGGAGTACCAGAGGGGTTACCGGAACCCCTCGAGGAAAGATATGGGACATTGGAGGGAGGCTAACCAGCCCACAAGGGGCTGGCGCGCCCCCCAGAAGGGAGGAGGCCAAATTGGACTAGGGAAGGGGGCGGCGCCTGTTGTGGTCCTAAGACAGACAGTAGAAAGGGGGGTAGGTATGGAGAGGCAAGATCCCAGCTATGGTGAAGGTGTACACATGAGGTTTATGAGTTCACGCCCTTCGCAGTGGAAGTAACAGCCCTACGTCTCGCTGCCGGGAGGCGGTCGATTGGATTATTTGTGTGATATTACAAGGGGTGCGAACCCTTGTCCCAAAGGAGGTGGGTGGCTTATATAGAGTGTGCCAGGACCCCCGCCCACCTCCATTACAAGGGGCTTAATGTACATAAAGTAAGGGGCGTTACTGGTAGCGCCAGCCTTAAGTACTCTTAATGCTTATAAAGACTAAGGGGTGAACGTCCAGTGGTTGAGTTTCCTTAAGACTCCTGGTCTTCTATAAGTCGAGTGACTCTCCATATGGTCGAGTGACGGTAGGGAGGAGGACCTCCGAGTGATGTGGCCGTCGAGTGGATTGCACTCGACGTACTCGACCGGTGCACTCCTGTTGTCTCTTGGTCTTTTTATCTTCCAGGGTAGTGACCTTGCATAGGACGTATAGGTTAGGCCTATGACCCTACCCCACGTCTGCATCCTCGTTAGTAGCCCCCAAATGGATTAAGGTGTGAGTGGTAAGTAGGTTGAAGTTGAACCTGCTCCAAGCTTCGTGTCTTCGCGAGTGTTTTCTGCAAGACTGAACGCCCGCGTTGGTACTTCGATGTCGACTTAGTCGCCTTGATCCATTCAGAGAGCTCTCGACTGAACTGGTGACCTCATGCGTCGAGCGCTGTGTCAGAGCGCGAGATCTTGGGCGTGATTGTCTGTGGTGTATCCCGGATTCCACGGGATACGAAATTCTGGGGAAGCGCAGCAGAGGCCCTCGCGGAAAGATCAAAGAAAATGGCCGGAGAGCGCCGAAATGGGAGGTCCGGATAAGTAGCGATGCCTTGATTACCGTGCCGCCTTTTTTGCCACTTACACAGAGCGCAACTGTTGCGGGATTTGACGGGATTGCCTGGTCCCACGCGTCAGTCACTCGGAAGTGACCCTTTATAAGGTGATGGGGCCGAGGCGCTTGCACTATGCACGCTTGTTCCCCCTTCTTTCTCCTCCGCTTCTCCATCGCGCCTAGCGCCTCCGCTCTCGATGCCGCTGCTCCCCTGCCATGGTGAAGGACAAGACGGCGGCGCTAGAGTGCGCTAAGAAGGCGACGGGGGCAGCGAAAGGCAAGAAGCAGAACTGCGGATCGTCGTTGCGTGCGGGGATGCCGCCGGGCTGGATCCAGGGTGATTGGATCCGGTCTTTGGTCCGGCAGGAGGATCTGGGTGAACTGGGGGAGTCCGGGCTGATTGCCAAGGGAGCGGCGAGGCTACTGAAGGGGGAGACGGAACCACAACCTCGACCGGGTCAGTGTGTTCTGCTTGCCACTCATGTCGACCGGGGTTTCTCGCTCCCTTCGCACCCTTTATTCCGGGGTTTTTTGAACTTCTTTGGCGCTCAGCTCCACCACTTTTCTCCCAACACCATCACGTATTTAGCTGTATTTGTATCGATGTGCGAGAACTTCTTAGGGTGTCGACCACACTGGGGTCTCTTCAAACATATCTTCACCATTTGTTCCCAGTCGGTAAAAAAGGCGAAGTCGAGTGACTCGAAAACCCACGTCATCCTGATGTGCGGGGGTTTAGGCATCCAAAAGAGGAATAGGAGTGCCTTTCCCGCTATGAATCTCCCTGAATCTGTTTGAGGTTGGCAGTCGTCCTGGTTCTACTGTCAGGACGTAGCAGCTCCAGGTCAGTCGACCGGTCTTCCCCACTTCTCGTTTGACCGTGTTCAGACTCCTGCTCCACTGAAAGTAACTGCTGCTGAGACCGTGGAGATGAGGATGTTGGTGGACAGAGTGGTCCAGCTCATCAATGATGGCGTTACCGGCCTGGACTTGCTGGAAGTGTTCCTCAGTCGATGCATCCAGCCTCTCCAGGCCCACGATCACCTGATGTGGCTGTATTCTGGACCGGATGACACCGCTAGGGTCCATCCAGAAGAAGTGCCGTCCGAAACTATAGCTTTGTGGCTGAGGGGTATCACAGGAAACAAGGACAACCCTAGAGGATCCAGGCGAGTAGTCCCTTTCAGCTATGGCAACCCGCCCGACAAGGTATACTCTTTGTCCCGACTGCTTCCCGCTCGCCTTTTGATTGTACTTGATGTTGGTTGACTCTTACTCGATCGATTTGCTCTGCAGGTATTTATTGAGATGCATTTGATGCCCAACGGCGAATAGGCTTTGGAGCAGGACCAGGAGGGGGAGGACAGTGTGGAGGAGAGTAGCGAGTGGGAGTCTCCAAGAGAAGACGAGGAGGAGGAGAGGAAGGAGTCGGACAAGGAGGAAGAAGTCGACTCGCCGTCGCGCTCTAAACGTCGATCCAAATAGCAGCATGATCCATCTAGCGGGCGCGGGAAAAGCGTGGCCCCGAGTGCCAATACTCAGAAGCACACTCGGACGTCGACTGCGGAGCAGACGGAGAAGGTGGCCAAGCAGCCTAAAGTTGTTGTTCACACGGCTCGAAAGACATTGCCACGGATCAAGATGGACGTCCCTGTTGCTTCGGGGTGAGTATCTCGCTTGCGTTTTCGTAGGTCGACTGAAGATTTTCTTGTTCTGACCAACCAATTCATGTGTCTTTCCAGTCCCACCTCTGCTGCCACTAACATGGACATTGACAAGGCACCGGGAGACGAAGAGGCCACCTCACGAGTCGGTAATTATGATCGACCATGCTTGTTGAGTTGAGTAGATCGTCAATTGGCAGAGTTTCTGACATTTCTCTCTTTCTGTAGTTCTGCAAGAAGTTGTTGTGCTCCCTGATGACGAAGAAGAGGCACCTCTACAGGAGAGGAGGAAGAGAAGTGGGAGCTCTGGCAGGAGGAGGCTTGATGTTCAGGTCCCTCAGTCGACGCCGGCGCTCGAGGCGATGGTCGAACGTTCCGGAGAGCCTGTTCGGACCAGCATCACATTCGCCAGCCTGCTGACGACTGATCATCCGGCGGGCTCGACTGCTCCGACTCCTACTACTCCAGTGCAACCTCACGCCTCTGACTCAGCGACTGCTCCGGGTGCTCTATAACCATCACTTTTTGCTGCGTATCAGACTCCGGATGACTCGCCGAGTGCCTCTAGGGAAGCTCTTCGCCAGCTGAACCTTGTCATGGAGCAGGTGAAGGTGGTGCACAAGGCTAGCCAGGTGGCTTACAACGCCAGTACTGCCCTTCAGGCCAATGTTCAGGTCAGCAAGACTCCGACTGAATTTTCGAATGTTGTCTTATATCTGATCACCCACTGGGGTGTTTTGTTGCTTAGAGCCTGGGAAATTTTCCATGCGAGTCGACTTGAGTTGAATCTTAGTAGACTTTCTGAATCAGTGGGGGCACGCCGAGTGCACCCACTGGGTGTACTCCCCGAGACTACGGTCGACTGCTGGTCAGTCGACTGAGGTCTTTGAATGCATCTCTGTCTCTTCTTCTTTTTGAACTCACGCTGGGCAGACCCTGCTGAGTATTGATCTGAACCAGTGGGGGCACGCTAAGTGCACCCACTGGGTGTAGTCCCCAAGACTACTTGTTGTATATTTGATTCGGCAGTAGTCTTAGAGTAACTTTTCTCTGTCGATGTCCTTTATTTTTGTCGACTGACATATCGCTCTTGCTGACTGCAGAGGTCTTCTGATCTTGGAGCTCATCTTTCTAAGTTAAAGAAGAAGCATATCAGTGTTGAACTTGACCTTAAACTCACCAAGAAGAATCTCAAGACTGCTCAACAAGAGACGACCGTCATGGGAGGTAACCATTCAACCATTTTGTCTGCTTAGTAGTTCACACTTTCCATTGCTTTTCATTCAGTCTCTTTGAACTGAGTGACTTCACACAAGCAGATGTGCGTAGTGAAAACCACCAACTTCAGGCTCGTCTGAAGAGTGTTATTTCTTTAGAGAGAATGAAGGAGGCGTTGGAGAAGAAGGACCTGGACCTTGCTGCTGCTCAAAAAGAAGCTCGTGAGAAGACGACGCTTGCGGACCAGAAGCTGGCTTCAGTTGGCAAATTGGAGGATGAGAATGCGAAGTTGAAGACAACCATCTCGAACGCCAATTAGGGAGTCGAGAAACTGAGGAAGGACAAGGAGAACCTGACCACTGAAGTTGATAGCCTCAGAGCCAAGACGGGCAAGCCAGAGTCCTATTTGGAACAACTTGCGGCGAAGCTTGTCTTGAAGCTTGAAGGTATGGCTGTTCAGTTAGATAACTGTCATCGACTGAAAGTTGCAATACTGTCGACTCATTGTTTTTTGTGATGGAACAGAACTTTGCCAGGACTTTGAAGCTAAAACTGGACGGGTCGAGACAGGTCTCGACCCCATCAACTGTCTCATGAAAGATGAAGTTGTGATGAACTTGCTTCGATTGGAATCACGCTTGGACGGCGCTGTCGACTATCTGGCTCGGCTGAAGGCTGCGATGACCCGAGTGGACGCCGAACTCTGGCCTCAGGCAGAACTTTCTCAAAGTCTCGAGTCGCCGATGACTCGACTCAACCAAATCCCTGACCGAGTGCAAGAGTGGAAGAAGTCCTCTGCCCGCTGTGGCGCTGACATCGCCTTGTCATTGGTTCGCGTGCACTGCAAGGAGGCTAAAGAAGAGAAGCTGGCGGCCCTCAAGGTAGCAAATACTAAGAAGCACTCTTTCCAGGATTTCATGGACACCTTCCTCGAGGCAGCTACCCGCATTGCCGACAACATCAATCTTGACAGCTTCTGTGATCCATCTAGCCCTTCTCCCGTCGAGTGACGAAAAAAAACATTATGCCTCACTTTTATTTGCCTCAGAATGCCGAGTGATTTTGTAATCGTTAAAACTCCTTCGGGCCTGACGCCCGAGCACTTTTAATCTGTGGTTAGGAACCTCTGGATTTATCTTTGAATATGTTGGTTTATCTTCGAGTGAAATCCGTTATTCTCCTGGATCGGTCTCTCTTTGTTTGATGCAGGTGCTGAAGAAGGATCAGCAGTCGAACAGTTGGACGAGCCTTGGGAAGCATTGATCAGCTCATCAGCAAGGTACTCAGCAATGGTCTTGACGTTCCAGTCATCAGAAAGGGGCCAACCGTTGGATGGGTGCACACAATCTCGTCCTTCTTCTTGACGGTGCAGCCTCCAGGGGTTGTGGTGTCGTGGTCGACTTGCAGCCCCACTCACCACTCGGTAGGGTTTTTAGGACTTAGGCGAGTATCGGACTGCAGCTAAGTCCACGAGTGGGAGGGCTGCTCACCACTCGGTAGGAATTTTCAAACTTAGGCGAGTACGGGACTGCGGTAAGCTTCCGAGTGGGAGGGCTGCTCACCACTCAGTAGGATTTCTCAAACTTAGGCGAGTACTGGACTGCAGCTAAGCCTCCAAGTGGGAGGGCTGCTCACCACTCGGTAGGATTTCTCAAACTTAGGCGAGTACTGGACTGCAGCTAAGCCCTCGAGTGGGAGGGCTGCCCACCACTTGGTAGGATTTCTCAAACTTAGGCGAGTATTGGAATGCAGATAAGCCCCCGAGTGGGAGGGCTGCTCACCACTTGATAGGATTTCTCAAACTTAGGCGAGTACTGGACTACAGCTAAGCCCCCGAGTGGGAGTGCTGCTCACCACTCGGTAGGATTTCTCAAACGTAGGCGAGTACTGGACTGCAGCTAAGCCCCCGAGTAGGAGGGCTGCTCACCACTTGGTAGGATTTCTCAAACTTAGGCGAGTACTGGACTGCAGCTAAGCCCCCGAGTGGGAGGGCTGCTCACCATTCGGTAGGATTTCTCAAACTTAGGCGAGTACTGGACTGCAGCTAAGCCCCAGAGTGGGAGGGCTACTCACCACTCAGAAGGATTTCTCAAACTTAGGCGACTGCTGCTCACCACAATCTCGTCCATCTTCTTGACGGCGCAACCCCTGGGGGGAAAAGGGTCGAGACCGACCCATACCGTTTGGTAGGACTTTTTATCACTTAGGCGACTACTGGACTACAGCTAAGCCCCCGAGTGAGAGGCAGACTCACCACTCGGTAGGATTTCTCAAACTTATGCGAGTACTGGACTGCAGCTAAACCCCCGAGTGGGAGGGCTGCTCACCACTCGGAAGGATTTCTCAAACTTAGGCGAGTGCTGCTCAACACAATCTCGTCCTTCTTCTTGATGGTGCAACCCCCAGGGGGAAAAGTGTCGAGACCGACCCATACCATTTGGTAGGACTTTTTATCACTTAGGCGAGTACTGGACTGCAGCTAAGCCCCCGAGTGAGAGGCAGACTCACCACTCGGTAGGATTTTTATCACTTAGGCAAGTACTGGACTGCAGCTAAGCCCCCGAGTGAGAGGCAGACTCACCACTCGGTAGGATTTTTATCACTTAGGCGAGTATTGGACTGCAGCTAGGCCTCCGAGTGAGAGGAAGACTCACCACTCGGTAGGATTTTTATCACTTAGGCGAGTACTGGACTGCAGCTAAGCCTCCGAGTGAGAAGCAGACTCACCACTCGGTAGGATTTTTATCACTTCATCTTAGGCGAAACAGATTCGCAACTAAGGCAACACGTATAGAAGAAATAAACAACAATCATTCGGAAGACTGTAAAATTATGTCTTTTGATAACCACACTAAGAGGTACTTTTATTACATCTCATCAGTCTAAATACTTAAGAGTAAAAAGGGTGGAGCAGTTCCGCATTCCAGGCGCGCGGTTCATCTTTGTTGTGCTTGACGTTGAGGAGACGGTATGCTCCATTGTGGAGCACCTTGGTGATGATGAAAGGGCCTTCCCAAGCAGGGGCGAGCTTGTGTGGCTTCTGCTGGTCCAGTCAGAGAACCAAGTCCCCTTCTTGGAACGCTCGACCCCTTACGTTCCTGGCACCTAATTGACGCAAGTCCTGTTGTTAAATGGTCGACCGGATCAAGGGCATCTCTCTTTCTTCCTCCAAGAGGTCGACTGCATCTTGTCGAGCTTGCTCTGCTTCCTCTTCTGAGAAGAGTTCGACTCGGGGAGCGTTGTTGAGCAAATCACTCGGCAATACGGCTTCGGCCCCGTAGATTAAGAAGAATGGAGTCCGTCTAGTCGACCGATTTGGAGTTGTCCTGAACCCCCAAAGCACTGATGGGAGCTCATCAACCCAAGCTCCTGCTGCGTTCTTGGGGTCATGCATCAACCGAGGCTTCAGTCCTTTGAGAATCAATCCATTTGCTCGCTCGGCCTGCCCATTCGACTGAGGATGGGCGACCAAAGCGTAATCGACCCTCGTGCCTTGGGAAGTGCAAAAGGCTCTGAATTCATGAGAGTCGAAGTTTGATCCGTTGTCAGTGATGATGTTGTGCGGTACGCCATATCTGAATATCATTTCTCTGATGAAACTCATAGCAGTACTTGCTTCAAGGTTTTTAATGGGCTTGGCTTCGATCCACTTGGTAAACTTGTCAACTGCTACTAGCACATGGGTGAATCCGCTCCTGTCGGTCCTCAGAGGTCCAACCATGTCCAATCCCCAAACAGCAAAAGGCCAGACGAGTGGAATAGTCTTCAAAGCTGATGCAGGTTTATGTGACATGTTGGAGTAAAACTGACAACGTTCAGATTTGTCCACTATTTCCTTTGCCATCTCGTTGGCATGTGGCTAGTAAAACCCAGCTCGGTATGCTTTGGCCACGATGGTCCGAGAGGACGCATGCTGACCACATGTCCCTGAGTGAATATTATGAGGATCATTCGGCCTTCTTCTGGCATGACGCACTTCTGGCAGACCACATTTACACTTTCTCTGAACAACTGACATTTTATCACGATAAAGGCTTTAGACCATCGGACGATCTGTGGAGCCTCTACTTCATCTTCAAGAAGTTCTTTCCTAAGAATGTATGCAATGTATTGTTGGAAATATGCCCTAGAGGCAATAATAAAAGGATTATTATTATATTTCCTTGTTCATGATAATTGTCTTTTATTCATGCTATAATTGTATTATCCGGAAATTGTAATACACGTGTGAATACATAGACCACAATACGTCCCTAGTAAGCCTCTAGTAAACTAGCTCGTTGGTCAACAGATACTCATGGTTTCCTAACTATGGAAATTAGATGTCGTTGACAACGGGATCACATCATTAGGAGAATGATGTGATGGACAAGACCCAATCCTAAGCATAGCACAAGATCGTGTAGTTCGTTTTGCTAGAGCTTTTCCAATGTCAAGTATCTTTTCCTTAGATCATGAGATCGTGTAACTCCCGGATACCGTAGGAGTGCTTTGGGTGTACCAAATGTCACAACGTAACTGGGTGACTATAAAGGTGCACTACAGGTATCTCCGAAAGTGTCTGTTGGGTTGACACGGATTGAGACTGGGATTTGTCACTCCGTATGACGGAGAGGTATCTCTGGGCCCACTCGGTAATGCATCATCATAATGAGCTCAAGGTGGCCAAGTGTTTGGTCATGGGATCATGCATTACGGTATGAGTAAAGTGACTTGCCGATAACGAGACTGAACGAGGTATTGGGATACCGACGATCGAGTCTCGGGCATGTAACGTACCGATTGACAAAGGGAATTGTATACGGGGTTGATTGAATCCTCGACATCGTGGTTCATCCGATGAGATCATCGAGGAGCATGTGGGAGCCAACATGGGTATCCAGATCCCGCTGTTGGTTATTGACCAGAGAGCCATCTCGGTCATGTCTGCATGTCTCCCGAACCCGTAGGGTCTACACACTTAAGGTTCGGTGATGCTAGGGTTATTAGGAAGACTCGTATGTGATTACCGAATGTTGTTCGGAGTCCCGGATGAGATCCCGGACATCACGAGGAGTTCCGAAATGGTCTGGAGGTGAAGATTTATATATGGGAAGTTGTCATACGGACACCGGAAAGTTTCGGGGGCATATCGGTATTGTACCGGGGCCACCGGAGGGGTTCCGGGGGTCCACCGGGAGGGGCCACCCCTCTCGGAGGGCCTCATGGTCCGCAAGGGGCAGGGAACCAGCCCCTGGAGGGCTGGGTGCCCCCTCCTTGGGCCCATGCACCTAGGGTTGGGGGGGAACCCTAGTGGGGGCGCCCCCCTTGCTTGGGGGGCAAGCCCCCCTCCGTGGCCGCCCTCCTCTAGATCTCATCTAGAGGGGGCCGACCCCCTTCCCCCTTCCCCAATAAATAGAGGGGCGAGGGGAGGGCTGAACACCTGATCCAAGGCGCAGCCCCTCCCCTCCCCAACACCTCTCCTCCTCCGCTGAGTGCTTGGCGAAGCCCTGTCGGAGTACTGCCTCTCCACCATCATCACGCCGTCGTGCTGCTGCTGGAGCCTTCTTCCTCAACTTCTCCTTCCCCCTTGCTGGATCAAGAAGGAGGAGATGTCATCCGCTCCGTATGTGTGTTGAACACGGAGGTGTTGTCCGTTCGGCACTTGGTCATCGGTGATTTGGATCACGGCGAGTACGACTCCATCAGCACCGTTCTCTCGAACGCTTCCGCATGCAATCTACAAGTGGTATGTAGATGCAATCTCTCTCCCATGAATCGTTGCTTAGATGAACTCATAGATGGATCTTGGTGAAACCGTAGGAAAATTTTTAATTTTCTGCAACGTTCCCCAACAGTGGCATCATGACCTAGGTCTATGCGTAGTTCTCTATTGCACGAGTAGAACACAAATTTGTTGTGGGCGTAGATCTTGTCAACTTGCTTGCTGCTACTAGTCTTTTCTTGCTTCAGTGGTATTGTGGGATGAAGCGGCCCGGACCAACCTTACACGTACGCTTACGTGAGACAGGTTCCACCGACTAACATGCACTAGTTGCATAAGGTGGCTAGCGGGTGTCTGTCTCTCCTACTTTAGTTGGAGCGGATTAGATGAAAAGGGTCCTTATGAAGGGTAAATAGAAGTTGACAATATCACGTTGTGGTTATTCGTAGGTAAGAAAACGTTCTTGCTAGAACCCAATTGCAGCCACGTAAAAGATGCAACAACAATTAGAGGATGTCTAACTTGTTTTTGCAGCAATTGTCATGTGATGTGATATGGCCAGAAGTTGTGATGAATGATGAATAATATATTGTGATGTATGAGATCATGTTCTTGTAATAGGAATCACGACTTGCATGTCGATGAGTATGACAACCGGCAGGAGCCATAGGAGTTGTCTTTATTTTTGTATGACCTGCGTGTCATTGAAGAACGCCATGTAAATTACTTTACTTTATTGCTAAACGCATTAGCCATAGAAGTAGAAGTAGTCGTTGGCGTGACAACTTCATGAAGACATGATGATGGAGATCATGATGATGGAGATCATGGTGTCATGCCGGTGACGAAGATGATCATGGAGCCCCGAAGATGGAGATCGAAGGAGCTATATGATATTGGCCATATCATGTCACTACTTTATATAATTGCATGTGATGTTTATTATGTTTATGCATCTTGTTTACTTAGAACGACGGTAGTAAATAAGATGATCCCTTATAATAATTTAAAGAAAGTGTCCCCCCTAACTGTGCGCCGTTGCTAAAGTTCGTCGTTTCGAAGCACCACGTGATGATCGGGTGTGCTAGATCCTTACGTTCACATACAACAGGTGTAAGACAGCTTTACACATGCAGAAACACTTAGGGTTAGCTTGACGAGCCTAGCATGTACAGACATGGCCTCGGAACACAAGAGACCGAAAGGTCGAACATGAGTCGTATGGAAGATACGATCAACATGGAGATGTTCACCGATGATGACTAGTCCGTCTCACGTGATGATCGGACACAGCCTAGTCGACTCGGATCGTGTAACACTTAGATGACTAGAGGGATGTCTAATCTGAGTGGGAGTTCATTAAATAATTTGATTAGATGAACTTAATTATCATGAACTTAGTCTAAAACCTTTGCAAAATATGTCTTGTAGATCAAATGGCCGACGCTCATGTCAACATGAACTTCAACGCGTTCCTAGAGAAAACCAAGCTGAAAGATGATGGCAGCAACTATTCGGACTGGGTCCGGAACCTGAGGATCATCCTCATAGCAGCCAAGAAAGATTATGTCCTAGATGCACTGCTAGGTGAAGCACCCATCCCAGAGAACCAAGACGTTATGAACACTTGGCAATCACGTGCTGATGATTACTCCCTCGTTCAGTGCGGCATGCTTTACAGCTTAGAACCGGGGCTCCAAAAGTGTTTTGAGCGACACGGAGCATATGAGATGTTCGAGGAGCTGAAAATGGTTTTTCAAGCTCATGCCCGGGTCGAGAGATATGAAGTCTCCGACTAGTTCTATAGTTGTAAGATGGAGGAAAACAGTTCTGTCAGTGAGCACATACTCAAAATGTTTGGGTTGCACAACCGCCTGTCCCAGCTGGAGATCAACCTCCCGGATGAGGCGGTCATTGACAGAATCCTTCAGTCACTCCCACCAAGATACAAGAGCTTTGTGCTGAACTACAATATGCAGGGGATGGTGAAGACCATTTCTGAAGTATTTTCAATGCTGAAGTCAGCAGAGGTTGAAATCAAGAAAGAACATCAAGTGTTGATGGTCAATAAGACCACTAAGTTCAAGAAGGGCAAGGGGAAGAAGAACTTCAAGAAGGACGGCAAAGATGTTGCCGCGCCCGGTAAGCCAGTTGCCGAGAAGAAGTCAAAAGAATGGACCCAAGCATGAGCCTGAGTGCTTTTATTGCAAAGGGAAGGGTCACTGGAAGCGGAACTTCCCCAAATACTTAGCGGACATGAAGGCCGGCAACACTAAAGGTATATTTGATATACATGTAATTGATGTGTACCTTACCAGTACTCGTAGTAACTCCTGGGTATTTGATACCGGTGCCGTTGCTCATATTTGTAACTCACAGCAGGAGCTGCGGAATAAGCGGAGACTGGCAAAGGACGAGGTGACGATGCACGTCGGGAATGGTTCCAAGGTCGATGTGATCGCCGTCGGCACGCTACCTCTACATTTACCTACGGGATTAGTTATGAACCTCAGTAATTGTTATTTAGTGCCAAGTTTGAGCATGAACATTGTATCTGGATCTCGTTTAATATGAGATGGCTACTCATTTAAATCCGAGAATAATGGTTGTTCTAATTATATGAGAGATATGTTTTATGGTCATGCCCCAATGGTCAATGGTTTATTCTTAATGAATCTCAAACGTAATGTTACACATATTCATAGTGTGAATACCAAAAGATGTAAAGTTGATAAAGATAGTCCCACATACTTGTGGCACTGCCGCCTTGGTCACATTGGTGTCAAGAGCATGAAGAAGCTCCATGCTGATGGACTTTTAGAGTCTCTCGATTATGAATCATTTGACACATGCGAACCATGCCTTATGGGCAAAATGACCAAGACTCCGTTCTCCGGAACTATGGAGCGAGCAACCAACTTATTGGAAATCATACATACTGATGTGTGTGGTCCAATGAGTGTTGAGGCTCGCGGAGGATATCGTTATGTTCTCACTCTCACTGATGACTTAAGTAGATATGGGTACGTCTACTTGATGAAACACAAGTCTGAGACCTTTGAAAAGTTCAAGGAATTTCATAATGAAGTAGAGAATCAACGTGACCGAAAGATAAAATTCTTACGATCGGATCGTGGAGGAGAATATTTAAGTCACGAATTTGGTACACACTTAAGGAAATGTGGAATCGTTTCACAACTCACGCCACCTGGAACACCTCAGTGTAACGGTGTGTCCGAACGTCGTAATCGCACTCTATTGGATATGGTGCGATCTATGATGTCTCTTACCGATTTACCGCTATCATTTTGGGGATACGCTCTAGAGACAGCTACATTCACTTTAAATAGGGCACCGTCTAAATCCGTTGAGACGACACCATATGAATTATGGTTTGGGAAGAAACCTAAGCTGTCGTTTCTAAAAGTTTGGGGATGCGATGCTTATGTCAAGAAACTACAACCTGAAAAGCTCGAACCCAAGTCGTAAAAATGCGTCTTCATAGGATACCCTAAGGAAACCATTGGGTATACCTTCAACTTAAGATCCGAGGGCAAGATCTTTGTTGCCAAGAACGGATCCTTTCTGGAAAAAGAGTTTCTCTCGAAAGGAGTAAGTGGGAGGAAAGTCGAACTCGATGAAGTACTACCTCTTGAACCGGAAAGTAGTGCAGCTTAGGGAAATGTTCCTGTGGTGCCTACACTGACTGGAGAGGAAATTAATGAGGATGATCAAGGTACTTCGGATCAAGTTGCTACTGAACTTCATAGGTCCACAAGGACACGTTCCACATCAGAGTGGTATGGCAACCCTGTCCTGGAAATCATGTTGTTAGACAACGGTGAACCTTCCAACTATGAAGAAGCGATGGCGGGCCCAGATTCCAACAAATGGCTAGAAGGCATGCAATCTGAGATAGAATCCATGTATGAAAACAAAGTATGGACTTTGACTAACTTGCCCGATGATCGGCGAGCGATAGAAAACAAATGGATCTTTAAGAAGAAGACGGACGCGGATGGTAATGTCACCATCTATAAAGCTCGACTTGTCGCTAAGGGTTATCGGCAAGTTCAAGGGATTGACTACGATGAGACTTTCTCTCCCGTAGCAAAGCTTAAGTCCGTCCGAATCATGTTAGCAATTGCCGCATACTATGATTATGAGATATGGCAGATGGACGTCAAAACGGCATTCCTTAACGGTTATCTTAAGGAAGAGCTGTATATGATGCATTTTGTCGATCCTAAGAATGCTAACAAAGTATGCAAGCTCCAGCGATCCATTTATGGGCTGGTGCAAGCATCTCGGAGTTGGAACATTCGCTTTCATGAGATGATCAAAGCGTTTGGGTTTATGCAGACTTATGGAGAAGCCTGCGTTTACAAGAAAGTGAGTGGGAGCTCTGTAGCATTTCTCATATTATATGTAGATGACATACTTTTGATGGGAAATGATATAGAATTCTTGGACAGCATTAAGGCCTACTTGAATAAGTGTTTTTCAATGAAGGACCTTGGAGAAGCTGCTTACATATTAGGCATCAAGATCTATAGGGATAGATCGAGACACCTCGTAGGTCTTTCACAAAGCACATACCTTGATAAGATTTTGAAGAAGTTCAAAATGGATCAGTCCAAGAAAGGGTTCTTGCCTGTATTACAGGGTGTGAGATTGAGCTTGGCTCAATGCCCGACCACGGCAAAAGATAAAGAAGAGATGAGTGTCATCCCCTATGCCTCAGCCATAGGATCTATTATGTATGCCATGCTGTGTACCAGACCTGATGTAAACCTTGCCGTAAGTTTGATAGGAAGGTACCAAAGTAATCCTGACAAGGAACACTTGACAGCGGTCAAGAATATCCTGAAGTACATGAAAAGGACAAAGGACATGTTTCTCGTTTATGGAGGTGACGAAGAGCTCGTCGTAAAGGGTTACGTCGACGCTAGCTTCGACACAGATCTGGATGACTCTAAGTCACAAACCAGATACGTGTATATGTTGAATGGTGGGGTAGTAAGCTAGTGCAGCTGCAAGCAGAGCATCGTGGCGGGATCTACATGTGAAGCAGAGTACATGGCAGCCTCAGAGGCAGCACATGAAGCAATATGGGTGAAGGAGTTCATCACTGACCTAGGAGTCATACCCAATGCGTCGGGGCCGATCAAACTCTTCTGTGACAACACTGGAGCTATTGCCCTTGCCAAGGAGCCCAGGTTTCACAAGAAAACCAGGCTCATCAAGCGTCGTTTCAACTCCATCCGTGAAAATGTTCAAGATGGAGACACAGATATTTGCAAAGTACATATGAATCTGAATGTCGCAGATCCGTTGACTAAACCTCTTCCGCGAGAAAAACATGATCAACACCAGAACTCTATGGGTGTTCGATTCATCACAATGTAACTAGATTATTGACTCTAGTGCAAGTGGGAGACTGTTGGAAATATGCCCTAGAGGCAATAATAAAAGGATTATTATTATATTTCCTTGTTCATGATAATTGTATTTTATTCATGCTATAATTGTATTATCCAGAAATCGTAATACACGTGTGAATACATAGACCACAATACGTCCCTAGTAAGCCTCTAGTAAACTAGCTCGTTGGTCAACAGATAGTCATGGTTTCCTGACTATGGACATTAGATGTCGTTGACAACGGGATCACATCATTAGGAGAATGATGTGATGGACAAGACCCAATCCTAAGCATAGCACAAGATCGTGTAGTTCGTTTTGCTAGAGCTTTTCCAATGTCAAGTATCTTCTCCTTAGACCATGAGATCGTGTAACTCCTGGATACCGTAGGAGTGCTTTGGGTGTACCAAACGTCACAACGTAACTGGGTGACTATAAAGGTGCACTACATGTATCTCCGAAAGTGTATGTTGGGTTGACACGGATCGACACTGGGATTTGTCACTCCGTATGACGGAGAGGTATCTCTGGGCCCACTCGGTAATGCATCATCATAATGAGCTCAAAGTTACCAAGTGTTTGGTCACGGGATCATGCATTACGGTACGAGTAAAGTGACTTGCCGGTAACGAGACTGAACGAGGTATTGGGATACCGACGATCGAGTCTCGGGCATGTAACATACCGATTGACAAAGGGAATTGTATACGGGGTTGATTGAATCCTCGACATCGTGGTTCATCCGATGAGATCATCGAGGAGCATGTGGGAGCCAACATGGGTATCCAGATCCCGCTATTGGTTATTGACCAGAGAGCCATCTCGGTCATGTCTGCATGTCTCCCGAACCCGTAGGGTCTACACACTTAAGGTTCGGTGACGCTAGGGTTATTAGGAAGACTTGTATGTGATTACCGAATGTTGTTCGGAGTCCCGATGAGATCCCGGACGTCACGAGGAGTTCCGGAATGGTCCGGAGGTGAAGATTTATATATGGGAAGTTGTCATACGGACACCGGAAAGTTTCGGGGGCATATCGGTATTGTACCGGGGCCACCGGAGGGGTTCCGGGGGTCCACCGGGAGGGGCCACCCCTCTCGGAGGGCCTCATGGGCCGCAAGGGGCAGGGAACCAGCTCCTGGAGGGCTGGGCGCCCCCCCCCCTTGGGCCCATGCGCCTAGGGTTGGGGGGGGGAACTCTAGTGGGGGCGCCTCCCTTGCTTGGGGGGCAAGCCCCCCTCCCTGGCCGCCCCCCCTCTAGATCTCATCTAGAGGGGGCCGGCCCCCTTCCCCCTTCCCCAATAAATAGAGGGGCGAGGGGAGGGCTGAACACCTGATCCAAGGCGCAGCCCCTCCCCTCCCCAACACCTCTCCTCCTCCGTTGAGTGCTTGGCGAAGCCCTGTCGGAGTACTGCCTCTCCACCATCATCACGCCGTCGTGCTGCTGCTCGAGCCTTCTTCCTCAACCTCTCCTTCCCCCTTGCTGGATCAAGAAGGAGGAGACGTCATCCGCTCCGTACGTGTGTTGAACACGGAGGTGCTGTCCATTCGGCACTTGGTCATTGGTGATTTGGATCACGGCGAGTACGACTCCATCATCACCGTTCTCTCGAATGCTTCCGCACGCGATCTACAAGTGGTATGTAGATGCAATCTCTCTCCCATGACTCGTTGCTTAGATGAACTCATAGATGGATCTTGGTGAAACCGTAGGAAATTTTTTAATTTTCTGCAACGTTCCCCAACATGTACGGCACTGTCCAGTCGGGAGTGATGACCAAAACCTCCATGACTAAGTGGACCACGACTCGGATTTCGACTTCAGTCGGATCTGTGGAACTCTTGGGCTGTGGTGATTCTTCGGTGAACGGATCTTCCTGAACTGAAGGTGAATGAATATGTTCCGAAAACACATTTCAGGGAATGGCCTCTCTCTTTCAGCCTATCTTTGCCAACTCATCTGCAGCTTGATTTTTCAGTCGGGGTATATGGTGAAGCTCCAAACCTTCGAACTTCTTTTCCAACTTTCTTACTGCATTGCAATAACCAGTCATGGCTGGGCTCCTGACATCTCATTCCTTCATCACTTGATTAACCACCAAATTTGAGTCGCCGTAGACCATAAGGCGACGGACGCCGAGTGAAATGGCCATATGCAACCCGTATAAAAGTGCTTCATGTTCGGCTTCATTATTGGAGGAATCAAAATGAAACTGGAGAACATAACTAAGCTTGTCTCCATGGGGGATACCAATACTACCCCAGCACCTGAACCATTCAACATCTTGGAGCCATCAAAGAACATAGTCCAATGCTCCGAGTGAACTTGAGTCGGCAATTGCTGCTCAATCCACTCGGCAAGGAAATCTGAGATTGCTTGGGACTTGATAGCTTTCTTTGCCTCAAACTTGATATCCAATGGAAGGAGTTCAATCGCCCATTTTGCCACTCGACCAGTTGCATCTCTGTTATTCAGAATTTTAGATAGTGACGCGTCGCTGACGATTGTAATGGAGCGGTCAGAGAAATAATGCACAACCTTCTTCATGGTCATGTATATTCCATAGACAAGCTTCTGATAATGTGGATATTGTTGCTTGGATGGAGTCAAAACTTCAGAGAGATAATAAACTGGGCGTTGAACCTTGTAAGCTTTTCCTTCCTCTTCTCGCTCGACCATGAGTACTGTATTGACAACTTGTCCAGTGGCTGCAATGTAAAGCAGTAAAGGCTCTTTGCTGATTGGCGAAGCGAGCACCAGCTGGGTGGAAAGCAGGGCTTTGAGCTCTGCAAGCGCTGCATCAACTTCTTCAGTCCACTCGAACTTATCAGATTTCTTCATCAGTCGGTAAAGATGCAAGGCCTTCTCACCGAGACAAGAAATGAAACGACTCAAGGCGGCCAAACAACGAGTCAGCTTCTGAACGTCATGCACTCGCACGGGGCATTTCATTCGGAGGATGGTATCAAATTTTTCTGGATTGGCCTCGATCCCTCGTTCGAAAATGAGAAAACCGAGTAACTTTCCTCCTGGAACTCCGCATGTGCACTTTGATGGATTAAGCTTGATATCATACCTTCTTAGGTTGATAAAGGTTTCTGCGAGGTCAGTCAATAAGTCGGAACCTTTGCGAGACTTGACCACAATGTCATCCATGTACACTTCTAGATTCTGACTGATTTGAGTGAGCAGGCACTTCTGAATCATTCTCATGAATGTGGCTCCAGCATTTTTAAGACCAAATGGCATGGTGACATAACAAAAGCACCCGAATATGGTGATGAAGGCTGTTTTTATTTCATCGGGGCCATACAGTCGAATCTGATGATACCTAGAATATGCATCTAAGAAAGACAAGCGCTCACACCCACCAGTCGAGTCAACAATCTGATCGATGCGAGGGAGAGGGAAGTGATCTTTCGGGCAGGCCCGATTAATATGCTTGAAATCAATGCACATACAAAGTGAATCATCCTTCTTAGGGACCATGACTACATTGGCTAGCCACTCAGAGTGGTAGATTTCACGGATGAACTCTGCTGCCAACAGCCGAGCCACTTCTTCGCCAATTGCCTTTCTCTTCTGCACGGCGGACTGCCGAAGGTGCTCTTTGACGGGTTATACCTTGGGGTCGACACGCAAATGGTGCTCAGCCAGTCCCCTGGGTATACCTGGCATGTCAGAGGGTTTCCATGCAAAGATGTCCCAGTTCTCACGGAGGAACTGGATGAGCGCTTCTTCCTATTTGCTGTCGATTGTTGTTGATATATGAGTCGGTGCAGCATTGGGATCGGTTGGGTGAATATGAATCGGCTTCGTTTCACCAGTCAACTGAAATGCAGAGTCTGTAGCAGGCTTCTTGGCTCGGAGCAAATCACTCGGGTTTGCACTCTTCTGATACTCTTGGAATTCAACTTCTGCCATCTGTGCATCGATGATTTTCGAACCTTTCTGGAAACATTCCTCTGCCTTCTGCTGGTTTCCGGTAACTGTGATCACACCTTTGGGGCCAGGCATCTCTAGCTTGAGATACACATAACATGGTCGAGCCATAAAACGTGCATAGGCTGGCCTACCCAGAATGGCATGATAGGCACTCTGGAAATCCACAACTTCAAATGCAACTTCTCCTTACGGTAATGCTTGGAATCACCGAAAACCATGTCGAGGGCGATCTGGCCAAGTGATTCGGCTTTCTTTCTAGGGATAACACCATGAAAACTCATGTTGCTCTCGCTAAGTTTGGACATCAGAATGCCCATCCCCCTCAAGGTTTCAGCGTAAAGGATGTTCAAACCACTGCCACCGTCCATCAATACTTTGGTCAGTCGAGTGCCCCCAACCACGGGGTCGACTACCAGCTTTGTCCTCCCAGGGGTGGCTACACAAGCAGGATGGTCAGACTGGTCTAACGTGATGACTGTCTAAGACCATCTCAGGTATGTGGTCGTCGCCGCCGGAGCGACCATATTCACTTCTCTGTTGATGACCTTCAATCAACTCTTGCTCTCAACATCAGCAAAACTCATCAGAGTGGAATTGACTTTGGGATAATGTCACGACCGGTTTTTCAATAAAACATTTATTGAGAAACCGACCCTTTTATCGAACCAGGATAGGAAAATCTTCCTTACTAGTAGACAAAACCTTGATACAGATATCCAGTAGTACTAAATGTTATACAAGGTTGAGCTAAGGCTGCTCAATAATTTTAATACAAGCGCGCCGATATTATACATAAGGGCGGATATGGCACACGGAGTATGGTGGCATACTACTGACTCGCAATAAAAGTGGTGGTGGATATGTCACAGTGACGTGGGTGGCATGACTCCTAAATCTTACAGCTCATCAAGCGCTGGAGTGGGGCTCGATGATTTATTTGGGGTAGCGGAAGCGTATAAGATACAAGTGACCAATTCCAGGATCGCACGGGACTGACTGGGACTCCTCGAGGCGTCGGACTCGCTATCGTACTCTTCATCCATAAGATCGCCTTCATCGATATCTGGCCAAATCAACAAGCCACGTGAGTACTTTGAATGTACTCGCAAGACAGTTTGGACATAAGATATAACAGATGCAACCATGATGCACATGAGCAGATTAGTAATGCACACTTAAATAATAAATTTGCACGGCAGGTTAATTAAAAAGGAAGTCAGGCGGTAGTCCTCCCGAAATCCCAATAAAAGTAACCGAAAACCAATCGGGTGTCTGAAGCGACGCCTCGAGAGGTAAAAATAAATTAACATGCCGCAGTCGGGCGTCTGAGCGACACCACATAAAAGGCTTATACTGAAATTTAAATGAGAGTGCGTGCCACTGTCGGACGTCTACGCGACATCTCGGAAAGGGCTTATAATGAAAGTAAATAACATGGATGCCACAGTCGGATGTCTGAGCGACATCACATAAAGGGCTTATAGCAAAAATAAACAACAAGAATGCCACAGTCGGACGTCTACGCGACGTCACATAAAGGGCTTATAACAAAAATAAACAACAAGAATGCCATAGTCGAACGTCTATGCGACGTCACATAAAGGGCTTATAACAAAAATAAACAACAAGAATGCCACAGTCGGACGTCTACGCGACGTCACATAAAGGGCTTATATTTCATCATCCGAACTCAAGTTGTTCATGAAATTATGTCACTTCAAGAAAATACTCAGTAGCAATAAATAGGTTAGTCCATCCACAGGAATAACATTCAGCCGGGTTTACCACTCAAGTTTGTTCACCGGAGATTTTCACTGAAACTGACACTGAGACTGACATAGATAAGTTGAGTATAGTCCTTGACCATAGATACGGTTACTTGAAAGATTTTGACTCTGCAGAGTTTGTATTATTTAACCACAGCCAACGGATTCCAGTAGTCACAACAGACTAGTTCTATTTACGGTATTTCATAGGAAACTCATCTAACCAGTACACACCCATTCCACATCCCGATGCCAGGAATCACCCTAGGCAACATTAAAGAAAAACTTTGAGACGAGGAGGCCACAACCTCGAGTAGCATGGGATCAAATTTATATCGCGCGCTGTAAGGGGTGCCCCCCTCTCGGTCCCAACCAGAAACACCCATGCCCCGTGACTGGATGACTGGCTTTAATCCAGGGCCATGGAACCCTCATCCCGGCCCCTCTATTTGGTGTGTACGAGGAAAGAGGTTTGCAACCTACTAAACCATATTCTTTGCAGAAAACATGTGGTAGCACACAAGAAGGGAACGGACGGTAACCTGACTTGATCCACGTTAACACTGGAGTTGAATGGTTTGGCATAAGACTGGCATGCTCCAACAATACCATCTTACCAGCTTTCATGTCACCACATGATCAGGTTATCTCCCATCAAATACTCATCGAGTTTTGAAGCTTACTTGTAGATACTTTGCATGCAATATAACAATTACCGATGCTCATATAAACATGTCATGAAATAACTACTCAAGAAAACATGCAAAACACTCATCATATCAAACGTTCAAACATGCTTGCCTGTTCGGAGTAGTCGGAGTCTAGCTCGGCGAAGTTCGCGGTTCCGTCACCTCCGTCGGTATCTACGGTAGAAAGAAATTGCATACTAATGTAAATACCGTGTGTGCACAAAAAGTGTTCCAAATATTTTTCAATTAAATCTAATAAAAAACTAGACAAAAAAGTAAAGATGACAGAAAAAGAATCAATTCAAAACCACCTTTTGTTCAAAAGTTATTAAGGTTTTGGTCCAGGGACCCATCTGTAATGAAAGAGAAAGTTTCCAGGGGTAGTTTATAAAAATAGAAAACGTTTCGATTTGAAACATGCCAACCCCAACGGAAAACGTACTCTTCCCGAAGGCGTTTTCAGAAAACGGTTCGGCAAAAAAGGAAAAAGCTGACGAGGGGTCCCACCCGTCAGGTTTGAATTTTCAAAACAGAGTCACCGGCGCCCGAGGGCTGCGGTGGTTGCCGACGGCGATTCACGGCAAGGTAGGGGGAAAAGAGGGTACCCACGGGTTCACTAAGTCCTTCCGCACCTGTGGGTGGTGGAGTTGGTCGTTGGCGAGCACCACGTCGACGGCAGCCTCAACTCAGGCGGACGACGGCTCGGGTGGTGATGGGTCTCGTTGAGGAGGGCTGCAAACTTCAAATTGAAGCTTGGGTTAGATGTGCGGGTGCACTAGGAGGTTGATGATGTGGTTTGGGAGGCGGAGGTGCCCTCACCGGAGTGGATCGTGCCGGAGCCCGAAGCAGATCAGGGCGGCCGGAGTCGGGGAAGAAGGCCTCCCCGAGGTCTCCCTAGTAGCTCAGCGTGGCTCTGGTGAGGTGGAGGGATGATGCTAGGTCGAAGTCGAGCTCGTGGCTCCCTTTTATAGCCGATCCGAGGCGGTGGCCGAGAATGGGATAACTCCGGCGATGATTACGGCGAGGCAGTGGTTGGGCAGGTGGATTAGGTGGCTAGGCGACTGCGGCTTGGTCCAATGGTTCCATTCCGGGGCTAAGTTGGGTAAAACTTGGGTGGTACTCCACGTTCTCGATGAAATGGCTCATGGGGCTCGTCGGCGGCAGAGAGCATGCTCTGCGCTGCTCAGGCCACGGCGACAGTGCCACAACATGCACAGGCAAGCGGACGGCCACGCGGAGGCTTCGAGTGGCTTGGGCGGTGCTGGACGGCGCCGAAAGGTGGTGCTGGTCCCTGCTGGCCGCCACACGGGTGGCTCTGCCACCGCAGAAGTTGTCGGCGATGAGGTGCCACGTCGCCACTGACTCCTGTGCCCGTCCAAACAATCATGCAGCGCTCCGGATAAGGAGAAGGAGCAGTGAGCATTGTGCCAACGCAGGCACTGGCGAGATGGACGCTGAGGCTCTGAAGAAAACGACGCTATCGACTGAACCCAACACTGCATCTCTAAATTTTACTGAATTTTGCCAGGAACAGTGCACGCCAGGTGTTTGATGAAATGTTTTTGGCATGTGGAAAAACTTTTTGGAGTTGATCTTTGGTGAGGTGGCCTCTCAATGCATCAAGGGGTGGCCTGATTTATCTTAGAATTTTTGGAGAAGGAAAAGGATGAATTTCACCAAATTTGGCAATTCTGGTTCAAACTTGCAGCAAGCAAAATTTGAACTGTGGACAAGTGGATCTTGATGGATCTAAGTTGAGGGTGCTAAGGACTAGTCAGAGGAGTTTGTTTGGAACCAAAACTCAAAAGGGTTCTGGTGGTTCCTTTGCAAATCACCTAAGTCCAAAATAAAAGACAGAAATTGTTTTGAGGATAAAATAAATAGAATAAAAATCAAAAATGGGTTGGACTTGCTGGGGTTGGATATTTGACTTGACCCAAAGTGGAGGAAGGGGTTTTGGAGTAAAATTTTCAACCTAGGTCAAGGCAAGAAAATTTTTGAATGAGGAAGGATCAATCCATAAGCCATTAAAAGAAAGTATTTCAAAAACTTTCCCAAAAGAAAAATATTTGAGTTGAGTCAACACTAAAAGAAAAATCCTCAAGACCAAAATAAATGTTGAGAAGAACTCATGAAATGTTTGTATAAAAGATTTCAAAGGAGAGTCCCTCAAAAGAAAGAATTCAAATAACCTCCTTTAATTTTTTTAATAAAAATCCAAATCAAAATTTTGGGGTGTTACAGCACCTACCCCCTTAGGAAAAATCTTGTCCCCGAGATTTTAGCTGATCCTCAAATAGGTGTGGGTGTTCTGTCTGAAGAAAATCCTCTCTTTCCCATGTTGCTTCATCCTCGGTGTGATTGCTCCACTAAACTTTGAAAAACTTAATTGTTTTTTGACGGGTACTCCTTTCAGACTCCTCCAATATTTTTATTGGATGTTCCCTGTAGGTGAGGTCTGGTTGCATGTCAATGTCCTCATGAGATACATGCTTCTCTGGGTTGCTTACACATTTCCTCAACTATGAGATGTAGAACACGTCGTGGACGTCTGACAGTTCTTTTGGTACGTCTAGCTGGTAGGCTACTGTGCCTCTTCGCGCAACTACGCAGAAGGGTCCGATAAATCTTGGTGCTAGCTTTCCTTTAACTTTGAACTGTTGCAGGCCCCTCATAGGGGATACTCGTAGGTACACATATTCACCGGGTTCAAAGCTGACTCCCCGATGTTTTCGATCGTAATAACTCTTCTGTCGGCTTTGAGATGTCTTGAGTCGGTCCATGATCAGCCTAACTTTCTCCTCAGCTTCCTTGAGCATGTCTGGGCCGAAGATACGACTGTCTCCTGTTTCTGACCAATTTAATGGGGTACGACATCTCCGTCCGTACAAGGCTTCAAAAGGTGCCATTTGTAGGCTGGCTTGGTAACTGTTGTTGTAGGCGAACTCGGCATATGGCAAGCTTTCCTCCCAACTGGTTCCATAGGTGAGAACACATGCTCTCAGCATGTCCTCTAGGATTTGGTTCACGCGTTCAGTTTGTCCATCAGTCTGGGGGTGGTATACTGTACTGAATGCCAGTTGTGTTCCCAAAGCTTGTTGTAACTGATCCCAAAATCTGGAGACGAACTGAGTGCCTCGGTCGGATATTATCGTCTTTGGGATTCCATGCAGACAAACTATACGGGCGAGATAAAGCTTGGCAAGCTTCTGAGTGGTGTGGGTTGTCTTTACTAGAATGAAATGTGCTACCTTCGTCAATCTATCTGTGATGAACCATATTGCATCATTTCCGTATCGTGACTGAGGTAGTCCGACAATAAAATCCATTCCAATTTCGTCCCATTTCCACTCAGGTATCTTGTTTGGCTGTAATAGTCATGCTAGTTTTTGGTGCTCGACTTTAATGCGCTGACATGAATCACAACATGCAATGAATGTGGCTATATCCCTTTTCATACTGTGCCACCAATTTTTTTCCTGAATGTCTTTGTACATTTTGGTCCCTCCAGGATGGATTGAATATGGAGCGGTGTGGCCTTCGGCTAGAATTTGCTGTTTGAGGTTTTCTATATTTGGTACACAAAGTCTTTCTCCGTACCATAATATTCCCTTATCGTCTATGACGAATTCCGAGGCCTTTCCCAAACTCACTTTTCTCTTTATGCCTTTGATGCTGGGGTGTCCATGCTAGGCCTCGTTAATCTGTTCTATTAGGGTAGGCTGTATTTCCAAATTTGACACATTGCCTTCTGTGACCATTACCAAGTTGAGTTTAGCGAACTCTTGCTGAAATTCAGGTCTCAAGTTTGGCAGACTGTCATTGCCCGAGCTGGGGTTCCTACTAAGAGCATCTGCCACTACATTTGCTTTTCCTGGGTGGTAGTGGATGCCAACATCATAATCTTTTACTAATTCTAACCAGCACAGTTGTCGCAAATTGAGCTCTAGTTGTGTGAAAATATACTTCAGGCTTTTACGGTCCCTATATATTTCACAACGATTCCCAAGCAAAAAGTGCCTCCACTCTTTGAGTGCATGAATGACTGCTGCCAACTCTAAGTCATGAGTACGATAATTTTCTTCGTGCTTCCGTAGTTGCCTGGAAGTGTATGCAACTACTTTGCCTTCTTGCATTAATACGCACCCGAGGCCCTTTCGGCATGCGTCACAATACACTTCGAAAGTTTTGTGTATGTATGGTACAACCAATACTGGTGCTGTTGTCAATTTCCTCTTGAGTTCTTGGAAGCTTTTCTCGCAAGCTTCAGTCCACACAAACTTCTTATCCTTCTTGAGTAGCTGTGTCATTGGTTTTGCTATGGTGGATAATCCTTCAATAAACCTGCGGTAATATCCTTCCATTCCCAAGAAACTTCGTACATCTGTTACGCTGGCTGGTGGTTTCCAACCAAGTACGGCCTTGAATTTTTCTGGGTCTACGACAACACCTTCTTGGGTCAATACATGGCCTTGAAAACCAACCTGTCTTAACCAAAATTCACATTTGCTGAATTTGGCGTATAACTGATGTTTTCTTAGTTCCCCCAGTACAATCCTGAGATGTTCAGCATGCTCTTCTGGTGTCTTGGAGTATACCAGAATATCATCAATAAAAACCACAACAAATTTATCCATAAATTTCATAAACACTTTGTTCATGAGGTGGACAAAATATGCGGGGGCGTTCGTCAGTCCAAACGCCATTACTGTAAACTCATACAGTCCGTATCTGGAGGTGAATGCTGTCTTGGGGATATCTTCTGTCTGTACTTTTTGTTGATGATACCCCGACCTTAAATCAATTTTTGAGAAAACCATAGCTTGCACGAGCTTGTCAAATAAATCATTTGTCTGAGGCATCGGATATTTGTTTTTGATGGTAACCATGTTGAGTGCTCGATAGTCGATACATAACCTCAGTGTCCCATCCTTCTTCTTGGAAAATAATACTGGTGAACCCCAAGGTGAGGAGCTAGCTCGAACAAATCCTTTGTCCAGCAATTCTTTTATTTGTTTCTTTAATTCTACCAATTCAGAGGGTGCCATTCTATAGGGTTTCCTATAAATGGGGGTGGTTCCAGGTGCTAGTTCAATGATGAACTCTATCTCTCGGTCTGGTGGCTTGCCTGGTAGTTCTTCGGGAAATATGCCAGGGAACTCACATACCACTGGGACTTTGCTTAACTCTGAAACGTCCACCTTGTTCAACCTTGGTTTCCGTGACCTCGGTCTTTCTTGAGCTGCAATTTTTATCGTCTTCCCGTGATGATGGGTCAGAATTACAGTCCGATTGAAGCAGTTGATAAATCCCTTGTTGGTGGTTAAGCAGTCCATTCCTAGGATAACATCCAATCCCTTATTTTCCAATACAGCGAGGTTTGCCTGGAATTTTAATCCTTCAAACTCAATAACCACACCTTGGCAGCAACTCTGAGTAATTTGCTTAATCCAGGGGGACTTGATGATCATGGATTTTCCCAAGGGAAGTATTGAAAAACCATGTTGCAAAGCAATTTTTTTTGAAATGAACGAGTGAGAAGCTCCAGAATCAAACAAAACCGTGGCAGTTATTGTGTTGACAGGGAACGTACCGAGTACGATATCCGGGGCATTCTGTGCTTCCTCCCTGGTCACATGGTTCAGGTGACCCTTCCTGTGGTTGTTATTGGGGTTGAAGTGGTTTCGCTAGGGCGTTGAATTATTGCCACTGTTCCTTGGCTTGGGGGCCTAGTTTCTTAGCTTTGGACACTGTTTGGCATAGTGTCCTTCTTCTCCACAAGCGTAGCAAGTAACACCTGGGCAGTATGTTAAATCCTTGTCCCTTGCATGAAAATGTTTGTTTGGGCGTGGAACATTGGTTGGGGACTTGTTTGCTCCATTCTTCTAAACTTCAATCTTGTTCCGGTAGTTGCGAGCATGAGTGGTCTGGTCTCTTTTGCGCTTGCGAAAATCTTCCAAGCTGCCGCGCTCATTTTCCAATGTAATGGCTTTGTCCACAAGTGTCTTGAAATCTGGAAAGGTGTGCACAACCAGCTAGCATTTTAGTGCTGGTGCCAGACCGTCCAGGAATTTTTCCATCTTTTTATTTTCAGACATATGCTCTTCGTTGGCATAACGAGATAATAGAGTAAACTGATTGTTGTACCCAGTCACTGTCATGCCTCTCTACTTGAGGTCGTCAAATTCCCTTTTCTTGATTTTCATAATGCTCTTGGGAATGTGCGCCCCATGAAAACCTTCTTTAAATTCTTCCTAGGTGATGTCATTTTCATTGGGGTGCATGTGTAGGAAATTTTCCCACCATGATGCAGCTGCTCCAGTGAGATAGTGAGGTGCATATAGTACCTTCTCACGGTCCAAACATTGTGCAATAAACAATTTCCTCTCAATGTCTCGAAGCCAATCATCGACCTCAAGAGGTCTATCAGTATGAGAGAACGTTGGGGGACGCGTCTTTTGTAGTTCAGACAATTTGGATTGCTGCTGATATGGTCCACGATGATTTCCTATATTAATAACATGGTTCATCATTTCTTGATGATGTTGCTGGCTTTGCTCATAAAGGTGACATATTTGAGAAAATGCTGCTTCACTGCCTTGCTGACTTGACTGCCCCTATGTGAAATTGTTGCTAGTCTGGGTACCATAATTTTCTTCCGGCGGACTTGGCATGGAACTTGTCCAAGGACGAGGCATTTTCCACTCTGGGGTATTTTCGTAAAACTCATGAGAAAAACTTAGTGGAAAAATAAATAATTTTGCAAAGGCGGAAATTTAAGAACTCCAACATTTTTCAAGGAAATACTTGATTGCACATGGAGAAGGACCGCTTAGTACATATCTTACATGCAAGCAGTAATTACACAATACATCACTCAGGATGTGCGTACACATTCCTGACATGTTATTTAGGCTAGTGCACTTCTCCCAGTTCCTACATGATGCGCACACAAACTACTTTTCACAACCTATATACATATAAACATATCATACAAGCTGGTACATCGCATGGCTGCTAGGCGCACTCAGTCGGAGATGGTAAGGACTTCCCTCGGCCTGCCAAGGGTAAGACCCAGTGGTGCTGGAGAATCAGCCTCCTCCTCACTAGTAGGCTCCAGGCATGAAGCACTGAGTTGTGGAGCTGGTGTGGGTGCGGTAGGTGGTGCAGCTCTGGCTGGAGTAGGAGCGATGACTTGGTCAAATTCTTCAGGAGTAGGCAGGCGGTGAGCAGTGGCGCGGATGCAGGTGTATATGATGCTGAGGACGAGACGAACGTCAGTGGTGGTGCTGTATGGAGAAGCTCCCTCCTGTTGGCGGAACAACTCTGCACGGAGTCCATACGCGTAGCCACAAGGTCGTCCACGAGATTATCAAAAGCTGCCTCAAGAGCTTTGAGATATTCAACCAACATCTTAATAGCCTCATATCTCCCCCCTAGCGCAAGCGAACGCATAGTGACATGTGTATGGCACGTGGCAGGGAAGGTAGCGGTAGCGACGAGTCTTCATTGAAGGAAGAATATCCCGAAGATGAGCTATCGCCTCACGGGCAGCCATCTGCATAGCATGCCTCTCCATAGGCATAGCTCTTCCCACAAATCGAAGGCGGTGAAACTCAACACGTCCTCCCTTGAACTGCACCGCGGCCTGGTGCATAGACAGACTGTCGCTGATCTTGTGCTGGTAGAGTGTGAACTTCGGACGAGTCGATGGCCCGATCGCAACTTTGACGATGGAGACGAGAAGCTTGACAAACCCCTCAGGCACATTGGCGAACACCTGTGATTCACAGTCGTTGCCAGCCATCTACAAAAGTAGGCAAAAATTCTGAATAGTCAGATCATAAATTTATGCTGACTGTCAGAAAATGACTACATTTGCAAAATAATATAATAGCACTTATTACGCTAATAACCGATTAGCGATCGCACCTAGTGGCTTCCTACAGTCAGCCTCGCTCTGATACCAAGTTTTTCACGACCAGTTTTTCAATAAAACATTTATTGAGAAACCAACCCTTTTATCGAACCAGTATAGGAAAATCTTCCTTACTAAATGTTATACAAGGTTGAGCTGAGGCTGCTCAATAATTTTAATACAAGCGCGCCGATATTATACATAAGGACGGATATGGCACACGGAGTATGGTGGCATACTACTGACTCGCAATAAAAGTGGTGGTGGATATGTCACAGTGACGTGGGTGGCATGACTCCTAAATCGTACAGCTCATCGAGCGCTGGAGTGGGGCTCGATGATTTATTTGGGGTAGCGGAAGCGTATAAGATACAAGTGACCAATTCCAGGATCGCACGGGCCTGACTGGGACTCCTCTAGGCGTCGGACTCGCTATCGTACTCTTCATCCATAAGATCGCCTTCATCGATATGTGGCCAAATCAACAAGCCAGGTGAGTACTTTGAATGTACTCGCAAGACAGTTTGGACATAAGATATAACAGATGCAACCATGATGCACATGAGCAGATTAGTAATGCACACTTAAATAATAAATTTGCACGGCAGGTTAGTTAAAAAGTAAGTCGAGCGGTAGTCCTCCCGAAATCCCAATAAAAGTAACTGAAAACCAATCGGGTGTCTGAAGCGACGCCTCGAGAGGTAAAAATAAATTAACATGCCGCAGTCCGGCGTCTGAGCGACACCACATAAAGGGCTTATACTGAAATGTAAATGACAGTGCATGCCACAGTCGGACGTCTACGCGACATCTCGGAAAGGGCTTATAATGAAAGTAAATAACATGGCTGCCACAGTCGGATGTCTGAGCGACATCACATAAAGGGCTTATAGCAAAAATAAACAACAAGAATGCCACAGTCAGACGTCTACATGACATCACATAAAGGGCTTATAACAAAAATAAACAACAAGAATGCCACAGTCGGACGTCTACGCGACGTCACATAAAGGGCTTATATTTCATCATCCGAACTCAAGTTGTTCATGAAATTATGTCACTTCAAGAAAATACTCAGTAGCAATAAACAGGTTAGTCCATCCATAGGAATAATATTCAGCCGAGTTTACCACTCAAGTTTGTTCACCGGAGATTGTCACTGAAACTGACACTGAGACCGACATAGATAAGTTGAGTATAGTCCTTGACCATAGATACGGTTACTTGAATGATTTTGACTCTGCAGAGTTTGTACTATTTAACCACAGCCAACGGATTCCAGTAGTCACAGCAGACTAGTTCCGTTTACGGTATTTCATAGGAAACTCATCTAACCAGTACACACCCATTCCACATCCCGATGCCAGGAATCACCCTAGGCAATGTTCAAGAAAAACTTTGAGACGGGGAGGCCACAACCTCGAGTAGCATGGGATCAAATTTATATCGCGTGCTCTAAGGGGTGCCCCCTCTCGGTCCCAACCGAAAACACCCATGCCCCCTGAATGAATGACTGGCTTTAATCCAGGGCCATGGAACCCTCATCCTGGCCCCTCTATTTGGTGTGTACAAGGAAAGAGGTTTGCAACCTACTAAACCATATTCTTTGCAGAAAACATGTGGTAGCACACAAGAAGGGAACGAACGGTAACGTGACCTGATCCACGTTAACACTGGAGTTGAATGGTTTGGCATAAGACTGGCATGCTCCAACAATACCATCTTACCACCTTTCATGTCACCACATGATCAACTTATCTCCCATCAAATACTCATGGAGTTTTGAAGCTTACTTGTAGATACTTTGCATGCAATATAACAATTACCGATGCTCATATAAACATGTCATGAAATAACTACTCAAGCCAACACGCAAAACACTCATCATATCAAAGGTTCAAACATGCTTGCCTGGTTCGGAGTAGTTGGAGTCTAGCTCGGCGAAGTTCGCGGTTCCGTCACCTCCGTCGGTATCTATGGTAGAAAGAAATCGCATACTAACGTAAATACCGTGTGCACAAAAAGTGTTCCAAATATTTTTCAATTAAATCTGATAAAAAACTAGACAGAAAAATAAAGATGAAAAAAAGAATCAATTCAAAACCACCTTTTGTTCAAAAGTTATTAAGGTTTTGGTCCAGGGACCCAGCTGTAATGAAACAGAAAATTTCTAGGGGGTAGTTTATAAAAACAGAAAAAGTTTCGATTAGAAACACGCCAACCCCAAAGGAAAATGTACTATGCCCGAAGGCGTTTTTAGAAAACGGTACGACAAAAAAGGAAAAAGCTGACGAGGGGTCCCACCCGTCAGGTTTGAATTTTCAAAACAGAGTCACCGACGCCCGAGGGCTGCGGTGGTCGCCGGCGGCGATCCACGGCGAGGTAGGGGGAAAAGAGGGTACCCACGGGTTCACTAAGTCCTTCCGCACCTATGGGTGGTGGAGTTGGTCGTCGGCGGCCTCAACTCCGGCGGATGACGGCTCGGGTGGTGATGGGTCTCGTCAAGGAGGGCTGCAAACTTCAAATTGAAGCTTGGGTTAGATGTCCGGGTGCACTAGGAGGTTGATGACGTGGTTTGGGAGGCGGAGGTGCCCTCACTGGAGTGGATTGTGCCGAAGCCCGAAGCGGATCAGGGCGGCCGGAGTCGGGGAAGAAGGCCTCCCCGAGGTCTCCCTAGTAGATAGGCGTGGCTCTGGTGAGGTGGAGGGACGATGCTGGGTCGAAGTTGAGCTCGCGGCTCCCTTTTATAGCCGATCCGAGGCGGTGGCCGAGAACGGGATAACTCTGGCGATGATTACAGCGAGGCATTGGCTGGGAAGGTGGATTAGGTGGCTAGGCGACTGTGGATTGGTCCACTGGTTCCATTCCAGGGCTAAGTTTGGTAAAACTTGGGTGGTACTCCACGTTCTCGATGGAATGGCTCACGGGGCTCGGCGGTGGCAGAGAGCACGCTCTGCGCTGCTCAGGCCACGGCGACGGTGCCGCAACGTGCACAGGCAAGCGGACGGCCACGCGGAGGCTTCGGGTGACTTGGGCGGTGCTGGACGGCGCTGATAGGTGGTGCTGGTCCCAGCTGGCCGCCATGGGTGGCCCTGCCACCGCAGAAGTTGCCGGCGATGAGGTGCCACGTCGCCACCGACACCTGCGCCCGTCCAAACAATCATGCGGCGCTCCGGATAAGGAGAAGGAGCAGTGAGCATCGTGCCAACGCGGGCACTGGCGAGATGGACGCCGAGGCTCTAAAGAAAATGACGCTGTCGACTGAACCCAACACTGCATCTCTGAATTTTACTGAATTTTGCCACGAACAGTGCATGCCAGGTGTTTGATGAAATGTTTTTGGCATGTGGAAAAAATTTCTGGAGTTGATCTTTGGTGAGGTGGCCTCTCAATGCATCAAGGGGTGGCCTGATTTATCTTAGAATTTTTGGAGAAGGAAAAGGATGAATTTCACCAAATTTGGCAATTCTGGTTCAAACTTGCAGCAAGCAAAATTTGAAAATTTTGAACTGTGGACAAGTGGATCTTGATGGATCTAGGTTGAGGGTGCTAAGGTCTAGTCAGAGGAGTTTGTTTGGAACCAAAACTCAAAAGGGTTCTGGTGGTTCCTTTGCAAATCACCTAGGTCCAAAATAAAAGACAGAAATTGTTTTAAGGATAAAATAAATAGAATAAAAATCAAAAATGGGTTGGACTTGCTGGGATTGGATATTTGACTGGACCCAAAGTGGAGGAAGGGGTTTTGGAGTAAAATTTTAAACCTAGGTCAAGGCAAGAAATTTTTTGAATGAGGAAGGATCAATCCATATGCCATTAAAAGAAAGTATTTCAAAAACTTTCCCAAAAGAAAAATATTTGAGTTGAGTCAACACTAAAAGAAAAATCCTCAAGACCAAAATAAATGTTGAGCATAACTCATGAAATGTTTGTCATAAAAGATCTAAAAAGGAGAGTCCCTCAAAAGAAAGAATTGAAATAACCTCCTTTAATATTTTTTAATAAAAATCCAAATCAAAATTTTGGGGTGTTACAGATAACCATCGTCTTCCTCTTCATCCTCATCTTTGTACGACTCTTTCTCCTTCTCATTAGGTTGTTTCTCTCGGAAATGCTAGATCAGGAGTCGACATTGTCGAGTGGTATGCTTTGAGTAAATCAGATTACCTTCTTCATCTTTCTTTGTGTGGATTTGACATGGAAAATCCAGCACATCATTCCCTGCTTTTTCCTTTACCTTCTTAGGGGGCCAGGGCCCCTTAGGTTTTCCCTTAAACTTTCCTTGAGTCACTTCTGCAATCTCTCCAGGTGCCGCTGGTTTGGCCTTATGCTTCTGTTTCCGACTGGAGTTACCCCCAGCGGCCTCTTGGCCGACTCGTTTACTCTTCCCTCTATGGAGTCGATCCTCTTCTTCTCTGTTAGCGTACCGGGTTGCTATCTCCATCATCTGAGTCAGAGTCATATCACCAGTCTGACCGAATTTCAAGACCAACTATCTGTATTTGATGCATTCCTTGAAAGCGCACACTACTTGATGCTCTAAAACATTTTCGACGGTGTGATGCAAAGTGGACCACCTCTGGATAAAATCCCTCAAGGTCTCACTCGGCTTCTGCACACAATGATGCAACTCGGTCAATCCTGCTGGTCATTTGCAAGTGCCTTCGAAAGTTCTGACGAACACTTGAGCCAGTTCTCCCCAACTGTATATACTGCTCGGAGCTAACTAAGTCAACCACGCTCGGGCTGACCCTTCCAACATTAGAGGGAGATGTTTCATTGCAACTTCATTGTTTCCACCGCCAATCTGTATAGCCACTCGGTAATCTTCAAGCCAAGTTTCAGGCTTGGATTCGCCGGTGAACTTACTGACCCCGGATGCCAACCTGAAGTTGGGAGGAATCACCGCTACCCTGATGGCCCTGCTAAAACACTCGGGACCGGAAACATGCACTCTGCTGTCACTTGGACGATCTCTGCCAGGGTCTTCTCTGTGTGCTCTGTTCCGGTCGACCAGGCCTTGAACGAGGATAGACCTCGCGTCGAAGCCTGGTTCCCTTGGGTCGATTGAGGCTCTGCGCTCACCACTGTGATGATGCCTGTCATTGTTCTGCCGAGGCACATATGATGCACTCCTCGGAGGAGGCGTGGGTCCTCGACGACGATTGTCATGGTCGAGTGGATGATCATACTGCCCACGACCCTCACGCCATGGAGGTGATCTTGGGCTGTGAGCCGACTGAACCGTCTCCGCTGCAACGGATCTGCTGTGAATCCTATTCCGCGACTGAGATACTGCTGTGTTTTGCTCTCCAGCTGCCCGAAGCAAGGCCCGGATCTGCATCAACCCTCTGCCAGCTTCTGACTGGGAAGGTTGGATCGACTTTGCTATTCGGGCCGCAGCTGTGAGATTCTGAATTGGAGAGCGATATACCTTAGGTGGAGGCAGAAAAAGCTGTCGTCGACTGGACTCATGGATCCGCTCCTGAGTGCGCTCATCGAGAGCACGCTGAAGGTTATCCAGTCGAGTGCGCTCAGCTAAATTAGCTAGGCGCACCTCCTCCAAGGCCCAAGCCTCGGGGGTTTCTCCAACGATGGGCGTGTGGAGTGCATCCATGTTGCGGCGATGAAGTTATTCCCTCTGTTGCGAAGAGAAGGGTTCGGGTTGGTATTTCTCGTGGACGCACGACGGATCGCCGCCCCCTTCTCCACTTACTTCACGGCGGAAATCGGGCGGGCTTTGAGGTCCGTCGACTATCAAGACTTCAGCCGCAGGGTCGCTGCTATCGCACTCGGATGCGGTCTCCGTGGAGCCAGTCGACAGGTCGAACATGCCGTGGAGAGTTTCATCGGGCTCAATTGCCGCGACTAGATGGGTGGTCGAACGTTGAGCCACCACGTGTTTCATCCACCACTGAAGCTGTGATCGACCGGATCACTTGCGGAGATGAACGGCGGGGAGTGAAAACACCGTCGGGGTCGACTGATACTGAGTCGACGGCTGCCGAAGGAGAACACCGCGAATGCACACTCAGAAGTTCGTTGCCCCTCGGACGGGGAGTGCCTCAACGTCCAGGGGAGCTTCTTGAAGCCATGCAGAGTCATCGGCGATGAAAACGAGCACGCCAAGACGGATCTCGCGGCCGTCAGCCAATCCGCCGCCGGAAACCATGACGATGACGATCGGTAATACTTGCAACTTCACTAGCAAATCGCTAAGATACCTGCCCCACGGTGTGCGCCAACTGTCATGGTCCTAAGACTGACAGTAGAAAGGGGGGTAGGTATGGAGAGGCAAGATCCCAGCTATGGTGAAGGTGTACACGCGAGGTTTACGAGTTCTGGCCCTTCGCAGTGGAAGTAACAACCCTACGTCTCGGTGCCCGGAGGCGGTCGATTGGATTATGTGTGTGATATTACAGGGGGTGCGAACCCTTGTCCCAGAGGAGGGGGTGGATTATATAGAGTGCGCCAGGACCGCCGCCCGCCTCCATTACAAGGGGCTTAATGTACATAAAGTAAGGGGAGTTACTGGTAACGCCAGCCTTAAGTACTCTTAATGCTTATAAAGATTAAGGGCTGAACGTCCAGCCGTTGAGTGTCCTTAAGACTCCTGGTCTTTGATAAGTCGAGTGACTCTCCATATGGTCGAGTGACGGTAGGGAGGTGGACCTCCGAGTGATGTGGCCGTCGAGTGGATTGCACTCGACGTACTCGACCGGTGCTCTCCTGTTATCTCTTGGTCTTTTTATCTTCCAGGGTAGTGACCTTGGGTAGGATGTATAGGTCAGGCCTATGACCCTACCCCAGGTCTGCATCCTCGTCAGAGCCCCCCTTTCGTTCTCCTACTCCCTTTCCTTCCCCGTTTCCCCCTCTAGTAAAAGGAAGGGGGAGGACGAATCCTACTAGGAGCCCAAGTGGGACTCCTCCCACTTGGGGCACGCCTAGGGCCGGACTCCCATCCCTCCCTCCTTTATATACGGGGGTGGCACCCCTAGAAGACACACCAATTGCTCCAAGCCGTGTGCAGCGCCCCTCTACACAGTTTACGCCTCCGGTCATATTCTCACGGTGCTTAGGCAAAGCCCTGCGTGGATCACATCACCATCATCGTCACCACGCCATCATTCTGAGGAACTCATCTACTTCCTTGAACCTCTGTCGGATCAAGAGCTCGAGGGACGTCATCGCGCTGAACGTGTGCAGAGCTCGGAGGTGTCGTACGTTCGGTACTCGATCGGTCGGAACAAGAAGACGTTCGACTACATGAACCGCATTAAGGAAACGCTTCCGGTTTCGGTCTAAGAGGGCACGTGGAAACACTCTCCCCCTCGTTGCTATGCATCTCCTAGATAGATCTTGCACGAGCATTGATTTTTTTTTTTGAAATTGAATGCTACGTTTACTAATACTATGGACCTTCTCAGAAGTGTGGCTTCGGTGTTTCCCAAGGTATGTTAAGTGCGTAGTTATGTATGCACGGTACATATACGACAGCCTTATGGGGCAGTCGGCGAAAGCAAAACTGCTATTCGAGGTCCGGGTCCACCGAGCTATCTCCGTGAGGTGCGGACCAGACTCTTTTGGCAATGTCATTGGTCTTGATGGCTGATGAAATATTCGGCTTGATGAGGCCGCCATACACCTCGGCTGTTAGGGCCACGGTGTGCTCTTCAGTATGGAGGGAGCTCTCCATATTTCCATTGACTGTGATGACACCGCGTGGTCCGGGCATTTTAAGCTTCAAATAAGCATAGTGCGGGACCGCATTAAAACAGGCGAAAGCAGTTCATTTGAGCAATGCGTGATAACCACTCCGGAAGGGGACGATGTCGAAGATTAATTCTTCGCTTCGGAAGTTGTCTGGAGAGTCGAATACCACCTCCAGTGTTATGGAGCCCGTGCAGCGGGCCTCCATGTCGGGTATCACTCCTTTGAAGGTAGTGTTACTAGGCTTGATTCTTGATGGGTCAATACCCATTTTACGGACAGTATATTGATAGATCAAGTTAAGACTGCTGCCACCGTCCATAATAACTCTAGTGAGATGGTATCCGTCGATGATTGGATCGAGTACCAGGGTGGCCGAACCCCCGTGACAGATACTGGTTGGGTGATCCCTACGATGAAAGGTGATCGAACAAGCCGACCATGGGTTGAATTTATGGCCAACATGCTCTAGGGTGTAGAGGTTCCTTAGTGCGCGCTTGCGCTCCTTCCTTGAGATGTGAGTGACACAGATCATGTTCATTGTTTTTACCTCTGGAGGAAACTTCTTCTGACCCCTAGTGTTCGGCTGACGGGGCTCATAATCGTTTTCGCTTGGAGGTCTGTTCCCCTTATGTTCGGTATTTAACTTACTGTCCTGTTTGAAAACCCAACAATTTTTATTTGTGTGATTGACAGGCTTGTCGGGGGTGCCATGAATCTGACAAGGCCTCTCAAGGATTTTATCCAAATTGGATGGACCTTCCCTGTTGCCCTTAAAAGTTTTTTTCCGCTGACCGGGTTTAGAGCCACTGAATCTGGCGTTGACTGTCGTGTCTTCGGTGTCGTCGTTATTGTTCTAGTGCTTGTTTTCATTGCAGCGTGGCCTGCCATTGCCGTCCCTATCCTCAGAGGTGTCGGGGTTACTGGAACTACTGCTTCTACGAGCTAGCTAGCTATCTTCGCCCGCGCAGAAGCGGGTCATAAGTGTTGTAAGGGCTGCCTTGGTTTTCGACTTTTCTTGCTCGACGTGTCGGGCGAGCCATTTGTCAGGGACACCGTGTTTAAAGGCCGCTAAGGCATTGACATCTGGACAGTGCATGATTTGGTTCTTCTAATGAGGAACCGATTCCATAGTTTGTGAGCTGACTCTCCACGCTGCTGGACTATGTGACTTAGGTCATCGGCGTCCGGTGGCCGGATATAGGTGCCCTGGAAGTTGGCCCGAAAAGCATCTTCTAAATCTTCCCAGCTCCCAGTGGAGTTCTCTGGGAGGCTATTCTACCAGTGCCGTGCTCGTCCCTTTAACTTCAGGGGAAGGTATTTAATGGCGTGGAGGTCATCTCCGCTCTCCATATGAATATGGAGAAGAAAGTCCTCAATCCAGACGGCAGGGTCTGTCGTTCCATTGTACTGTTCGATGTTGACGGGTTTAAATGCTTCCAAAAATTGGTGCTGCATTACTTCATCAGTAAAGCACATAGGGTGTGCGGCACCTCTGTATCTGGCCACATCGCGATAGAGTTCGGATGACATCTTTGTTTGGTGCTGACCTCAAACTTGATGATGTTCATTGTGCGAGGTTTGGTGGATGTCATCTCATGCTGGAGCATGTCCTCTGGATCCGTAGATCGATCTAGTCTGGCCGACTTTATTGGTCAGGTCCTTACATAAGTCATAAGTGTAATCCGGCGCCGCTATCTCCTAGCCTATACGTCTAGGTGGTGTGGACTGGTGTTCGGCATGATAGGCTGTTTTGTCTCGTCCATGTGGTGGTCAGTTTGGTTGATCAGCATAATTGTATTTTGACGGAATTGGCTCGAGGGCTTCATCGTCAAATTGTGGCAGGAGCCTACGCTTGGGGTAACTCTTTACTGGTCGCTCAAGGCCGTACCCTTCGGCGGCTAGAACCTTGATCCATCTATCATTGAGTGTGTCCTGTTCAGCTTGAAGCTGATGCTGTTTCTTTTTCAGGCTCCACGCATTGGTGATGAGTTGTCGCTTGAAGCGTTCTTTTTTGAGGGGTTCCTCTGGGATGATGAAATCTTCATCACCGAGGCTCACATCCTCTACAAAGGCATGTAAGTAGTTGTTGTCTTCCGAGTCCTGGTGATCAGCGTGTTCGGGGCTATACTGACCCTCCTCCCTATCGTCATGTTCAGATGTGGGCTCGACGGGGTGGTCGCGGTCTTCGGCTCTATCGGTAGTGTCATTATCTCCAGTGCCGGTGTTGCTATCCTTTGCCCAACGCGATCGTGAGAGGCACCACTAATGCCGGTGCTTTGGTGGTTAATCGATGGGCTTGTCCTTACTTGGATCTTGGATGCCATCATCATCCTTCTTCTTAGCAGTGTCCACCATGTATACATCGTAGGTAGAAGTGGTCGTCCAGCGCCCAGTGATAGACGGGTTTTGGCTTTGCTCGGCGTCATTATCATCTTCCATGCCGTCGATGTCTTCGGAGGCGTAGTCTAGCATGTCGGTTAAATCCTGGACATTGGCTATTAAGTGGGTCATGGGTGGGGTGTAAAATTCCCAGATCTTAGCCCCCAGCCTAAGCTGGGTGTAGTTCGAAAGCAAGGCTTCCGTAATGGTGAGAGATTGTATTAAGCCCAGTGCTTCGTCTAAGAGTGAAAGCTAGATAGGAGTTTGCAGACCTGCAGGGCCGGGCACTTGATCGAGCCTGATGGACGTAGACCTCGACAGTTCGGAGTTGTCGTCCAGAGGCGAGTCCGGCTCCCCGATGAATGGGAGAGTCCCGTTTGACTCTGGGTTTACCAACGGCGTGATCGCATCTGAGCCTCCGGTTGAGAGCTCCACGATAGGAGAGAGTCCGGCGGGGTCGATCCTCTTGTCTATGGACGACATGATCTGCCCCGAATCTAAGGCTGAGGTAGGTGTGAACACCCCTGTACGGGATCTAGTAGCGGATCCGAAGGGCCTTATTCATGAGGGTGGGGAGCGGCAATCGGGGCCGCGAACCCCTCAAAGATCAGATCTCCTCAGATATCAGCGCCGTAATTCAGGTTCCCAAACCTGATCTAGTGATCGGGGGTGTAACTTTCGACCGGCTCAAGGTGGCCGGTCAAGTCGGCACGTAGCACAAAGCCGCCGAACACGAAGACCTATCCAGGGAGAAAAGTCTCCATAGACATGGAATCATCATTGATGAAGAGGTGCGCCATCATTCCTTCTATTTGACAACGCAGCAGAGCTCTCAATGAAAGCACCAATGTCGGTGTCAAAACCGGCAGATCTCTGGTAGGGGGGCCCAAGCTATGCGTCTAAGGATTGATGATAACAATGGATGAAGGGACACAATGTTTACCCAGGTTCGGGCCCTCTTAAAGGAGGTAAAACCCTACGTCCTGCTTGATTGTATTCGATGAATATAGGAGTTACAAGAGTTGATCTACCTCGAGATCATAATGGCTAAACCCTTGTCTAGCATATGAATATTATGATCGCCTCTACAGACTAAGCCCTTCGGTTTATATAGGCTCTAGAGGGCCCTAGTGTTGTACAGAGTTGGTTTACAGGGAAAGGAAATAGCATATCCGGACCCTAGCCTTGCCATTCACTCATATAGGAGTCCTGTCCAGACACGGGAGGTGGTCTTCTTCCTTTATCTTCAGGGCCCATCAGTTCGGCCCTTATAAAATAGACCAAACGCCCAAGGACCCCCCCCTAGTCCAGGACTCCCTCAGTAGGCCCTGCTGGCTCTTCGCTCGCGGGCCCAGCCTCACATCATTGCTTGGGCTAGGTGGGCCGCGGCCCATGTCCTATGGGGTCATGGAGTTTCTCGGGCCCTCTTTTCCCCCGCCCCCCCCACCTCTGGGCCCGTAAGCTGGCCTGGCTCTTGGCCCCTCTCCCGCTGGGCCGGGCCCATTCCTCGCTCGTCCTAGGCCTCGGGGTCTCTGGTGGGTGCTTAAAAGGTGCCCTGACCCATGGCTAGGGTTTCCTGAGTCCGTGCGTGACCTCTCCAGATCTAGATCACGCCCTCGCCCTGTGTCCCTCTGCCCTCCTTCCCCTCCCCTCATTCGCTCATTCGCCTGGGTGGTCGCCATGGATCTCTCTCGCAGCTCCTCCAGCGACCACAACTCCAATGTCAAGAGGCCGCTGGGGTCACTGGAGGGCGATGAGGTCGACATGCTTGCCTACGAGGCGGCGCTCCGCTCCAAGCTCCACTCTTCTCAGGAGGCGCGTGGTCGGGGAGGTGAGGGCTCGGGCTTGGGGTTGGGCGCTGCTGGTTGCGGCTCCTCCTTCACCATCCTCGCTAATCCTTGGCAAGTGTCTACCTCGGCGAGATCTTGTCAGGCCCTTCCGCCCCCTCCCGAGTGACCAGATCTGGCTCTGGTGCCGACCCGGAGCTCGGTGGCCCCTACCGGCCGCCGCCTCGCTCCAACTTTCAGGCATTTCCCAACAAATCTCACAAATTTTTGGTCTTACCTCGAGGCAATGGTATCCTACCTCCTCTGCCGCCCGGTGCCCCTCCTCATCTGCCATCCCTGCCCCGTCCAACCCCTCCTCCTCTGTGGGCTTCCTTGCCTTCTTCGTCTGCCATCATCCTGGCCATTTCCAATCGCACTTCAAATTTCCCCCCTTCTGCCTCATCTGCCATCAACACGACACTACAAAAAAATACACTTCCGTGATGATACGTGTTTGTCATAGTAGGTCACATTTTCTGTCATGCATGTACATCCATGACGATTTTATGAAAGAATCAAGATAGTCATACCTATGCTGTCGTAGAAGTGTTCCATGACATTAACAAAATTATCATCACGGAAGTGTCCACTTCCATGACGATAAATCGCGCGTCATAGAAGTGCTCTCGTCAAGGGTGGCCGACACATGGCATCGACCATAACGGGACGCCGTTAAGCTATCAGGTCCAGTTTTGGATCCGATAACCCGCTAACAGCCACGACCAATGCTGATTTTCCACGTGTAAAATTCTCATTGGCCGACGGAACCACGTGTCAGCTCCGCGTTGGCACAGGTGTCACTCATCCGATGGGCGAGATGCGCCTATGATATGTTAACACGTGGACCGGCCCAAAAGTGGCCAATAAAGATTAAATGGGCCAGCCCAACTAAAGGCCCATAAGATTTTGTGGACCGTAATGGGCCGGCCCAGCTAAAGGCCCACAAGATTTTGCATACCATAATGGGCCGGCCCAGCTAAAGGCCCAACATTCTCAGTTAAGGCCTGTACGACTAGTGTCAAATCGGCCCGTCAACGGCCCGCCGTAAACTTGTCATCATCACGGCCCATGGTCAATTCTGGCCCGTTAACAGTTGGCTAAGTATTTTGGCCGAATTACGGCCTGGAGTATTTCCGGCTTGTTAAAGGTCCTACTTCATTTGGGCCCATTTATAGGCCATTGAAACTTTTGGCCCATAAATGACCGTGAAGGATTTGGGTCATATTCGGCCATGTCTGACATTGGGCCTCTTAGAGGCCCACTATAGATTTGGGCCACTTTCAGCCTGTTGTGCTTTTCGGCCTGTTAACGTCGGACGAAATCCATGGGCCATATGTGGCCCAACGTCACATCGGGCCTATTAATGCCCCATATAAAAATGACACTAATCAAGCCCGACCAAACTTTCAGTCTGTTAAAGGCCCGTGTAGTAGGTCGGCGCATTTATGGCATGTCCGAATTTCTGCCTGTGAACGATCCGCATAGTAAATGGGCCACCGTTTTGGTCCACTAAGACCAGTGGGTTATTTGGCACAATCAGGGCCCAATCTCACTTTTGGCCTATTAAAGGCCCATGTTTTTTATGGGCTTGAGATATTTACACCTGTAAACGGCCTATTGTTACTGAGGGCCCAAATTATGTTTAGGCCTGTTAAAGTCCCACCATGGGCACATGCCTACCAGAAAAATATGAAAGCTTATGCTGATTTAGGCCCAGATATTTTTAGTGCGCTACATGCAAATTTCGGCCCATAATCGTTTTTACCCAATTGGAATGGGCCCGACGAATGTTGGCATGTTGGGCTCCTACAAAGCTTTCGGCCGAATACATTACTAAGATAAACCTACACTATACAAAAATAGCATCGTCATTACTGCAGCCTTTGGCAGCATCATAAATGTTGTATCACAACAAAATAAATTCCAACCATAGAACAAAAGGCCTATTGGCATAAAGTTTACAGTCCTTGCAGATAAAAGCACCATCAGATGTATAGAAGCATATATCATTTGACCTGAGTGCTAATGTTTCATGCTGTAGAATCTGATGGAGCAGCACGATCTTCACCTATTTCCGCCATTGCTCTTAACAACAAAACGAATGTCTGATAGTCTAGTTTCAAAACCATTCATATCTTGATGACATTTGTCAACCACTATTCTTGTGCCCGAAACGACGTCCATTAGGGATTGGACTTGTGTCTGGAGCACATGTATATCATTGAGTAGGCAATTTGGACGAGGTTACCTTGACAACCAACCAAGAATTACGTAGGAAGGTGCTTTTTGCACTGTTAGTGGAGAGATACTAACGCACTGCAACAAGAGGTGACATTGTGCCTATGGTAGCCTCATCACCTTCAGGTGGTTGTGGGTTTTCAATCATTTGTTCCATTGCTTGTTGAAAGTTTGAACTTGTAGATTAGTGTACCAGATGAGTTACTAATGAGATAAAAACAAACAAAGTAGGTTACACGTTTATACATAACTTATTTTGGTGAACTACTGTAATACATTAGCATGTATTATAGTGCCAACTACATAATAAAATCACTTTCGGAACATATGTCCATGTAGCATGCCTACTGTATTGTCTATTTCCTCACATTCGTTGACATCTAAGGATAAAGAGACATGGTTTAAAGTAGGATGAACATAGTATGACATCATTCATATCATGGGCAAATAGATATAAAACAAACATGCTATTTTATCATTGTGTGCGCATGTGAACATCACAACTAGATTACAGATCAAGACGAAAAGAATATCCTTCATCTCTTTTAAACCATGTAAGGTGAAATGATACATTAAGAAAACTGTGTATAGAAGTGAACAGAGTAACTAACATTGGCTGCAAACCAAGCAGTTAAATGAACACATCACAATACCAATCAGTTCAAAGGCAGGAGGAGTAAGGAGTTACAATAGCGGCTTGAACTGGTGTGCTCATGCCCTTCATCTTACTGGTGTGGCAATCCTTGAAGATTTGCACTGCATTCGGTTCAGGTTCTTTTTGGTCCGCACGGGCTTTCCTCTGTATTTTGAACAAGTCAATATAGATACGATAATATGGCACAGAAAAAAGAAGGAAGTAGCATCTATTTACAAGAGCCTCACAGTGTGCAACATAGCTACAAGATCCTGTTGTCTGTTGGAATTACACTCTAGAACGATTGGTCTTGTTCTTCAAATAGTTAGCCTAGAAGAAGATACACTTGTATGGCACACACATAAATACAAGATCAATATGTGGTCTGGTCAAATACATATAGCCTACCTGATACTTTGGATCAGACTACTGTTTAACAAGGGCTGTCCATTCTTCATCTGTAATATAGTCCACTCGAGATGTTTTGGCAATTTCATTGTTAGCCTTGCCTTCAAAGTGAGAATTTCTAAGGTGGTACCGATACTGTCGCAGAGCAGATTGAAAAACATGAGTGCATGCTTGTTTAGTTTCATCATCTTTCGGATCCAACTTGAACCTCATCTGTTGAAAAAAGAGTGTGAGTCTTATTAGGAGGAAGCTAGAAAGTATGGGACAGAGAAAGACAATATTACTAATTGCAATGAATAACATTACTTACGGATAAATGATCAAGGAAGGTGTTAAAATGGGTATTGTCTTTCTCATTCCTGCACTGGATCCACATTGGGAGGATACGTGCTTGACACCTAACGGCAACGGCTGCCTCTGATACTAACTTGGCTGACTCTGTAGCATCACGTGGCCTTTTTAAACCTGCCTCAAAATGGATCTCCAGTCTTCCTCCTTTAGATTTTGTTAATCTGTCAAGCATAATCCCTGATGTCTGTTTCCACATGCGCCCTGGTGCTAGTTCAACAACGAATATGGAAAGTGTTAGTGTACATCAAACTTTGAGAGTACATATAAAGGACCATGCAACTGCAACTTGACTCGGTAAGGTACCATCTTGGTGTTGATGCTCATGAGGTTCATCTGATCTTGCCAAGTGCTATTGTGTTAGCAGTGCTTCCGAAGTAGTGTTAGGTGTGAAGGCAGCTTGGGAACTGGCTAGTTCTGGAGTAAATGGACAGTAACTCGTTGAGATGCTAGGACAGTTGAACCGGATGCTGCAGCTAGTGGAGCAGGTGATACTGTGTTTGTAGATCTATCTGGTGGACTTGGATCTTCTACTGCACTATAAGTACCAGCAAAATCTCGAGGGTAGATCCTTTTCCGTTTCACCCAACGAGTAACACCATTCCCTACTATATTCTTTTCCTTGCTCTTTTTTGACTTTGCCATGTCAAGCCGTACCCACAACACAAAAGAATAAAATCGCTCTTCAGAACTCATTGTGCATGATACATACAAGAAATACTTTGATGTAAGACAACCATATGAGGATGGAATATGTATGAAAAACTAGACGGTGTGACATATTCACAGCTACATGTGTAAACCAAGCAGAATGATTTTCAAGAAGATAGAAGTAATGCAAGCTAGACACCATATGAAAGATGCAACCAATATTACTCTGCCAATTTAAAAGTGTCTTGTCATAAGTGGCAATTCGAAAAATTAAAAGCAGTACAACATAGAAATCAGTGCAAGATGCAACCACTATCAAACTGCCATGTTAAAAGCGTCCAATCATGAGTGACTGATGCGGGATACACAACAGCAGTACTTTGATGTAAGAACATGGTATGATATATAGATGCAGTGTATTCTAGACACAGAAAGCCATGTCACGTGCACATGTATAACGTATAAACTCAGAGGTGCAATTTAATCAAAATAGAAGAAATACAGGCTAGACAACATATGCAACATGAAACCAATTATCACACTGTCAACTTAGAGCAAGCACCCACGACGGTGTATGGGAGATGAACTCATCATGTAGACTTGGGACTTCAACTTCATTAGCAGTAGCAGTGGCAAATCTAGAGAGTCTCTGTTTGCGTCGGTGCGGAGGACCACCAACATCCCCTCACTACAAAAAAAAGACACATCCGTGACATTTTGGGTCGAACGAATTTTTTTCTGTCATACTTATGACACTTATATGACGATAACTGTGACAAAACCCGGTATCATCATAGATGTGGTGGGCTCCTACTTCTATGACAAAAAATCATGATAGAAAATGGGCTTTTTGTCCTGGCCGGGTCAGAGATGCAGCTATATGACATTCTTTGGGCCGTCCATGACGGAAAAAACAGTGGTAGAAGCGAGGGTGAGGAAAATTTTGGGGAGTTCCCGGTTATGGTGGGTGGTCGGGGGCCGAGCGATGCGCGTTTCTCTCATACACGTATGCGCATGTGTGTGAGGCGTTGGCTCTAACTGAACTCGAGCGAGGCGTTGGGCTCTAACTGAACCCGAGTGATTGCACTGCAGGCTACGCGTTACTGAACGTGAGCGATCGATCGACGGCTGAACTGAACCCGATCGAGGGATTCCTTCGCTACTGCTGCTAACTGAAGACGATCGACGCTGTCTCTGGATGAACAGTGAGCATTGCAGGGGGGGATTGGATGAACAGTGAGTGATGGGGGTGGATGAACAGGACCCGTGGACTTGCCTCTGGATGAACAGGACCTCGATCGATCGAGTCGGCTGGGGCTGGATGAACAGGACCCCAAGGAGGGCTGGATGAACGGGACAACCCCGTGGAGGGCTGGATGAACAGTAGACGGTGGAGGGGTGGATGAACAGTAGCCCGTGGAGGGGTGGTTCAACATGAGCCCGTGGAGAGGGGTGGTTGAACAGTAGCCGGTGGAGGAGCGTGCGTTGGAGGCTGGATAAAGAGGAGCCCGTGGATGAACAGTCGCAGGTGGGAGGCTGGAGGAGGTCGACGGTGGATGAACAGTAGGCCGTGGAGATTGGAGGAGGTCGACGGTGGAGATGAACAGTATCCTGTGGAGTCCCGTTTTGCGGTACGCCACACGCCTCCAGATGAACATGACCCCTGTTTCGACCGTAGTGCTCCAACACAAGTCCGTTTCGTCCGTTTTGCGGTACGCCACACCACTCCCGATTAACAGGACCCCCATTTCGACAGTAGGAGGTCAGTTTCCTCTGTTTTGCGGTACGCCAGACCCCTCCCTATGAATAGGATCCCATTTTGAAAGTGGCCGGTCGAACACAAGGACGTTTCCTCCGTTCTGCGGTAAGCCATGCCTCGTTTCCATCGTCTGTTCCGTCCAAGTCCTCCCGACGAACACGACGACGCATTCCGTTCCGACCCAGCCGGTTGGCTCCCCATGAACATGGCGACGACGCTGTCTCTCCGTTCTGGCCCAGCCATGTACACGAGCCCTGGCCGTACGTATATATGCACGAGTAGGTGTTCGAGACCCCACCCGTTTGTACGTACGTGGCCGTATTTTCTTTCTTGCACCCTGTCCGCTGTACATACGTGTACATGCTACGTGCGCGCCTCTACTATGACACATGCGCGCCTCTACACCGACGAGTATATATGTACGTACACGTTCGCGACCAGAATGACAACGCTACGCACGCTTCGACCAGGTGGGTCCCAACTGTCAGGCACTTCCTTGCGTGCGAGGATGTAGCTGGTGGGTCCTAACAGTCAGGGGGGCGAATCATTTTTTTGCCCGGACGCACTTCCTTGTGTGCGAAGATGTAGCTGGTGGGTCCCAGCAGTCAGGGGGAAACGTTTTTTTTGCGAAATACGGTGGCCCGTCCGATGGGTCCCCGCTGTTAGGTGGAGGAATAATTAATTTGCGTGTAATAAGGAGGCACTTCCTTGCGGCTGCCGTGGACCCAGCTGTCAGCCTGTCCATGTACAGTACTCTTTCGATGGAAGTCGGTCGCTGACCACATTGACCACGCCGCGCCGAGAGCACCATAGCGGTGGACGACGGTGAGGCCTAGGAAGGGGACGACGCGGAGCCAGGGAAGACGCGGCAGTGGATGCCCACGCGGAGAGGAGTACGAGGGTTCACTGGTTCGGATGCGCTGCCATCGCCGCAGAATAGCAGGGGGTGTGGGTGAGTGGAGAGGAGGGATGGCCTGGCCACCGGTGGGAGTAGTATGAGGGCGGTGAGGCCTCCACGGCAGCACAGCCGGCCACCGGAGGCAGGAGCAGGCGACACGACCGGCGCTGCTTTGGGCGGCTGGAGCAAGAAGACCATAGGTTGAAGAAGCACTACGTCCATTGGATGGACATCGTACGGTCACTCGATCTAGAATTGTGCATATTGACTAAGTTGACAAAGCCCTCCACCCCCGTCAACTTCGTAGGCCCACTATACTAGGTCCAAGCTAGCAGGGGGAGTATTAATTTTTTTGTGCATAATAAGGAGGCACTGCCTTGCGTACGAAGATATAGCTGGTGGGTCCGAGCTGTCAACGGCTGTAATGTTTTTTTCACGAAATACAGAGGCCCTTTCGGTGGGTCCCAGATCTCAGGTGGAGGAATCATTATTTTGGGAGTAATAAGGAGGCATTTCCTTGCGTGCGACCGTGGACCCAGCTGTTAGCCTCTCCACATACAATCCACTTCAGATGCATGTCGGTTGTTGACCTTGTTGACCATGCCACGCCAAGAGCATCCGGGCGATGGACGACGGCGAGGCCTAGGAAAGGAACAACATGGAGCCAGGGACGACTCGGCAGTTGTTTCCCACGCGGAGGGGAGTACGACTATACAAGGGTTTATTGGTTCGTCTGCCGTCGCCGGAGAATCACAGCAGGTGTGGGTGAGTAGAGGGATGGCTAGGCCAGCGATGGGAGTACGGTGGGGCGGTGAGGCCTGCGTGGCAGCACAGCCGACCGCGGGGAGGAGGGAGTAGGCAGTCCCGCCGGCGCTTGTCTGAGCGGCTAGAGCAGGAAGAGCAGAGATTGAAGAAGCACGACGGCCGTTGGATGGACATCCAACAATCACTGCTTGTGCGTCAACCTTTTTTTAAGGAAAGCCTCAAATCTGTGGAAAACAGCATACAGGCCATCTGCCATTATTTCTAATAATTTACAGCCCATTTGCTAATTCTTATGGTTTTTTTGGAGCCCATATTCTCTTCCTTAGCATTACAACCCATATTGTGGCCACGGTTAAAAAATTATACGAAATTTTGCATATGTCGGTGCGGTCTGAACTGTTTTCAATCCGTAAATTTCGAGTCACATTCAGACTAATTTTCAAAATAAATGTATATCAATATAAAATCCAATAAATTTTCCACACATAAAAATCAATGAAATTTAAAAGCTCGAAATGAAAAAAAAGATATTTGAAACTAATTGACGGTTTGATGTGTTTTAAAAATGTACATCCCATTTCTCATTATTGATAGGCCATTTTCTCGGCCAGCCTAATGAAGCTCTCCTCGTCTTGAAAGATTTGCAGCCCAACAGGCCTGACAAAAGTGACTTACTTGACAAATCACAAAAAAACTGGGTTGGCCATTTTCAGAAAGCAAAAAAACTACTGGCCTGGTCTATGGTAAACATAAAAGAAAAGGCTGTCTTGACAGGCCAGAGTGTCCCGCACAGCCCAGTTGACACCCTGCTTCCGTCTCAAAAACAAATTAGAAAAATGCCACTCCAATTATGGCGATTCATAAAAATGCCACTGCAATTTCTAAACTTTGAAAAATGCCACTACAATTTTAGCAAACATTGAAAAACGCCACTGTATTTTGCAAACTTTGAAAAACGCCACTCCAGACTTTGAAAAATGCCACTAGAAATGGCATGAAATGGCATTTTTCAAACTTTGGAAATTCAGTGGCATTTCTCGGAAACACCAGATTTGGAGTGGTATTTATCAAATTAACCCAAAACAAAAATAACTGGGCAAGCTGCTGGGTCCTTGGTGTCAGCCGCTCATTGTGCAATTCTCTCGTTTATTGACTACGTTGACGACGGCATGGGACCCAGAAGTCAGAAATCCATTAGGGGGAGCCATTTTTTTATTGGCTTGAAATAAGGAGGCACTTGCTTGCGTACTGCCATGACCTTGGCGGGTCCCTGCTGTCATCCTCTCCATGTACAATCATCTCCTGATTGTGTACGCGTCAACTTGGTAGGCCCACAACTCAGCCTCTAAACTCGTGGTGGACAAATACAACCCATTTAAAAAAATAACAACCCATTCCATACGTTCAAATGGAAAGTTCAACATTCAGAGCAAAGTAACAAGTTTGATCCACATATAGAGTACTGAACTTTCACATTGACAACCATCATAGCCAAGTTAACTATCTATTCCCACTAATACTCTAGTAGCGTACAGGTACTAACTTACTCTTAGCTAACTAGACGATGCCGACCGCCATCTGCGGTACACGCTAAACGCCGGCACTGGCGTCCCGCGCCTCGCCTCAGACTTGCCAGAGATGCGATAGGGCGCGTTGCTCGCGCGTGTTGGCCCTTTCGATGCCGCCGTGGTCCACCGAAGCTTCGGCTTCCAAGCGGGAAACCCACTTGACGAGCTGGTGCATGCCCGACAGCCTATAGGGCTATTTGCTGAGCGCCGGCCTCCATGTAGTCGGCCCAATTGCGGGCGCTCTACTCGCGACTCAAAGCGTTGGTGCGCTGCTACTCCATGTCCCGCTGGCGGCACAAATCAGTGATACGCTGCTCCTCCGCCAGGCGGTCGCGCTCCAACAACTCCTGCTCCTCCGCCAAGCAGTCGCGGTCCAACATGTCCTCAATCTCCGAATTGCCATCTAAAGACATATAGAATGCCTCCTCCCTCCGTCTGCCTTTCGGTAAAAAACCAAACACTAGTTCCGACGGTGATCGCCTCCGGCCTCGCCTACCGCGGACGGGCGGGGGCATGGCAGACGTGGCGAGCAACGTCGGGCCGGTGGGGGCTTATGAGGATATGGCGAGTTGCCACTTGAGAAGGCTGGGAAACAGTACTTATAGGCGGAAGGTAGCGTGACGGTCATCGGAATTCAATGCATAAGCAGGCATGGCTTAGCGCGCCAGCTTGCCGTGGAAAACTAGAGAAACTGAAATTATGACTGTGCCGTCCCGTCCCGTCTGGGTCGCACGCCCGCATGACGGTCGACGAGTGCACTCGAATCATCTCCCTCCTTGTCAATAATGATTCCATGGATTTAAAAAGCCCGCAACAATTAAATCGCATCTTTTTTCTCATCAGTTAGCTGCCTTAATTACGGCCGGCTGTATGCAGGCACTTAGAATCGCTTGCAACCAGTACGCGGAGCAGCATGCAACAAGTTGCAGCCGAGGGCACACATGCAGCCACTTAAATTGCTGGAATTAATTAGGCTTAAACTTCTGCATGTCATTAATTATTGCCATGCCTTGGTCTTGCTGCTTTGCTCACGGGACTAATAAACCTGGACGGAGGGAGTACCTTGGTTGGTGAGAGGTTCAAATTAAGCCCTTCAAACCGGAAAGGAGGTACTAGTACGTGTGTGATCCGCTATTTATTCATGTAGGATCGAGTAGGTCGTTTCTTGAATTGAGCCCTGCAAACAGGAAAGGAGGTAGTACGTGCATGATCCGCTATTTATCCGTGTAGGATCGAGTAGGTAGGATAGTGTAGCTTGTCAGTTTCTTCAAAGGTAGGCATTTTTATTCAAAAAACTGTCACTTCAGATCTTGTGTCACAAATAAAATTGCCAGGAGCGCATTAGTAGGCTAGCTAGTGATCGATCAGTAACTTGTAAACACTAAGCGAACAGAAATAAGTAACTGTTAATGCATCTCAATGATTCACAGATCATATACAAATATGTAGCTCCAAAAGCCAAGATCAGCCACTTCGGATCTTGCATCGCAACTAAAACCAACTAGTACGATTCTGATGACCCACAAGTATAGGGGATCTATCGTAGTCCTTTCGATAAGTAGGAGTGTCGAACCCAACGAGGAGCGGAAGGAAATGACAAGCGGTTTTCAGTAAGGTATTCTCTGCAAGCACTGAAATTGTAGGTAACAGATAGTTTTGTGATAAGATAATTTGTAACGGGTAACAAGTAATGAAAGTAAATAAGGTGCAGCAAGGTGGCCCAATCCTTTTTGTAGCAAAGGACAAGCCTGGACAATTTCTAATAATGAGAAAAGTGCTCCCCAGGACACATGGGAATTATATCAAGCTAGTTTCATCACGCTTATATGATTCGCGTTCGGTACTTTGACAGTTTGATATGTGGGTGGACCGGTGCTTGGGTACTGCCCTTACTTTTACAAGCATCCCACTTATGATTAACCCCAATTGCAAGCATCCGCAACTACAAAATAAGTATTAAGGTAAACCTAACCATATCATGAAACATATGGAACCAAATCAGCCCCTTAGGAAGCAACGCATAATCTAGGGTTTAAGCTTCTGTCACTCTAGCAACCCATCATCTACTTCTTACTTCCCAATGCCTTCCTCTAGGCCCAAATAATGGTGAAGTGTCATGTAGTCAACGTTCACATAACACCACTAGAGGAGAGACAACATACATCTCATCAAAATATCGAACGAATACCAAATTCACATGACTACTAATAGCAAGACTTCACCCATGTCCTCAGGAACAAACGTAACTACTCACAAAGCATATTCATGTTCATAATCAGAGGGGTATTAATATGCATTAAGGATCTGAACATATGATCTTCCACCGAATAAACCAACTAGCATCAACTACGAGGAGTAATCAACACTACTACCAAACCCACAGGTACCAATTTGTGGTTTTGGATACAAGATTGGATACAGGAGATGAACTAGGGTTTGAGAGGAGATGGTGCTGGTGAAGATGTTGATGGAGATTGACCCCCTCCCGATGAGAGGATCATTGGTGCTGACGATGGTGATGATTTCCCCCTCCCGGAGGGATGTTTCCCCACCAGAACAGCTCCGCCGAAGCCCTAGACTGGTTTCGCCAAGGTTCCACCTCGCGGCGGTGGAGTTTCGTCCCGTAAGCTATCTTATGATTTTTTCCAGGACAGGGACTTCATAAAGCAGAAGATGGGCACCGGAGGGCCACCAGGTGGCCCAGGAGATAGGGAGCGCGCCCAGTAGGGGGGGCGCCCCCTGAGGGAGTTCTGGATTAGGTGGGTATTTGGACAACCGGACTATATACTTTGCCGGATTGTCGGACTATGAAGATGCAAAATTGAAGACTTCGTCCCGTGTTCGGATGGGACTCTCCTTTGCGTGGAAGGCAAGCTTGGCGATTCGGATGTATAGATCTCCTTCTCTGTAACCGACTCTGTGTAACCCTAGCCCCCTCCGGTGTCTATATAAACCGGAGGGTTTAGTCCGTAGGACAAGGACAATCATAATCATAGGCTAACTTCTAGGGTTTAGCCTCTATGATCTCGTGGTAGATCAACTCTTGTAATACTCATATCATCAAGATTAATCAAGCAGGAAGTAGGGTATTACCTCCATCGAGAGGGCCCGAACCTGGGTAAACATCGTGTCCCCAGCCTCCTGTTACCATTAGCCTTAGATGCACAGTTCGGGACCCCCTACCCGAGATCCGCCGGTTTTAACACCGACATTGGTGCTTTCATTGAGAGTTCCACTGTGTCGTCGCTATAAGGCTCGATGGCTCCTCCAATCATCAGCAACGATGCAATCAAGGGTGAGACTTTTCTCCCCGGACAGATCTTCGTATTTGGTGGCTTCGCACTGTGGGCCAACTCGCTTGGCCATCTGGAGCAGATCGACAGCTACGCCCCTGGCCATCAGGTCAGATTTGGAAACTTAAACTATACGACTGATATTCACGGAGACTTGATCTTCGACGGATTCGGGCCTATACCAGGAGCGTCGAACAGTCGCAACGTGGATGACTTAGATCTGCCCTTGGACGTTATTCGAACTATCGCACCTGTAGTTGCCCCGACCTTTAATCTAGAGCAGACCACGCCATCCGAGGACGGGTGGATGGACCCCGCCATGGGGGCCGCACACTCATCGGCGTTGGAGCCGAACACAGGCTCCACCTCTATGGAAACCTGTGTCACCGGACCCGCGGACTTGTCTCTGGTCTCAGGTTCCGGACCGCGTGCGTCCGTTCCTGTCAAATCTGATTGGGCACTGATCATGGAGTTTACCTCCGCGGATATCTTTCAACACTCACCCTTGGGTGACCTGCTAAATTCATTGAGGTCTCTCTCTTTATCAGGAGACTCTTGGCCGAACTATGTCCGACTCGAGTGGGAAGCGGACAACGAAGAAATTCGTTACCCACCCACCACCCACTTAATAGCCACTGTCGATGACTTAACCGACGTGCTCGACTTCGACTCCGAAAACATCGATGATATGGACGACGATGCAGGAGAAGAACAAGAACTGCTGCCCACCGGGCGCTGGACAACCACCTCATCATATGATATATATATGGTGGATACCCCCAAAGAAAACAATGGCGAAGAGGCAACAGAGGATAATCTCTCAGGGAAACAGTCAAAGCATGGGCGTCATCGGCGCAGCCCTAAGCCCCGCCATAGCACTGCCGACATACGAGACGATAGCAATCCGGATGGTGCCGACGACGAATACAACCCCGACCAGCCTTACTTCGAGCAGGCCGAGCATGAGGACGGGCAAGCTAGCCCAGACGAACAGGCAACAGACGGAGACTTGGAGTACGACTATTATATGCCTCTCTCCGAAGATGAGGTGAGCCTCGGCGATGATGAATTTGTCATGCCTGAGGATCCCGTTGAGCAGGAGCACTTCAAGCGCCGGCTTATAGCCACTGGAAAAAGCCTGAAGAAGAAACAGCAGCAGCTCCAAGCTGATCAAGATCTGCTAATAGACAGATGGACCAAGGTCCTGGAAGCCGAGGAATACGGACTCGAGCGCCCAACCAAAAGATACCCGAAGCGCAGGTTGCTACTTCAACTTGAAGAGGAGGTGCCAGAGCCTACAATACCAGCGCAGGACAAGGTGGACCGGCCACCTCGTGGCCGAGACAAAGCGGCGTATCAGCCCGAACACCAGCCCGCACCCCGCCGCCAATACACTACGGCCCGAGGCAATACGCAGGACCTGCGAGATGTATTGGAAAACAAAGCAGGATAGTCAAGCTCGATCTACGGATCGCGGGGGTGCGCCACAATGCGTGATGAAGACTGTCATGCCGGATATACTAACAACAAGTCAAGCCGGGCCAAACACAACATACCAGACTCATTCAAACTGCATCGTGACAGAGCCCGGCATAGAGGCACCGCACACCCCCTCTGCTTCACTGGTGAAGTAAGGGATCATGAATTCCCAGAAGATTTTAAACCCATAAACATCGAATCATACGATGGCACAACAAACCCCGCTGGATTGAAGATTTCCTTCTCCACATTCACATGGCTCGAGGCGATGACCTACATGCCATCAAGTATCTCCCCCTCAAGCTCAAAGGACCGGCTCGACATTGGCTGAATTTCCTGTGGTGAACTCCATTGGCAGTTGAGAGAACCTGGAAGATGCATTCCTCGACAACTTCCAAGGCACTTACGTGAGACCACCAAACGCTGATGACTTGAGTCACATAACCCAACAGGACGTAGAATCAGCCAGGAAATTCTGGACTTGGTTCCTAACTAAAAAGAACCAAATTGTCGACTGTCCGGATGCAGAAGCCCTAGCGTCCTTTAAGCATAACATCCGCGACGAGTGGCTCGCCAGACACCTCGGCCAAGAGAAGCCGAAGTCCATGGCAGCCCTCACGACACTCATGACCCGCTTTTGCGCGGGCGAGGATAGCTAGCTGGCTCGTAGTAGCATCACTCCAAGAAACTCTGGCACTTCAGATATCCGCGACAGCAACGGCAAACTACGGCGCAGCAGAAATAAGCGTCAGAACAATGGCAACAGTGGCAGTCAATGCCGGATTCAGCGGCTCAAAGTCCGGTCAGCAGAAAAAGCCATTTAAAAGAAACAATCCGGGATCGTCCAGCCTGGATCGCATACTCGACCGCTCGTGTCAAATTCACGACACCCGTGATAAACCAGCCAACCACACTAACAGAGAATGCTGGGTGTTTAAACAGGCCGGCAAGTTGAATGCCGAAAATAAGGACAAGGGGCTACATAGCAAGGACGACGAGGAGCCCCGGTGGCCGAACACAGGGGGACAGAAGAAATTTCCTCCCCAAGTGAAAACAGTAAACATGATCTATGCCACCCACATTCCCAAGCGGGAACGGAAGCATGCACTAAGGGATGCCTATGCGATGGAGCCAGTTGCCCCAAAGTTCAACCCATGGTCATCCTGCCCGATCACCTTTGATCGCAGGGACCATCCTACCAGTATCCATCATGGCGGTTCAGCCGCATTGGTCCTCGACCCAATCATTGACGGATTCCACCTCACACGAGTCCTTATGGACGATGGCAGCAGTCTGAACCTGCTTTATCAAGACACAATGTGCAAAATGGGCATCGATCCTTCAAGGATCAAACCCACCAAAACCACCTTTAAAGGTGTAATACCAGATGTAGAGGCCTGTTGTACGGGCTCAATAACACTGGAAGTGGTCTTTGGATCTCCGGACAACTTCCGAAGCGAAGAGTTAATATTCGATATCGTCCCCTTCCGTAGTGGCTATCGTGCACTACTAGGACGAACCGCGTTTCCTCGATTCAATGCAGTACCACACTACGCATACCTCAAGCTCAAGATGCCAGGACCTCGCGGGGTTATAACAGTCAATGGAAACATAGACCACTCTCTCCGTACGGAGGAGCACACTGCGGCCCTCGTAGAAGAAGTACAAAGAAGCCTTCTTTGGCAGACCGCCAACTCGGCAATAAAAACCCCGTACACCGTCAAGCGAGTCCGGAGTGCTCTGCAAACAGGATCGTCCGACACGCCAAGAGCTCGACTAGCAATTCGGCCTCTGTCCTAGTCCCAGTCAAGCGGCGAAATTTGTGCCACGCGTACACAATTACACACTCAAAATACCATGGTCATAGGCGGAGGCACGACAGCGATGCGGTCCATAGTACGGCTTAACCGTCACGAGACCCACATACCTTTATCATCTTCTTTCTTTTCAGGACCCTACTTTCGGGAAGCCCCCTCAGAGAACCTGATCATCGGACTCATCATGGGAAGTAAAAAACCAAGGAGGCAAGAGGCTTTGCGTACAAGGGAATACCTAGGTGGTCTCTGCTAATGATCGTTATACCTGTTTTACATACCCACATGCAGCCTGCCCTTGGATAGGACATGTCAAATAGTCCTATTTTTGCTTATTGCATTACTTGTAAACATATGCTTTGACGTATTACTTAAATAACACTGGGAAAATATACAACATCAGCTTATTATTGTTCTCTTTATATTTTCCCTTGACCGCATTCATTGCACCTATACACTTTGGTATATTCAGTTCGCCAGGGGCTTTGTTGTACCCGATAACAAGACAAGAAAAGTCTGAACTCTTTCGACAGTGCGGCACCCCGAACTTATAGCATTATATGCATCACATCATGTCTTGGGTCAATAGTTGGGTTTGCTCGGCTCCCTTGTTTTGGTGCCTTACATTCCGCTATATCGGCTAAGGTAGCACAGGGAGAACTACTGTGATTGTGTCCCGGTTCTTCCAGACGAGCACCTCAGTAGAGAAAGTTGAAAACTGACTGTCATGATGCGGCGAGAGCTGGTCACTGTTCGAGAGGTCTCAAATCCTTAAAGATTTTTTTTCTGCTTCAGGCGAGGAATCGGCCTTGTCCGATTTAGGCGTGTGTAGCGCCACAAGTTCGGCCTTCCGAATACTAGGGGCTTCCCCGAAATTTAAAATTGTAGACTTCTATGGCTAAGTGAGAGTGATAAAGCCGAATAGTCCGATTGCCTTGTTCGCTGCGCTAAACACCTCCTTCAAGGACCAAAAATTTTGATAAAGAGTGTTTGGGTTTACCACGAACACCCCAGTACTAGTTACATGGGGGCGGAAGCCGATGACTGGCCAACTTTTAGAATTTTATAAATGGCCGCACAGAAGGTAATATTTTAAATCAAAAAGCGTTATATAACGCACACAAACTCGTTTTCATATTACAGGACGGCATGAGTACATTCACTCAAAAATTACATCCTTGGCACATTCATCAGCCACAAGGCGGGCGCCTTTTATAACATCGTCATAATACTTATCGGGGTGGCGATGCGCCTTGCCCTCTGGCGGTCCTTCCTTCACCAGCTTCTCTGCATCCATTTTGGCCTAGTGCACTTTCACGCGGGCAAAGGCTCGACAGGCACCCTCAATACAGACGGATCTCTTAATAACTTCAAGCCGCGGACATGCATTTACCATCTGCTTTATTAGGCCGAAGTAGCTGTCGGGCAGGGGCTCGCCAGGCCACAGTGGGACAATGAAGTTCTTCATGGCCAGTTCGGCCACCTTGTGGAGTTCAATCAATTGCTTCAGTTGGTCACTCAAGGGCATTGGATGTTCGGCCCCGTCATACTGGGACCAGAACAACTTCTCCGTCGAGCTCCCCTCTTCGTCACGGTAGAACACCGTGGCATCCGATATGCTGCGTGGCAGATCTGCGAATGCCCCTGGAGAGCTCCAAATTCGGGTAAGTAAAAGAAATGTCTCCTCCACATTCTTGCTTTGCATAATGAATGCCTTACCCGCCGCTATCTTCTTGGCCGCCTAAAATTCCTGGAGGTCCTTTTGGGCCTCGGCCTTGGCATCTTGCACACTCTGGAGGGCCTTCGCAAGCTCAGACTCTTGCGTCTTGAAGCCACGCTCCAAGGACTCAAATTTTTTGCCGAAGTCCTAGAGCTCTTGTTGTACCTCATTAACCCAAGCCTCCTGTTTCTCACGCTCGGTGTGCTCCTTGGCCGCCTTGTCTTCGGCCTCGGACAACACTCTCTTCAGGGCCGCCACTTTGGTCGTGGCCCCTATTAAAATTCATGATGCTTCTGTTAGCATCCATGATATTTTCCCTTTATATTACATACGGACGGGGTATCACTTACCTTTGTTCTCCTGGAGCTGCCTCTTCACGAGGCTAAGCTCTTCTTCGGCCCGCCCTAGGTCCCGCTTCAGTCCGGCGACCTCTGCGGTGCGGGTGGCAGTGGCCAGCAGCAACACCTGCTTATTCACATAGAAATTTTCTGTTGGACTCCTGCGGATAATAATGGACCCTCCATTTGGCTTTTCTTTCCGAACACCAAACAGAGTATCAGGGGCTACTGTCTGTAAGGTGACATTTTCTTACACTTTTGTTACTTACCTCAAAGCCTGTTAGGAGGTTGGCGCAGGCTTCGGTCAATCCGCTTTTGGCGGAACAAACCTTCTCAATCACCGTAGTCATAAGAGTACGGTGCTCTTCGTCGACGGAAGCGCCGCGAAGCACTTCCAGCAAATTATCCGATGCCTCCAGCTGGACAGAGGTCATCGGACGGACGGCTCGCCCTCCTTAGCGAGGGGCTACCTACTCGAATCCGGAACCATTGGAGGTTCCAGCGCAGTATCCGCCTGGGAGCCACACTTTTTGCGGCTCCCATCAGCATAATCCATGGGGATCTTACCCCCCATGTGCCCGGTGTCTGGGATTTTGCCTTGGGGCGGATCCAGAATCGTCGCCCCCTGTCCCGGTATCCTATGGGATAACACTTTGGTGTCATTCGCAGGCCGTGGGGAGGTGGCCATCGGGAGTGAATAGCTATTCATCTCCGATTCACTCAAGGACCCATCCGAAGAGGATACCTCGAGGTGGGACTTGGCCGTACTGCACATGCGAGCTCGGTGTTATAACAAACAATGAAGCTAAGACGCATTAAACACACCGTGGAGTACGGATAGTTACGATTTCGCCATGGGCTTGGCCCTGGACAACCACTGATCGTCGCTGTAGGCGGTTGTGGTGGTGTGGTCCTAAAGGGATGTCTTTCCCTTCTTAGGCGTCCTAGACTCCCCCTGTGGGGCGAATTTTCTCTTCTTCTCCTCTCCGGTGCGGGGAGGGGGGATTTCTTCTTCCTCCCCGCCTTCGTGGGAGGAATCTGCCTCGGCGTCCTTAGATGACGAGTCTATTATGGCCCGGCGCCGGAGACCTTTCCTGGTCCCCGTGGACGCCTTCTTGGCCTTCTTCTTCGTCACCTCATAAGGTGCCAGAACCAGCATCTCCGTCAGGAGTGCGGTTGCTGGATCTTCAGGTAGCGGAGCCGGACAGTCGATCTGCTCCGCCGTCACCACATAGTCCTGTTTGATCAGCGTGGTGGCTTAAAATCCTCGCACAAATATACTGGGAAAGGCACATCTTGTGATATTTAGAGAGCTTACCGGATTGGCGGGGCGCTTTGCGTTGAGTCCGCGGTCCTCGGAAGTGGGAGGAGGCACTTCGGCGGTTTTGAACAGCACCTTCCAGACGTCTTTATGCATCGTGTTGAACAGCTCTCGCAGTGTTTGGTGTTCGGCATATTGAACGTCCGTCTTTGACACGGGAGGATCCAACGGAAGAGCATGACCTGGACCACGTTGACAAGCTTGATCTTCTTGTCTATCATATTTTTGATGCAGTTTTGGAGTCCGGTCACCTCCGCAGGTACACCCTAGGCCAAGCCCTTCTTTTCCTAGGAGGTGAGCCGCATGGGGATGCCGGATCGAAATTCGGGGGCCGCCGCCCAGTTGGCGTCGCGCGGCTTGGTGATGTAGAACCACCCCGATTGCCACCCCTTCACGGTCTCCACGAAGGAGCCTTCAAGCCAGGTGACGTTGGGCATCTTTCCCACCATGGCGTCTCTGCACTCCGCTTGCTGGCCACTCACTATCTTCGGCTTCACGTTGAAGATCTTTAGCCACAGGCCAAAGTGGGGCTTGATGTGGAGAAAGGCCTCGCACATGATGATAAACCCCGAGATGTTGATGATGAAATTTGGGACCAGATCATGAAAATCTAGCCCATAGTAAAACATGAGCTCGCAGACAAATGGGTGAAGTGGAAATGCTAGTCCACGGAGGAAATGAGAGAGGAATACTACTCTTTCCCGAGATTTTGGAGTGGGGGTGATCTGCCCCTCCATCGGAAGCTTGTCCACGATGTTTGTGGCCAGGTATCTGGCCTCCCGAAGCATCATAATGTCCTCCTCTTTGATGGAGGAGGCCATCCACTTGCCTCCCGCTCTGGACATGTCGTGAATGGCTTTATAGGGAAGGTGAGAACTTGGGCGCTGGAGCTCGAGGATGTGAGAATGGATGAGTAAAGGAGGAAGAAGGCGTGGGTGAAAACGGGGAATCCTTGTCTCTTTGTAAAGGCGGTAGAAATTGTGCGCCCCCCACTTGCCTGTTAAAATTGCCTATTTTCCAAGTGCCACGATTGATGGCGCGGTTGGGTTACCTATACCCGTATTGTTGAGAATCCCGCAATAAGGGGACACGATCTCTTCTTCGACAAGACGTGCCAAGGAAACCGCCTCGCAATATGTGCAGTAGCTGGTTGTGAAAAATGGTTCGAGTAATGACCGGGCCGTGGCGTGATGTCACGCCATGAAAAGTTGTCAGCAGATTAGATTTTTGGAATATTGTTCTCTCTATGGTGGTATGTGAAATTTGTTTTGCAGAGCCAGACACGATTCATGTGTTCAAAATTTATCTTGGTGTATTCGGAGATGGAACCCGCCTTGCAATGCCGAAGACAATCTGTGCACCGGACTCATCGTCATTGATGCCTGGTTCAGGGTCTACTGAGGGAGTCCTGGATTAGGGGGGTATTCGTACAGCCGGACTATATACTTTGGCCGGACTGCCGGACTATGAAGATGCAAGATTGAAGACTTTGTCCCGTGCCCGGATGGGACTCTCCTTTGCATGGAAGGCAAGCTTGGCGATTCGGATGTATAGATCTCCTTCTCTGTAACCGACTCTGTGTAACCCTAGCCCCCTCCGGTGTCTAGATAAATCGGAGGGTTTAGTCCGTAGGACAAGGACAATCATAATCATAGGCTAGCTTCTAGGGTTTAGCCTCTACGATCTCGTGGTAGATCAACTCTTGTAATACTCATATCATCAAGATCAATCAAGCAGGAAGTAGGGTATTACCTCCATCGAGAGGGCCCGAACCTGGGTAAACATCGTGTCCCCAGCCTCCTGTTACCATTAGCCTTAGACGCACAGTTCAGGACCACCTACCGGAGATCCGCCGATTTTGACACCGACACCCCCACCCTCCTGGGCAGGGTGTGGGCCCCCTCCGGTACTTTCTTTGCCAAATAATTCTTATTAAATCCAAAAATTACTTTCGTGGAGTTGCGGGACTTTTGGAGCTATGCAGAATAGGTTTCCAATATTTGCTCCTTTTCCAACCAGAATCCCAGTTGCCAGCATTCCCCCTCTTCATGATAAACCTTGTAAAATAAGAGAGAATAGCCATAAGTATTGTGACATAATGTGTAATAACAACCCACAATGCAATAAATATTAATATAAAAGCATGATGCAAAATTGACGTATCAACTCCCCCAAGCTTAGACCTCGCTTGTCCTCAAGCGGAAGCCAAAATCGAAAAATATGTCCACATGTTTAGAGATAGAGGTGTTGATAAAAAAAATACGGACATGAGGGCATCATGATCATTCTTATAACAGCAACATATATAGATTTTGTCATATGATTTCTTATGCTCAAGTAACAATCTATTTGCAATGTCAAGTATGGAACATAAACTTCATTGGGAACTAACAAACTATAATCTTAGTCATTAAAGCAATTGCAATTTATCATAACATCAGAAAGAGTCAAGAATAGAGCTTTTCAGCAAGTCCACATACTCAACTATCATATAGTCTTCTACAATTGCTAACACTCACGCAATACTGGTTATGGAGTTTTAATCGGACACTGAGAAAGATAGGGGCTTATAGTGTTGCCTCCCAATGTTTTACCTCAAGGGTAATGTCAACAATAATAGTTCATGCTAACGAACATCCAATTGGTTATATGTATCAGGATCTTTCCAACACGAGGTGCTTGCCAAAGGATAAAATGAAAAAGGGAAAGGTGAAGATCACCTTGACTCTTGCATAAACTAAAAGACATAAAGTAAAAGATAGGCCCTTCGCAGAGGGAAGCAGAGGTTGTCATACGCTTTTAGGGTTGGATACACAAAATCTTAGTGCAAAATAACATCCCTTTATATTGCCACTTGTATATGGACCTTTATTATGCAGTCTATCGCTTTTATTGCTTCCATAACAAGATCGTATAAAGCTTATATTCTCTGCACTAATAAGTCATGCATATTTAGAGAGTAATTTTTATTACCTGCACCGATGACAACTTACTTGAATGATCTTACTCAATCCATAGGTAGATATGGTGGACTCTCATGGCAAAACTGGGTTTAAGGATATTTGGAAGCACAAGTAGTATCTCTACTTGGTGCTAGGAATTTGGCTAGCATGAGGGGGAAAGGCAAGCTCAACATGTTTGAATGATCCATGACAATATACTTTAACTGAGATGCAAGAAAACATAAACCATTATTTTGTCTTCCTTGTCCAACGTCAACTCTTTAGCATGTCATAGTTTAATGAGTGCTCACAATCATAAAAGATGTCCAAGATAGTGTATTTATATGTCAAAACCTCTCTTTCTTTATTACGTCCTATTCATTGCAATGATGACCAAAGCAATGTTTGCCAACTCTCAACAACTTTTAAGCCTCATACCTTCTATATGTGAAGTCATTACTATCCATGAGATCAGTATGAACTCTTTTATTCTTTTTGTTCTTTCTATTTTCTCAAGATCATGGCAAGATAGCAAAGCCCTTGACTCAACACTAATCTTTATTATAGATAGCTCACGGACTCGATTACATAAAGGGATCACAAAGCAAAACTCAAAACTAATTCATACCAAAACTTCAATCTACTAGATCAAGATATTACTAAAAGGATCAAACTAAGTAAAATGGCAAAGATTGGAGTGTGATGGTGATACGATACCGGGGCACCTCCCCCAAGCTTGGCAGTTGCCAAGGGGAGTGCCCATACCCATATGATTATGTCCTCGAAGGTGATGAAGGCGGTGATGATGATGATGGATAATCGCACATTGAGCATAAAAGCTCCTCTGATTTGTGGATAATGCCCTTGAGTGCGACGATATGATCCTGTGTGAGATGCTTGTTTTGTATACGAGCTAACTCAATCATCTTGAAAGCTTCAACCTCAGTTGGGGTAAAGAGGTTAGGTAAAGGTTGAGGGATGTTTTCTTCTTTCGCCGCCGGAGCTTGATCCTCAATGTCCTTCTTGATCTCCTCTGGTTCTTCTCTTTTTAGCTCTATCTTCAATAGCCAAGCAGCCTTGTCTTCATTGTTGGAGGAGAGTGACGTCATGATGCTCTAGATCTGTCTGAAAAACAACTCGAAACAAAGACAAAAGATTTTTGCGTGATACGGTGGTCAAAACCTTCGGGAGATTATATAATGAATTTTTACCGACCAAAATACGTAACTTGCAAGAAAATGGAGTCCGGGAGGCACATGAGGTGCCCACGAGACAGGGGGCGCACCCAATAGGGGTGGGCACGCCCTCCACGCTCGTGGAGGCCTCGTGTCCTTTCCGGATTACTTCTTGCTTCCATAAATTTTTAGATATTCCAAAACGGAGGAAAGTTGCCATTAGAATTGTTTTGGAGTCGGTTTACTTGTTGTACCACATACCTATTCCTTTTTAGAGTATGAAACATTTTGGAATTTGTCCCTTATGTATTCCTCCGGGGTTATGGTCTCAATAATATTAGTTTCAACATTAATAGGGCTACCTGAGATATAGTGTTTGATTCTTTGACCGTTCACCACCCTCGTACTTGTGCCTTCGAAGTTGTTAACTTTTATAGCACCAGAACGATAGACCTCCTCGATAACGTAAGGTCCTTCCCATTTAGAGAGAAGTTTTCCTGCAAAAAATCTTAAACGAGAGTTGAATACCAGCACATAATCACATACGTTAAATTCTAGCTTTTGTATTCTTTTGTCATGCCATCTTTTAACTTTTTCTTTAAACAGCTTGGCATTCTCATAGGCTTGGGTTCTCCATTCATCAAGTGAGCTAATATCAAATAACCTCTTCTCACCGACAAGTTTGAAGTCATAGTTGAGCTCTTTAATAGCCCAATATGCTTTATGTTCAAGTTTAAGAGGTAAGTGACATGTTTTCCATAAACCATCTTATACGGAGACATACCCATAGGATTTTTATATGCAGTTCTATAAGCCCATAATGCATCATCAAGTTTCTTGGACCAATTCTTTCTGGACGTATTAATAGTCTTTTGCAGAATTAATTTGAGCTCTTTATTGCTCAACTCTACTTGACCACTAGACTGCGGGTGATAAGGAGATGCAATTCTATGATTAACATCATACTTAGCAAGCATTTTACGGAAAGCACCATGAATAAAATTTGAACCACAATCAGTCATGAGATATCTAGGGACTACAAACGTCGGAAAAATAACTTCTTTAAGCATCTCAATAGAGGTGTTATGATCAGCACTACTAGATGGAATAGCTTCTACCCACTTAGTAACGTAATCAACAACAACTAAAATATGTGTGTATCCATTAGAGGCAGGAAAAGGTCCCATATAATCAAAGCCCCAAACATTAAATGGTTCAATACCAAGAGAATAATTCATAGGCATTTCTTGACGTCTACTAATATTACCAATTCTTTGACATTCATCACAAGACAAGACAAACTTACGCGCATCTTTGAAGAGAGTAGGCTAATAAAATCCGGATTGCAATACCTTATGTGCAGTTCTGTCTCCAGCGTGGTGTCCTCCATATGGTTCGGAGTGACACTTGCGTAGGATCTGTTCCTGTTCATCCTCAGGTACACAACTTCTAATAACACCATCTACTCCTTCTTTATAAAGGTGTGGTTCATCCAAGAAGTAATGTCTTAAATCATAAAAGAACTTTCTCTTTTGCTGGTATGTGAAATTAGGTGGTATAAATTTAGCAACAATGTAATTAGCATAATCAGCATACCATGGAGCAGTACGAGAAGCATTAATGACTGCTAATTGTTCATCAAGAAAGCTATCATCAATAGGTAGTGGGTCATCAAGAACATTCTCTAGCCTAGACAAGTTGTCTGCAACGGGGTTCTCAGCTCCCTTTCTATCAATAATATGCAAATCAAATTCTTGAAGCAAGAGAACCCATCTAATAAGTCTAGGTTTAGCATCTTTCTTTTCCATAAGATATTTAATAGCAGCATGATCAGTGTGAATAGTAACTTTAGAATCAACAATGTAAGGTCTGAACTTATCACAAGCAAATACAACTACCAAGAATTCTTTTTCAGTAGTAGCATAATTTCTCTGGGCAGTATCAAGAGTCTTACTAGCATATTGAATAACCTTTAGTTTATTATCAACTCTCTGCCCTAGAACAACACCTACAACATAATCATTAGCATCACACATAATCTCAAAGGGTAAATTCCAATCAGGTGGCTGAACAACAGGTGCAGTGATCAAAGGTTTTTTAAGTATTTCAAATGCTTCTACACAATCATCATCGAAGAAAAAAGGAATATCTTTTTGCAATAAATTAGTCAGAGGCCTAGAGATTTTAGAAAAGTCCTAAATGAACCTCCTATAAAAATCGGCATGGCCAAGGAAACTTCTTATACCTTTAATGTCCTTAGGACATGGCATCTTTTCAATAGCATCAACTTTAGCTTTGTCAACTTCAATACCTCTTTCAGAAATTTTATGCCCCAAGATAATGCCTTCATTAACCATAAAGTGACACTTCCCAGTTTAGGGCAAGACTAGTGTCTTCACGTCTCTGCAAAACTCGATCAAGTTGCTCATGCAATCATCAAAAGAGAATCCATAAACGGAGAAGTCATCCATGAATACCTCACAAATCTTTTCACAAAAGTCAGAGAATATAGCCGACATGCATCTTTGAAAGATAGCAGGTGCATTACATAAACCAAAAGGCATACGTCTATAGGCAAAGATACCGAAAGGGCATGTAAAAGTAGTTTTTGATTGATCCTCCACTGACACAGGTATTTGAGAGAAACCAGAATAACAATCTAGAAAGAAGAAATGTGTATGTTTGGATAGTCTTTCTAGCATTTGATCAATAAAAGGTAAAGGGTAATGATCTTTCTTAGTAGCTTTATTTAACTTACGGAAATCAATTACCATCCTATAACCCATAATAATTCTTTGCGGAATCAATTCATCTTTATCATTAGGAACAACACTAATGCCTCCCTTTTTAGGGACACAATGGACAGGGCTTACCCATTCACTATCAGCAACGAGATAAATTATACCTGCCTCAAGGAGCTTTAGTATCTCCTTTCTTACCACTTCTTTCATCTTAGGATTTAAGCGTCGTTGAGGATCTCTAACCGGTTTGGCATCTTTCTCCACTTTAATTTTGTGTTGGCATAGAGTGGGACTAATTCCCTTAAGATCATCCAGAGTATATGCAATAGCAGCACGGTGCTTCTTCAGAGTTTTCAGTAATCTTTACTCTTCCTGCTCTGAAAGGTTAGCACTAATAATAACATGATATATCTTCTTTTCATCAAGATAAGCATATTTAAGATTATCAGGTAATGGTTTTAGCTCAAACACGGGATCACCCTTGGGTGGAGGAGGACCCCCTAGGATTTCAACAGGTATGTTGTGTTTCAAAATAGGACCCTATTGAAGGAATACTTCATCTATTTCCCTTCTTTCATTCATAAACATATCATTTTCATGGTCTAGCAAATATTGTTCTAACGGATCAGTAGGAGGCACGGCAATAGAAGCAAGACCAATTATTTCAAGAAGGGTCTACCAAATATAATGGGACAAAAGTCATCTTGTGGGGAACTAAGGACAAGAAAATCAGCAGGATATTTGACTTTCCCACACAAGACTTCAACATATCTAACAATCCCAAATGGTGAAATAGTATCTCTATTGGCAAGCTAATTGTAACATCAATATCTTCTAACTCAGCGGGTGCAATATCATGCATAATTTCATTATATAAGGAAAAAGGTATTGCACTAGAACTAGCACCCATATCACATAAGCCATGATAACAATGATATCCTATTTTAACAGAAATAACAGGCATGCCTACAATAGGTCTATGTATCTTAGCATCGGGTCTAGCAATATTAGCATCCTGTTCACACAAGTAAATAACATGCCCATCCATATTATCATCCAAGAGATCTTTAACCATAGCAATACTAGGTTCAACTTTAATTTTCTCAGGAGGTGTATAAGTTCTAGTATTACTCTTACAAAAAACAGTTGAAGCTTTAGCATGATCCTTCATTCTAACAGGAAAAGGTGGTTTCTCAACATAAGTAGTAGGAACAATAGGATCATTATAAGTGATAGTCTTTTCTTCAACTGTAATAGGTGCAACTACTTTCACTTCAATGAGAGGATTATATTTAAACCACTTCTCCTTAGGGAGATCAACATGAGCAGCAAAAGATTCACAGAAAGAAGCTACTATCTCAGAGTCAAGTCATATTTAGCGCTAAATCCACGAAAAGCATCGGTATCCATAAAAGATTTAACACAATCAAACTTAGATGTTATACCTAACTCCTTACCATCATCGGAATCCCAATCTTCAGAGTTGCGTTTAATTCTTTCCAATAAGTCCCACTTGAATTCAGTAGTCTTCAGCATATAAGAACCAGCACAGAAAGTATCGAGCATGGTGCGATCATTGAGAGAAAGCCGAGCATATTTTTTTTGAATAATCATTTCTCTTGAGAGCTCATGATTGGGGCATGAATATAGCATTGACTTAAGCCTCCCCCAAGCTTGAGCGATGCTTTCTCCTTCACGAGGCCAGAAATTATATATGTAATTACGATCACGACCAACAAGATGCATAGGATAGAACTTCTGGTGAAATTCCAACTTCAATCGTTTATAATTCCAAGATCCCGTATCATCACATAGCCTATACCATGTCAATGCTTCTCTCTTCAAAGATAAAGGAAAGAGCATCCTCTTAACAACATCATTGGGAATACCTGCAAGCTTAAATAATCCACAAACTTCATCCACAAAGATAAGGTGTAAATTGGGATGCAATGTTCCATCTCCTGCAAAGGGATTAGCTAGCAGTTTCTCTATCATACCCAAAGGAATTTCAAAGTAAACATTTTCAGTAGGTTCATTAGGTTGAGGAGAAACTCTTTGCTCTACTGGTCGGGGTGAAGATACCCCGAACAAGCCCCTCAAAGGATTAGTTTCCATAATAACAAGTAACAGAAAATTTCAGCACACTATATAAATGTTTCCTTACCAAGTTCCACTCACCAAAGCGCTTCACTCCCCGACAACGGCGCCAGAAAAGAGTCTTGATGACCCACAAGTATAGGGGATCTATCGTAGTCCTTTCAATAAGTAAGAGTGTTGAACCCAACGAGGAGCAGAAGGAAATGACAAGCGGTTTTCTGTAAGGTATTCTCTGCAAGCATTGAAATTGTAGGTAACAGATAGTTTTGTGATAAGATAATTTGTAACGGGTAACATAAGGTAAATAAGGTGCAGCAAGGTGGCCCAATCCTTTTTGTAGCAAAGGACAAGCCTGGACAATTTCTTATAATGAGAAAAGCGCTCCCGAGGACACATGGGAATTATCATCAAGCTAGTTTCATCACGCTCATATGATTCACGTTCGGTACTTTGATAGTTTCATATGTGGGTGGACCGGTGCTTGGGTACTGCCCTTACTTGGACAAGCATCCCACTTGTGACTAACCCCTATTGCAAGCATTCACAAGTACAAAAGAAGTATTAAGGTAAACCTAACCATAGCATGAAACATATGGATTCAAATCAGCCCCTTACAAAGCAACGCATAAACTAGGGTTTAAGCTTCTGTCACTTTAGCAACCCATCATCTACTTATTACTTCCCAATGCCTTCCTCTAGGCCCAAATAATGGTGAAGTGTCATGTAGTCGATGTTCACATAACACCACTAGAGGAGAGACAACATACATCGATCTCATCAAAATATCGAACGAATACCAAATTCACATGACTACTAATAGCAAGACTTCACCCATGTCCTTAGGAACAAACGTAACTACTCACAAAGCATATTCATGTTCATAATCAGAGGGGTATTAATATGCATTAAGGATCTGAATATATGATCTTCCACCGAATAAACCAACTAGCATAAACTACAAGGAGTAATCAACACTACTAGCAACCCACAGGTACCAATTTGTGGTTTTGGATACAAAATTGGATACAAGAGATGAACTAGGGTTTGAGAGGAGATGGTGCTGGTGAAGATGTTGATGGAGATTGACCCCCTCCCGATGAGAGGATCATTGGTGATAACGATGGTGATGATTTCCCCCTCCCGGAGGGAAGTTTCCCGGCAGAACAGCTCCGCCGGAGCCCTAGATTGGTTCCACCAAGGTTCCGCCTCGTGGCGGCGGAGTTTCGTACCATAAGCTTGCTTATGATTTTTTCCAGGACAAGAGACTTCATATAGAAAAAGATGGGCACCGGAGGGCCACTAGGGGGCCCAGGAGACAGGGGCGCGCCTAGTAGGGGGGGCACCCCCACCCTCCTGGCCTGGGTGTGGGCCCCCTCCGGTACTTTCTTTGCCCAATAATTCTTATTAAATCCAAAATAACTTTCATGGAGTTGCGGGACATTTGGAGCTGTGCAGAATAGGTTTCCAATATTTGCTCTTTTTCCAGCCAGAATCCCAACTGCCGGCATTCCCCCTCTTCATGATACACCTTGTAAAATAAGAGAGAATATCCATAAGTATTGTGACATAATGTGTAATAACAACCCATAATGCAATAAATATTAATATAAAAGCATGATGCAAAATGGACATATCAGATTCCCATACATAAGATCAACATGTTAATGCATCTCAATGATTCACAGATCACATACAAATATGTAGCTCCAAAAGCAAAGATCTAGAAAAACATCTATTCTTCCTACTAATATGGATGCTTTTCTTGGCCAACATTCAGTACAGACTAAAAGACAAATTTGTTTGTGAAGTCTACAATTCCTCTTGCAAACGTAAGTGGTTTCACCAACATCTGGAACCATGAGAATGAACCACACATGATGGAGGAACATCCACTGCAATATGATTTGGTCTTCTCTCGATCACACCGCGAGACTATTTTCAGAATACAAACTTTAACTTAGGCAAAATGATGCCCATTGTATAATCAGGCCAAAGCAATGAAGCACCTAGTGTTGGCCAATAAATAGTACAGTACTACTTTTCTGCAGTCCATGAAGTGACTATCCAATCTTCCTGTGTCTATTTTCAAATGGCACTGCATGCAGTGACTATACTATTCTCTTGTGCAGTTCAACTGAAATTGCGGTCCCTTTGTTTGTTCGCCAAATAGCAACGGGCAGACATCTCTGTCTGCACAAATATCAAGCAGCTAGTAAACATATACCACACCTTGTATTTTCAGTTTAAACATGTCTCTTCCGCTCAGCATCTGTCATGTTCTGCATTGGACAATTTGATACAGTTATGTTTTGCCCTGGACAAATTAATACTGAATTGATTTGCTGGTTCAGAGCAGAAATATAGCGCCTATTCTTCATCAGACAAAGGATATCCATGTTCGCAGTGACGGAAGAGGTGAAATCGATACAACTGAAATTGAGCATCCAATCATTGAATCCTGTCCTGCACATCCAATGTAGGTCCACCCTGCCAATAAATTCACATGCAAACCACTAGTATTACTATCTAATGACAATACAAAAAGAGTAGCAAGATAGTAGCAAACCATGTACCTTTGTAATGAACAACTCATAGTGCCACCAATTCGATATAAAGGTTTGGAAGAAAACATGCTCCTAATGTTGAACCAGTTGGACTTTTTGTGTAGTTCCACTAAAATCGGGCATCCCTGTTTGCATAGATATTGAAAGTGTGATTACTGTAAAAACGACACTAGTTGAAGCATAGACTCACAAATATAAGCATTCCAATTTCTTAATGGAAAAGGTAGTAAGACTGTTTCTAACCACCTGTTTGAAGGAATAAAAAAGGCAACATCGGCTGATGTCAAAAAGGCATATATAGTTCTTTTTGAAAGAATGATCGACTCTTGACCTTTCTTCTTCTTTTAAGCATATTTTGTGTAGTTTAACTAAAATAAAATGCCATCACCACCTTGAAAATTCAGCAACACTGTACAAAAGGAAATGACGTAACATTACATCATGATGTCAGGTATGTAGTCGAAAGGCATTAGAGACAAACATACAGACCTCCTCCGATAACATAATGAACATTAATTTTAACAAAGGTGTGACTAGCTTTATCGGGATAATTTGAGTGAACTCTACACCCTCTGTTCCTTAATATAAGACGTTTTCACGATTCAATTTAAAGTACCCAAACATCTAGTATTTAGAAAAATAGGTAGTAGTTTTCTTGAGAACATATCTGGGAAAGCTTGCCAAACTTTATTTATGTCCATAGGATAATGCAACACCATTCGAATACTATAAATATACACTAATCCAGTGGCTAGTGCAACAGTAGAGTAGTTATTTTATTACAGGGTACAGTACAATGGTTTTATTGAACATATGTCAATAAACTCTAGCACTAGAAGATTTCTATAAGAATTAACAATACAAAATGTAAAGGTAACAAGTTTCAGCATTGGTATACTAGCTGTGCATGAGCATTAAACCAAATACAAAAGTCTGAAGGTAACTAGCATTATTAACTACTGACAGTATAAAAAAATTGCAAACCATGTACCTCCAAGGTAAATATCATTTCGAACTCGTGGGGACCTTAAAAATTTCTATCCCAATCTTGATAATCGATCAAACATAAAAAGTTGATCGAACGAATAACGAGAACAGCCGGAGGAGGAGGTGCCCACTCTTGACCTTTCCACTTGTCTTCATAATTCTTTGTGCAGTTTAACCAAAATAAAATGACATCATCACCTTGGCATTTTGGTGACACTGTACAAAAATATTAACTTATCTCATGAAAGTGAGGTATGTAATCTATAAGCATTAACAGTGCAAAAATCTGAAGGTAGTAACAAGTTTCATCATTGGTATACTGGCTGTGCAATAGCATTAGAATGCCTTAGGTGATTTTTTTAATACATCCACAATCAACATCTAACCTTGAAATAATCCAGTGACATTAAATGGCATTGCTTAAATTTATCGGTGGCATTAGACTGAGTGTGGCATTTGTTAAATGTGGCATCACTTTAGCAGTATCATTGCTTGACTTGACTGCTGGCGTTATACTAACAGCAAAAAAGTGGCAATATGAGCATGGGAGGCCGATTCGGACAGTGGGCGCACCAGTACGATGTACCTCCACGGACGCAGAGTGGTGAGGGAGGTATTGTTGCCCAGAGCAACAAATATCCATGCATCATATGTGGATTACGTCCCATTTTTGTTCTCTTTGGCCACATTTTTCCTATGTGAGGACAACAAACCGATCGACCTGGTCATTCTCTATTGTGCTGTCATGCTTTCTACCCTTCTTCAACCAAGAGACACGAGACTCGTTCCTTAGCTACTGATTTTCCCCTTTTCAACCTAGATGCGGGTTCGATGCCTACTCTCTTGGACAGTATAGCCTCCCTTCCTTTCCTTATTAAACCCAGACATGGATTAGTCTGCATGAAGTAGGGTTTCCTTTAATAGTGCAAATTAAGGTTTTCGTCTGCGTGGCCAGCAGAGCAGAGGATAGCAAATTGGGAAGATGGTGGAGTGGAAAAAGATCCGCATGCAACGATGTGGCAGATGGGGCAATAGAACACGTGTATGGTTCAAAAAGAGGTAGCATACCTGAGGGTCGGCGGGAAGTGGCTTCGCTCGTGGTGGTCATCCTCCGCACACACTACGGCAGCGAGCTTGGGGACGGAGGCCATCCCGCGCGGGCGCTAGGTCTGAGAGGACGGCCTTGCTGTCAGTGCGTGACCTCGCTCGCCGACGACGAGTGCGTCAACGTTGCACGTCCTTTTCTTCCCCGGCAGATATGTGACCACCGGTGAGGAGGGAGAGAGAGGCCGTCTTTTTTAGATCTGGAGAGAGGGTCATAGTGTGAGAAGCAAGTGGGCAGCCCTTAGCAAGAAAGTGCTGAAGCTCCAGCCTATATATCTTTTTTATACTACTAGCACTGGAGGTGGAGTAGTGGTAGAGTAGTTTATATTTTATCTGCGTACAGTACCAGTTAGTCGTGCTTCCAAACTGAATGACACGCCATTAAAAAAATAAAGGTCGATAACTAATGCGGCACCTCGGGCCAACGCGGCTAGATCGCATTTTACACGAGAAATTACACACCATGTTGCATTGACATGTGGTCCCGTTCCAACATATTAGTGAGACGACGACGAGTCTTTTTCTACTAGTATTTCCGAATGGACGTGTAGGCCGGGGTGCCTCTTCATGTACCGTGGCAAACTGGCAACCGTCCATCGACTCTTTTCCTTTCCCTCTCGATTTGGAACTACTTTCTCACGCTCTTCCTCTCCCTCCTCCATTTTCCTTCACCCTTCCTTCTGCCATTGTTCGATTGTCTTCTCCATGGAGGGAACAGGCCGGAAACGACACCATCATTCTTGCCCCGATATGAAAGATGACGTGGTGTAGGAACTCATTGATCGGTGCGACGTCATCACCTCGGCTAGCATGGCAGGTTCGTTCAAGACCATTCTCGACTCAACTAATAACATCATTACAAGGAACCCAAGGGTCAAGGAGCGGTTTGATTTCCCCTATCTTCTTCGCCGTGACCCTGATGACTGGCGTCGGGATGACGGAGGCCTCGCCTTGTGCAAGTTCATGCCGCTTGATAATGATACATATGATGTTAAGATGCCATCGCTTGAGGGCAAGGCTTGGGTAGGCGCAAATGGAGATTGGGTCATTTATATCGGGTCCAACTGTGAGTGGAAACTTGTGAATGTGTACACTCGTCAACGGGTTCCACTTCCAAAAATCTGAGCAGACTGCCCAGAGGTTGAGCACACCGGTATTGTACGCATGTTCAAATATGATCATGCTGACTGTCTTCTATGGAAGATAGCAATTTGTCGAGTTCCCAACCGCTCTTGGTATTACACGAACTATGAAGTTGTTGCTATCTTCGACAAGCTTGTTGCTGTCCTTCGTGGTTCGACTAGATGGATATTGCTCAAAAATCAGTTTCTATACACGGATGAGTATTGTGATGCAATTCAATACGAGGGCCTTGTGTTTGCTTCCACCACTCATGGCACTGTTTTTGCATGGGATCCTCGTAGTTTCGGTACGTTTGTCTTCCACCATAATTATAATTGTTTCATCCACATGATTGCGGGTTAGCAAGTTTCCCTTTACTAATTAACCATCTTCTTGTGTTTCCAATGTACTGTGAACATTCCACCACCTATACTTGAAAATTTTTATAACCAAGGGGGAGATGACGATGGTGATGATCACGAGCATGAGGACGAGCAGCACCCATATACTATGTGGCGCCTGGCAACTAATTCCGATGGATCACCTCTTCTTGTGTGTATACAGCCCACTGATGATGTTACTACTAAGGAAGCAGGTGTAGTCTCCCATGGTCGCACTCTTCGGACCTATTCCAACACCCATTGCATGGTATTCGGGATGGATACTAGTGTGCTAGCGCCAACACCTTCTCCCTGGTACAGAATTGATAGTCTTGGAGAAAACTCGCTCTCCCTTGGACAAAACTATCCAATGATGGTGAAAGGCGATCCAACTGCTGTTGACACAACGTTACTAGTACCATTTATGACAAGCAACTGTATCTATACCTCGGACATTTGGGTGGTTCCCTACCTTGGTACTGATGTAGTAGGCTGCTTCAGCCTGTATGATCAGTCCTGCATTGGTCTCAAGATTGACGATGGATGGCCTGTCCCAGAGAATCACTTGTGGTTCAAAGCAAGCATTTCCAACGCCGAGGATTGGTTGAGTTGAAATTCATTTCATTGCTTGTTATTTGTTGTGTGATTAAAACTTTAGTATTTATAATGTATCCTCGTTGTCGATGTGGGTTGATGACTTGTTGTATGTCATAAAATGATATGCCTGTGATAAACTTACTAAATTTATGAATGGCTTTTGAGTCGCTTCTCTGAGTGAGTGGTGCGACGAGGCAAAAAAATATTTTCCGAATACATAATTGTACGTGCATTGCAACAGGTTATCGGATGAGGCCAATCAACAATAGTAGTACACTATTTATACTAGCTTCACATGCTTCGTGCGTCGGGCGGGTGTTTTTACTGTAGCATTATGTTAATGTGTTCGATGTACGTAACCAGCACCTCAAATCCTCAATACTATTACTATATAAGTAGTAGGAGTAATCGGGTGGTGATATGTTTCCAACGTATCTATAATTTTTGATTGTTCCATGCTATTATATTACCTATTTTGGATGTTTATGGGCTTTATTTTACACAATTATATCATTTTTGGGACTAACCTACAAACCGAAGGCCCAACCCATATTGCTGTTTTTTTGCCTATTTCAGTATTTCAAAGAAAAGGAATATCAAACGGAGTCCAAACGGAATGAAACCTTCGGGAGCGTGATTTTTGGAACGAACGTGATCCAGAGGACTTAGAGTGCAAGTCAAGGAGCAGCCGAGGCACCCACGAGGGTGGGGGCGTGCCCACCCCTACAGGGCGCGCGCGCCCCTGTCTCGTGGGCCCCTGGCAGCCACCGACGTACTTCTTCCTCCTATATAAGCCTATGTACCCCGAAAACATCCAGGGAGCCAGCGAAGAAATATTTCCACCACCGTAACCTTCTGTATCCGTGAGATCCCATCTTGGAGCCGTCGCCGGTGTTCTGCCGGAGGGGGATTCCACCATGGAGGGCTTCTACATCAACACCATAGCCCCTCTGATGAGTTGTGAGTAGTTTACCACAGACCTTCGGGTGCATAGTTATTAGCTAGATGGCTTCTTCTCTCTTTTTGGATCTCAATACAATGTTCTCCCCCTCTCTTGTGGAGATCTATTCGATGTAAACTCTTTTTGCAGTGTGTTTGTCGAGATCCGATGAATTGTGGGTTTATTATCAAGTTTATCTATGAATAATATTTGAATCTTCTCTGAATTCTTCTATGTATGATTGAGTTATCTTTGCAAGTCTCTTTGAATTATCGGTTTTGTTTGGCCTACTAGATTGATCTTTCTTGCCATGGGAGAAGTGCTTAGCTTTGGGTTCAATGTTGCGGTGTCCTTACCCAGTGACAGAAAGGGTTGCAAGGCACGTATTATATTGTTGCCATTGAGGATAAAAAGATGGGGTTTATATCATATTGCTTGAGTTTATCCCTCTACATCATGTCATCTTTCTTAATGTGTTACTCTGTTCTTATGAACTTAATACTCTAGATGCATGCTGGATAGCTGTCGATGTCTGGAGTAATAGTAGTAGATGCAAGCATGAGTCGGTCTACTTGTCACGGATGTGATGCTTATATACATGACCATGCCTAGATAATCTCATAATTATTCGCTTTTCTACCAATTGCTCGGTAGTAATTTGTTCACCCACCGTAATACTTATGCTATCTTCAGAGAAGCCTCTAGTGAAACCTATGGCCCCCAGGTCTATCCTTTATCATATAAGCCTTCAATCTACTTTTATTTGCATCTTTATTTTTTGCATCTATATTATAAAATACCAAAAATATATTTATCTTATCATATTATCTCTATCAGATCTCACTTTCGCAAGTGGCCGTGAAGGGATTGACAACCCCTTTATCGCGTTGGTTGCGAGTTCTTTGTTTGTTTGTGTAGGTTCATGGGACTTGTGAGGAGCCTCCTACTGGATTGATACCTTGGTTCTCAAAAACTGAGGGAAATACTTACGCTACTGTGCTTCATCACCCTTTCCTCTTCAAGGAAAACTAATGCAAGCTCGAGACGTAGCAGGTGGCATGGGCCAGAACAAGCATTCGCGTCTAGGAGTACGGCACACGCCACCAGCACGACATCCATCTGACACCATATTTGTTGGAGTCTGTGCTAGAGCAATCTCTTCAACCTCGTCGTTTCTCTAACTTCAGCCATCGCGCGGCGGGCGAGATGGGGGTTTGACGATAGTCGGTTTCCTCAACTGCGATCCCACTTGTAAGGCCAACTCCAACGCAAGACCCCAAAGGGACCTCCGTTTTGCACGAACTCCAATGATAATTTTTAGTAGAAAAGGAAGACCAAAGAAAACAAGAACCACAAGAATACATTTTACTACTAGAAGATATCCAACTTCCATAACTGCTCCTGTAAGTTGGATTAGTGCCTTCTCGATGCATTCATTGTTGATCTGCGGAGGCTCGATCTTGCGTGCTTCTTTCTTCTTCGAGTGTAAGGAAGTAGACGTTTCTTCCTCGCATCCTAGTCTCATGTCTAGCCTCTATTCTAGTAGGAGTATCAACAAGTGCACTAGTCTCATCTCTAGCCTCTATGCTAGATAAAAGTGCTAGAACATCTACTAAATTGCGCTCTATCAATATATCGATGTACTCTTCTTCCCAATACCAAAACTTGCAACCATTCTACTCCCTCCGTTCCACAATACATGCCTTCTATTTGTCAAAATATATATGTATCTAGACATGTTTTAGTATATAGGTACATCCATTTTTGGACAAATGGATGTCAAGTATTTTGGAACAAAGGGAGTACACAATAATTTTTTGAAGTTAGCACAACTAGTCTAATCCGAGAGCACAACCGAAGATGTGATCGGGTTCTTCCTCCTTTTGCCAACACGTGTGACATCCAGCATCTAGGTCATGTCATGCAAGAAAATAGAGTGGTAGTTGAAGCCATGTGATGTGCATCTTGGGTTAAAATGTAAATAGAATCTTACTACTCTTGAGTAACTCCTAAAGAGGCCACCGAAGATCTTTATTGGATTTGTTTTTCATCACCAGCACGTCGAGGTGAAAGATGTGCAGGTTCAGTGGGTCCTCTTGCGTTTTCACTGACATGTGGGACCGCATGTGAGCAAACAAACGATGGGCTCTGTGCGTCCGCTGGATGGCTGAGAAGAGAGATAGAGGAGGGCTAAGCACGGACTCCAGGAAATTTGTTCTACGTAACCAGCACCTCGATATAGGCTCGATATAGTGGGGTGGCATGGGCCATAACTAGCATTCACGTCTAGCAGTACGGCACACGCCACCCACACGAGTCCCATCCGACACCAATTTTCTTGGAGTCCGTGCTACATCCATCTCTTCTCCCTCCTATTTTCTCAGCCATCGCGCGGTGGGCGGGGTGGGGGTTTGCCGATAGTCGGTTTGCTCAACTGCGATCCCACTTGTAAGTGAAAGTGGAACACCGCACACATTCCCCCTTGAGCGGCGTGCCGGACCAACCGTGTGGGGGTGCAACGCAAACACGACAGCCTTTTCGTTTTGAACTCGTAACTTGTAAAATTTGGTTCTGCTCCATGGCACGATCGATAGATAGAAAATAATGATTTTTCCTAGAGTAATGAGAAGTTTGGTTCTGGCGCCGTTCATGCATGGAGTACGTAAAATTATGAAGTTGATGCGAAAGGTAAGATAATTACTAGTAGTACCATATACTACTACATGGATTTGATGGAAAGATAAAAATACATATGGATCCATCAACGACATCCTCACGGCCTAGTGTGCCGGGTCACCAACTGACGTGTGAGGAGCAGCGGCGTTGGCGGCGAGCTCAAAGTGCTTCTGAAGAATGCCGTCTAAGGTTGCCCTGCGGTCCAAGAAGGCCAGCATCCTATCGTCCTCCTCTTGCATGTAGTAGTCCTTGTGGACGATTTGCGCATAGACGTGGGTGATTATGTCGATGGTGTCTCGCTGCGCCAGGCGCTGCGCGACTAGCGCGCCCTCGAGGTGAACATTCTCCGGCGCGACGGTGGGCAGTCGCAGGGCCACTAGTGCGTCGAAGAGGTTGTCACCATAGTGGCCGTTGAGGGTGGCGGGCATCGTAGAGCTTGGGCACGTCGGCTGGAGGCGTATATCAAAGTCGTCCGCGAGCTTCTTGACAACGGTGAACTTGTCGAGGAAACCGACGAGGACCTCATCGAACAAGGGAACATAGTTTTCGTCCAAGCGGCCCCTCGCCCTGGCGGCCTCAAGCAATACCTGGAGACGTTCCGTGGTGCCGGGCCGTAGGCCGGCGTCATGGACCATTTGGCACAGCCGTCTAATGCTCGCGCTCATCGCCTCCATGGGTCTAGCTTAGCTTCTAGTCAACTAGTCTTGCGATTCGAGGGATCACTCTTTCCCTTGGTTAGCGTGCGTAGGTGCGTAGGATTTCGTACTACTCCTCGGCCCTCTAGTGCACCTGCCTTTGGCTGTATGATAGGTGGGCCAGCCACCTATTGGGCCCAAGTGTCATTCACCCAAAGGCAGTTGCAGTAAGTCAATGAAGCCACGTCCCGCTCCGTGCCGGTGCAATATATAGTCATCTCACCGGACATCTAGTTGGGGAGAAATGAGAGAAGTTTGATGTTTACTGGTTTATTGGTCCCCTTTGCATTTTGCGCCAATTTTGACCTTTGATTTAACTAATAAAATGTTAATGCATGTAAACAAAAATGTTGTGTAAGTCACCTTACGAAAACCAAATAATCCCAAAACACTCAGGCACGGTACATTAACTCCCTCGTTGTTTCTTATTTCGTGACATATAAACCAATGAGAGATGTGGGCCGTCCAACAATGACCTGAGGCTACCAAACATGACATGGAGTGTTTAGTTCATTGCATGTAATCCTATTAGTTAGCAAAAAGACATTAAGTTCTCTCTCCGATAGGAATAAAATAATACACCATGTATTTATTTACATAGGGAGTAGTACATTTTTTGTGACATGCATTACTAGATATTGCTAGTCAAATACTAAAATCCAGATGGACGAGGTAGTACTCCTAAATCCAGACAGTGGTGCTACTAGTACTAGTAGTAGTAGTACCAATGTAGTAGGAGTACTAGCACTGTACTACCCGTTGGTCAAATTATTTACGTGCTGCTCCTCACAGTGAAGTGACAAGACACTGCGCTGGAGATGACACCTGAGTATAGGCGCCGTGTTCGGCATACCATAGTCAGCCTCACCGTGTGCAGTCACTATCATCATGGCTGTAGAGCTAGCGTGCTTACAACTAGCCCTGTTCGACATAATTTCCCATGCGTAGATGCCCGTGCATTGCACGGAACACCAAGATTGGGGGTGGACGGCGCCGGCAGCGGCCATCGCGCCAGATTTTTCCATGGCCTTCTAGATGTGGTGCGGAGGAGATAAGGCTGATTCTGAGAGACAAGGAGTTGTTTGTAAATAGGGAACAAGTGCGGGCATCTTTTTGCAAAAATGGAGAAGTTTGGTTTGTATGCGTCAGATCTAGATCCTACGGCTATTGGTGAAAGATGGGAGGCACAACATCATCACCAACTCAGGACCTGTTTGATTCGCAGGATTTTGAAAATGCAGGAATAGGACACGGCAACATTACAAGTTTCAAACTGATATTACAAATGTTAGGAGTAATGATGCACCTACGAAGAGGGAATTCCTAGGAGGTTTACGTCAGAACTTTCGTTACTTTAGGTGGATGCAGCATTATCGTACAAACTAAAATCCACCGCCCTGACAAGTCACTAATGGGCAAATAATTTTCGAGTCTCTGGCCACTTGATGTTTCAAAAACAAATTCAGCTTCTGTGGAGACTTTGTCATTTAGGTTTAGACGATTGCGGTGATCAGCACGCCATTCATTGTTGCACCAGAGAATGCCAAACCTCATTACCTTGAGCACACTTGCCTCCAAAACGAAGAACCTGGCCAATTTAATCTCAGATGTGCTGCCTCGGTAGTCGATCAAATCAATTTCTGTAAGATGGAGATCAAGGCACTCAATGAGATTGGTATAGTGCAGCACATTTTTCACTTTCGGGTCTTTTTTATGTGCAAAAGAAGAGAACATATTAGAGCAGCTGGCTGTATAAGATTGCCGTGTCATCAAGAGGTACCAATATCATTCGCTCATACTATAGGGTTGGCTGGCTAGTGATATTTTTTTCACTCTCTCTCTCTCTTTCTGTTTCCTCTCATTTAACTAGGATCACGTGAAGAGCTTGGGCATTTGTTACCTTCCACTATGTGGCCGATGCCATATATCACAAAAGTATGCCACATAATACGCATCAATGTCAAATCAAAAGATTTTGGCACCGCTCTCGCGATGTGAGAGAGTTGGCACCGTTGTGCACACAGACCTACATGTATAAACAAATCAATCAAACCAACTACACCAGCCTCTCACTCTCCCAAACAAGTGTTTTTTATTGCCTCAGTCCTCTCTCTTTCCCATGTAGTGTTTTTTATTGCGTGAGGTAATTTGGCACCGAAGCAAAGTAGGTGATCTAGATTGGGGCACCAGGTGAGCAATGGAGGGGCATCGATGCCAAATGCATCACAAGTGAATTTGGCACGTGTTTTGGCCTACATAGCCCACTTTTGTACTCCCTCCGTCCCAAAATCCTTGTCTTAAATTTTTCTAAATACGGATGTATCTAGTTACATTTTAGTGTGAGATACATCTGTATCTAAACAAATGTAAGACAAGAATTTTGGGACGGAGGGAATACTACCTCGTATTTAGTATAAAATTTTGACCATAGATTTACCTAAGAAAATGCCAATGCATGTCACTAAAAATTACACCATTTAAAATTATGTTCAAATACGAATCCGATGATATAGTTCTTAGTGACATGCATTAACATTTTGTCAGTTAAATCTATGGTCCAATTTTGATACTACAAAATTGGAAGAGTAAACCAGGATGAAGGTAGTACTTGCTCTTAGGGTAACCATAGAGTTACTGGAGTAGTCTAAGTTACTTTCCACTATGACTAGCCTAGGCTACTATAGTAGTACAACATAAAAACGATGCAGGTGATCACATGAGAAAAAAACACTAAAAACATTTATTTCGGTGCATTGCGTAGATGCAATTTTGAACACTACACTTGTCATCGTAATTTGGGAAAATTACAAAAAAAATTGAGCTACGTTGTGATTACGGTTTACTAATAGGAAAGAAGTTTCACCTCGATGAGTAGCTCCTCCGTGGACGGAAAGTGTGTAAGGAATCCAATGACTTGATACAGATTGGGGCCAATAGATTTTAGTGCCAACATCTTCACTGTGTGCATGGACTGGGTCAAGCTTGTGGGAATCATTTTCTGGAAGACGATCGTAAATACATCAAGACGAAATTTAAAAATGTGAATTTCAAGAAGACGGAGAAGAAGATGAGTGTTGTACATGAACGATTACGGATCCAATAAAGAGTTCGAAGAATTTGGTAGACGAGTACATCAACGCTATCAATTTTGGCGCATCAATGACCCTGATTTTTGTTGGACCTTCTAGATCCGATACAAGCAATCTCTCAAGGAAATGCGCATTCTCAATAACCATAACATGGAAAACCTGGAGTGATCTCTTCCCAATTGATGTCTTGTTGTAGGGTCAGCAAGACACATAAATCCATCGGAGATTCCTCAAGGCGATGTGGAGGCTAATGAACCCGTGGATCTGCTCAAGATGAAGGTACTCGAGCACAGTATAGCTGCGGAGCAGGTGCTCCATAGCCTTCTTCGAGATGACAACGTCGAAGAGGTCAAGTTGCTTGAGTTGAGGGAGAAGAAGGGCAGGCGTGGCATTAATCTGGGGAAGATAGCAGGAGCTGAAGCTGGCGCGGCACAACTTTGGCGTGAGGCGGAGCGCGAACGGTGGCAGAGAGCGACATCGTCCAACTTCAAAGATGAGCTCCTCGAGCTGATCTAGGGCGGGGGATAAGAACCACTCGTCGAACTTGGGTTGGACCTTGCAGTTGGTACTGAACATGCGGATGTCAAGGCATCTGGCTGGCCTAGGGTGCGATGAAAGGATCTTGGAGACTGCGGCCATGCGTTTGCAATCCACGTCACAGAGGCAGCTGTCGACGGTGAGGTTGAGGGGGACACAGCACCACTGGGGGTGCCACCGCCGGGAGAGCAGGGCGGTCCGCATGGCAGATTTGGTGGGGAGGCGGCCGATGATGACGAGCAACATGTCGTTGGGGAGGCTGCTGATGAAGTCCAGGCTCGCCGGATGCGGTTTTGGCTCGAGCCGCCTCCGCTTGTTGGCTGCCTCGCCGTCCATCTTGACACCGGTGTACACGTGTGCTGGTGTGTGTTGTGTGTTGGGTGTACGCGAGTGTGTCCTTCTGTGCATGCCGCCGTGTAATGGTGAATTGTGCGCGAGTGCGTGCTTCACGCGCAAGAAGTGTGTCCTCATTGCACCCTAAGTTTACTAGCGTGCGGGGTGCTACCCCGAGTGGTTTCAACTTTGTTTACTTCATCGCATGTCAGATGGGCCTCTAGTTTACTTATTTTCACCCACTTCCACATGGGCCAGCACACGAAGATACAGAACACGAGCTGACAAGGCAGCATGTGGACTGGTTGACCAGTCAATAAACAATATACGGAGCTATACGCTGACACAGTGAGCGTATAATCCATCGGTATAGAGAGTTCGAGTGAGACGGGAGGCCCGTGAGAGATAGCAGAAAGAGAGAGAGAAAGAGCTACTCCCTCCGGTCGATAATGTCGTTCCAACATTTTTTTAAAGTCAAACTTTTGATACTTTCACCAAGTTTATAAAGAAATTACTCATATCTACAATACCAAAGATAAGTGATAGTATGAAGTAAGTACATGTTGTGATGAATCTAATGATCGTTCCAGATGTAAATGTTTTTCTCCACATATACCTGGTCAAACTTTTCTGAGGTTTGACTTTTCAAAACATCCATATGCTTATGGACGTGATAGAGTCCCTAGCTAGAGAGAGAGAGAGAGAGAGAAATAGAAAGAGTGAGTGAAAAAAGTGTGTGTGCATGTGTGAAAGAGACATGGACAACACACGATAAAAGTAGAGAAAAAGCGTGTTTGTCTTATGCAAACATATCACACATGCATCTTCAACAACGGAGGCAAAGTGAGGAGATAGTGTGTTGTTGTTTGGATCCAAGATAACAAGACCCCTAGCACGTGGCCAAGAGGGGTCTGATAAACAAGGGAGAGAGGTCGAGAGATACGTACAGAGAAAATGTAGACATGGGGAGGAGAGAGTGTATGTTTGTCATAGAGAGATCCCCTGGAGATCGTGATGGGACTACATGGGTGGGAGATCGAGTGACAAGGTGTGTGCGCAATAGAAGATTCCCCGAGAGATATCGAGATAGACGTATGGATGGAAGGAGACAATACGTGTGTTCCTAATGGCTAGTAAGAGATAATCATACTTAGGAGGGGGGAGTGCTTGTGCCTATGATGGAGTGAGGAATTAGGGTACTTAGAGGGGTGCGTGTCACATGGAGAGAGAACAAGGGCGGAGAGTGTTGGATGGGTCTAGATGTATAGCGTGAGCGAGACATGTGTATGTGTGAACCAGGGAGATATAAGGTCAGTTTGGCTTGCGTCCTGAGCATATTTTGCCTGGCCTCGAGTTGTGACTGGATTTCAGTCACGCTTGTTTGGTTGCTACCGTGTGAAAAACAAAGCCCGCCTGACCTGGATTCCCTTGCACTTTAATTAGCCTGCCTGGACTCCACACACTACAAGTAGCCTGGCCCAGGCGACCAATTTCGAACGCCTGCCCGTGCCTGGTCGTGCGGCCACGAGGCTAACAACAACCTGGATGGATATTAGCATTAAATAATTGCTGCATGGATTGATTGATGGGACGTTGATGCTTTGCCTGGCCCAGGCATGAACCAAACGCTTCAGCACCACACAAGTCTGCCCAGGAAGAAATATTTTACATCTCACGTCCACACTAGGCAGTACTGGCCATCAAGGCATGAGGGTCAGGTCACGAACCAAACTGACCAATAAAGTTTGAGAGAGATTGAGGAGCCCCGATAAGGCTGAGTGGTGCGTCAGATACCTGAGAGGGGGAAAGAGATATTCCATCTGCTCGATAATGCAGTGCATGTAAATTTTTTAGAAGTCAAACTTTGGAAACTTTGATCAGGTTTACGCAAATGTTATTTATATCTACAATACCAAAGATACATCATACAAAACTACATCTCATGGTGAATCTAATGGTATATGTTTGCCGTTCTAGATGTAATTGTTTTTCTCCACGTACATGGTCAAACTTTGTGATGTTTGACTTTTCAATAAATCTATATGCTATGGACCGAGGAGAGTGCCTAAGTCGAGACAGATCAAGTGCGTGTGAAGGAGAATGAGTAAGTGTGCAAAAAGAGTATGTGTGTGAAAGAGAAAGTGACAACAAACGATAAATTAGAGAGAGAGTGTGTTTTTTCGTTTCTTATGCGAACATATCACGCATGCATCTCCGAAAAGCGAGGCGAGGAGATACACGAAGATAGCTAGTGTGTGATTGTTTGCAACGGAGAGAGACACCCCTGTAGCACATGTCCGATAGAGGTCTGGCCAACAAGGAACAAAGGTCGAGAGGGACACATGGAGTACATGGACGCATGGGGAGGGAGAGAGGGTGTGTTTGTGATAGAGAGATCCCCTCGAGATCGTGAGGGGACTATATGCGTGGGAGATCGAGGGGTGCGTGCGCGATAGAAAGATGCCCCGAGAGAAATCGAGATAGACCATGCACATGTTTGTGATGGAGACTAAGATTAGCTAGTCATATACATATAGGGGGGACTACGTGTGCCTACAATTGAGTGAGAGACCATCATACTTGGCTAGCTAGGCATGAGATTGTGTGTGTGTGTGCGTGTGAGATGGAGAGAGAATGAGGGAGAGAGATAGAGTTTTAGATGGGCCTATCGAGTGCAAGTGAGATATGCATGTGTATGTGTGACCAAGGTAGATGGAGAGTTTGGTAGAGAGGGGGAAGAGCTCCGAGACGACAAAGTGGCGCGTGAGAGAGTTACAGGCAACGAGCCAAGGAATTTGTGTGCGTACGATGAGTGCACCCAAGATATCTAGCTTGGAATAGCTGGAGTATCATACATAGTGTGTGAGAGAGACCTATATATGGAGTAGATACGCATGCGAACTAGAAAGACCCCCCCCCCACACACACACAAAGAGAGAGAGACATGGAGAGAAAGGGAGAGGGACCAAGAAGGTTTTTGTGTCGGATGAGAGTGACAGAATTGAAGATTGTCGGCGAGAGAGAGAGAAAAAGAGATAGAGAGAGATAGAGATAGACATAGATAGATAGAGAGAGAGAGAACAGGAGTCCGGGAGAGGGGGAGGTCGCGTTTTATGCATCAAAGACTGATATAAACCATGTTTCAATATAAACTTGCATTCAAATATTTAAATTGGAGAACATGTTGTCTGCAATCCACACATGAACGGATATATGCGTATGTCAAACAATTTCATTAATTTGACTTTTGACATGTTCATGGAGTACTATAATACTGTACAACATGCTACTCGATTGAGGTGTTCTATTTTGGATTTAGTTCACTATTTTGACCTAGTGAACAAGCTATTTCATTGAATCGAGATATTTCATTTTAGGTTTGATTTGCGTTTTTGAGTGGGTCAACTATTTGTCATGTAGTAAATCGCTAGCAACGAGCATGTAAAAACACATTACTCCCGAGCATCATCTCTCCATCTAAAAAAGGAGTGGCAAGCTAATATTTCAAAATTTGACTCGAATCGACTTGGTAAGGTAGACATGGATGCTCGTTCTCCCAAAATTTGAATGAACCGTTAAACATCCTCCGCTCGGTGGAATTCGCCCGAGCAAATAAATGGGAGACGCCAAAATTACCTTCCTATGTGGGACACGCATCAATTGGCCCGTTGTACATCGAGGGTAGGTTCGTAACTTCATCCAAGCGCGCCTTCTCCTCGACCGAAATGACATGTGCCAAATAATTCATAAACCATGGTCGGCAAAACACACTCTCCTTGCCGGAAATAGCTCGCGCCCACTATTTCAAAACAAGCTCTCCTCGCCCAAAATTGCTCGCGCCCACTATATTTCAGAACACATCCTCCTCACCCAAAATCGCTCCCGCCCACTATTTGGGGAGAAGCAAAGTTACTCTACTATCCCCGACCCTCAGTAAACACACCCAAGCCGAGAAGCCTAAAGGTAGGGGTAGAACTGTAACTCCCCTCACATTTCAGACAAATGCGTCTGTAAGACATGGTTCCACTCCCCTCCCAATCCCCCCCAATACATACCTTGTGGGCGCAAAATCACTTTCTCCCCGGGAAGCTTCCTTCTCCCGAGCCACGAAACGTTAGCCCCTCCTCCATGTCGCGCCCCACCACACCAATTTCACAGCCTCCCTCCTCCCTAATGCCAGAGACGTTGTCCATTTTCCGTCGTGCAATCGGCCGTGTGCCTCTTACTCCGTGTTGCTGGAGCTGCCTCGACGATGGCCCCGTGAACCGTACCGGAGCCGATTCACCCCCGCTATTGTTCATGGCGGTGGAGCGGCTCCAACTTCGGATCCATCTAGAGTCCCGACACTGCTTCCCCGTAGCCATCGATCGTCGCGACATCTCTATTTCCCTGCCGCCGGTCGCCACCGCAACCGCACCGGCCTCACCGACTCGGCAGCTGGACCTGCCTACTTCACCATGCCGCCAGATAGGTCGCACCCTCATCTCAAATCACTTTATTTAGCCGTCAGTTATCTGAATTTTTTTTCTGGGCCAATCGATTCCCAATGGGAAGCAACACCCATCGAGGCAGCGGAGCTCCTAGGCTGCCGGTTGGCTGGTGTCTAACGTAAGAGTGCGGGGCCACAAGTTCGCCGTGGAAGCAGCGCTTAGATGGCTATCTTAGAGTTGCCTGGGTTGAAGGTACTGCCGCCACCGGATCTGGATGACGGGGAGTCTTTGTGGAATGGCCCGGGGGCGGCGCAACCACGGTAGTGCGGTGGGGCGGGGAGCGGGGTTTTGGCTAGGGCCATGGACGACGGAGGCAGGATGCTCTGCCGTTGGTTGCTGGCTCTTCGGGGAAGATTCTGAACAGTGTCAGCCAGGAGGCACAAGACGGCCATTAAGCCATCCGATGTAGATCAGACAGTACCAAAATAAAATAAAATCATGTGACCCCAATTTAGTCTTCATTCAACAAACGTGTGACCACTCTCGTACCTTGCTATTGATCTCTTAGTGTATTTCTTCAGATCAAAGAGATATGTCGTTCTTAACATTATGCTTATCTGCATCTTCAGACACACCGTCTTCCGACTCACCGCGCTGCTCCAACAAGGGAAGCATACACCAGAAGGGAGCTATAGTCCCCACTCAACAGTTCCCTGCATTGAATGCGCGTGCCCGACATGGACAACCACAACAACTGCAGGGCCATCGACAAGTCAGCACATGATGCTCACTCCTATCGATGGCGGCCAGATAGGTTGTACACGTTCTAGTGCTCATCTTAGTTGTGTGCAACATTTATGGCTTTGTTATTCATCTAAGAATGGAAAATAGATTATCACATTTCACTGTATATTCATGTTGATGTCTTACGGGTCTTGTTCAGGAGTTAACGTTGTTCCATAGTTCAGCTAAGATACTTGTTCTTTAGGTAACGTTGTTCCATAGTTATCATCCATCAGCCAATGCTATCCCACAGGCTGGTGATTATAGTATTATACCACTTCTAGTATTACCTATGTTGTTATTTAATACTTTTGTGTGCCATCTAGTTAATCTCGAGTACAAATGATACATATTCTGTAGCTTTCATCTGTGTTCTCCCTTTAGTTTATGAGACCTGTTGCTGCTAGTTAACCCCAGTCCTACTATTTATGTCGTCTCCTACAGGCACTCATTACATAAATCTAACTACTAGTTGTCTTCCATGCATGTCAGATATAATTGCACACACTGATATATCCACAAGAACCTCACGGAGCAATGTAAAGGCCAATAAACTTGATGTCAATGATACCCAATATGATGGAACATGTAAAGGCAGTTCTTCAGAAGACTTGCAGAAAGATGATGAATCCTCTTCACCCCACAAGGTCCTTGCTCTAACTTGGCCTGTGATATGGGTACAACATGCATATAATGTCCTGGAGTGTATCTACTCTGTTGCAATGCCATGTGCTTAGCATGCTGATCATGCATGTAAATATGTCATGCCTTCCTGTTTTTCAGTACCTATTCCATTCATGATAACATGTTTTCAAATTCAAGTACTGTCATTCTACTCTATCGCAATGCCATCTGCTTAATTTGGACATCATGCTTCTGAATATCTTATGCATTGTTATTCATCAGTATGTACTTCATCTGTCTACCATACCATGTTTTTTACATTGAAGTGTTGTTCTAGTGCTCTGTTGCAATGCCATCTTAGTTTCCCAATCATACACGTGTATGTTGCCTTAATTTTTTCTGTACGTATTCCGCTAGCATACAGTTTTACATTCAACTAGTGTTTTTTGCTGTGTTGTCCTGTCGTATCCCTAGCTCTTACACCATACTCCCTCCGTCCGGATTACATGTTGCCGAAATGGATAAAAAAGGATGTATCTAGAACTGAAATACGCCTAGACCCATCCATTTTTTCCGGATGGAGGGAATACATGTCAATATGTCATGCCTTTCTATTCTTCAGTACCTATTCCATCTCTCTACTGTAGCATGTTTTATAATTAAGCACCATTCTTCTATACAAGGCATGCAAGGGGAAGACGACTATGTTAGAATCTGAAGGGTTATAAACAAGGCCTTTGCAAAAGATCCAAACGCCAGGAGATAATAAACCAACTCCAGTTTTTATAGATACTGCTCCAGCACAGAGAAACCCAACTCCTACTGATAATAAGCAGATTCCAGTGGCCAAAGAACTAGTCCGCTCCAGTCCAGCAAAAATATGTCAACTCCATTCTAAGAAGCGTGTGCGTATCCTTGCATCATGAAATTTTATAGCATGCTGATCATATTTTCTACATGTTTCTTACCCATCTCTCTTTTAGAAAATAAGCTTAACAGATAGAAGAATTTCTGCACTGGTATCGTATGTGAGGAAAGATTCTTGCAGGAATTCTCTGTGCTCCAATGCAGATGTAAGTACCTGTTGTATATCACTATATTTTTACATCAGCATGTATTTTGTTAATCGGCGTGAATCCAACCTTTATCTGATCTAAATTTTGTTGTAGCAAAATGTATGATTAAAGGCCACAATGTTGATTTTTGTAAGGAAAACTGCCTGGTAGTTTTGCATCCTGGGCTGCATGAGTGTACTATCTCATATCAGTGGGTTTGAGTACTTTAGTTCTGCACTGGGTTTTCAGTGTTTTTTACTGTGTTGTCCTGTCATATCCCTAGCTCTTACATCATACTCCCTCCGTCTGGATTACATGTCATAGAAATGGATAAAACTGGATGTATCTAGAACTGAAATATGCCTAGACCCATCCATTTATTTCTGGATGGAGGGAATACATGTCAATATGTCAGGCCTTTCTATTCTTCAGTACCTATTCCATCTTTGTTGTAGCATGTTTTATAACTGAAGCACCATTCTTCTATATAAGGCATGCAAGGGGAAGACGACTATGTTAGAATCTAAAGGGTTACAAACCAGGTCTTTGCAAAAGATCCAAATGCCAAGAGATAATAAACCAACTCCATTATTCATAGATACTGCTCCAGCATAGAGAAACCCAACTCCCATTGTTAATAAGCAGATTTCGGTGGCCAAAGAACTAGTCCGCTCTAGTCCAGCAAAAGAATCTCAAGTCCATTCTAAGAAGTGTGTGTGTATCCTTGCATCATGAAAATTTATAGCATTCTGATCATATTTTCTACATGTTTCTTACCCATCTCTCTTTTAGAGTAAGGTTAAACGATACAAGACTTCCTCCATTCGGATCGTATTCAAGGAAAATATCTGGCGGGAATTCTCTGTGCTCCAATGTTGATGTAAGTACTTGTTGTATATCACTATATTTTTACATCAGCATGTATTTTGTTAATCAGCGTGAATCTAACCTTTATCTAATATAAAATTAGTTGTAGCAAAATGTTAAAGGCGCCAATGTTGATTTTTGTAAGGAAAACTGCCTGGTAGTTTTGCATACTGAGCTGCATGAGTGTACTATCTCATATCACGCACATTACTGAATTGTAGTGCTTCTCTGGTTGCCCATTCATTCATTGTGTCAATGTTGCTTTCGTATTACCTTACCTGGCTGATGATAGCTGTGCCATATTGTGTTAATTTGGTGTAGGCTAGTTGGCCAAACATTCGTTGTGTCAATGCTGCTTTCCAATTATCTGACTTGGCCAATGTTAGCAATGCTAGTGTGTTAATTTGGTGCAGGCTGCTGAAGATAAGAAGACAAACTCTGAAAATAGCAAGGCAACCCCAATGTTTTTCCCAATAAATCTAGGCCAGGTAATATGGCAATAACTCATGATTAATCTGTTTGGTTCCCCTCCTAATTTATGTTATGATGCAGTGGTCGAGATACTCTCCACTATCAATAATACAAGCCTGCCAAAATTGCCATCTGAATATGTTCAATATCCTCTGTCTCGAATGCATTGGAATAAATGTATGTTTGTGAACCAATTAATGGTTGAAGCAATGATGGAAATGGTGGATGAATTAGAGGCGCAGAGTCGTGCGACACAACAACTGATCAATGTTTCCAGAGACAGTGTAGCAAAGAAGCAAGAACTTGCCCACATGCTTATGGGCGTCATCTGTGCTGAGGTTGCAGATTGTGACGTTGTAGATGGTTAGGTTCTGCTCATTTATTTGCACTGGCATCAATCTTTGATTGCCCACTGGATGTAATTTCCTATAATATATGCTGGATGTGCAACCTTATTCCCTGTATGCCATACCTTTGCTTGATCAGCTTTGGTCCTGTGCATAATTGCTCGTCGTAATGGGCTCAAATTATCTAATTTAGCCTAAAGACATGTACGAACTTTAGTGGACCCATTAAGTTAATGGGCCGTTACTAGGCCGAAAGCTAATGATCGGCCCTCTTACCTCCCGGGTCGTTAACAGGCCGACATCAAAGCGGGCAACAGGTGGGTCCAATTGATTCCAGGTCCGTTAACAAGCCGTTACTAAGTTTGGGCTACATATGGCCCAACTATACTTTAGGCCTTTAGCAGGCCAAAAGAGACAGCGGGCTTGTACTGGACCATGAAGAGCATGGGCCACTAAGAGTTCGAAAGTCAGGTTGTATTGTAAATGGCCCAACTGTGTTGTGGGCCTTTAGTAGACCGAAAGAGAAACCGGGCTGGTATTGGACCATGAAGGGCATGCTCCGTTAAATGGCCAAAACTAAGGTCCGACTACAAATGGCCCAACTCATTTATGGTCCGTTAACAGGTCGAAAGGCACACAAGGCCGTGAATTGGCCCAACACTTAAATGGATCGCTAAAAGGCCACTACAAGAAATATGTCAACTAGTGACCTTCTGTCAGTGACCCTGGAAGAATTGGTCATAGATCTATGACCATTTCCGACCAATTGGTCAAAAGTTGTTCGGGGGGGCTCCAAACCCTAAACCATTGCGACCATTTTGGTCAGAAAGGTCGTAATTTCCTTACACGAAATGGTCATAAAGCAAACAGCGCTAGTCCGCTGCCTTATTTCTAGTTGTTAACGACCAATATAGATGGTCATAGACTTGTAAATTGTGGTGGGTTTCTATGACTAGGCGCCACCTCATTAGTTTTGCCTATGTGTCATGTCCATGTGGCAGTTTTTGCCCTAGGTTGTGAAGCAACCTATATTTCTGTCATTCCCAAAATTCCCAAAAAAATCTCATAAATTCTTTGGGTCATATCTTCGTCAAATATGTAAAAACCTTCCTTGCCTAGTTCAAAAATAATTCAAAAATATTCATTTTCCTATTCTGTTCAGAACAACAGTTTGTGAAGGAAGTACCACTTTGGCATGTCCAAATAGTATCCATTTTCTACAATGCTTTCTTATGCCCAAATAACAATCCTACACCAAATGCCAGCTCAATCCATTCATTATTTTGAGCCGAGCTTCAACATTCGTAGTTACGTCCAGTGTGATAGTTTGCAGAGCAAGTACCACCTAGGCTCCTCCTTTTGAGCTGAAAATTTGTGAACAAGGTCTTCTTAGTAACTGGTCATCCTCAGCCAAAACTCACGCCCATTAGCTATGTACATTTCCCGTACCGCTAATCAAACACGTGGCTGCTAATTCATGTTTGAGCATCGATTGGTCTCCTTGTGAGAATCTTACGTTGTAATTTTTTTCCTAGCACCAACCTGGGGAGTGCCCAACCCACTAGACATTCCTAGGCCGCCCAGAACACATGGCAACGCCACGGTCACGCGGTGACCACGCGGTGGGCATGCGAGTTTACGCGCTCTAGAGTTGGGGCCCTCGGCCACCGCCCAAACCTCGACGTATCGCTACCAAACCATGTATTTATGATTAAATAGGTCCTTATGTAACTAGAAATAATTTTGGAAAAAATAAATAGCAAACTATGAGGCAGCTACAGTTCAAATTTGACCCGCTTCCAGCTGAATCGGCGGAAATTTGTCATTTTCATGAGAGGTGGATCAAAAAATTTACACCCAACCATTTTGTCAATTGTGCATTAAATATGGCCTAGTATTTTATAAAAATGATTTGTTCCAATTTTGCAACAATTATTTGGTAGTTCCTTCACAAAAAAACCTCCTTTCGAGCACTCGAAAAATGGAAAATGCTTTTTTCGTCCAACGAAAATGAAAACTTCCTTAGGCAACATTGTTTGGAATTCCAAGATGCACCCTTGTGCACAATATGAGATCATTTGAACAAACTATGCCATGAATGTGGCCATAAGATTGATCATTTGGCTTGAAAACCCTGAATCTTCACGCGTGATAGCTCATTTCTAAGAACACTTTTTGAAAATAATTGCCGTATTACAAGTTTATTATTTTTCCTGGAAACTTGATCACATATAATGACACAATGCGAAGGTTTCCCAATTTTTCGATTATTTTTTGAATTTTTTATGCCCGTTTCAAAATGCGGTCAAAACGGCGGGCATGACCGTTCCTAGCTAGTGATTGAATCTTGGAATTTTTTTGGTGTTTCTCTGATTAAATAGATACTTTTGTACCTATAAATGATTTCTGGAAAAAATAAAGAGCAAACTATGAGGCAGCTACAGTTCAAATTTGACCCGCTTCCTGCTGAATCGACGGGAATTTGTCTTTTTCACCAGAGGTGGATCAAAACTTTTGACACCCAACCATTTGGCCAGCTATGTATAAAATATGACCTAGTATTTTATAAAAATGATTTGGTCCAATTTTGCAACAAATATATGGTAGGTTATTCACAAAAGAAACTCATTTCGGGCACTCGGAAAATGGAAAATGAAATTTCCGTCCAATGAAAATGAAAACTTCCTTAGGCAACATTGTTTGCCATTCCAAGATGCACCCTTTTGCACAATACAAGATCATTTGAAGAAACTATGCCATGAATGTGGCCATAAGATTGATCATTTGGCTTGAAAGCCATGAATCATCACGCATGACAGCTCATTTCTGAGAACACTTTTTAAAAATAATTTCCGTATTACAAGTTTACTATTTTTCCTGGAAACTTGGTCACATATAATGACACAATGCGAAGGTTTTCCAATTTTTTGAGTTTTTTTGAATTTTTTATGCCCGTTTCAAAATACGTTCAAAACAGCGGGAATGACCATTCCTAGCTAGTGGTTGAATCTTGGAAAAAGTTTGATGTTTCTCTGATTAAATAGATACTTATGTACCTAGAAATGATTTTTGGAAAAAATAAAAAGCAAACTATGAGGCAACCGCAGTTCAAATTTGACCCGCTTCCACCTGAATCGGCAGAAATTTGTCTTTTTCACGAGAGGTGGATCAAAACTTTTGACACCCAACCATTTGGTCAATTGTGCATTAAATATGGCCTAGTATTTTATAAAAATGATGTGGTCCAATTTGGCAAAAAATATATGGTAGGTCCTTCACAAAAAACTCATTTTGGGCACTCGAAAAATGGAAAATTGATTTTTCGTGCAAAGAAAATAAAAAATCTCTTTGTCAATATTGTTTGCCAATCCAAAATGCAAACTTTGTGCAAAATATGGTATCATTTGAAAAAAATTTGGTTGATCCTTTAAAAAATACTCATTTTAAGCACTCAAAAAATGAAAAAGGAAGTTTTCATGAAAAAAATTATCTTTAATCTAATTGATTTCAACCAATTTAGATGGTCATAAAATCTTTAAATTGCTTGCTGCGTTTTGATTGGTCTGGGAGCCTATCACGCGGATCATGCATCAGAAACATCGGATGCTCCGAAATCCAACGGCAGCCCTCACCCCTCACCCTCTCACCCATGCCCCCACTCCCCACCGTACCCGCAGACCCCACGCACCCACTCACCACCGTTCCAAACCCCACGCACGCACTCACCATCGTTCCAATCCCGCACCCGCACCCGCTCGCCGAAACCCTAGCCGCCGCCGCTGCCCCCTCCTCGTCCCCTCCACCAAGATCGCACCAACCACCCCGATGGCCGCCGCCGCGCCGCCGCATGCCGCGGCGCTCCTGGACGCCCCCTTCTCCCCCAGACCCCCCTTCTCCATCGCCGCCTCCCCCTTCTCCCCCAGATCCAATCGCCCTCGTCTCCCTCGTCCACCGGCCCCTTCCTCTCGTCACCACACCTCGCCGCCGACCTCACTCCCCCCTCTTCTCTGCCCCACCCCACTCTCTCCACCTACCGCGTCCACAGAGCCAGAACCCCTCGTGCCCCGTGGCTCCTCATTGTCCTCATCTCCCCCGACTCCCTCGCTCTCCTCCCCTCCCTCCTACAGCAGTCCCACGCACCCATGCGCATCTACCTCCACCCGTTGAGCAGCAGCAGGTCAGGCGGCGGCCAGATCCGCCGCGTTGCTTCCGGATCTGCGCTCTCGTCACGCGCGCTCGACACCATGGAACTCGTCAACAAGGTCTTCTCTCGCCCTCTTCTCTTCTCCTTTCGATTCAATCTGGATGTTGATCACACATGCCCTATTTGTTTTTCTTCCTCACATAGGTCGTCGTCAAGCCCTCGATCTGGCTGCGACCTCCAGCCATCGCGAGATCTGAAGGACTTGCGCAACCCTCCTCACTGCATCCTACTTGGCGGCCACCATGGTGCCACCGTGGTGCCCTTCGACCCGCCCCTCCCTCTGCTTCGCACGCCAGTCCCTTCCTCTTCCTCCGCCGCCTCCACCGAGCCCCCCGTCCTTGCCTTCCGCGACGCCGCGAGCTGGCGAGCCGCCTGGGAGGCCGCCGAGGCCAGCCTCTTATCCCAGTGCGAGGTAACCCGTTCCCTCTCATCTCATATCCATCCTAATCTATGTCTGTTTCGTATGCCTGAATCATCGCTTGACTAGACACCGATTGTTTGGACTTACTTGACGCTGGTTGTTTAGATCTGTAAGGTAGACACTGATTACTGATGGCAGTGCGATTCCTAGCACCGGTAGTATTTGTCCTCTTTTTGTTCTTGCAGTTGGCCGAGCTGCCTCGCGCTAGTCAATGCCAGGCAGCAAGTTTAGCAGCTACGTACATCAAACAGTGCAGACAAACCGCTGACTAGTGCCCAAGATTACTTACTATTCGGGGTTTCCGTAACATGGCATATATTCCGCATGCGTGTTTTATTTCTGCGGTGTTGCTGCTATGCTAATTCTCAGTCGACTGAGATGTTCTTGGGTCTCAATTGATTTCTCGGAAGACCAGGAATGTTTACTTTTGCAGCTGGCCGAGCTGACTTGCTCTAGTACTGCTAGTCGGTAAATTTCTCAGCTACGCACAATGAAGAGAGCAAAAACCACTTCATGGCTGCTTAGCATTAGCTGTCTTAGTTGGTGATGCTCTACAGTTGATCTGGATCGAACTGAAACATGTATAGTTAAGGAATTCTAATCAATAATTGCACAATCTAGAATAGATGAAGTATCAGCAGCTGCGTATGGTCTACACAGCTCGTTCCAGTCTTGCTTTTGAATTTTGTATCAGCAGCTGCGTATGGTCTACACAGCTGGTTCCAGTCTTGCTTTTGAATTTTGTATCAGCAGCTGCGTATGGTCTACACAGCTGGTTCCAGTCTTGCTTTTGAATAGATGAAGTATTTTATTTATATCACTGGAAATCCGTTTTTTGTCCAAGTAATTAGTGCTTTGGTGGCAGATTAAATAAATAAATAATACTTTTAAGCATTTAAGTGTTGATACTCACTAGTTTTAACCCGCTCGGAATGTGGCAGACATTGTTACATCTGTCTGTCTACATGCGTTGTTTTAGTACTACCTAATTAAGTCATCTACTGTCATGTTCCTGCGCAATGTTTCCTCCTTATATCACCTTTAATCCAAGGCAAAATCTGGACCAACGAGTACCTATTGCACTAATGGGTGATTAGTACGCTGATAGAGATATTTGGAAATAGGAATTCTAAAGCGCATACTATTCAGAGCAGAACCGTAATTTCCTTAATGAAGTAGGTGACTGTAATTTGTATAATAACCACGCAGGCTACTTTAATTAATGTTTCCACTTTTCTTTGATTAAATGGTTTAGTTTTGATTAATAACTCATTGGATTTTAAATATGGTAGTAAGAAGTTGCAACAACGCTATGTGGCGTTTGCATAAATTCCTTGATTTTCTAGCATAGCAGGTGCTGGGACTTGTCAAAGAAGAGCTTAGTTTCCATACAAGTATACTCAGTTATATGAGATACTTGGTTGGCATAGTAAACCAAACCATGTTACTGATAATTTTTGGTTCCTTCTCAGGACTGCTCCCGTGTGGTGGCCTCCTTGAGACTTGGCACTTAGCAGCAGAATCTAGTTAATTATACTGATTTTTTTGTTCTTCCAAAATCTTGGCACTTTGCTTGTCTATGGATCATATTCCACTTGAGAGCTGGCAGGAGGTCATTATTCCGTTGCTGCCTCATCACTTACCTCCAGTTCTGAATTTGTGTGATAAATGCTTCTGAATTCCAATGACAAGTGCTACTGAAATTTTTTTATTCTTGTTTCTTTAATACGCATGTTCATGAATAATCGCTTCAGTTATTTGTTCTTCTGAAAACTTCAGTATGCAAGTACCTATTCCTGGTACAGCAAGTACCAGTTCTTGAGCATTTGCACAGTTTTCATTATTTGTTCTTCTGAAAATTTGCTCTAGTGTGAATCATAGTAGTATACACTAGCAGCAATCTGTCAATGTTTGATTCAAGCTTACTCTCGTTATAATGTATTGTGTAGTTGTTGTTTCAAACTGTTTTGCTACAAGTACCATAATTTGCATTGAAGATATTGTATTCTGTTGCTGTATCATTGTTTAATAAAACCATAGCATGATGCTCACATGAGATATCCACATGTTTCTGTGTTGTTTCTTTCCATCATGATGCTCTCATTATAATGTATTCTGTTGCTGTTTTGCTACAAGTTGTGTGTTGATTTGATAACAGGAGTTTCCTTGTCCTGGTCCTATACTGCATTTTGACTCCAATGTTTCTGTGCGCGTGTGTTTAATTGATGTTGTTTCAACTTTGAACCGCTTCTGCATATGGCCTATACTGCAATTGAGATTTAAATTTGTGGTTGTTCCTCTTTTACAGATGCTCAAGTGTGAAGTGTGAAGCAAGTGTGAAGCTGTGAAGTGTGAAGACATCAAGTTCTACTTAGTGAAGAGTAGCATATTGTAGCATATATGTGTTGTAAAGATTGTAATAGATTTATTTAGTGGTATATTTGATGAAATTTATGTGTTCTTTTTGATTATGTATGTGATCTGAAAACTTGTGAAATGGAAACTTGACCAATGGGTCCACTTATGAAAATAATCTATCAAATTTGTACATTTCTGATATGTGGGACCAATTTGAGAGATGATCATGACAAGTGGGACCCATCTGACTAGTGGGACCAGTTTGAATATATAATGGCTGAAAATAGAAAAGCAATAAATAATAAAAGGCCATGGGCCAACAATAAAAAAGGCTACAACGTTGGGCTTGGCCCATGAAGCGGACCAGAATAACAAGGAAAAAAATATAAAAGGCTGAATTAATGGGCTCGGCCCATGTAAAACACCTAATCGGACCGGGCTGATTCTTGTGCCACATCAGATTGCCACGTCAGATGCCTACGTGGCCCGAGGAGGCTTCTAGTGACCAAAACAAAACAGTAGGCCGATTTTGGTCGTAAACGTCTACGACCTTCTCACAAAGAAGGTCGTTAATTTCAGTTTACGACCGCCAGCTTTTGACCTTCTGTTTTTGGTCACAAAAAGGTCGCAAATGAAAAACAATGACCTTTCAGTGACCAATAGTCAAGGTCACAAGTTGACATATTTCTTGTAGTGGGCCAAAACTCAGGTCCGACTACAAATGGCCCACTGATGTATGGGCCGTCAACAGTCCGAAAGAGACACCGGGCCGGAAATTGGCCCAACACTTAAATGGGCCGCTAAAAGGCCGAAACTCAGGTCCGACTACAAATGGCCCATCTGATTTATGGGCCGTCAACAGGCTGAAAGACACACTGGGGCGGAAATTAGCCCAACATTTAAATGGGTCGCTAAAAGGCCGAAAGGTGTACATCCTGAAAATTGGCCCATCCATTGAATGGGCCGTTAACAGGCCGAAATCTCATCGGGCCGATATTGAGCCCAAATATATAGCGGGCTATTAACGGGCTCGAACTGACGATGGGCTGCAATGGTGTCAAATCTTTAATGGGCCGTCGACGGGCCGAATTGGCACATCTCGTATGGGTCATGGGCTTAAATGGACCTGACACAAGTAGGCCTTATATGGGCCGGCCTGCTAATTTTAACTGGGCCGGCCTTTTTCACCGGAATGGGCCACTGTTGGGCCGTCCCATGTGTCGACCTATCATCGGCGCCTCCTGTCCAATGAGTGGATGACATCTGTCCCAATGGTGAGGCAACACGTGTTTCCTGCGGCCAATGATGATTTTACACGTGGAAAATCCCCATTGGTCCGGGTGGTTAACGGGTTATCAGATCCAAAACCGGACCCGATAGCTTAACGACGTTCCGTTACGGTGGATGCCACATGTCGGTCACCCTTGACGAAAGCACTTTTGTGACGCACGATTTATCGTCATGCAAGTGGACACTTCCGTGATGATAATTTTGGTAATGTCATGGAACACTTCTACGACAGCACAGGTATGACTATCTTGATTCTGTCATAAAATCGTCATGGATGTACATGCATGACAAAAAATGTGACTTACTATGACAAACACGTATCATCACGGAAGTGTATTTTTTTGTAGTGCCTAACTTAGTCTTTTCCTTCCTATTTTCTGATATTGCTTTATGAAGTCAAAACCACAACAAGATAAATAAAATTAGCTCTACATAACTGGTTGATGCATGATACAGACGAACACTACTTTGATGTAAGGCAAGCGCAGGATAGGAGGATGGAACATATACAAAAAAAGACAACATTGCATATTCACACATACAATAGGAGGATGGAATATGTATGAAAAAATAGTAAGCAGAAGGCATTTCAACAAAAATAGAAGAAATGAAAGCTAGGCACCATATGAACATGCAACCAATATCATTCTATTGGGTAAAAATTGTCTCGTTGTAAGTGGCATTTCAAGAAATTAGAAGCAGTACAAGCTAGAAGACAATGCAAGATGCAACCTACATCACAGTCCCAAGTTAAATGTGTCTTATGGGTAAGTGATCATTGCAGGTATAAGTTGTAAACTACACAGATGCAATTCAACATAATCAGAAGCAATACAAACTAGACATCATACGGAACACACAACCAGATATAACGGTTCCAAGTTAGAGAAAGCACATGTGATGGTGGAGTAGGGAGATGTGCTCATCATGTACACATATGTTCTAGAAACAGGAACACGCGTCGTATTCACAGGCATTATGTGTAAAGTAAGAAGATGCAATTCAACAAAGTTAGAAGCAATACAAGCTAGACATCATACGCAACATGCAACCACATATAATAGTGCCAACTTAGAGCAAGCACCTGTGATGGTGGAGTAGGGGAGAGGTGCTCATCATCTACACATCTACATTGACTGTCCAGCCTTGTGTTGTCTTGCGAATCTTGTTGGGAGGATGGCGGAGTAGAATCTGTAGAGACCCCCTGTTTGAGTTGCTCCGAAGGACCATCGTCATCTACTGTCGGACTAATTTCCTTCAGCTGTAATGATTTTGCATTGTGAAGTCAAACCGATAAGAAAAAGGAATAAAATTCGCTCTTCAGAACTCATTCATGCATGATACTGACAAACACTACGTGGATGAAAGGCAAACACATGATGCAAGGATGGAATATGTACGAAAAACTAGATGGCGTGACATTTTCACAACTATGATGTGGTAACTAAGCAGAAGGCATTTCAACAAATTAGAAGCATTGCAAGCTAGACACCATATGAAAGATGCAACCAATATCACTGGCCAAGTTCAAACTATATGGCGTTTCAACAAATTAGACGCAGTACATGCTAGAAATCATACGCAAGACACAACCAATATCACAGTGGCGACTTAAAGGTGTCTTATCATAAGTGACCGATGCGGGATATGCAAGAACAGTAGTATGGTGTAAGAACATGGTGTGATCAGATATAGTATGTTCTAGAAAGAGGAACATGTGTCATATTCATAGGCATTATGTGTAAAGTAAGCAGATGCAATTCAACAAAGTTAGAAGCAATACAAGCTAGACATCATATGCAACATGCAACCACATATAATAGTGCCAAGTTAGAGCAAGCACCTGTGATGGTGGAGTAGGGGAGATGTGCTCATCATCTACACAGCTACGTTGACTGTCTAGCCTTGCGTTGTTTTACGAATCTTGTTGGGAGGATGGGGAGTAGAATCTGTGGAGACCCTTTGTTTCAGTTGCTCGGAAGGACCACCATCATCCAATGCCTTACCAATTTACTTCCGCTTTATTGATTTTGCAGTGTGAGGTCAAACCGATAAGAAAAAGGAATATAATTCGCTCTTCAGAACTCATTCATGCATGATACTTACGAACACTACTTTGATGAAAGGCAAAGTCATGATACGAGGATGGAATATGTACGAAAAACTGGACGACTTGACATATTCACACCTATGATGTGGTAACTAAGCAGAAGACACTTCAACAAATTAGAAGCACTACAAGCTAGACACCATATGGAAGGTGCAATCAATATCACTTTGCCAAGTTAAAATTGTCTCGTCATAGGTGGCGTTCATGAAACTAGAAGCACTACACGCTAGAAATCATATGCAAGACACAAACCAACACACTGCCAACTTAAAAGGTGTCCCATCATAAGTGCTGATGCAGGATACAAAAGAAGAGTAGTTTCATGTAAGAACATGGTGTGATAGACAAATATAATATTTACCAAAAACAAGAAAGCGTGTCATCACATGTATCATGTGTAAGCTAAGCAGATGCAGTTACACTAATTAGGAGCAATACAAGCTAGACACCATATGCAACATGCAACCAGATATCACACTGCAGAGTTAGAGCAAGCACCTTGGATGGTGGAGTAGGGGAGCAGAGATTTGGACCTTGTAATGCACTAGCAGTACAAGGAGAATCCGTACAGATGCTCCGTTTACGTTGATGCAGAGGACCACCATCATCACCTTCCTTACTCTTTTCCTTTCTCTTTCTTGATTTTGCCTTGTCAAGTCAAACCCACAAGAAAAAGGAATAAAATTTGCTCTTCAGAACTCATTGATGCATGATACTGACGAACACTACTTTCATGTAAGGAAGCCGCATGATAGGAGGATGGAATATGTATCAAAAACAGGACGGTGTGACATATTGACATGTATGATGTATAAAGTGTAAACTAGGCACAAGGTGTTTGAACTTGTTAGAAGCAATGCAAGCTAGAAACCATATGAAAGATGAAACCGATATCACTCTTCCAAATTAAAAGGGTGGCCTAAAAATGTATTTGACCAAATTAGAAGCAATACATGGCAACAGGCTAGAAATAATATGCAATATGCAACGAATAAAGGTTTCTCATCGTAAGTGATTGATGCAGGATACAGAAGAGTGGTAGTTTCATGTAAGAACATGGTTAACACATAGATGTAGTGTGTGCCAAAAGTAGGAAGGCATGTCATATGCACAGGTATAATGTGTAAACTAAGCAGATGCAATTTATCCTAATTAGAAGCATTACAAGCTAGACATTGTATGCAACATGCAACCACATATCATAGTGCGAAGTTAGAGCAAGCACCTGTGATGGTGGTGTAGGGGAAGTGCGGTCTTCAAGTACAAAGCTATGTTCAATATCTTCATTTTGGCTTGCTGTTTCTTGAGAATCATGTGGAGAGGATGAAACTGCACTCTTTATAAGAGTAGCGTGTCTCATACTAACCCACGGGCGTGACTGTCTCATCATAAGCGATAGATGCAGGATACACAAGAATAGTAGTTTGATGTAAGAACATGGTGTGATAGGAAGATGTAGTATGTACCAAAAACAGGAAGGCGTGTCATATTCACATGTATAATGTGTAAGCTAAGGAGATGCAATTTAACATATTAGGAGCAATACAAGCTAGGCACCATATGCAACCTGCAACCAGATATCACACTGCCATGTTAGAGGAAGCACCTAGGGTTGTGGAGTAGGGGAGATGAGATTTGGAACTTGCACTGCAGTAGGAGTAGCAGGAGAATCTATAGAGATCATATGTTTCGGTTGCTCTAGGGGACCACCATCGTTCCGTGCCTTCGTCCTTTTAGATTTTTCCTTGTCTTGCCTTGTCAAGTAAACACACAAGAAAAAGGAATGAAATTCGCATTCCCAAATTCGTTGATGCATGATACTGACGAACACAACTTTATGTATGGTAACCACATTGTAGGAGGATGGAATATGTATGAAAAATGCTAAGCAGAAGGCATTTCAACAAATTGGAAGCAATGCAATCTAGACACCATATGAAAGATCCAACCAAAATCACTCTATCAAGTTAGATGTGTCTCTATATAAGTGGCACTTCAACAAATTAGAGGCAATACATGTTTGAAATGATATGCAACATGCAACCAATATTACACTATCGACTTGAAGGTGTATCGTCTGGAGTGATTGATGAGGTATACACAAGAAAAGTAGTTTGATGTAAGAACGTGGTTAATAGAAAGATGTAGTATGTTCCAAAAACAGGAAGGCATGTCATATTCACAGGTATAATGTGTTAACTAAGCAGATGCGATTTACCCTAATTAGAAGCATTACAAGGTAGACACCATATGCAACATGCAACCACATATCACACTGCCAAGTAAGAGCAAGCACATGCGATGGTGGTGTGGGGGAATTTCGGTCATCAACTAGAGAGCTACGTTGACTATATTCAATTAGCCTTGTTGTTTCTTGAGAATCATGTGGGGAGGATGACATTGTACTCTTTAAACGAGTAGCGCGTCTCACAGTAACCCACTGGGGTGACTGTCTCATCATAAGTGATTGATGAGGGATACATAAGAGCATTAGTTTGATGTATGAACATGGTTAATAGACATATGTAGTATGTATCAAAATAGGAAGGCATGTCATTATCAATGGTATAATGTGTAAAGTAAGCAGATGCAATTTAACCAAATTGGAAGCAATACAAGCTAGACACCATATGCAACATGCAACCACATTTTACAACGTGAAGTTAAAGCAAGCACCTATGATGGTTTTGTGTGGCAATTGAGATCATCAACTGCAGAGCTACATTTACTGTCTCCATCTGCTGACACTGCACCCTTTAGAGCATTGAAACGCTTAGTGCTTATCTTCGAATTACACTAGAGGGACTTCTGTATTTTATTTTTTATATTCATCAACACTGCGTCAGAGTCTGAAATACCCATGCATAAAGAACAATAGTGTGAGTATGGGTGAAGTGTGTGCACAAGTAGTACATTGTAAAGGTAGTAGATAGTAGGTCGGTGAGAAATAAATGACGGGAGACATATGATAGCTCTACAACATGCATGGCACACGGAATTACTACAGGATTCTATGAAAATAATAGTCGACTAAAAACAAATAGGTGAGTCCATTTTTTCTGCACCGTCCGATGTACAAAGAACGGGCAGATCGCCTTCATCTACCTCCAGCCAGTCAGTGTTATGATCTTCCTCGAAACGCCAGTGACTACCGGCCTAGTCCCCTGCCTCTGCCCTTCCCTCGACCTCACCGCACCGCCGTGCTTGGCACCGCCCCTGCTACATCATGAGCTTGCGTTGGTTTTCCTTGAAGAGGAAACAGTGATGCAGCAATAGTAGCGTAAGTATTTCCCTCTGTTTTTGAGAACCAAGGTATCAATCTAGTAGGAGGCTCCTCAAGAGTCCCACGCACCTACACAAACAAACAATGAACTCGCATCCAACGCAATAAAGGGGTTGTCAATCCCTTCATGGCCACTTGCGAAAGTGAGATCTGATAGAGATAGTATGATAAGATAAATATATTTTTGGTATTTTATAATATAGATGCAAAAAGTAAAGATGCAAATAAAAGTAGATTGAAAGCTTATATGATAAAAGATAGACCCGGGGGCCATAGGTTTCACTAGTAGCTTCTCTCAAGATAGCATAAGTATTATGGTGGGTGAACAAATTACTGTCGAGCAATTGATATAAAAGCGAATAATTATGAGATTATCTAGGCATGATCATGTATATAGGCATCACGGCCGTGACAAGTAGACCGACCCCTGCCTACATCTACTACTATTACTCCACACATCGACCGCTATCCAGCATGCATCTAGAGTATTAAGTTCATAAGAACAGAGTAACGCATTAAGAAAGATGACATGATGTAGAGGGATAAACTCAAGCAATATGATATAAACCCCATCTTCTTATCCTCGGTGGCAACAATACAATACGTGCCATGTAGCCCTTTCTGTCACTGGGTAAGGACACCGCAAGATTGAACCCAAAGCTAAGCACTTGTCCCATGGCAAGTAAGATCAATCTAGTAGGCCAAACCAAACTGATAATTCGAAGAGACTTGCAAAGATAACTCAATCATACATAAAATAATTCAGAGAAGATTCAAATATTTCTCATAGATAGACATGATCATAAACCCACAATTCTTCGGATCTCGACAAACACACCGCAAAACGAGTTTACATCGAATAGATATCCACAAGAGAGGGGAGAACATTGTATTGAGATCCAAAAAGAGAGAAGAAGCCATCTAGCTAATAACTATGGACCCGAAGGTCTGTGGTAAACTACTCACAACTCATCAGAGGAGCTATGGTGTTGATGTAGAAGCCCTCCATGGTCGATTCCCCCTCCGGTGGGGCGCCGGTGAAGGCTCCAAGATGGGATCTCGCGGATACAGAAGGATACGACAGTGGAAATTGTGTTTCGGTGGCTCCCTGGATGTTTTCGGGGTACGTAGGTATATATAGGAGGAAGAAGTATATCGGTGGCTGCTCGAGGGGCCCAAGAGACAAGGAGGCGCGCCCAGGAGGGGTGGGCGCGCCCTCCTATCTTCTGGCCGCCTTGATTGCTTCTTGACTTGCACTCCAAGTCCTCTGGATCGCGTTCATTCCAAAAATCACGCTCCCGAATGTTTCATTCCGTTTGGACTCCATTTGATATTCCTTTTCTTCGAAATACTGAAATAGGCAAAAAAACAGCAATACGGGTGTGGCACCCCGGCTCAGAGAAAACCGGAATGCCCCGTATTCCAGCCGAAAGATCGAGGAGAAGTCTTCTGGAATACGGCAGTGCTTAGCATAGAACAAACCAGCTTTCTATTATTACACGAATATGAATACAAGGTCTCCGATATTACAATGAATAACATCGGTATGGTGACACCACGCCATACTCAGTTGCTCTATGCAAGCAGCAGAAACAACTCGAAGCAGCGGAATAACTCTAGCAGCGGAAGAATGACGAAGGTGGTGAACTCCACTTCGCAGGGACTCTGGCTGGAACGCTTATCCTAGCTCGCACGAACGGAAACTGCAACAAGCAAGAAATCAAATCTGGTATGACCTGCAAACTGGCATGACACGCCAGGTTAGTACATTGAATGTACTTGCAAGCTCACAATAATCCAGAAGCATTCAAGAGAAACAACATCATGGCAATTACAGGTTAAATAGGAATTATAATGAGATCATCAGCATAACATGGCATGACCGACATAACCATGATACAGCTATCCCAACATGAGCATATTTATCCGACAATATTAGCATGAAACATGATGACACTTCATGCACCATTTATTCTGCGCGGGTTACCTCGTAACCAACATATGCATCATTTACCAACCTCGGAGATCATACGATCATCTCAGGATCAAATCACGCTTGGTATAAACAATACCGTAGCAATCAATAAATGACCACAAGGAGCTTGACCTTTACCCACGATTCTCGTACCACATCACGAATATACAACAACTCGGTATCCTCGATACCCTTGTGATACTTATGGCGATCACCACCCGACCAACACTTGGCCTGTGATCCTTACGGCGATCACAACCCGACCACTACACGACCCGTGATCCTTACGGCAATCGCAACCAACTTATCTCACTATTATTAAACACATTATTCTTATTCCTGTTGACTCATGGTGTGACCTTCTCTCGACCTGGGCCCTTATCCGTGGGCGCAGCTATTGATAGATTTAATATACACTCTGCAAAGGTTAGTACATTGTACCCACACTACGGAACCCATGACCTTGCACTCCCATTCGGGTGGACCAACGACGTTCCGACAAAACCGTCCTATTGCCATGACACTCTCCCGGCCACTCCGACTCACTCCCCAGTGGGCTAAGTCATGGGTGGCCCCGTGTCTACCTCCATACACAACGACCACCGTCGTGGCCCAAAACATAAACGATCCCACACGGGGATCCGCTGGCTATAACTACTATGGGCACACAAGGTTATGCTTGCCTACCGAGCCAGGGTACAGCACGCCCATAACCTTCCCTCGTTGGAGGCACCGGCGAGAGGCACGACAATAGACCCAGTTAGGACTGTGCCATACCGGTAAGCGTGGTTGCACTGGTCAGCATCGATTCAGCGGCACCATGACTCAGCAAACAGTTGTTCAAGTTCAATTTAATCCGGTTAACTTGAATGCAAATATGCTGAGCCATGATAAAATACATGAACATGATATCAACATTATCATGAGAGTATCACATAACTTTCCACCATATCAACAGTAAATCATATCCACTGAACATGGCATACTGACTAGCACGACCATCATCAACATCAACATGTACTACTTGCAATCATAAAATATGAAAGGTAATACTAGCAGGTAGAACATGATAACAGAGTACAAGACAATATAGCATAATAGTGAACATGCAAATCTAAACATCACTGGAACAACGATAACCATCTTTTCAACAAGCAAACATTTATTAAATATTCAAGTTGAAAACCATGGCTACTGCATAACTATCATACAAGTGGGTATTGTGGCTTGCCTGGGGCTGAAGAAGGCACCGGGGAGAAGTGCGGTGAAGCCGCGGAACGAATCACCGGAAAACGTCCTCTCTCGGAGGGGCCTGAATAAGGGCAAGGGCATAAAGGTCATTTTCGCAATGTCAAACCATAGTGAAAACATGACCAACAGAACGGGCTCGACGAAACGAAGAAGTGAGCATTGGTTTCACCGTAAACGGAGTTACGGATAAAAAGATATAAGGATTTTACCGCCATGGATCTATCGGTAATGAAACGATTTCCAAACAGGGGCCTGGATAGAAAAACAGAAAACTTAATCGGGGAAATACGCTTTCACCTTATCTAAATGAATAGTGGCGGGGCTGATGCATGCGGGTCCCACGGGTGGGGCCCGTCACTTACCCACGCTGGCCCACGGAGTCAACACCTAGCCACTGACTGGCGGGGCCCGCGACCAGTTGGCAGGGCGCTGGGTCATCGTCTTCTTCTTCTCGCTCGCCCGTGAGGCAGAGGGAGGCCACTGGCGTCGGGCGCGATTGCCTGCGCCACAAAGGCCTCCGGCGATGCTCCGGCTATGGATGGATTCAGGGCTCAACGACGCATCCAACCAGGGGCTTTGCACACGCCGAGGACAACCAGAACGGCAGCTGCCTCAAGCATGGCAGACGGCGGCGGCGGGCGCAGATGGGGACGGTGGCCAGAGGCCAACAGAGGAGGAGACCCACGGCGAGGAGGCTTCTAGGGTGGTCCAGGGGGCTTCTAGAGGTGGAAGAAGGAGGGGAGGAGCTCGGGCTCAGGCTAATCTAGCCGGGCCAAGGCGGCGGCCATTGCGGCATAGGGAGGCGAAGAGAGCAGCTCCGGCTCGGGGAAGAAGCTAGGCAAGGTACTGGGAGAGGGGCGAGGCCACTGGAGTGCTCGGAGAGGCTCGGGGAGGGCTATATATAGACGGGGCGAGGGAGGCCGAGCTGGCACCACCGGCGACGCGTGTCCGGTGTAGCAGACGCGTCTGCCCACGCATGGGCTCGGGGGAAGGCGACGAGGGAGGAGCAGGAGAGAGCTCACTAGGAGGAGGAGGCCAAAGGAGCGCAGGGAGGAAGACGACAACGACGGGAAGATCCCAAACTCCACTGTGCTCTCGTGTTCACGCGGCGGCGAGCGTCGATGAGGAAGAGGACGGAGGGGAGAGGGGTCCAGGAGAACGGCGACAACGCGGGGAACATGCTGGACATGATCACGGGCTCTAAGACGACGAGAGAAGGAGGGGGTCTAGCACAAGCAGTGCTCTGGACGCGGCCACTTCACACAGAGCGCGCCAACAGGCATGCCAAAACGGTGGTCACCACCAGTGCTAGCATGTGGGGGAGGCAAACAGCTGGCAAACATTGTCTAGTGGTAAGTCCTTCGAATGGTGGTTTGACCTGTGGTGGTAACTTGGTTAAACAGGCTACGATTAAATGGAAGTTAACACCTGAATTTTACTGCAGTAAACTTGATCTTGTACTACTGCTCAACAGGGAGGAGATTGGTGACAATGGAGTTGTCTGGGAGGTTGAGGTAAAGTAGGACTTACATCCTGGGGAGTTTGAGGGTAAAAGGATCAAGATTTACTACAGTTGCTTCACAACTGCATACTTGGTCCAGAAATGAAGAACAGGATGATGCACTCTCATGAAGCATCAACTTGAGCTCAAATTGGGCAGGGCTTAGTCATTAGGTCATATGATGATGCTGTAAAAAGATCATGCTAAATGGAAAAACCAAAATAGCACTTGCTTCACAAACATCATTTCTGTCCAGAAACTTGGAATAATTATGGTGGTCAAATGGATCAATGAAATGATGCCAAAATGGGTGGAGAGATGTTTTATGGGCATAAGAATGATCTGGTAATTTATCAAGATTTTTGAAGCAATATAAAATATACTTGCTTCACAACCTGAAAATATTGCCAGAAACAAAGATTTGCTCATGTGCTCATATAGATGATTGGAGTTGGCTGCAAATGGGTGGAGGGGATTGATATTAGCACATCAAGGAGTGTGAAAAAGTTCAACTCATTTGGGTACTCCTAGCTAGTACTTCCTTCACATAGCTTTCTGTATGACAGAAACTTTGAAAATTCACTAGGCAATTTAATTTGAACTTGTGCATGAGGCAATTATTTGGGCATATAAACATGCCCAAAAAGGTTGGGAGTCAATAGGAGAAATATAAATGACACTTCCTTCACAAAGTGCCATTCAGGGCAGAATAGGAAATGGAATATTTGGGAATTATTTTTGAACATGGCAATGAAAGGTTTTGCCATAGTTGATCAAGATATGACCCAAACAATTTATAAGAATTATTTGGGAATTTTTGGAGTGAGGGAAATATAGGTTGCTTCACAACCTAGGGCAATTGGAGTTATTCCTTTAATAGAAAAGGAATATTCCCAATAAAAAGAATATGGGGATTTGGGCTAGGATGGAAAATGACAGGGTCTAGGGAAAGATTTGGATATGACAAGCCACTCTGGAAGTAAAGAAGAGGGCATCTTCTTCAGTTTCCAGACCACTAAGCCACGGAAAAAGAAAACTCAGGCAAAAACCTCGGAAAAACAAAAGAAAAAGAAAGGGCCAAAAATCAGGCTGTCACAACGGGCTGGGCCTCCAGTTAGTAGGTTAGTCCCAAAAATGATATAAATGTGTAAAATAAAGCCCATAAACATCCAAAAGGGGTAATATAATAGCATGGAACAATAAAAAATTATAGATACGTTGGAGACGTATCAAGCATCTCCAAGCCTAATTCCTGCTTGTCCTCGAGTAGGTAAATGATAAAAACAGAATTTTTGATGTGGAATGCTACCTAGCATAATTCTCAATGTAATTTTCTTTATTGTGGCATGAATGTTCAGATCCAAATGATTCAAGATAAAAGCTTATAAAACATTAAAATAATAATACTTCGAAGCATACTAGCAAATAATCATGTCCTATCAAAATAGAATAGTCAAAAAAGCTTATCCCTACAAAATCATATATTTAGGCCATGCTTCATTTTCATTACACAAAATACTCCCATCATGTACAACCCCGATGACGAGCCGAGCAATTGGTTCATACTTTTTAACACGCTTAAGCTTTTTTCAACTCTTACGCAATACATGAGCGCAAGCCATGGACATAGCACTATGGTGGTATATGGTGGTGGTTGTAAGGACAAAAGGGAGAAGATAGTCTCACATCAACTAGGCGTATCAACGGGCTATGGAGATGCCCATTAATAGATATCAATGTGAGTGAGTAGGGATTGCCATGCAACGGATGCACTAGAGTTATAAATGTATGAAAGCTCAACAAAAGAAACTAAGTGGGTGTGCATCCAACTTGCTTGCTCAAAAAGACCTAGGGCATTTTGAGGAATCCCATCATTGGAATATACAAGCCAAGTTCTATAATGAAAAATTCCCACTAGTATATGAAAGTGACAACATGGGAGACTCTCTATCATGAAGATCATGGTGCTATTTTGATGCAGAAGTGTGGAAAAGAGATAGTAGCAATTGTCCCTTCTCTCTTTTTCTCTCACTTTATTTTTTTCTTTTCTTTTGTTTTCTTTTTTTTCTTTGGCCTTTCTTTTTTTTCTTTTTGGCCTTTTTTTCTTTCTTTGTAAAGTCCGAAGTCTCATCCTGACTTGTGGGTGAATCATAGTCTTCATCATCCTTTCCTCACTGGGACAATGCTCTAGTAATGAAGATGATCACACTTTTATTGATTTACAACTCAAGAATTACAACTCAAAGCTAGAACAAGATATGACTCTATATGAATGCCTCCGGCGGTGTACCGGGATATGTAATGAATCAAGAGCAACATGTATGAAAATTATGAAGGTGGCTTTGCCACAAATACGATGGCAACTACATGATCATGCAAAGAGCAATATGACAATGATGGAGCATGTCATAATAAACGTAATGGTGGAACGTTGCATGGCATTATATCTCAGAATGGCTATGGAAATGCCATAATAGGTAGGTATGGTGGCTGTTTTGAGGAAGGTAAATAATGGGTGCATGCTACCGGCGAAAGTTGCGCGGTATAATAGAGGCTAGCTAAATGGAAGGATGAGTGTGCGTATATCCATGGACTCACATTAGTCATAAAGAACTCATATAATTATTGCAAAGTCTACTTATCCCTCGAAGCAAATTACTACTACGCATGCCCCTAGAGGCATATATTGGTAGGAAAGGACCATCACTCGTCCCCGACTGCCACTCATAAGGAAAACAATCAAAAGAGAACCTCATGCAACAAATTTGTCACACAACTTTTACCATACGTGCATGCTACGAGACTTGCCAACTTCAACACATGTATTTCTCAATTTCGTAATTACCCACTAGCATGACTCTAACATTACCACCTTTATATCTCAAAACAATTATCAAACATCAAATTGATCCTAGTGTTTAATGCACTTTCTATGATAGTTTTTATTATACCCAACTTGGATGCTCATCGTTCTAGGACCAAATTCATAACCATAGAAAAATCCATGATGTTCTAAGAGACTCTCAAAATAATATATGTGAAGCATTAGAGACTAGCAATTTCTACAAAATTAAGCCACCGCCGTGCTCTAAAAGATATAAGTGAAGCACTAGAGCAAAAACCATCTAGCTCAAAAGATATAAGTGAAGCACATAGCATATTCTAATAAATTCTAATCAAGTGGGCTTCTCCCAAAAGGTGTGTACAAAAAGGATGATTGTGGTAAACTAAAAAGCAAAGACTAATAAAATACACGAAGCTCCAAGCAAAACACATATAATGTGCCGAATAAAAATATAGCTCCAAGTAAAGTTACCAATGAACAAAGACGAAAGAGGGGATGCCTTCCTGGGGCATCCCCAAGCTTAGGCTTTTGGCTATTATTGAATATCTTGGGGTGCCTTGGGAATCCCCAAGCTTAGGCTTTTTCCACTCTTTATTCCATAGTCCATCAAAGCTTTACCCAAAACTTGAAAACTTCACAACACAAAACTCAGCATGAAATCTAATAAGCTCCGTTAGTGAAAGAAAACAAAAATAACACATAAGGTACTGTAATGAACTCATTCTTTATTTATATTGGTGTTAAAGCTACTGTATTACAAGTTCTCTATGGTTCATACCACTTAATACTAGCCATAGATGCATCAAAATAAGCAAACAACACACGAAAAACAGAATCTGTCAAAAACAGAACAGTCTGTAGCAATCTGTAACTAACACAAACTTTTGGAACTCTAAAGTCCTGGAAAATTTGTTTATTGATCAGCAGCAAAAATAATCAATGCAAAATCACGTTTCTGTGATTTATTAAAAAAATCTCGTGAGCGCAAAGTTTCTGTTTTTCAGCAGAATCAAATCAACTATCATCATAGGTTATCCTATAGGTTCTACATGGCACAAACACTAATTAAAACATAAAAACACATCTAAACTGAAGGTAGATGCAAAATTTATTACTAAACAGGAACAAAAACAAAAAACACAAATAAAATTGGGTTGCCTCCCAACTAGCACTATCGTTTAACGCCCCTAGCTAGGCACAAAAGCGAAGATATATCTAAGTAGTGCCATCTTTGGCACTTGTCTTTTTAATGGGGTTATGCTCAGATCCGGGAGGCTCCTTGCACTTCCCTTCATGCTCGGAGATCTTTTGATCTAAGGCATCCAACCGCTTATTACAAATTGTAATCAAGTTATTCATGCGGTTGATATTCCCACCAATATTCTTAAGTGGTTCAACAAATTTTTGCAATTCACATAGTTTATCTAAAATTTGGGTTCCTTCATGAGAGAAGGGTGATCCCTTTTGTAGGGGAAGTAGTCCTACTATCCCCTCTATAATTTCATAAGTGAAACTAGGATCAACTTCAATAAAACACCGTTTTGTGGCAAAATCAAGGAGTTGTCTATGGGGTAGGGTTAACCCAACCTAAAAATTGCAAATTAAAATCTTGAAATCTCCTTCTACAGTGCAACTACTATAAGATTCTAGCATCCTGAACCAAGCATCTTTTAAATTTTCTCCTTGTCTTTGTTTTAAGTCAAGAACTTCAAAGTTGGGAGATGAAGGGATAAAAACAGAGCTAGCCATAACGACAAGGTAAACGATCTAACACGCGAGCAAACGGAAAAAAGGCGAGCAAAAAGAGAGAGGAGAAGATAGGGAAAGAGAGGGCAAATAAAATGGCAAAGGTGAAGTGGGGGAGAGGAAAACGAGAGGCAAATGGCAAATAATGTAAATGTGAGGGAGATGAGTTTGTGATGGGTACTTGGTATGTCTTGACTTTAGCGAAGACCTCCCCATCAACGGCGCCAGAAATCCTTCTTGCTACGTCTTGAGCTTGTGTTGGTTTTCCTTGAAGAGGGAACGATGATGCAGCAATAGTAGCGTAAGTATTTCCTCCAGTTTTTGAGAACCAAGGTATCAATCCAGTAGGAGGCTCCTCAAAAATCCCACGCAACTACACAAACAAACAAAGAACTCGCAACCAACGCAATAAAGGGGTTGTCAATCCCTTCACGGCCACTTGCGAAAGTGAGACCTGATAGAGATAGTATGATAAGATAAATATATTTTTGGTATTTTATAATATAGATGCAAAATGTAAAGATGCAAATAAAAGTAGATTGAAAGCTTATATGATAAAAGATAGACCCGGGGGCCATATGTTTCACTAGTGGCTTCTCTCAAGATAGCATAAGTATTATGGTTGGTGAACAAATTACTGTCGAGCAATTGATAGAAAAGCAAATAATTATGAGATTATCTAGGCATGATCATGTATATTGGCATCACATCCATGACAAGTAGACCGACTCCTTCCATCATCTACTACTATTACTCCATGCATCGACCGCTATCCAGCATGCATCTAGAGTATTAAGTTCATAAGAACAGAGTAACGCATTAAGAAAGATGACATGATGTAGAGGGATAAACTCAAGCAATATGATATAAACCCCATCTTTTTATCCTTGATGGCAACAATACAATACGTGCCTTGCAACCCTTTCTGTCACTGGGTAAGGACACCGCAAGATTGAACCCAAAGCTAAGAACTTCTCCCATGGCAAGAAAGATCAATCTAGTAGGCCAAACCAAACTGATAATTCGAACAGACTTGCAAAGATAACTCAATCATACATAAAAGAATTCAGAGAAGATTCAAATATTTCTCATAGATAAACTTGATCATAAACCCACAATTCATCGGATCTCGACAAACACACCGCAAAAAGAGTTTACATCGAATAGATCTCCACAAGAGAGGGGGAGAACATTGTATTGAGATCCAAAAAGAGAGAAGAAGCCATCTAGCTAATAACTATGGACCAGAAGGTCTATGGTATACTACTCAACAACTCATCGGAGGGGCTATGGTGTTGATGTAGAAGCCCTCCATGGTTGATTCCCCCTCCGGCGGAGCGCCGACGAAGGTTGCATGATGGGATCTCGCGGATACAGAAGGTTATGGCGGTGGAAATTGTGTTTCGGTGGCTCCCTGGATGTTTTCAGGGTACGTAGGTATATATAGGAGGAAGAAGTATGTCGGTGGCTGCTCGAGGGGCCCAGGAGACAGGGGCGCGCCCAGGAGGGTTGGGTGCGCCCTCCTATCTCTCGGCCGCCTCGATTGCTTCTTGACTTGCACTCCAAGTCCTCTGGATCACGTTTGTTCCAAAAATCACGCTCCCGAAGGTTTCATTCCATTTGGAGTCCATTTGATATTCCTTTTCTTCGAAATACTGAAATAGGCAAAAAAACAGCAATACGGGTTGGGCCTCCGGTTAGTAGGTTAGTCCCAAAAATGATATAAATGTGGAAAATAAAGCCCATAAACATCCAAAAGGGGTAATATAATAGCATGGAACAATCAAAAATTATAGATACGTTGGAGACGTATCACCCCCCGGCCATCCCTTCAAGCCCCGCCAACCTCCAGATCGGGCGCAAGCAGCTCCTGCGCCCCACACCTCTAGGATAGACACCAATGCGCCGCTTCCCCGGCGAACAGGCAGACTAGGTGCTCCGCCCGCCTAAGCGGGTGCTGCTTCTTTTAATTGTGATTTGACTGACCCTGAATTGAAATCTAGGCGGGCTACTGACCTCTAGCAAAGGTGAAATTGTAAATGGGAGGAAACCTTGTGCATTTAGTATCACAAAGAAGATGCAGTAAGAAGCGCTCAACTAGTTTCTTTCGTGGGATGAATACGGTGTGAGCAGAGACGTAAGATTTGCACGAATAAGGGAAGAGGAGTACCTCTTTCTACTGGCAGTGCTGTGTCCTCCTTCTGTTTTTCCAAGGATCTTCTTGTTGTTCGTTGGAAATGAGAAGTTGTGGAGGACGGTGGAGCCTTGGACGAACCCATGGCCAAGTTGTTGAGTGTGGTGCGGTGGCCGTCTGTCGACGACAAGGAAGCAGATTCGAGGCGGCGAACAACGACGTAGCGCGAACAACTCCGGTGCGGTGGACGGTTGTGACAGTGGAGCGGCAGCGGTGAGGCGCAGGATGGTGTGGTCGAAGTGGTTCTGGTTCGGCGCATGTCGGTGTCGGCATCGTGGAGGCAACTCTGCCTCGGCTTCAGCTGCTAAGTCCTTTAGGGTGTTGCGTTTGCAGTTGCAGTTGTGTTGGACGATGACATCGGGGTTCTGGCTCCGGCGTGATGGAGGAGGGCGGCAGTGGATTGGGCGCTATGGGGTGGAGGACGGAGGAGGCTGGGGTTTCGCGGCTGGTGGAGAGGGCGTTTTGGCACCCATGAAGTACGAATGGGGAAACGGAGGGAGGGGGAACTAAGGGGGAACAATGTTTTGGTTTGGGACGCGCTTGCTTGAAATTCGGGGAAAGTTACAAACTTTGCCCCCATCTAAAATTTCAGACATATTGCGGGTTGGGGGTACACTACTGCAGGATGCTGCTAACGTGACACTATGATCAGAGACCCTTCGAGAAACTGTGTGTGATGCTATAATCGCAAACGGTGCTGTCAGAGAACCGTCAAAAATGTCCAAAACGTTTGCGATGACCGATGCATCAAACACGGTTCCGATTTTAGTTGCATGTGCGATGAAGGGCATATGGTTGATCCAGCAGAACTATCTGTGATGAGGAGGAACAATAGAAATGGGCAGCCATTCAAAGTGTGTGCGATATACGACATACAGTCTGCTCCGATGAACTGTGTGCCATTAGGGAATGCAATAGAAATGGTCAGCCAGATCAAGGTGTGTGTGATATACATCATACGGTTCACTCGGACAAACTGTTTTTGATCAGGCAAGAGAACAGAAATGGTTCATCTTAACAAGATGTGTGTGATATGTGGCAAACAGCCCACTCGGATGAACTGTTTGCGATGAGAAACTATAACACAGACGGTTACTATACACTAGTAGAAAAAGGGGCAAATCTGAGAAACATTAGTACTGGTTTGCATATGAGCCGGCACTAATGTGTCCATTAGTGCCGGTTCAAATGACTAGGCGGGAGGAGATCTTTAGTACTGGTTCGATGTGAATCTTTAGTACCGGTTCGTGCCACGAACCGGTACTAAAGGTGTTCGCCGGGTACCAGCATCTTTAGTACCGGTTCATGGCACGAACCGGTAGTAAAGAGGTTGTGGCAGGGCTATTTTTAGTTCCACCTCGCTCCCCTAGCAAGATTTTGACCACCTTAAATATGTTACTTCCTAAACTATCACAAGCATTTGGTATTCATTGAACTCTATGTGTAGGATGTGTCGCTGCAATAGGAGTCTTCGCCGGTTCTTAAATCAGTGATAGATTCCTATTAACAAATTCGATTCTATACAAAAAGATCATTGATGATCAATGTATTTTTTATGTACTTATCTGTAGCAGTAGCACGTTTTGGATGAAAGGCGGTACTGATCAATGTATTTTTTCTGCGTTCAGATGCACAATTTAAATATGTTACTTCTCAAACTATCACAAGCATTTGGTCTTCATTGAACTCTATGTGTATAATTTGTGGACTCAATATGAGTCTTCACCGGTTTCTAAACTAAATACAGCAAAAAAACTACTCAGAAATAAACTAAATACAGCAAAAAAACAACTCAGAAATAAATAGAAGAAAAAAATAAAGCACAAAAGAAAAAACTATATCAAAAATTACTCAAAAATAAATAGAAGAACATAAATAATGCAGAAAAGAAAAAAACTATATAAAAAAGAGTTGGGGCGCTGCCCGGTGGGCCTGCCGGACCTAGGGTCTGCAAATTCAGGCCCAGAAGGGCCGGCAGGCTCACAGGGCAGCGTGCCCTAGTTAGGTCCAGAAGCCTGCTATATAGAGGAGTTAGAAAGAGCAGCCGCGGCTGGGTTTATAAACCAGTGCGGCTGCCCTTCGCTCGGCGATGTGGGACTAAACATAGTGCATCGCGGGTGGCAGCGCACAACCATTAGTACCGGTTGGTGGCTCCAACCGGTACTAATGGAGGGGCCTTTAGTACCGGTTGGAGCCACCAACCGGTACTAAAGGCCCTCGTTTCCCGCCGCTTGGGCAGGCCAAAATTGGCCTTTAGAACCGGTTGGTGGCTCCAACTGGTACTAAAGGCCCCTCCTATATATACTACACTTACGAAAAATCAGTTCCATCGTCGACCACACTTTGTCTCCATCGCGCGACATCGATCTATCACCGACGCCGACGTCGTCGCGCCGCTGCGCCGTCACCCCCGCCGCCCTCGATCGCTCCCCCCGCTGCACGTCGTCGCCGTCCCCACCGCCCTCGCCGCCCGGCCCTGCCGCCCGTTGTCGCCGTCCCCGCCACCCTCGCCGCCCGGCCCTGCCGCCCGTCGTCGTCGTCCCCGTAGTCGTCGTGCGCCCCCGCCGCCCTCGCCGCCCGTATGTCCGCTCGATCGTACCCACACACACACACATACACACACATACACACACGCATACACACACATGCACACACGCATACACACACACACACACACTACATACACATGTATGTACACACATACACACACATATTTTTTTACTTATGTTCTATTTTCTATTGTTTAGATGAATTAATTAATATAACTAGTTTATTTCTAATTAGAATGTTAGAATGTTAATGTTAGATGAATTGGAACTAGTTTATTTTTAGTAACAAAATTTAGGTATATGAGATTATTTGAACTAGTTGAATTAATAGCTAGAACTAGTTTATTTTTAGTAAATGCTTAGTTGAACTAGTTGAATTAATTTTTCGCCTATATGAACATAGGAAATGTCGTCTGACGACGAAAAAGATTTCATTATGTGCGAATACTGTGAAGATCAGCACGGCCTGTGCGACAGAAATTTCCTTGTTGATGATAGGCGCTTCAGCATCAAGCTGGATGAGACCTTCGAATTCGATACAGTAAGTCACAACGACAAGTCTTTTTTCGTAATTAAGCATGACTTATATATGCTTCATTTGCTTCAACTTATAATTTTTAATTTTCACTATTCTACTAGCGCATCCCCTGCCATGCAAGAATTTTGTCTTGGATAAGATAGGTTTCAAAGCTATGGAAACTATGGACGTAAAGAGAGTTTACCTGAAAACTGAGCATGGTTATACTTTCAACGTCAAAGTATACAATACAAACCCGTATACCTATTCTGAATGCAAAAATTGGCAAGCACTATGCAAGGCTTATGCATTTGAGCCTGATATGGTTATCACCTTTGATATTCGTCCGGAAGATGATATTGAAGGTAATAGAGATATCTGGGTCGATGTGCAGACGCCTCCAGTTCTACCATTATGTGAGTTTTCGCAACTATATTTTTGTCTTAGATATTGCTTATTCACAAATAATTGACAACTAATTTCTCTTGACAGCTTATTTCCATTCAAGCAAACATGTCCGGCGCTTGGTAGACAGGACCTACTACTGTCCCGGAGCTGAACTAGACTGCGAGGAGATAAGTCATTATGTTTCCTGGCTTGAGGATCTTCATACTGTCAAGACAAACTTTCTTCCTGCACTTAGAAATGTTAGTACTCAAAACGTGCGACCAATAGTGATCGTATTGAACTACGGTCACATCTATTTAGGAATGATGGTAAGATTTTTACTATTTCTCCTCAGTGCATCTTTTGCATACATAATTTTTTGGCTAAACTTTCATTGCTAAGTATATTAATTAAGTACTATACGATGTTCTTCAACAGGGACTCCCGATGACAGTTGTGCCTCAGGGGATCGAGACTAAAGGTCGCATGTCAATTGTTAGCTTACGGCCAAGATATCCTTCATTGCACATGAGTGCATTCAGGATTTCTAGAAGTGATGAATGCTTAATAGTGAAATATTGGAGGAAAATTGTTAACGATCGTAGAGAAGTACTAGGGGGCAGCAATGAGAAGCACTTCCCATGATTAGGAGACAGGATCATCTGCATGCTCCAGTATAATGAATCAGGAGAGCTATACATGTTCTTTGCTATTTTACCTGAGAGAGAGCAGCAGGAGTGATTTAGCTAGTTTCATGCTCTTATAGTACTTGTCCTCTCAAGTCCGTGTTCTTCGTCCTGAACTTGTGGTGTTATGAACGCTTATAATATCATGACCATCATGTTGAACTCGATGATATTTTTGCTTCTAGTACAAGTGAATGTTTCTTATTTAAGCTAGTGTTGGTGGTGATTAGATAGCGGTAATCAAGTATATGCCATATCCATATATATTATACTTGATCACCTAATTAGGTGGTCAAGTATAATATGGATATATGAATACTCTTGATCACTTAGCTAGCTAGTATACAGCTATAGGAATGCATCAGTCGAAACTAATCTGCGGTACTTTCACCTAATGATTTAAGAACTCATTATAATGTAAAACAATCACTAAATTAAATTAACAACACAAAATTAAAGGAAAAATTAAAAAACACCCAAACATTTAGTACCGGTTGGTGTTACCAACCGGTACTAATGTCCTACACGCACACGGGCCTGGCTCGTGCCAAGTGGTGTCACTTTAGAGCCGGTTCATGACGAACCGGTACTAAAGCGGGGGGACTTTAGTCCCCACTCTTTAGTGCCGGTTGGCGAATCGGCACTAAAGGCTAGTTTTGCACTAGTGATAGTAAGTTCATGTGCGATTCGGTTCATACAAAAAACTTTCAAAAATGCAAACTAGTTGCTTGGGTATCAACAATTATCAAAAAGTAACGACATAGACCTTCTTCAAGCCAATCAACATGTGTTCAGAAAACAAAAAAATTCAAAATTACAAAACAAAGACCTCGATATTAACTAGATGGATGGATCATTTCATAGGTTTATAATAAACCTTTGAAATTACACATCCAACTAGTTAATAGGGATGAAAACGGTGCGAAAACGAACAGAACTGGATGCTACCATATTTATTTTCATATTTTTTTGCAGAAGCGGAAACGAGTACAGAAACCCCGGAAACGAATACGAAAACAAATACTACTGGAAACAGACACGGAGCAAATACAAAGTGGACACGGAAACAAAACAGCTTGTTGACCAGAACTTAAAACCTCCTTGAATCATAGAGAAATATAAACAAAAAACAAATAAATTTATGGAATTGTTAAGATGACTACAAAATAATATGGTTATGTTAGCAACATAGGATAGTATTGTAGTAGTACATGACAATCCCGTATAGGGTCTAGTTGAGTACATGTGTGGTAGTAAAAGTTGGTCCTCAGATGATCAATTCTGCTCATTCTACCCATTGTGTCATTGTGTGTTCTTTGGTAGTTGGGCTACCTATAGTAGAAACGAAAATTCCATATTTACGAAAACGGAAAGTTCCGTTTCCACGTCTGTTCCATCAGAAAACACCTTCTGTTTTTGTTTCTGTTTCCGCATAAAAAATTCCATTTCCATTTCCGTTTTGCAAATTTCCATTTTCATTTTCATATTTTCTCTCCGTTTCCATTTTTGGTCCGGAAAAGCGGAAACTTTCCACTCCATTTTCATCCCTACTAGTTAATATCGAGTCCACTTCCCATCCGGTCACCCATCTCATGACTACTCCAACTTAGCACACTTAACTTGGGAGTTCTGTTAGATGAGCTATCGGTAGGGAAGCTGTTCCTTGCTAATGTAGATCCCTCTTTGCAGCCTTTATTGTGCGACACAATGGAAACGGTTCAACTGAGAAATATGTGTGAGATACGCAGCAAACAGGCCCGTGACCAGAAATGGGTGCGAAGACCAATAATAACACAGACGATTGCTGCTAATAAGCCATGTGATTTGCTCTGTCTATAGAAGAATAACATGTACTCCCTCTGTTTTTATTTACTTTGCATATTAGGTTTGTCTGAAGTCAAACTTCATAAAGTTTGACTAAGTTTATAGAAAAAATATAAACATTTACCATAACAAATCTATATGATATGAAAGTACATTCAAGAATGAAACTAATGAAAATAATTTGTTACTGTATATGTTAATATTTTTGTTTATAAACTTTGTCAATTTTTACAAAGCTTGACTTTGACCAAAGCTAATACATTAAAGTACATATTACATGCATGATTAACTAGCATAAACGACCATCTGATCATCATCTACTTCTTGTGACGCTTGCTCTGCTTGTGGCTTGATCCGGGCTCGTCGATTTAGGTAACGAGGCACTTCCTCGTGTCAACGATCCCCCTGTGCATCTCGTAGCATGTGTACACACTCTTGGCCATGAACCTGAGATGAGGTTCATCCAGTCGCCACATCCAGGCCCTGTGCCAGGATACGACACTTGTTCTCTTGGCATCCTGCTTCATCTTTTCCTAGTAGAGGTCGATGATGGCCGAGGCGAGTTTGACCAGGGAGTCCTACTTCATGCTGCCCCAGACCTTGTAGTGGTCACGAGTTTCGACAAGGTTCTGGCAGGCCGAGCCCGTAACACTGAGCACTTTTACATCGTCGGTTGTTTCCACCATGGCGAACTTGTAGTCGGTGTTGTTGACAAATGTTGAAACAGTCGCAAGGCTCTCTGGCCATGTAGTAGTGTCGGTGTACAAAAGTGTGGGTACTTCTGTACCCCTTACTTGTGCACGGGCGGTCGTAGCCACACCCACGGCAGGGCTTGGTGAGGCAATGGAGGATGGCAGGAGGCAAGAAAAGACGTGGAGACCACCAAGATAGATGCTCAAGACAACAAGCAATAGAAGGCTAGAAGGGTCACGCCCGGCAACAAGCCTTTCCAGGGCAGCTTGCGAAGAGACCAGCAGGGCCATCACCCTTGGGGTTGAGAGCTCTAACACCATCGACAACGTTAAGGCCAAGGTTTGGGAACACATGCATGCAGATCCTCACAAAGATTGAAATCCCACAGATCCACGTGGGACCAGAAGATGAAGACTCCCGGCAAGGCCCTTGCCGCGGACGACTCCAAGGCCCCAGGAAAGCCTTGCGAGGGACGATCGCTGGGAAGCGGCTAGACCCGCACCCGGCATGTTTTGCCACCTCACCACCGCTCCAGTGCGACGATAGGCATGCCAACTAAGCAGGCGCCTGCGTGGCGGCATGCAGATCTTCGTGGAAGCTTACCATTGTGCCAACACAGCAGCTAGTTAGCCAGCGTGGCACTGGATACCCTATCATCCTGGACGCATGTCGGAGCAAGGAGGAGCGGCGAAGGACGGGATGGCTTCTACCGCCATCCCCGGTAAAGTAGAAGGCCATGTAGGCAGCGCATTAAATGCGCCTATCCTACATGGACCAAGTGATAAGCTTGATCACCGTAGCTTGGCACCTCCTGTGTGCTGCTATGGCAACCCCTTTGTGTATAAAAGGAGGCCCAAGGTGTACAGAGAGAGGATTCATGTTGGAGATATGCCCTAGAGGCAATCATGTAAGATGATATTTCCTATGTATTTATGAATGAAGATGGTCCTTGGACAATATCAATGATGTGTGATGTCTACTACACAACCTTCTTCTTGTAGACGTTGTTGGGCCTCCAAGTGCAGAGGTTTGAAGGACAGTAGCAAATTTCCCTCAAGTGGATGACCTAAGGTTTATCAATCCGTGGGACGCGTAGAATGAAGATGGTCTCTCTCAAGCAACCCTGCAACCAAATAACAAAGAGTCTCTTGTGTCCCCAACACACCCAATACAATGGCAAATTGTATAGGTGCACTAGTTCGGCGAAGAGATGGTGATACAAGTGCAATACGGATGGTAGATATAGGTATTTGTAATCTGAAAATATAAAAACAGCAAGGTAACTAATGATAATAGTGAGCGTAAACGGTATTGCAATGGTAGGACACAAGGCCTAAGGTTCATACTTTCACTATTGCAAGTTCTCTCAACAATAATAACATAACTGGATCATATAACTATCCCTCAACATGCAACAAAGAGTCACTCCAAAGCCACTAATAGCGGAGAACAAACGAAGAGATTATGGTAGGGTACGAAACCACCTCAAAGTTATCCTTTCTGTTCTATCTATTCAAGAGTCCGTAGCAAAATAACATGAAGCTATTCTTTCCGTTCAATCTATCATAGAGTTCATACTAGAATAACACCTTAAGACACAAATCAACCAAAACCCTAATGTCACCTAGATACTCCATTGTCACCTCAAGTATCCGTGGGCATGATTATACGATATGCATCACACAATCTCAGATTCATCTATTCAACCAACACAAACTACTTCAAAGAGTGCCCCAAAGTTTCTACCGAAGAGTCAAGACGAAAATGTGTGCCAACCCCTATGCATAAGTTCATTGAACCCGCAAGTTGATCACCAAAACATACATCAAGTAGATCACGTGAATATCCCATTGTCACCACAGATAAGCACGGCAAGACATACATCAAGTGTTCTCAAATCCTTAAAGACTCAATCCGATAAGATAACTTCAAAGGGAAAACTCAATCCATTACAAGAGAGTAGAGGGGGGAGAAACATCATAAGATCCAACTATAATAGCAAAGCTCGCGATACATCAAGATTGTGCCACCTCAAGAACATGAGAGAGAGAGATCAAACACATAGCTACTGGTACATAACCTCAGCCACGAGGGTGAACTACTCCCTCCTTGTCATGGAGAGCACCGAGATGATGAAGATGGCTACTGGTGAGGGATCCCCCCTCCGGCAGGGTGCCGGAACAGGGTCCCGAGAGGTTTTTGGTGGCTATAGAGGCTTGCGGCGGTGGAACTCCCGATGTACTTTCGTCTCCGAAGGTTTTAGGGTATATGGACTTATATGGGTGAAAGAAGTCGGTCGGGGGAGCCTCGAGGGGCCCACGAGATAGAGGGGTGCACCCAGTAGGGGGGGCGTGCCCCCACCCTCGTGGCTTCCTCGAAGCTTCTCTGACGTGCACTCTAAGTCCCCTGGATTGCTTCCGTTCCAAAAATAACTTTCCCAAAGGTTTCATTCCGTTTGGACTTCATTTGATATTCCTTTTCTTCGAAATACTGAAATAGGCAAGAAAACAGCAATATGGGATGGGCCTCCGGTTAATAGGTTAGTCCCAAAAATAATATAGAAGTGTATAATAAAGCCCATAATCATTCAAAACAGATAATATAATAGCATGAATGCTTCATAAATTATAGATACGTTGGAGACGTATCAGCATCCCCAAGCTTAATTCCTGCTCGTCCTCGAGTAGGTAAATGATAAAAGAAAGAATTTATGAAGTGTGAATGCTATCAGGTGCACAAGTTTGATCAATGATAATTTCAATCACCTTTTCTAGCATGATTATATGTCATAACAGTAGTTCATCTCATAAAACTTCTCAAGATCAAGTAACAAGCTATTCACATGTTAAAGCATAGACCATAAACTTTCTTGAAAACTAGCAAACTTCATTCTCGGTCATCAAACAATTGCAATTCAACTTATTTTCAGGAAGGGTCTATGTCAGTGCTTTGATTTAGCAAACTCCACATACTCAACTATCATATAGTATTCTACAATTGCTAACACTCACACAATACTTGTGGTTATGGAGTTTTAATCGGACACTGAGAAAGATAGGGGCTTATAGTGTTGCCTCCCAATGTATTCACCTTTGGGTGATGTCAACAATAATAGTTCATGCTAACTTACATCCAATTGGATATATATATATATATATATATATATATATATATATATCAGGATCTTTCCAACACGAGGTCCTTGCCAAAGGATAAAATGAAAAAGGGAAAGGTGAAGATCACCTTGACTCTTGCATAAGGTAAAAGACATAAAGTAAAAGATAGGCCCTTCGCATACGGAAGCAGGGATTTGCAGAGATGCCAGAGCTCGATTTTGAAATAGAGATAAATAATTTTGAGAGGTATGATCTCATTGTCAACATAACAACCAAGAGTTCCCAATATCTTCCATACTACATACATTATAGGCGATTTCCAAACAGAATGATAAAGATTTTACTCCCCCTCAACCAACAATCACACTCCACGACCATCCAAAACAACGGGGTACCGTCCACACCAACAACAGTCCTCGAGGAGTTTTGTTTGCAATTATTTTTTATTTGATTTTGATCTTTTTGATCATGGGACTGGGCATCCCGGTTACCAGCCATTTTTCTCGTGAATGATGAGCGGAGTCCACTCATCTTGAGAATAACCCACCTAGTATGGAAGATACTGACAGCCCCTAGTCTCTACATGAGTGATTCGGACATACAAAACAGATTATTGTTTGAAGGTTTAGAGTTTGGCACATGCAAATTTACTTGGAACGGCAGGTAAATACCGCAAATAGGTAGATATGGTGGACCCTCATGGAAGAAACTTGGTTCAAGGGATTTGGAAGCACAAGTAGTATCTCTACTTGGTCCAAGGAATTTTGGCTAGCATGAAGGGGGAAAGGCAAGCTCAACATGTTTGAATGATCCATGACAATATACTTTAACTAAGATGTGAGAAAACATAACCCATTACGTTGTCTTCCTTGTCCAACATCAACTCTTTAGCATGTCATACTTAATGAGTGCTCACAATTATAAAAGATATAGTATATTTATATGTGAAATCTCTCTTCCTTCAATATTCTTTCATGAATTGTTCAAATGACCAATACAATGCTTGCTAACCTTCAATAAATTTACGACCTCTACTTCTTAGATGTGAAGTCATTACTCCCCATGGGATAAGCCAATGAAACATATCTAATTTCAGATTTATGACATTCAACTCATTCAACCATTTACTCATAGGATATAAGTGAAGCACACGAGTAAATGACAAACTACTCCAAAAAGATATAAGTGAAGATCAATAAGTAGTTAAATAATTAGGTAACTATGTGAAGACTCTCTCTCATTTAATAATTTCAGATCTTGGTATTTTATTTAAACATGAAGCAAAACAAAACAAAATGACATTTCAAGGAGAGCACAACTCATGTGAAGAAGCCAAAAAACTTAGGTTCAACCGATACTAACCGATAATTGTTGAAGAATAAAGGTGGGATGCCTACCGGGGCATCCCCAAGTTTAGATGCTTGAGGCTTCTTGAAATATTATCTTGGGGTGACTTGGGTATCCCCAAGCTTGAACTTTTGTGTCTCCTTAATTCCTCTCATATCATGGTTTCTCTATTTCTCAAAAACTTCATCCACATGAAGCTCAACAAGAACTCGTGAGATACGTTAGTATAAAACAATGCAAAACCTTATCATTTTCTACTATAACAAATCACTAAAATTATTATTCAACATTGCATACTAAATGTCTCTGCGTATTTAATACTCCTATCCTCAAATAGAATCATTAAACAAGCAAGCATATGCAAACAATGCAAACATAATAGCAATCTGCCAAAACAGTATAGTCTGTAAAGAATGCAAGATTCATCATACTTCCCTAACTCAAACAATTATAAGAAAAATACTAATATGTAGAAGATTTATCAGAGCTTATTATGCAAAAATATTCAACATTATATCGTTCGGTGACTTTTCTAGGGAACTTTTGCAACAGCGGTAAACTTTCTGTTTTGAAACAGCAACATGTATACATGCAAAATAAGCATGGTAAAGGCTATCCTTGACATTTTTATTGAAAATAAAGATGCAAAACATTATTATAAATAACAACAAGCAAATACTAACAAAAGAAATTGACGCTCCAAGCAAAACAAATATCATGTGGCGAATAAAAATATAGCTCCAAGTAAAGTTACCGATGAACGAAGACGAAAGAGGGGATGACATCCGGGGCATCCCCAAGCTTAGGCTCCTGGTTGTCCTTGAATATTACCTTGGGGTGCCTTGGGAATCCCCAAGATTAGGCTCTTATCACTCCTTATTCCATAGTCTGTGGAATCTTTACCCAAAACTTGAAAACTTCAACCACGCAAAACTTAACAGAAAACTCGTAAGCTCCTTAGTGAAAGAAAACAAACCACCACTTTAAGGTACTGTAATGAACTCATTCTTTATTTATATTGATGTAATACCTACTGTATTCCAACTTCTCTATCGTTCATACCCTCCGATACTACTCATAGATTCATCAAAATAAGCAAACAACACATAGAAAACAGAATATGTCATAAACAGAACAGTTTGTAGTAATATGTATCATCCGAATACTTCTGTAACTCCAATAATTCTGAAATAAATTGGTGGACCTGAGTAATTTGTCTATTAATCATCTTCAAAACTAATCAACCTAAAATCACTCTCCATTAAAAACTGGCAGCTATTCTCGTGAGCACTAAAGTTTCTGTTTTTTACAGCAAGATCATAAAGGCTTCACCCAAGTCTTCCCAAAGGTTCTACTTGACACAAACACTAATTAAAACATAAAACCACATATAAACAGAGGTTAGATGAATTATTTATTTCTAAACAGGAACAAAAAGCAAGGACCAAAAATAAATTTGGGTTGCCTCCCGACAAGCGCTATCGTTTAATGCCCCTAGCTAGGCATGATGATTTCAACGATGCTCACACAAAAGATAAGAATTGAAACATAAAGAGAGCATCATGAAGAATATGACTAGAACATTTAAGTATAACCCACTTCCTATGCATAGGGATTTTGTGAGCAAACAACTTATGGGAACAGTAATTAACTAGCATAGGAAGGCAAAACAAGCATAACTTCCAAATTTTCAACACAGAGAGAGGAAACTTGATATTATTGCAATTCCTACAAGCATATGTTCCTACCTCATAATAATTTTCAGTAGCATCATGAATGAATTCAACAATATAACCAGCACCTAAAGCATTCTTTTCATGATCTACAAGCATAGGAAATTTACTACACTCCACATAAGAAAAATTCTTCTCATTCGGAATGGTGGGAGTGTCATAAGAGACTTGAATACTATAAATTGTTTCTACATTAAAAGAGTAATGTTCAGAAAAATGGTAATCATAATCATGACAAGTTTTATAAATATAATCATCACTACTTTTTATAGCGTAAGTTTCATCACAATAATCATCATAAGTAGCAACTTTGTTCTCATCATAATTGATTGAAACCTCTTCCAAGATAGTGGAATCATCACTAAATAAAGTTGACACTCTTCCAAATCCACAATCATATTCATCACAATAAGATTCAACATCCTCCAAAATAGTGGGATCATTACTTCCTAAAGTTGACACTCTTCCAAACCCACTTTCATGAATATAATCATCATAGGTAAGAGGCATGCTATCATCATAACAACTTGCATATCAATACTTGGGGCGCTAAAAATATCATCTTCATTTAACATAGCATTCCCAAGTTTGGGACAAACATTAATTTCAGCAAATATATTCTCAAATATGTCATCCTCATCAAACATAGCTTCCCCAAGCTTGGACCTTTTCATATCATAAGCATAATCACTCTCATCATTAATAGTATGGATAGCACCAATAGTACAACAATTACCATCATCACAATGAGTAGTAGGAGCAACATCATTTGGGAGGGATACCTTTTTACCTTTACTTCTCTATTTTTTTTCTTCCTCACATCATGTGTGGGTTCAACCCTCTTATGTGAGCTCCTTATTGATGAGACTGGTTGAATAGAAGGATCCTCCTCGATACCCGATTCATCATAAGAAATAATAGGAGGATAATGGGAAGTATCTTCCCTTTCATTAGTATTCTCTTCATCTTCTATTTGCTTCTTTTCTTTATGTATTTGGCAATATAAGGATTTTCAATGTAATTCACCGCACAATACATATAAATTTCCTCTAGATCAAACTCAAGAAGTTTATAACGGGCAAATTCTGGAAGAAACTTAGTTAAACATTTCATTTCTTCATAAAAAAGTAAACTAAGTTCATTATAATGTGAAAGGGAGATCAAATCATCACAATTTTTGGACACGATTCGATCATGAAACAATTTGCATCGGAGATGTAAATGACCACTTTCATTGCAAAGTTCACAAGTACGGGAAAGGAAATATAAATTTTCAGCACTCACATTAAACCTTTCTTGCAACAACTTAGTTTCTAAATGCTTATGCCTCTTGCAATATCTATCTTCTCTATGTGGTGTGTACTTGCAAACACAATTCACTCGACAAAATTTGACATGCTTATAAGAGACATTTTCATCATAACTATTGCAATCATCGTTAGTACTATGGATATTCAAGGAGTTCATACTAACAACATTGCAATCATGCTCATCATTCAAATATTTAGTTCCAAACAATTTAATGCATTCTTCTTCTAGCACTTGAGCATAATTTTCCTTACCATCATTCTCACGAAAGATATTAAAAAGATGAAGCGTATGAGGAAAACTCAATTCCATTTTTTGTAGTTTTCTTTTATAGACTAAACTAGTGATAAAACAAGAAACTAAAAGACTCGATTCCAAGATCTAAATATATACCTTCAAGCACTTACCTCCCCGGCAACGGCGAAAGAAAAGAGCTTGATGTCTACTACACAACCTTCTTCTTGTAGACGTTGTTGGGCCTCCAAGTGCAAAGGTTTGTACGACAGTAGAAAATTTCCCTCAAATGGATGACCTAAGGTTTATCAATCTGTGGGAGGCGTAGGATGAAGATGGTATCTCTCAAGCAACCCTGCAACCAAATAACAAAGAGTCTCTTGTGTCCCCAACACACCCAATACAATGGCAAATTGTATAGGTGCACTAGTTTGGCGAAGAGATGGTGATACAAGTGCAATATGGATGGTAGATATAGCTATTTGTAATCTGAAAATATAAAAACAGCAAGGTAACTAATGATAAAAGTGAGCGTAAACGGTATTGCAATGGTAGGACACAAGGCCTAAGGTTCATACTTTCACTATTGAAAGTTCTCTCAACAATAATAACATAACTGGATCATATAACTATCCCTCAACATGCAACAAAGAGTCACTCCAAAGCCACTAATAGAGGAGAACAAACGAAGAGATTATGGTAGGGTACGAAACCACCTCAAAGTTATCCTTTCTGTTCTATCTATTCAAGAGTCCGTAGTAAAATAACATGAAGCTATTCTTTCCGTTCAATCTATCATAGAGTTCATACTAGAATAACACCTTAAGACACAAATCAACCAAAACCCTAATGTCACCTAGATACTCCATTGTCACCTCAAGCATCCATGGGCATGATTATACGATATGCATCACACAATCTCAGATTCATCTATTCAACCAACACAAAGTACTTCAAAGAGTGCCCCAAAGTTTCTACCGAAGAGTCAAGACGAAAACGTGTGCCAACCCCTATGCATAAGTTCATTGAACCCACAAGTTGATCACCAAAACATACATCTAGTAGATCACGTGAATATCCCATTGTCACCACAAATAAGCACGGCAAGACATACATCAAGTGTTCTCAAATCCTTAAAGACTCAATCTGATAAGATAACTTCAAAGGGAAAACTCAATCCATTACAAGAGGGTAGAGGGGGGAGAAACATCATAAGATCCAACTATAATAGCAAAGCTCGCGATACATCAAGATCGTGCCACCTCAAGAACACGAGAGAGAGAGAGACAGAGAGAGAGAGAGATCAAACACATAGCTACTGGTACATACCGTTAGCCCCGAGGGTGAACTACTCCCTCCTCGTCATGGGGAGCGCCGGCATGATGAATATGGCCACCGGTGAGGGATCCCCCTCCGGCAGGGTGCCGGAATAGGGTCTCGAGAGATTTTTTGTGGCTACAGAGGCTTGCGGCGGTGGAACTCCCGATCTAGTTTCATCTCTGAAGGTTTTTGGGTATATGGACTTATATAGGTGAAAGAATTCAGTCGGGAGAGCCTCGAGGGGCCCATGATACAGGGGGGTGTGCCCAGTAAGGGGGTGCGTGCCCCCCACCCTCGTGGCTTCCTCGAAGCTTCTCTAACATGCACTCCAAGTCCCCTGGATTCCTTCCGTTCCAAAAACAACTTTCCTGAAGGTTTCATTCCGTTTGGACTCCGTTTGATATTTCTTTTCTTTGAAAAACTGAAATAGGCAAGAAAACAACAATATGGGTTGGGCCTCCGGTTAATAGGTTAGTCCCAAAAATAATATAAAAGTGTATAATAAAGCCCATAATCATTCAAAACAGATAATACAATAGCATGGTTGCTTCATAAATTATAGATACGTTGGAGATGTATCAATGTGTATCAGCAAGTATGTGACTTGTTTGTGGGACTATGCATTGTATGACGACTATCCTAAAAGGTCCCTAGTCGAAAGTGTTGTGTGGACGCGCAGCCAACTAGACTAGCATATGACATGGTCGATGGCTTGGTCTCACTAGCCATGGAGCATTGGATGCTAACCGGATAGTATGGACTTGGAAAGGTCTAGTCGGATTCGACTTAGTTGGATCCGAGTCGACATAAGGTCCGACTCGGACAGACCCAACTATGAGACACATCGATATGTCATCTGTGAGTCTCTAGTACAACATACGTTCTATGTCCTAAGACATGAGATGACTCATGTGCTCGGGATGGTGACAGACCTGCTTTGGGCCGACCAAACACTACTCTGTAACTGGGTAGTTACAAAGGTAGGTTTCAGGCTTGTCCGGACCCATGCTGCGAGACATGGTCGAGCAAGATGGGATTTGCCCTCTGATTAGGAGAGATATACTCTGGGCCCCTCGTGTGATCCGACCAGGATAAGCATGGCCATGCGACAAGGATTATGAGATAATCTGGATAGTGGTCGGCATCATTGGAACGAGAAAGAGGTCGGGCTAGCACAAGGATGAAAATCTCGCCTTGAGCCCAACAACATATATCATGAGGCAAAGGGAACAGAAGTGTGACATGTTGTATAGGTTCGCCTAACCAGCTTCATAGTCTGCTTGGTGTTCGGCATGCCTTTCTAGAGGCCGCTACCAACCGTGGAGTTCGGAGGTGATCCGAACTGCGACCAAGCCGACTTGAACCTGAGGTGTCGCGCGCTTAAGGGAAGGAACCTACAAGGTCGGATCCGAGGACACTGGTTGGATGTGATCCAAACTGTACTCGGATTGTGGCCGAGTAGACTTGTGGGCTTTAGGGTCCGTGCGAGGCCCAAGTGTTGAGCCCGCGATGGACGCCTATATAAAGTGGAGGTGCGTCACACTCATGCGGTTGATCGCTTCGGCGCTGTCAGCAGGGTTTGCATGTGTTGAGAATAGCCACCTCCACTCACCGCCGGTTGTGTGACCGGACCTAGCAGTCCGCCGCACGAAGTTCCTCCTGCACGCGCGTATACCATTAGAGGCGATGCACTTGTGCCGCTCCGGCGAACCTGTTCGCGGGATCTAATCGGATATGTGGGAGACCGGCAAGGAGGAGGACCCCGGGAACGCGAGGTGACTCCGGGAACATGCAACCCCAACTCTACTTCCGTTGCACGGCACTGCATATCTAGTGGTAACGAACTGTGATCCATCTCCCATAGCATGTTCCTCGATGTTTTGCGCGTAGGAATTTTTAATTTGTAGTCGACGCACCTTACTGTAGATCCCAATAGTGGTATCAGAGCCTCTGCTATAGGATTTGGATTCAGATCGTATGCATATTAGATATGTGGAGGTGGCAGATGAGATCTGTTGTCGTTGATGAGATCGGCTGTGTGCACGGTTGATGAGATCAACTGCACATGGGTATCGATGAGGCTATGTTTTCTGATGATCAGAGTCGATGAGGTCGTGACACAACATACCCCTACCGGTCGGTATCCGCCATCGGGGTTAACAATGAAACGTAAATCCGAATTGGACTTGCGATGATCGATTAGATTGGTCAGACCAGAAAATTCGGCGTGATCGGAGTTAAGATGGGACCGCCGTGTGCATAGTGCCTTGTATTTCATACATGATCACTCAGATCAGTAGGATGCGAGTAACTCTGTTTTGCAGGTTTGTTGTGAATCGTATGGCTCATGTGTATGTGATGCATGTGTGTAATTTATACATGGCCTGCGTGTCATGTTTGTCAACCGGCAGGAGCCAAAGTGTTGTCATTATATTGTATAACAACCTGCATGTCGACTTGTGACTCCATGTAAAATTCATTACTAGTTGTAGTAGTTGGATAATAGAGATCAGGTTGGTGGCTTGGCGTCTCGGCATGACAAACAAAATGGAGTTCCTAGATGGTCATCGGAGTCGGACCGACCTGGAAGAACGTCCATGAACGAGCCATACTATTTCACAATATGTGTTTATTTGTGATTGTTATGCCTCTTTGTTTCTATGCATGTTAGAATGGTAGAAAGATCCCTCATGAATATCAAGTAAATTGCCATTCCCAATGTTGCACCTTCGCATGTCAAGAGTAGTAGGCTCATAAAATTGGGGCACTGCTGGGTGTCCTTGAACTGAAGGGTTCGTGTCAGACACGGACATGCACTGCATCAGGTTAACTTGACAAGGCTATCAAAACGGTTTTGGGCCTTGTGGCAAAGAGGGTTGGGGCCGGGGTATGAGATACCTTCCCTACCGACAGGAGTCGTATAGAGATACGATTAGCAAGGAGTTGCTTACCGGATTGGTATGTTGGCTAGCAGTAATGCTAAAGCTCACTAGTCGCATGTGCTAGTTGGATCCTGAATCACTGAAAGTGTGCAGAGGGATGCTGACTTCAGTGGGAGTATTTCTGTTTAGGCTAGAATTACTCTATATAAACACATTGCTTAGTGATTGGATATTTTCTGTTGTATATCAATGGCACCACCTGCTCAACCCAACTTTGCATTGAAATCAATTCTGGAAAAGGATAAATTGAATGGAACAAACTTTACCACCTGGTATAGAAATTTGAGAATTGTTCTCAAGCACGATAAAAAGGAACATGTTCTAGAGGATCCAAGTCCAGAGGAACCTGCCGATAATGCTAATGCCACAACTAAGAACGCCTACTAGAAACTCGTTGAGGAATCAACGGAGATCAGATGTCTGATGCTGGCTTGTATGGAGCCCGATTTTCAACATCATTTTGAAAATGTTGAGGCTTACGATATGACCGAGAGTCTCAAGAGCATGTTTCAGACACAGGCTAGGACCGAAAGGTTTAATGTCTAGCGATCCTTGATGGATTGCAAGCTGAAGGAAGGAGATCCACTGAGCCCACATGTGATCAAGACGATCGCATATGTGCAAGCTTTCGATCGTTTGGGCTTCTCGCTCTTGGATGAGCTTGCTACAGATGCAGTTATCGGTTCTCTTCTGCCCAGCTATGGGACGTTCATCTCGAACTATCATATGCATGGCATGGATAAGAAGCTCACTGAATTGCATGGGATGCTCAAAGTGGCGGAGCAGGATATTAAGAAAGGAACACATCAAGTGTTGATGGTGCCGAAATCGGCTAAGTTCAAGAAGAGTTGGTGCAAGAAAAAGGCTAAGGCAAAGGGCACGGATACGGTAACCTCCGCTATTGCACTGAAGTCTGGACCGGACTCGAAGACCGTTTGCTATTACTGCAAGGAGACCAGTCACTAGAAGAGGAACTGTAGCAAGTGGCTTGCAGAGCATCGCAAGAAGGCCGGAAATGCTTCTTTAGGCAAAGGTACAGTTGTTGCATATGTTATAGACATTTACCTTGCTAACATACCTAGTAGCTCTTGGGTTTTTGATACCGGATCGGTTGTTCATATTTGCAACTCGATGCAGGGGCTGGTAAGAACTTGGTGTGTGGCATAAGGGGAGATTGACATCAGGGTCGGCAAAAAGCAAGAGTTGCTGCGTTGGAAGTCGGCACGATGCAGCTCCAGCTTCCTTCTGGATTTATTTTGGAATTGAATAATTGTTATTACATTCCTGCACTTAGTCGGAACATTATTTCTGCCTCATGCTTGATGAGTCAGGGTTATGAATTCAATTTAAAGGACAATGGTTGTTCGATATTTTTGAATGGCATGTTCCACGACTATGCACCCATTGTTGATGGGCTATTTATATTGAATCTAGAACAGAAACCTTTCTATAACGTGAATGTCAAGAGGCATAAGCCTAATGAGATAAATCCGACATACTTCTGGCATTGCCGGCTTGGACACATTAGTCTGAAATGCATGAATAAGCTCCATGATGATGGGCTCCTAACTTCGTCCGACTTCGGGTCATTTGAGACATGCGAATCATGCTTGCTAGGCAAGATGACTAAGTCTCCTTTCGTAAAGAGTTACGAGAGGGCGTCCGAGCTGTTGGAACTTACACATAGTGATGTGTGTGGTCCAATGAGCACAACTACCAGAGGTGGCTATCAGTACTTCATGACTTTTATCGACCACTTGAGTAGATATGGATATATCTATTTGATGAGGCACAAGTCGGGAACTTTTGAAAAGTTCAAAGAGTTACAAAACGAGGTTGAGAATCAGCTCGGCAAGACTATAAAGCTTCTATGATCTAATCGTGGAGGTGAGTACATGAGCCAGGAGTTTGATGATCATCTGAAAAGTCGAGGTATAGTACCTCAGCTCACACCTCCGGGTAGGCCACAAAGAAACGGTGTGTCGGAATGGAGGAATAGGACCTTGTTGGACATGGTCCGGTCTATGATGAGCAAATCATATTTACCGTTGTCATTCTGGGGATACGCTCTAGAAACTGCATCTTTCACACTTAACAGGGTACCATCAAAATCTATAGACAAGACACCACATGAGATGTGGACCGGGAAGAGTCCCAGTTTGTCTTTTCTAAAGATTTAGGGTTGTGAACCATTTGTCAAGCGACTTATGTCAGACAAGCTTACACCCAAGTTGGATAAATGCATATTCGTGGGATATCCGAGGGAAACCTTAGGATATAGCTTCTACAACCGGGAAGAGAACAAAGTGTTTGTTGCTCAGAACAGGGTCTTCCTTGAGAAAGAGTTTCTCAGTCGGGAGGCCAGTGGGAGGACGGTTCAACTCAAAGAAATTCAAGGACCACTCGGTGACGGCTCGGCTGGTGATGATATTATACCGGAGTTAGTCAGGGAACCCGTAGTGGAAGCGGCACCGGAACCACAGAGGTGGGAAAGATTGCGTAGAGTGCGTGATGTATTGTTGCTAGAAAGCGACGAGCCGACCATGTATGCGGAAGCGATGGTGAGCCCAAATTCTGAGGCATGGCTAGAGGCCATGAGATCCGAGTTAAAGTCCATGGATGAGAATCAAGTCTGGGACTTGGTTGATCCGACGCCTGGCATAACAGCCATTGGTTGCAAATGGGTCTTTAAGAAGAAAACTGATGTGGATGGAAATGTTCAGATCCACAAAGCTAGGCTTGTCGCTAAGGGTTATGGACAAGTTCAAGGAATAAACTACGATGAGACTTACTTGCCGGTAGTGATGCTGAAATCGGTAAGGATCATACTAGCTATAGCTGCATATTTCGATTACGAGATATGGCAGATGGATGTCAAGACAACTTTCCTTCACAGAAATTTAACCGAGGACATGTCTATGATACAGCCCGAGGGTTTTGTCGATCCGACTAGCACTAGTAAGGTATGCAAGCTCAAGAAATCCATTTATGGGTTGAGGCAAGCATCTCGGAGCTAGAACGTTCGTTTTGATGAGGTCGTCACTGGTCTCGGTTTCATCAAAAGCGAAGAGGATGCTTGTTTATACAAGAAGTTAAGTGGGAGCTCGATAGTATTTTTGATCTTGTATGTGGATGACATACTTACTGATCGGAAATGATGTTTCGATGCTGAACTCGGTCAAGGAGTCATTGAATGGAAAGTTTTCAATGAAGGACCTTGGTGAGGCAGTCTATATTTTAGGCATTAAGATCTATAGATATAGATCGAGGAGGCTGCTCAGCTTAAGCCAGAGCATGTACATAGATAAAGTGTTGAAGCGGTTCAACATGAGTGAGGCCAAGAAAGGGTTCTTCCCACTCTCACATGGTATAAGGCTAAGCGAGACTCGGAGTCCTTCGACATCTGATGAGCGAAGCAGGATGAGTAGGATTCCGTATGCCTCGGCAATCGGATCCATAATGTATGCCATGATATGTACAAGGCCTGATGTTGCTTTTGCAATAAGCCTAACAAGTAGATACCAGGCCAACCCAGGTGAGAGTCACTGGGCAGCGGTAAAGACTATTTTGAAGTACCTGAAAAGGACTAAAGAGATGTTTCTAGTACATGGAACTGGAGCTAGTTCTATGTCACCCTATGTTATAACTATTACATGAGGAATCACATCCGACATAATTACCCATCATTGATCCAATGCCTACGAGCTTTTCACATATTGTTCTTTGTTTAGTTACTTTACTATTGCCACTGTTACAATTACTACAAAATTGCTATTGTTACTTTTTCCACTGTTACCGTTACTTCCATACTACTTTTCTACTAAATACTTTCCTGCAGATATTAAGTTATCCAGGTGTGGTTGAATTGACAACTCAACTGCTAATACTTGAGAATATTCTGTGGTTCCCCTTGTGTCGAATCAATAAATTTGGGTTGAATACTCTACCCTCGAAAACTGTTCGATCCCCTATACTTGTGGGTCATCAAGACTATTTTCTGGCTCCATTGCCGGGGAGCATAGCTCTATTCTTTGAGTCACTTGGGATTTATATCTGCTGATCACTATGAAGAACTTGAAAGAATAAAGAACTAAGATTTATCCCTCAACTACGAGGGGAGGTAAGGAATTGCCATCTAGCTCTGCACTTGATTCTCCTTCTGTTATGAGTAAACTTGCGACACCTAAACCTGCTTCTGCTATTAATTCTGATATGTCGCATGTCATTGATCATGCCACTTCTGCTATGCATGATACTTATGATGAAACTACTTTAATGCTTGATACTACTGTGCCATTAGGTGAATTTCTTGATGAACAACTTGCTAGGCCTAGAGAGAATGAAACTATTGAAACTGATAATATTGATGAAAGTGATGATGAAGGTTCTCCCCCTAAATATGAATTTCCTGTTGTTCTTGAGGGTTATGTTATGGATAAAGAAACTGATAGAGATTTTCTTGCTTGCAATGATAGATCTGATCTTAAGAAATTATTAGCTAAGCTGAAACAATAGTCTCTGAATGCTAGAATGAAACATGACCCTGCTTTTGCTACTTCACCTATCTAGGTTACTGATAAGGGTTATGATTTCTTTGTCGATCCTGAGATAATTACCCTGGTTGAATCTGATCCTTTTTATGGCAATGAATATGAAACTGTTGTGGCACATCTTACTAAATTGAATGATACAGCCACCCTGTTTACTAATGATGAGGAATCTCGCTACTACTATATCCTTAAAATATTTTCGTTCTCATTAAAGGGTGATGCTAAAACTGGGTTTAATTCTCTTGATCCTGGTTGTGTGCGTAGTCCCCAGGATATTTTATTACTTCTCTGATAAATATTTCCCCGCTCATAAGAAACAAGCTGCCTTGAGGGAAATATATAATTTTGTGCAAATTGAAGAAGATAGTCTCCCACAAGCTTGGGGGAGGATTCTCCGACTACTTAATGCTTTGCCTGATCATCCTCTTAAGAAAAATGAAATACTTGATATCTTTAATAATGGACTAACCAATGCTTCCAAAGACCACCTAGATAGTTGTGTTGGTTGTGTTTTCAAGGAAAGAGCAGTTGATCAAGCTGAATTGCTACTGAGTAATATGTTGACAAATGAAAACAATTGGACACTTCCTGAGCCAACTCCTAAGTCAACTCTGAAGAAAAGAGGTGTTCTATTTCTCAGTCCTGAAGATATGCAAGAGGCAAAGAAATCTATGAAAGAGAAAGGTATTAAAGCTGAAGATGTTAAGAATTTACCTCCTGTTGAAGAAATACATGGCCTTAATATACCACATATTGAAGAAATACACGGTCTTGATAACCCTACACAGGTAGTGAAGGTAAATTCTCTCTATAGATATGATAAAGTTGAAATCCCGTCTACAAAGTTTGCTAGCCAATGCTTGGATGAATTTGATGACTTTATGGCTAAAAAAGAAAATTTCAATGCTTATGTTGGTAGACAATTGAAAATTATACTTATATGATTGGACATTTGAGTGATTATATGTCTAGAGTTAAGGGGGAACTTAAACTCACTAGTAAACATGCTTCTATGGTTACCACTCAAGTAGAACAAGTGCGTAGGGTTCAGCATGATTTGCTCAATGAATTAAATGATAAGAGAAATGATAATGTTGTTAGAGTTATGACTAGAGGTGGTAGAATGACTCAGGAACCTTTGTATCCTCAGGGCCACCCTAAGAGAATTGAGAAAGATTCTCAGGGAAATAATGTTGATGCACCTAGTCCTTCTAAAAATAATAAGAAGAAAAATGATAGGACTTTGCATGCTTCTAATGAACCTGTTGTAGACACACCTGAGAATCCTCATGATATTTCTATGTCTGATGCTAAAACACAATCTGGTGATGAACATGAACCTAGTGATGATGCTAATAATGATGCTCATGTAGATGCTCAACCTAACAATAACAATGACGTAGAAATTGAACCTGCTGTTGATCTTGATAACCCACAATCAAAGAATCAATGTTATGATAAGAGAGACTTCGTTGCTACAAAGCATGGTAGAGAAAGAGAACCATGGGTTCAGAAACCCATGTCGTTTCCTCCTAAACCATCCAAGAAAAAGGATGATGAGGATTTTGAGCGCTTTGCTGAAATGATTAGACCTATCTTTTTGTGCATGCATTTGACTGATATGCTTAAGACGAATCCTTATGCTAAGTACATGAAAGATATTATTACAAATAAAAGAAAGATACCGGAAGCTGAAATTTCCACCATGCTTGCTAATTATACGTTTAAGGGTGGAATACATATGAAACTAGAAGATCCAGGAGTATCAACTATACCATGCTCCATTAAAAGAAACTATGTTAAAACTGCTTTATGTGACCTTGGAGCCGGTGTTAGTGTTATGCCTCTCTCTTTATATCGTAGACTTGAATTGAATAAGTTGACACCTACTGAAATATCTTTGCAAATGGTCGATAAATCAACTACTATACCTATCGGTATTTGTGAGGATGTGCATGTTGTGGTTGCAAACATTACTATTTTAACGGACTTTGTTATTCTTGATATTCCTGAGGATGATAGTATGTCTATTATCCTTGGTAGACCCTTTTTGAATACTGCAGGGGCTGTTATTGATTGCAACAGAGGCAATGTCACTTTTCATGTTAATGGTAATGAGCATACGGTACACTTTCCGAGAAAACAACCTCAAGTCCACAGTATAAATTCTATTGGAAAGATTCCAACTATTACTATTGTTGGTTTTGAATTTCCTCTTCCTACTGTCAAAAAGAAATATGATATTCTTATTATTGGGGATGTACATATCCTCGCCTAGTGTCATTTCGAAATTTCTCCGGTTTCATGCGATTCAGAATGAGTTTGTTAACAAGACTTGATCAACCTTGTTAGTGGATTCCTTTTGATGAGCATGAGATGGATGAAGTTAGAAGGCACAACTCTCTGTACTCTCCTTTTACTTTCTGTATTTAGATTAAATAAAGTAAAAATAGTATTTTCTGTCTGTTTTCTGAATTATCCATGTAATAAAAAATACCCCGAAAATAAAAGTTTTCCAAATGCCCTGCAAATTAAATATGATTTTTTGGAATATTTGAGAATATCTGGTACTTAGAACACACCAGAGGGAGCTAGCACCAGGCCACGAGGGTCCAGGGCGTGGGCCCCTAGTGGCCCCCTTCCACTTATTCCTGCACCCACACACTTCTTCTTCCTCCCAAAAAAATCACCAACCAGCTCAAGCACGAGTTCTAGCTCAACTTGCTGCCATTTTTGATCTCCTTCCTCAAAGCTCCATTCACGAAACTGGTTTGGGAGATTGTTCTTTGGTATGTAACTCCTCCAATGGTCCAATCAGTTTTTGTTCTAGTGCTTTATTCATTGCAAATTTTTGCTGCTAAGGTGACCCTGTTCTTGAGCTTGCATGTCAAATTTATTTGGTCCCAAGTAGTTCTAATGCATGATTTAGTCTCTAGGCACTTGTGGGAGTAGTTGCTATCAATTTTATTGAGTTTGGTTTACTTTTATTTTGAGTTACTAAAAATTTCAGAAATTTTTCAGAGAAAGAGAGATGTCTAGGAAAATGTACCAAGGTGGTTCTTCAAGGAAGCAAGGACCTAGGCTCGCAATATGTGAGAAGGACGATAAACCACCAAGGGAAGCTTACGTGCGGCCTTGTGAATGGCCGTCAGAGGAGTTTTTGGTCAGAGCAGGCATCAAGGATGAATTCGATACATATGTGCGTAATGCTGACCTTGAGGACTTCATGCAAGATAAGTGCCCTCAATACTACCATTTAACTGATTCCTTTGTGAGAAGGTTTAAATTTTCATATTCGTGCAATACTCACAATGTCATGCTTGATCTTTATGATAAATCTTATACCATGGACTTAGAAGATTTTACTACTGCTTGTAAACTCCCGCAATGGGGTAGTGCTAGTGAACCTCGCAAATCTGAATTTAAGATTTTCTTGCTAGTATCACTATGGGGGAATCTAGAGAAATAGCACAAGCTACCATAGGGAGCATTCATTTTCCTGCTATACATTATTTTTCTCTCTTTATAGGTAGACGCATAAATGGTAAGGACGAAGCATGTCACATGTGTGTTCCTGATCTTAGTGTTCTCAGGAGTGCGGTGTTAGGAGATAAACAATATAACCTGGGGGCCATTGTTGCACGTAGGTTGCATAATAATGGTTTATTTGGAACCCTGTTTGGTGGGAATTATGCAACCCGTATAGCTAATTTCCTTGAGATACCCATACATGAAAATGATGTGGAGTTGCTTCCTTCTTGTCTAGATTATAATGCCATGGTTAGCCATCAGTTTCTTGAGAGGAATGAACAGTTCCACCAGTACTGACTAATCTTTGACAGACGTTGCACTGTCCATATTGCTCTCCCTGCTCCTGGTTTCTTAGACTTTCAGGAAAAAATGAGATACTTTATAACCAGGGAGGAAGTGAACGAGTACGAGAGGAGAACAGAGGCAGCTCACCTCCAAGCTGCAACTCATGAGGCAATAGCGGCTGCATCTCGGTACAACCCCAGTTAGGACTCTGACCCGTGGGCATAGACCAACTTAGGCCAAAAGCCTAAGCTTGGGGGAGTACGTATTTCTCACCGACATTACATTCACACACTCATTCCAGTTGTTGGTGCTCATACTTTTTCATTGTACTATCCTTGCTAGTTTATTTTCTTTTCTTGCTTTCTTCTTGTGTGTTTGAATAACCTTAAGAAAAAAAAATAGTAATAGCTTTTAGCTAGTTTACTTTCCATGCTTGTAGTAGTAGTAATTAAGCGAAAACTCAAAAAGATTTCTCGTTCTTCTTTTGCTTGTTGGGAGCTTTCCCGTGTAAATAGTTTTATTTCTTTTTCTTTTCTTTGGGGGTCGAGAGGAGAAGACCTTGATGAAAATGTTGAGTGGCTCTCATACGCATTATTGTTGATCTAACCAAGAGCCCATATTACTTTGTCTTCTCACTTGAATTGCATGCTTGCAGATTCCAGCTTAGTCCAATGCACGTGCATTATTATTATAATCCACACCGTTCGGTCATGCAAGTGAAAGGCAATAATGACGATATATGATGGATTGGTTGAGATGAGAGAAGCTGGTATGAATTCAACCTCTCTTGTTTTTGTAAATATGATTAGTTCATCATTCCTGATTCATCCTATTATGAATAAATATGTTTGCAATGACAATTAGAGATTATAGTTGCTTATGTCATGCTTAATTAGCTACGAGTTTATAATGGTTTACCTTGCGTGCCAACATGCTATTAAAATGGTTGTGATGTGGTATGATATGGTGGTATCCTCCTTTGAACGATTCGAGTGGCTTGACTTGGCACATGTTCACACATGTAGTTGAAACAAAATCAACATAGCCTCCACGATATTTATGTTCATCGTAGATTATATCCTACTCATGCTTGCACTCAGTGTCTATTAATTTTAATGCATGTTCATGACTGTTGTTGCTCTCTAGTTGGCCGCTTCCCAGTCTTCTTCTAGCCTTCACTTGTACTAAGCAGGAATACTGCTTGTGCATCCACTTCCATGAACCCCAAAGTTATTCCATATGAGTCCACCATACCTTTCCCTATGCCTTATCTACCTGTCGTTCGAAGTAAATTTGTATGTGCCAAACTCCAAACCTTCAAATGAAATTCTGTTTTGTATGCTCGAACAGCTCATGTATCAACTAGGGTTGTCTGTATCTTCCATGCTAGGCGGGTTATTCTCAAGAGGAGTGGACTCCGCTCCTCACTCACGAGAAAATGGCTGGTCACTGGGATGCCCAGTCCCATGCTCAAATCAAATGAAAATAATTGCAAACAAAACTCCCCTAGGATTGTTGTTAGTTGGAGGCACCCGTTGTTTTGGGCAAGCCATGGATTGATGCTTGTTAGTGGAGGGGGAGTATAAACTTTACCATTCTTTTTGGGAACCGCCTATAATGTGTGTAGCATGGAAGATATCGAGATCTTCTTGGTTGTTATGTTGACAATGAAAGTATACCACCCAAAATACTATTATCTCTGTTTCAAAAATCGAGCTCTGGCACCTCTACAAATCCCTGCTTCCCTCTGCGAAGGGCCTATCTATTTACTTTTATGTTGATTCATCACCCTCTTATTTAAAAAGCACCAGTTGGAGAGCACCTCTATCATTTGCATGCATTACTATTAGTTTATATTGGGTATGACTATGATTGGATCTCTTTTACCATGAATTACAATGTTTAGTCAGTCCTTGATCTTTAAAGGTGCTCTCCATTTATGTTTTGCGGTCTCAGATAGGGCTAGCGAGATACCATCTTGATATATCGTATTATGATTGTTTTGAGAAAGTTTTGTCATCCGAGTTTTATTATTATTACTTGCTAGTTGATTATGCCATTGATAGGAGTAAACATGAGACCTAAGTGTTATTGTGAATATGGTTAGTTCATAATCTTTGCTGAAAACTTGAATGCTGGTTTTACATATTTACAAACAACAAGAGAAAATAGAGTTTGTAAAAGTTTTTCTTTATCACTTTCAGTTTATCAACTGAATTGCTTGAGGACAAGCAAAGGTTTAAGCTTGGGGAGTTGATACGTCTCCGTCGAATCTACTTTTTCGAACACTTTTTCCCTTGTTTTGGACTCTAACTTGCATGATTTGAATGGAACTAACCCGGACTGACGCTGTTTTCACCAAAACTACCATAGTGTTATTTTTGTGTAGAAATAACAGTTCTCGGAATAACCTGAAACTCCACGGAAGTTATTTTTGCAATTAATAAAAATACTGGCAAAAGAATCAAGGCCAGGTGGCCCACAGCCTGTCCACGAGGGTGGGGGCGCCCCCCCTAGGGCACGCCCCCTGACTCGTGGGTCCCCTAGAACTCCACCGACCTCAACTCCAACTCCATATATTCACGTTCGGGGAGAAAAAAATAAGAGAGAAGGATTCATCACGTTTTATGATACGGAGCCGCCGCCAAGCCCTAAACTCTCTCGGGGGGGCTGATCTGGAGTTCATTCGGGGCTCCGGAAAGGGGAATCCGTCGCTGTCGTCATCATCAACCATCCTCCATCACCAATTTGATGATGTTGGCCGCCGTGCATGAGTAATTCCATCATAGGCTTGCTGGACGGTGATGGGTTGGATGAGTTTTGTTAGGGTTTGATCCCTAGTATCCACTATGTTCTGAGATTGATGTTGCTATGACTTTGCTATGCTTAATGCTTGTCACTAGGGCCCGAGTGCCATGATTTCAGATCTGAACCTATTATGTTTACATGAATATATGTGAGTTCTTGATCCTATCTTGCAAGTTTATAGTCACCTATTATGTGTTATGATCCGTTAACCCTGAAGTTACAATAATCGGGATACTTACCGGTAATGACCGTAGTTTGAGGAGTTCATGTATTCACTAAGTGTTAATGCTTTGGTCCTGTACTGTATTAAAAGGAGGCCTTAATATCCCTTAGTTTCCAATAGGACCCCACTGCCACGGGAGGGTAGGACAAATGATGCCATGCAAGTTCTTTTCCATAAGCACATATGACTATATTCAGAATACAAGCCTACATTAGATTGACGAACTGGAGCTAGTTCTGTGTCACCCTATGTTATAACTATTACATGAGGAATCACATCTGACATGATTACCCATCACTGATCCAATGCCTATGAGCTTTTCACATATTGTTCTTTGTTTAGTTACTTTACCGTTGCCACTTTTACAATTACTACAAAACTACTACTGTTACTTTTGCCACCGTTACCGTTACCTCCATACTACTTTGCTACTAAATACTTTGCTGCAGATATTAATTTATCCAGGTGTGGTTGAATTGACAATTCAACTTCTAATACTTGAGAATATTCTTTGGCTCCCCTTATGTCGCATCAATAAATTTGGGTTGAATACTCTACCCTCTAAACTATTGCGATCCCCCATACTTGTGGGTCATCAGTCCCTGAGGGTGAGCGCGTCGATGGAGGAGACGAAGAGGGCGTGCTCCTTCCGCAGCCTCCTCATCTCGTTCTCCGATGCGTTCTTCCCCTCGGCAGCCTTGGATACAACCTTTCCCTTGCCTGCCTTGGGCGCCATGGCGGCTGGGAAGAAGCAAGGGATCTGAAAGCAGTGGAAGCACGAGCGGCGGCGAGAGGAAGCTAGAGCTCTGGTTCGGATTAGGGGAAGAAAAGGGGAACGGCAGTTCCGAGATTGGAAGAAGCTGAGAAGGTAAATGAGCTGCGCCCCGTGGGTTTTTTCCTTTTTATGGGGAAGGTGCGGGCTGCCTCTTTACCATTTACTGTGGGTGACGCATGCGTGCCACGCCCATCCCATGCACGATCCCCATGTCACACACTCAACGCAGGTCGTGGGAAAACACAAATTGCCAGAAAGATTGTGGCGGTTCGTCTCTGCCACGCCCGCCCGCGCACTGCTTTGGGCCTGGCCGAATTACATCTTGCGCTTACATGTGGCCCAGGCCCGGGGGCTCCTGTCGGTGTACAAAAGTGTGGGTACTTCTGTACCCCTTACTTGTGCACAGGCGGTCGTAGCCACACCCACGGCAGGGCTTGGCGAGGCAGAGGAGAATGGCATGAGGCAAGACAAGATGTAGAGACCACCAAAACAGATACCCAAGACAACAAGAAACAGAAGGCTAGCAGGGTCACACCTGGCAACAAGCCTTGCCGGGGCGACCTATGAGGCTCCCGGCAAGCTCCTTGTCGGGGTAGCTTGCGAAGAGACCAGCAGGGCTGTCACCCTTGGGGTCGAGAGCTCTGATACCATCGACAATGTTAAGGCCAAGGTTTGGGAACGCATGCATGCAAATGCTCATAAAGATTGACAGCCCACAGATCCATGTGGGACCAGAAGACAAATACCCCTGGCAAGGCCCTTGCCGGGGACGACTCCAAGGCCCCCGGCAAGCCTTATCGGGGACAATCGCTGGGCCATGGCCAGACCCGCGCCCGGCAAGTTTCGCCACCTCACCACCGCTCTAGTGCGACGATAGGCGTGCCAACTAAGCTGGCGCCTGCGTGGCGGCATGCATATCTTCATGGAAGATTAACATTGTGCCAATGCGGCATCTAGTTAGCCAGTGTGGCGCTGCATGCCTTATCATCCTAGACGCATGTCGGAGCAAGGAGGAGCGGCGAAGGATGGGATGGCTTCTGCTGTCGTCTGACGGTGTCCTAGACCAGGGGGTACTCACCACGTCGTCTCCCGATCAGTTGGATTGGGCCGAGGACCCCCATGGCCGCATACTCATGGGCCAGTTCGGAAAGCTGCCGCATACAAGGAAGATTCCACAAGACTTTGTGATCAAGACCAGGACTCCTCCCGCTCTGGCGTATTCGGCTAGGACTCTTGTTATCCTAGGCCTCTGGTACATTATATAAACCAGGGCCAGGCTAGTCAATAGATCAACATACTCAATCATAATCATAGGCTAGCTTCTAGGGTTAGCCTCTATGATCTCGTGGTAGATCAACTCTTGTAATACTCATATCATCAAGATCAATCAAGCAGGAAGTAGGGTATTACCTCCATCGAGAGGTCCCGAACCTGGGTAAACATCGTGTGCCCCGCCTCGTGTTACCATTAGCCTTAGATGCACAGTTCGGGACTCCCTACCCGAGATCCGCCGATTTTTTACACCGACATTGGTGCTTTCATTGAGAGTTCTGATGTGTGATCGGCAAAAGGATCAATGGCTCGACTGTAGATCAACTGCGACGTTGACTTCTTCATCACCGGCTCGACTGGTCACCTTGGCTTAACCAAGGACTGCACCGTACGTCCGATCGTTATGTTAGGATGAGGGCCTTCATCAAAATCAACTCCGATTTCTATCATGATCATGGAGAAATTATCCTCGGAGCCCGGGGGCTCAACGTCAACATTGCCCCCGGGCAACTATGCTGTTTTTCTAGACAGTGAACTTGTATCCGCCGCCACCGCCTCTTCGAGTGTCGTTTTATCAATTGCTTCGGTGGGATTGTGTGGAGTTGAGTCTACAACAACCTTGCAAAATATCGTCAAGTTTCGATGGAGGAATCTCTTGCAATCTCTGATATATCGGAGCCGTGTTGAATCTGGACGAGAATCCAGACGAGTTTGGAGCGTGGTGTCCAGCATCTAGCTCGGACATCCTTTGGAAGATCCAACCGTTGATCAGCCGCAGAATTCCTATATCTACGACCTATCAAAAAGTTAGCTCGATCCGACCGTCCAAACTTCGGGAACCTTCCGATTAGTGCATCACTTTTTGGATCTGTTTTCTGCGCGAGAACAAATCCGACCCGAGTTCATCTTCTTCATGAAAGGGATTTCGGACATCCTTTTTGAAGGAAGTTTTTGTATGGGATATTGTGTTTTATTCTCAAACACATCTCAAACACATTCCACTAATATCATAAGTATTTTTCCAATATAATCTTCATCGTCGCGCCGGTGTCAAATCAGCCCGACGACATCACTCCATGATGGCCGACCTACGCTAGACACGTCGTCGCTTTGTTGAGCCGAGCTCAACTTCTTCGGATCATCATCTCGGCTAGCCGAACAATAGTTCGGCATCACGAAGGATAAATCGTCACCAACATCGCTGCCCCACAGATTACACGGAGCAGGCACACCAGCATCGCCGCACGGTCACTTCATCAAGATCCAACATTAACCACGTCACAAGTTACGACCTGCATCGGCATGGCCGAACCGTTACTTCATCGAGCCAATGTCCATCACGCTGAACTACTTCAACACCTCGGCTGACATGGCAGCTACAACATTTCCTGACCGACCTGCTTCGTCTTCTCGCCTGGACTGGGGGCTTCATCATCCCTTCATGAACTTATTTCGGAGACTTCGGCATCACCGGTCGACCAGCTTCATCACATTAGTTGGACCATGGGCTTTGCCTTGGCGAGCCAACCTTTGCCATCTTTGCCATGCCATCGCTTTATCGCCCATCAGGCAATGGGTGTGTGGATCAATTCCCAATTCTGGGGGTCACTTTTCTTCAGAATCCTACAACAAACAAACCAGGTGTTGTTAATCCTAACAATTTTTGTTTGTTGGGTTTATTTTTCTTAAGGAATTATTATTCTGGTTTGTTCCATCATCTGTACACAGGTCTATCAAATGGCGGCCACATTAAAAATGGTTGTGTGATGGTTCGCTCAGTTTCCGTACATAGTTCGACAAACGCCGCATCCGGAGCCCGGACCGCCCTGCAAATCTAGGCTTTGTCATGCCTTCACTGCGTCACGCTGATGCCCTGCATCCACATTGGCTCCAGCGCCAGGCCACATCTCTTTAAATAAATTATTTTTTGTGTAAAGCAATTAAGCAAGGATTATATATACATATATTATTATTTCTTGGACCGCACTGTTTTATGTGTGTAGATAATTGATTTTGACTGCATTACGCGGTCACTACTCCGGAGTGCCGAACTCCTTTCTCGGATACCTTGGGCCTGGGGGCTAGGACCCCGGCCAAGCCGAGTTCTATGAACCTTGTCGGATCTGTCACAGATCAATGGGCGTCTTCGTCCCGCCACAAGCCCGAATCGCGTCATCAACACCGAGCACATTAACCAGCTAAGTTGCTTTCATGCTCAAAAACTTTTAGTTTTAAATTTTGTTCGGTTTGAACAAACATTATACTTTTTGGCACAAAGTTGTTTGTGACAAAGTTCCTTGTCTAAACTTTGTTTGTGATACACGTATTGAAATACCCCATTTATTTGGGGGCTCCCTTGATGGAGCTTTTCCTCTTGCATATCATTATACTTGTACAACTTCGTTCCTTGTTCGTGTATTACGCCACAAAATGCACCATGTTGACTTAAGCGATTTGCATGCTGGGTTGCCTTGCTCCTGTGTTTACCCCTACGTTCCCGATTGTTCGGCTAGGGAGTGAAGGGAGCACCTCTGCGATTGTCACGATCGGGTCATCCGAGCCGGACCTCAAACTGGGTGAAGCCGAAATCTAGCACTCTTACTGTTTTCAACAATGGTCGGCACACAATGGAACTCATGAGTACAAAATATTTATTGCACAAGTCTCATAATAATAATGAGCAACCGAAGAAAGTTATCGATGGGTGTACTATTTTCTTCGAAGATGCTTCTTACACTTTGTCAGTAATATAGCATAAGTTCCCTGAGCTCGCTTTGTCTGTTACAACCTTATGGGCTTATGTCCTAATTGCCAGGTTATCGGAAACACCATCGATATTCTCGACAGGGGGAGTACATAACACTTTTCGGTCCTTGACAAAAGAGGGAGAAGCCGACGGTCGGTTAAGACGCGTATAAACTTCGGGAGGACACATATATGATATAACTACTTTGGAACCAATCATTATACATAAAATTCTTTTACCCAAGTCACTTGGGGGGCTCTTAAAATTTATATATGAGCTGTAAATGTGTTTTCTTCTTGGTCGTTGTCAAAACACGACAGAAGCACAATTTTTTTTCTTCCAATTTTTGGATTGGCACCGAACACTTGATCTTGTTCGGACGTTATGTTTTCACTGACGTTTTTTGGTTTTCCAAGCTTATGGCACTTTTAAACTATTTGTGTGTTCTTCGCATAAGTCTCCCAGTGCAACGCCAAACATGTTTAGAGATTCGGCAAAAACATTCTCGGATGTTACTATACATGCATAAGTTTGGAATTGTGTCTTTGGTCAATAGTTGGGTTGCCCGGCTCCTGTGCGTGCCTCCTATGTTTCGCTTTGTTCGGCAAGGTGTGCAAAGGGAGAACCACTATGATTGTGCTTCCAGCTTGCATGGTTAAGCACCTCAGTGGAGAAAGCTAAAAACCGACTGTCACAATAGGCGTAAAATGGCCAACGATCCGATGACTATGTTAAATGACGGGCCGTTCATAACATTGGCCGAAGTGTTTACGGCTTGACCTCGGTTGTCGCCGAACACTAACCGGGGGCTCATAGTTAGCTTCCCCAGTTTAAAGCTCCTATGACCAAGTGAAAGTTATAAAGGCCGCATATCTGATTGCCTCGTTTCTGCGCCTTCAGGCACCGAGACGTCGGCTAAGGGTTGTCTTGTTATTGTGGAAACACCCTGTGTAGTATCTACAAAGGGTTAGAAGCCGACGATGGACCACTTTCAACTGATAAACGGGTCGCAACGGAGTCAAAATAAACATATAATCGGCATTTGTATTTAATGTACAAGGGCCGCCTTCCGTAATCATTGTTATAACGCCATAAATATGCATCAATTTGACTTAAGATTTTGGCCAAGCTGGGTTTCCTGGCTCCTGTGCTTACCCCTACGTTCCCGATTGTTCGTCTAGGTGGTAAAGGGAGCACCTCTGTCATTGTTACTACCGGGTCATCCGAGTTAGTACCTCAGACTGGGTGAAGCCAAAAAAGCTAGCAATCTTAAAGGATCACATTGGTCGGCAACGACGGAAGTGAAAATTTTGGTTCATTAATACCATAGAATTCGGGAACTTTCCCCAAACTAAATCCTCAATATTTTCCTCCCACATTGATCGGAGGTGAGGTTTCATGATCATGATAAGCATGATGACCCAAAGAAAGGAACCGATGGTGGGACTATTTTCCTTGGAAGATGTTTCTTACATTACGTAATATAACGTATCTCTCCGTGTACCTTTCTTTATAAAACCGTATGGCCGGATTGCCTTGTTTTCCATAAATCTTTGCCCTTATAAATGGCTTTATAAAGTAGGAAAGCACTCCTCGGCTACTAGCCGAAGAGGTTGAAGCCGATGGTCGGTCAACAAAGTTTTGTACAATATGGATTCGAGCATTAATGATGTAGAGTACTTAGATACATTTAATCATTACACATAATCTGTGATTTTACTATGGATATAGATCCTTAATCCGGCCACCGGTGCCCACATTAAGGCTCGGGGGCAACTGGGCTTCATGCTCATTATTTATAAATATTAAAAGGGCACATCGATCCCCTGATCTGGTGTTGCCACCTGACCAGTGTCTCGGGGGCTACTGCATTGCCTATTCAATGCAGAAAATTGAAAGTGCTTAGTGTTCGGCTTGACCGAACTATGGGCAAATGCATCTTAGGACAACAATAGGTACCATTTGGACCTATCCGGCATCAAGCTACTATATTGCGGCAACTTCTCAAGACCCTCTCTCAAGGGCCCGTTCGCCGATCACTCTTATCTCTAATATATTACACTGTGTTTCTATTCCTACGTATGATGCCGAGCTAGGAGTTGATCCTCAGGCCAATTTCGCGCATCGACCTGAGTCTCAAGGGCTACTAGGAACAATGGTTTCATGTTTTCCTTCAGGTGCATCTCAGGTTTTAGACTGACACACACCTTGAGGGCTACTGAATATACATATACTGGCTATATATCTTGGTAGAGAATAAATTGCAATAGTCAAAAATATTTAGTCAGCCTGCGGCTGGGGTGGTGCACCACCTCGGAAACAGTCCAGCATAAAGCTCGGACGTCAGTGGCTAGCTCCATAGAGGGCATTTCCGGCATTAAGCTCGGCTAAACTCCTTTAACTTTTCGAACCAGGATGATCTATGACATCTCGGACATAGTCCGGCGTTGGAGCTTGGACACAGTCCGGCATTGGAGCTCGGATACATTTCGGCATTGGAGCTCGGAAGCAGTCCGACGTTGGTGCTCGGCTGCAAAAGATACCTCGAATGCGGTCCGGCGTTGGAGCTTGGACGCAACAGGACACTGCCTCCTGGGAACAACTTCAAACCTGAGGTGTGGCATTAAAATAACAAAGGCATTGATAAAGGCCGAAAACTTAAAGGGGCTCCTCAGACGCCCGACGTGTAAACTCTTCGGATGCACTTCGGCGATCCTCAAGATCGAAGATGAGAAGATTTGTTGAACCAGTTTTCAAGACCAACGACCAAAGATGAAGAACAGTTTGGAAGAATTGAGGAGCGTCCCCAACTTGAAGACCGGTCCAGGGGGCTACTGACGGTCCTAGACCAGGGGGTACTCACCACGTCGTCTCCCGATCAGTTGGATTGGGTCGGGGACCCCCATGGCCGCATACTCATGGGCCTGTTCGGACAGCTGCCGCATACAAGGAAGATTCCACAAGACTTGGTGATCAAGACAAGGACTCCTCCCCCACCGGCGTATTCGGCTAGGACTCTTGTTATCCCAGGCCTCTGGTACATTATATAAACCAGGGCCAGGCTAGTCGATAGATCAACATACTCAATCATAATCATAGGCTAGCTTCTAGGGTTAGCCTCTATGATCTCGTGGTAGATCAACTCTTGTAATACTCATATCATCAAGATCAATCAAGCAGGAAGTAGGGTATTACCTCCATCGAGAGGGCCCGAACCTGGGTAAACATCGTGTCCCCCGCCTCCTGTTACCATTAGCCTTAGACGCATAGTTCGGGATCCCCTAACCGAGATCCGCCGGTTTTGACACCGACACCATCCCCGATAAAGTAGAAGGACACGTAGGAAGCGCATTAAATGCGCCTGTCCTACATGGACCAAGTGATAAGCTTGATCATCGTAGCTTGCCACCTCTTGTGTGCCACTGTGGCAACCACTTTGTGTATAAAAGGATGCCCAAGGCGTACAGAGAGAGGATTCAGACTTTTGAAAAAAGCACGCATCATAGCTAGTTCAAACGCTCAAGAACACATATATCCAGACAAGCGGGATTAGGTTATTACACATCTCTGCAGCCCGAACCTGGGTAAAAATCGCCCCCGTGTGCTAACTAGCTCGACCCACTCTTCATGCAGCTGATCCCCCCATCGGACGTAGAAGGGATTCCTGTGGTCCCATAGGTGCTCGGTTTCCCCGACAAGTAGTGGTAGATCAGGACATAATGTCGCACGCACATCTGGGCGACAGCAACCTTCTGATCTATGTCGGGACGACCGGCGGTGTACTGGAGGTCGATGCCGACCACCTTTTACTTGTCTCCAGCAAGCAACTGCTCACGGTGTTGATGTAGTCGTCCACCACGGCCGGGTCGATGTTGTACACCACCGAGAGATCTGTCTCCCTCGCGTGGGTCTCCACTTTATGCTCGCCGAACTCCATTGGAGCACCACTAGACATTCCCTCTCTATTTGTCGTCATGGGTGTGCTTGAGGTGTTGTGGGGTGCGATCGAAAGGTTGAAGAGACTAAGGCTATAATGGCCGCGGGAATTGAAGGGGAGGTCGGACGGCACGTCCTGATGGCAGTTCTAATTCACAGCATGTAACTCCATCGTGCCGCACGTAACTGCATTGTGTGGCAACGCGCGTGGCGCAACCGCATGCATATGGGGCCCTAATACGTCTCCAACGTATCTATAATTTTTGATTGTTCCATGCTATTATATTACCTGTTTTGGATGTTGATGGGCTTTACCTTACACATTTATATCAAATTTGGGACTAACCTACTAACCGGAGGCGCAACCCGAATTGCTGTATTTTTTGCCTATTTCAGTATATCAAAGGAAAGGAATATCAAACGGAGTCCAAACGGAATGAAATCTTAGGGAGCAATCTTTTTGGAACAAACGCAATCCAGGAGACTTGGAGTGGACGTCAAGAAGCAGCCGAGGCAGCCACAAAGGTGGCCGGTGCACCCAGTAAGGGTGGGCGCGCCCCCTGCCTCGTGGGCCCCTCGTGGCTCCCCTGATCGACTTCCTTTGCCTATATATATCTACATACCCCGAAAACATCCAGGAGCACCACGAAAAACTATTTCCACCGCCGCAACCTTCTGTATCCGGGAGATCCCATCTTGGAGCCTTCGCCGGTGCTCCGTCGGAGGGGGAAACGACCATGGAGGGCCTCTCCATCACCACCAAGGCCTCTCCGATGAGTTGTGAATAGTTTACCACAGACCTTCGGGTCCATAGTTATTAGCTATGGCTTCTTCTGTCTCTTTGACTCTCAATACAAAGTTCTCCTTCCTCTTCTTGGATATCTATTCGATGTAACTCTTGTTGCGGTGTGTTTGTCGAGATCCGATGAATTGTGGGTTTATGATCTAGTTTATCTATGAGAAATATTTGAATCTCCTCTAAATTATTTTATGTATGATTGGTTATCTTTGCAAGTCTCTTCGAATTATCAGTTTGGTTTGGCCTACTAGATTGATCTTTCTTGCCATGGCAGAAGTGCTTAGCTTTGGGTTCAATCTTGCGGTGTCCTTTCCCAGTGACAGTAGGGGCAGCAAGGCACGTATTATATTGTTGCCATCGAGGATAAAAAGATGGGGTTTATATCATATTTCATGAGTTTATCCCTCTACATCATGCCATCTTTCTTAATGTGTTACTCTGTTCTTCATGAACTTAATACTCTAGATGCAGGTAGGAGTGTGTCGACGTGTGGAGTAATAGTAGTAGATGCAGGCAGGAGTCGGTCTACTTGTGGCGGACGTGATGCCTATATACATGATCATGCCTAGATAATTTCATAACTATGCACTTTCCTATCAATTGCTCGACAGTAATTTGTTCACCCACCATAATAATTATGCTATCTTGAGAGAAGCCACTAGTGAAACCTATGGCCCCGGGTCTATCTTTTATCATATAAGTTTCCCATTTACTTTTATTTGCATCTTTTACTTTCCAATCTATATCATAAAAATACCAAAAATACTTTTCTTATCATATTATCTCTATCAGATCTCACTTTCGCAAGTTTCTGTGAAAGGATTGACAACCCCTTTATCGCGTTGGTTGCGAGGTTCTTGTTTGTTTGTGTAGGTGCGTGGGACTTTTGAGGAGCCACCTGCTGGATTGATACCTTGGTTCTCAAAAACTGAGGGAAATACGTACGCTACTATGCTGCATCACCCTTACCTCTTCATGGAAAACCAACGCAAGCTCAACACGTAGCAAGAAGGATTTCTGGCGCCGTTGTCGGGGAGGTCTTCTCTCAAGTCAAGACATACCAAGTACCAATCACAAACTCATCTCTCTTGCATTACATTATTTTCCATTTGGCTCTCGTTTTCCTCTCCCCCACTTCACCCTTGCCGTTTTATTCGCCCTCTCTTTCCCGTTCTCCTCTCTCTTCCTCTTGCCTTTGTGTGCTCGTGTGTTAGTTGCTTATCTTGTTATCATGGCTAGTACTCCTATCATCATTAATACTCCCGATCATGAAGTTCTTAATTTTAAAAAAAGGGAGGGAGAAAATCTAAAAGATGCTTGACATAGAATTTGCAATGCTCAAAATAGATCTACCAGGAAGCAATCCACTTCCGTTCTTCTTCGCAATTATTATGTAGGCATTACCCCTTGGAATAGATATATTCTAGATACCATTACCGGAGTGAATTTTTTGGGTAGCCATACTTTTGATGCATACAATGCCATGACAGATTTGTTTGGTCTACCGCCTCTTTTAGTTAACGGAATAGTTTTAACTTTGGAACATGTGATGCAAAGGCTTGAAATTATTGAAAATAAAGTTGCTACTGTCGATTTAATTGAAAATTTGGATAAAAAGATCCATAATCAAATTACTCAATATGGATCTAAAGTTGGAAATACTTTGAAAAGTTTTAAAGAAAAGGAACCTGTAGTTAATGAAAGGATAAATCAAGATTCCACAAGAATCTGTAAACTTGAGGACATTATTACTAATCTAGGGTCTGCCTTTTCATCCATGAAAAATATATCAACTCCTCCTACAAAAATTGCTAAATTAATGTATGTTCCTAAAAACAAAGGTGAATCTTCTAGTAAGGAAAATGTGGATCTTAAATCAATAAGCACTCATTCCAATTTCCTTGCTTTTATTAAGGAACCTTTTGTTACAAATGAATATCTTGATTTTTTTCCTAAGAGTTTAATCATTACCAAAAATAAATAAACTTCCATGGGTTATAAGTGCTCTATTGAAGAATTGAATGCCAAAGGTGCCAATACTTAGATTTATTCTCGCTTTTATGCCTAGCTAGAGGCGTTAAATGATAGCGCTTGTTGGGAGGCAACCCAATTTTATTTTTGTTCCTTGATTTTTGTTCCTGTTTAGTAATAAATAATTTATTTAGTCTCTGGTTAGATGTATTTTTATGTTTAGTTAGTGTTTGTGCCAAGTAGAACCTATAGGATAACCTTGGGTGAAAGTTAATTTGATTCTGCTGGAAAACAGAAACTTTGTGTGCACGAGAAACAATTCAATAAATCATAGAAACGTGATTTTGCGTTGATTCATTTTGATGTAGATCAATAGACAAATGTACTAGGACGTCCTATTTTGGTAGGATTTTTAAGGTTCCAGAAGTATTCGAAAGTTACATATTGCTACAGATTGTTCTGTTTTTGACAGATTCTGTTTTTCGTGTGTTGTTTGCTTATTTTGATGAATCTATGGCTAGTATCGGGGGGTATGAACCATAGAGAAGTTGGAATACAGTAGGTTTTACACCAATATAAATAAATAATGAGTTCATTACAGTACCTTATGTGGTGGTTTTTCTTTCTTGCACTAACGGAGCTCATGAGATTTCATGTTGAGTTTTGTGTTGTGAAGTTTTCAAGTTTTGGGTAAAGATTTGATGGACTATGGAATAAGGAGTGGCAAAAGCCTAAGGTTGGGTATGCCCATGGCACCCCAATATATTCAAGGAAAACCAAAATCCTAAGCTTGGGGATGCCCCGGAAGGCATTCCCTCTTTCGTGTTCGTCTATCGGTAACTTTACTTGGAGCTATATTTTTATTCACCACATGATATGTGTTTTGCTCGGAGAGTATTGTATGATATGAGTCTTTGCTTTTTAGTTTACCACAATCATCCTTTCTGTACACACCTTTTGGGAGAGACTCACATGATTCAGAATTTATTAGAATACTCTATCTGCTTTACTTATATCTTTTGAGCTATTCAGTTTTGCTCTAGTGCTTCACTTATATCTTTTTAGAGCATGGTGGTTGTTTTATTTTGTAGAAATTATTGATCTCTCATGCTTCACTTATATTATTTTGAGAGCCTTTTAGAACAGCATGGTATTTTCTATGGTTAAAAAATTGGTCCTAGAATGGTGGGCATCCAAGTTGGGTATAATAAAAACTATCATAAGAAGTGAATTGAATACTATGATCAACTTGATGCTTAATAATTGTTTTGAGATATGAAGGTGGTAATATTAGAGTCATGCTAGTTGATGTAATTGTGAATTTAAGAAATAATTGTGTTGAGGTTTGCAAGTCCCGTAACGTGCACGCATGGTAACCGTTGTGCGACAAATTTATTGCATGGGGTGCTCTTTTGATTGCCTCCTTATGTGTGGAGGTCGGGGGTGCGCGATGGTTAACTCCTACCAACCTCCCCCCTAGGAGCATGCGTAGTAGTACTTTGCTTCGAGGGCTAATAAAACTTTTGCAATAAGTATATGAGTTCTTTATGACTAATGTTGAGTCCATGGATTATACCCACTTATACCTTACCATCTTTGCTAGACTCTACGGTACCGTGCATTGCCCTTTCTCACCTTGAGAGCTGGTGCAAACTTCGCCGGTGCATGCAAACCCCGTGATACGATACGCTCTATCACACATAAACCTCCTTATATCTTCCTCAAAACAACCACCATACCTACCTATTATGGCATTTCCATAGCCATTCTGAGATATATTGTCATGCAACTTTCCACCGTTCCGTTTATTATGATGATAACCCACAAGTGTAGGGGATCGCAACAGCTTTCGAGGGTGAAGTACAACCCAAATTTATTGATTCGACACAAGGGGAGCCAAAGAATATTCTTGAGTATTAGCAGTTGAGTTGTCAATTCAACCACACCTGGATAACTTAGTATCTCCAGCAAGGTATTTAGTAGCAAAGTAGTATGATAGTAATGGTAACGGTAGCAAAAGTAAAAATAAATGTTTTTGGGTTTTTGTAGCAGCTGTAACAGTAGCAACGGAAAAGCAAATAAGCAAAGAACAATATGTGAAATTCTCGTAGGCAATGGATCAGTGATGGATAATTATGCCGGATGCGATTCCTCATGTAATAGCTATAACATAGGGTGATACAGAACTAGCTCCAATTCATCAATGTAATGTAGGCATGTATTCCGTAAATAGTCATACGTGCTTACGGAAAAGAACTTGCATGACATCTTTTGTCCTACCCTCTCGTGGCAGCGGGGCCCTAGTGGAAACTAAGGGATATTAAGGCCTCCTTTTAATATAGAACCGGACCAAAACATTAACACATAGTGAATACATGAACTCCTCAAACTACGGTCATCACCGAGAAGTATCCCGATTATTGTCACTTCGGGGTTGACGGATCATAACACATAATAGGTGACTATAGACTTGGAAGATAGGATCAAGAACACACATATATTCATGAAAACATAATAGGTTCACATCTGAAATCATGGCACTCGGGCCCTAGTGACAAGCATTAAGCATAGCAAAGTCATAGCAACATCAATCTTAGAACATAGTGGATACTAGGGATCAAACCCTAACAAAACTAACTTGATTACATGGTAAATCTCATCCAACCCATCATCGTCCAGCAAGCCTACGATGGAATTACTCACTCACGGCGGTGAGCATCATGAAATTGGTGATGGAGGATGGTTGATGATGACGACAACGATGAATCCCCCTCTCCGGAGCCCCGAACGGACTCCAGATCAGCCCTCCCGAGAGAGATTAGGGCTTGGCGGCGGCTCCATATCGTAAAACGCGATGAAACTTTCTCTCTGATTTTTTCCTCCCCGAGACGGAAGATATAGAGTTGGAGCTGAGGTCGGTGGAGGTCCAGGGGACCCACGAGATATGGGTTCGGCCTACAAGGGGGGGCTGTCTCGTGGATAGGCCCTGGGCCCCCTGGTGTATTTCTTCCGCCCAGAAATTCTGATTAATTCCAAAAAGTGTCTCCGTGGATTTTCAGGACATTCCGAGAACTTTTCTTTTCTACACATAAAACAACATTATGGCAGTTCTGCTGAAAACAGCGTCAGTCCGGGTTAGTTTCATTCAAATCATGCAAGTTAGAGTCCAAAACAAGGGCAAAAGTGTTTGGAAAAGTAGATACGTTGGAGACGTATCAACTCCCCCAAGCTTAAACATTTGCTTGTCCTCAAGCAATTCAGTTGATAAAATGAAAGTGATAAACAAAACTTTTACAAACTCTGTTTTCTCTTGTTGTTGTAAATATGAAAAGCCAGCATTCAAGTTTCGGCAAATATTATGAACTAACCATACTCACAATAACACTTGGGTCTCACAATTACTCATATCAATAGCATAATCAGCTAGCGAGCCATAATAATAAAACTCGGATGGCAACACTTTCTCAAAACAATCATAACATGATGTAACAAAATGGTATCTCGCTAGCCCTTTCTGAGACCGCAAAACATAAATGCAGAGCACCTTTAAAGATCAAGGACTGACTAAACATTGTAATTCATGGTAAAAGAGATCCAGTCAAGTCATACCCAATATAAACCAATAATAATGAATGCAAATGACAGTGTGCTCTCCAGCGGGTGCTTTTAATAAGAAGGGTGATGACTCCACATAAAAGTAAATAGATAGGCCCTTCGCAGAGGAAAGCGGGGATTTGTAGAGGTGACAGAGCTCGATTTTAAAATAGAGATTGAATAACATTTTGAGCGGCATACTTTCAATGTCAACGCAACAACTATGAGATGGCTGTATCTTCCATACTACATGCATTATAGGCAGTTCCCAAACAGAATGGTAAAGATTTATACTCGCCCAACCACCAACAAGCATCAATCCATGGCTTGCTCGAAACAACAAGTGCCTCCAACAAACAACAACCCTGGGGGAGTTTTGTTTAATTATTTTGATTTTCTTTGATCTTTTTGGATCATGGGACTGGGCATCTCGGTTATCGGCCCTTTACCTTGGAAAGAAAAAAAATAAAACTATTTACACGGGAAAGCTCCCAACAAGTAAGAAGAAGAACTAGAAATCTTTTTGGATTTTCATTTTAATTTCTACTACAAGCATGGAAATTAAACTAACTAATTTTTTGGTTTTTCTCAAGGTTTATCAAGCACACAAGAAGAAAACTAGAAAAAGGAATTTAAACTAGCATGGATAATACAATGAAAGAGTATGAGCACCGACGACTAGTGTGTGAACATGAATGTAAAGTCGGTGAGAAATACGCACTCCCCCAAGCTTAGGCTTTTGGCCTAAGTTGGTTTAATGCCACGGATCATGGCTACTCTCCCCGGTGTACTGAGAGGTGTAATCAGGATACCACTGGCTGGTCATCTCCGGATCCCACTAGACAGATGATGCACGATAAGGGTCCAGTTCAGGTTCCGGCTCAGGTTCTGGCTCTGGAGTAAAAGCTTGAGCTCAATGATTGTTCACCGCTTCCGGTGTGACGAGAAAATTTTCTGCAAGAAAATCAAACAACAGAGGCGCAGGAAAAATAATAATCTCAAAGTGTTTCTTATTAAATCTAAGTTTATACAAGAGCATCCTATCTTCGTTGTCAACAATAAACTTGTGTGCTACCATGCTCTTGTAATCTAAAATGTGAGGAGGCAATGTTGCCTCTTCTTCCTCATTGTGCCTAATGGGTATCTGAAAATGTCTAGCAAGACGTGCAGCATAGATACCTCCAAATATGGGGCCTTTTGTATGATTCAGGGCTAACCGTTTGGCAATGACGGCACTCATATTAAAAGTATTATCTCCAAGCAAAGCATGTTGAAGACTGATAATATCAGGAACGCTCAAGTTTCCACTATTTCCACGACCAATCAAGCATCTACTAGCAAATATGGCAAAGTAGTGTAAAACAGGAAAGTGTATGCTAGAGACTTTTGCCTCGGAACCCTTCTTTGGCTCCTCTACAGCGATAGTATTAACAAAGCCATCCACATCGTTACGATGGGGTTCCTCTAATTCTCCCCCATAAGGTATCCTACATACCGTGCAAAAATGATGCAAAGACATTTCTTTGAACTCATCATATAAATGAAATGATACTGCAGGCGGTGACTTCTTAGGATAAAAATAAAAGTTTTGCATGAAAGTATTGGTGAGTAAGAGATACTGATCGATTCGGTCGTTGATGAAACCGGTGAGGCCTGCAGTCTCGATTAAAGCATAAAAGTCTTCATGAATTCCAGTCTCTTTCAAGAAATCCTCGCATGGCCATTCACATGACTGTACTTCCGCTAAGCGAGGAAGATTATATTTGGCTTTTTCCTTCTCTTTAGCTTGTTTTTCCTAGGAGCTTTGGCTAGAAGAGCCCCTCAAAAGTTTCCTTAACATTTTTCTGAAAATTTCTGAAAACTTTAGTAACTTCAAAATAAAAGTGCATAAGACTGAATAAGATTGATAGCAACTACTCCTACAAGTGCCTAGAGCCTATATCATGCATTGGAATTCCTTGGGACCTCAAAAATTTAACATGCAAGCTCAAGAACATGGTCACCTATGCAGAAAAAAATTGCAATGAATAAAGCACCAGAACAAAAACTAATTGGACCAAAGGAGGAGTCACATACCAAACAACAATCTCCCAAAGCAGTTTTGTGAATGGAGCTTTGAGCAAGGAGATCGAAAATCGTAGCAAAACGAGCTAGAAATCGTGCTTGAGGCTGATGGGGATTTTTTTGGGTAGAAGATGAAGTGTGTGGGTGCTGGCATAAGTGGAGGGGAGCCACCAGGGGCCCACGAGACAGGGGGGCCGCCCTATAGGGAGGCGCGCCCTCCACTCTCTTGGCCTGGTGCTTGCCCCTCCTGCAGTGTTTTAAGTGCCTAATATCCTCAAATAATCCAGAAAAAATTATACTAAATTTGCAGTGCATTTGGAGCACTTTTATTTTCGAACTATTTTTTTAATGCATGGATAAATCAGAAAACAGACGGATATTACTATTTTTTGCTTTATTTATTCTAAATAACAGAAAATAAAAAGAGGGTACAGAAGGTTGTGCCTTCTAGTTTCATCCATCTCATGATCATCAAAATGAATCCACTAACAAGGTTGATCAAGTCTTGTTAACAAACTTATTCCGTATAACACGGAACCGGAGAAATTTCGAATAACACTAAGTTACCTCAATGGGGATATGAAAATCCCCAACAATAAGAATATCATACTTTTTCTTGACAGTAGGGAGAGGAAATTCAAAACCTCCAAAAATAATAGTTGGAACTTTTTCAATAGAATTGATGCTATGAACTTGAGATTGTTTCCTTGGAAAGTGTACCGTATGCTCATTACCATTAACATGAAAAGTGACATTGCCTTTGTTGCAATCAATAATAGCCCCTGCAGTGTTCAAAAAAAGTCTACCAAGGATAATAGACATACTATCGTCCTTGGGAATATCAAGAATAACAAAGTCCGTTAAGATAGTGACATTTACAACCACAACAGGCACATCCTCACAAATACCGACAGGTATAGCAGTTGATTTATCAGCCATTTGCAAAGATATTTCAGTAGGTGTCAACTTATTCAATTCAAGTCTACGATATAAAGAGAGAATCATAACACTAACACCGGCTCCAAGATCACATAAAGCAGTTATAACATAATTTCATTTAATGGAGCATGGTATAGTCGGTACCCCTGGATCTCCAAGTTTCTTTGGTATTCCACCCTTGAAAGTGTAATTAGCAAGCATGGTGGAAATTTCAGCTTCCGGTATCTTTCTTTTGTTTGTAATGATATCCTTCATATACTTAGCATAAGGATTTACTTTCAGTATATCAGTTAAACGCATACATAAGAAAATAGGTCTAATCATTTCAGCAAAGCGCTCAAAATCCTCATCATCCTTTGACTTGGATGGTTTAGGAGGAAAGGGCATGGGTTTCTGAACCCATGGTTCTCTTTCTTTACCGTGCTTCCTAGCAACAAAATCTCTCTTATCATACCATTGATTCTTTGATTGTGGGTTATCAAGATCAACAACAGGTTCAATCTCTACATCATTGTTTTTGCTAGGTTGAGCATCAACATGAACATTATCATTAACATTATCACTAGGTTCATGTTCATCATCTGATTGTGTTTCAGCATTAGATATAGAAATATTATTGGGATTCTCAGGTGTGTCTACAGTAGGTTCACTAGAAGCATGCAAAGTCCTATCATTTTTCTTTTTCTTCTTTTTGGAAGAATTAGGTGCCTCTAAATTATTTCTCTGAGAATCTTGCTCGATTCTCTTAGGGTGGCCTTCAGGATACAAAGGTTCCTGAGTCATTCTACCAGTTCTAGTAGCCACTATAACAACAAAGTCATTTTTATTATTTAATTCCTCAAGCAAATCATTTTGAGCTTTGAGTACTTGCTCAGCTTGAGTAGCAACCATGGAAGCATATTTGCTAACGAGGTGAAGTTCATCTTTAACTCTAGCAAGATTATCACTTACACATCCTACCTCGAAAGCATTATTCTTTAACTCTCTACCAACATAAGCATTAAAAATTTCTTGTCTAGCCATAAAGTCTTCAAATTCATCTAAGCATGGGCTATGAAACTTGGTAGAGGGGATTTCAACATTATCATATCTATAGAGAGAATTTACCTTTACTACCTGTGTTGGGTTATCAAGACAATATGGTTCTTCAACAGGCGGTATATTAAGACCATGTATTTCTTCAATAGGTGGTAAATTCTTAACATCTTCAGCTTTAATACCTTTTTCTTTCATTGATTTCGTTGCCTCTTGCATATCTTCAGGACTGAGAAATAAAACACCTCTCTTCTTCGGAGTGGGTTTAGGAATAGGCTCAGGAGTTGGTTCAATTGGTTCAGGAATTGGCTCAAGAAGAGTCCAATTATTTTCCTTAGTCAACATATTATTCAATAATATTTCAGCTTCGTCGACTGTTCTTTCCCTGAAAACACAACCAGCACAACTATCCAAGTATTCCTTGGAAGCATCGGTTAGTCCATTATAAAAGATATCAAGTATTTCATTTTTCTTAAGAGGATGATCGGGCAAAGCATTGAGTAATCGGAGAAGCCTCCCCCAAGCTTGTGGGAGACTCTCTTCTATGATTTGCACAAAATTATATATTTCCCGCAAGGCAGCTTGTTTCTTATGAGCAGGGAAATATTTAGCAGAGAAGTAATAAATCATATCCTGGGGACTACGCACACAACCAGGAGCAAGAGAATTATACCAAGTCTTAGTATCACCCTTTAATGAGAATGGAAATATCTTAAGGATATAAAAATAGCGAGACTTCTCATCATTAGTAAATAGGGTAGCTATAACATTCAACTTGGTAAGATGTGCCACAACAGTTTTAGATTCAAGGCCATAAAAAGGATCAACTTCAACTAGAGTAATAATCTCAGGATCAACAGAGAATTCATAATCCTTATCAGTAACACAGATAGGTGAAGTAGCAAAAACAGGGTCAAGTTTCATTCTAGCATTAAGAGACTGCTGCTTCCATTTAGCTAATAATTTCTTAAGATCATATCTATCATTGCAAGCAAAGATTTCCCTAGCAGCTTCTTCATTCATAACATAACCCTTAGGAACAATAGGCAATACATAATCATTGGGAGAACCTTCATCATCACTATCATCAATAATAGCATCTTCCTCAAAACAGCCACCATACCTACCTATTATGGCATTTCCATAGCCATTCCGAGATATATTGTCATGCAACTTTCCACCGTTCCATTTATTATGATGATAACCCATAAGTGTAGGGGATCGCAACAGCTTTCGAGGGTGAAGTACAACCCAAATATATTGATTCGACACAAGGGAAGCCAAAGAATATTCTTGACTATTAGCAGTTGAGTTGTCAATTCAACCACACCTGGATAACTTAATATCTGCAGCAAGGTATTTAGTAGCAAAGTAGTATGATAGTAATGGTAACGGTAGAAAAAGTAAAAATAAATGTTTTTGGGTTTTTGTAGCAGTTGTAACAGTAGCAACGGAAAAGTAAATAAGCGAAGAACAATATGTGAAAAGCTCGTAGGCAATGGATCAGTGATGGATAATTATGCCGGATGCAATTCCTCATGTAATTGCTATAACATAGGGTGATACAGAACTAGCTCCACTTCATCAATGTAATGCAGGCATGTATTCCGTAAATAGTCATACATGCTTATGGAAAAGAACTTGCATGACATCTTTTCTCCTACCCTCCCGTGGCAGCAGGGTCCTAGTGGAAACTAAGGGATATTAAGGCCTCTTTTTAATAGAGAACCGGACCAAAGATTTAACACATAGTGAATACAGGAACTCCTCAAACTATGGTCATCACCGAGAAGTATCCCGATTATTGTCACTTCGGGGTTGTCGGATCATAACACATAATAGGTGACTATAGACTTGCAAGATAGGATCAAGAACACACATATATTCATGAAAACATAATAGGTTCAGATCTGAAATCATGGCACTCGGGCCCTAGTGACAAGCATTAAGCATAGCAAAGTCATAGCAACATCAATCTCAGAACATGGTGGATACTAGGGATCAAACCCTAACAAAACTAACTTGATTACATGGTAAATCTCATCCAACCCATCACCGTCCACCAAGCCTATGATGGAATTACTCACTCACAGCGGTGAGCATCATGAAATTGGTGATGGAGGATGGCTGATGATGACGACGGCGACGAATCCCCCTCTCCGGAGCCCCGAACGGACTCTAGATCAGCCCTCCCGAGAGAGATTAGGGCTTGGAGGCGGCACCGTGTCGCAAAACGCGATGAAACTTTCTCTCTGATTTTTTTCTCCCCGAGACGAAAGATATAGAGTTGGAGTTGAGGTCGGTGGAGATCCAGGGGGCCCACGAGATATGGGGGCGTGCCCTACAGGGGGGGCTCCCCCTGTCTCGTGGATAGGCCCTGGGCCCCTTGGTGTCTTTCTTTCGCCCAGAAATTCTTATTAATTCCAAAAAGTGTCTCCGTGGATTTTCAGGACATTCCGAGAACTTTTCTTTTCTACACATAAAACAACATTATGGCAGATCTGCTGAAAAAGCGTCAGTCCGGGTTAGTTTCATTCAAATCATGCAAGTTAGAGTCCAAAACAAGGGCAAAAGTGTTTGGAAAAGTAGATATGTTGCAGACATATCATATGACACGCTTCATCATTGTCATATTGCTTTTTGTATGATCATGTAGTTGACATCGTATTTGTGGCAAAGCCACCATGCATAATTTTTATACATGTCACTCTTGAGTCATCGCATATCCCGGTACACAGCCGGAGGCATTCATATAGAGTCATACTTTGTTCTAGTATCGAGTTGTAATTCATGAGTTGTGATTAAATAGAAGTGTGATGATCATCATTTTTAGAGCATTGTCCCTAATAAAAAAAGAAAGGTCAAATAAAAAAAGGCCAAAAAAGGAAAAAATAAGAAAGGCCAAATAAAAAAAGGAAGTCCTAAAAAAAGGGGATAATGCTACTATCCTTTTCCACACTTGTGCTCAAAATAGCACCATGGTATTTATGATAGAAAGTCTTCTATGTTGTCCTTTCATATACTAGTGGGAATTTTTCATTATAGAACTTGGCTTGTATATTCCAACAATGGGCTTCCTCAAATGCCCTACGTCTCCATGAGCAAGCAAGTTGGATGCACACCCACTTAGTTTCTTTTGTTGAGCTTTCGTACATTTATAGCTCTAGTGCATCTGTTGCATGGCAATCCCTAGTCCCTGTATTGACGTTAATTGATGGGCATCTCCCTAGAATGTTGATTAGCCGCGTTGATGTGAGACTTTCTCATTTTTTGTCTTCTCCACACAACCTCCATCATCATATTCTATTCCACCCATAGTGCTATATCCATGGCTCACGCTCATGTATTTCGTGAGAGTTGAAAAAAGCTGATGCGAGTTAAATAGTATGAACCAATTGCTTGGCTGAAATCGGGGTTGTTCTTGATGGGAGTATTTTGTGTAATGAAAATGAAACATAGCCAAACTGTATGATTTGTCGGGATGAACTTACCTTTGCCATGTTATTTTGAGAAGACATGATTGCTTAGTTAGTATGCTTGAAGTATTATTATTCTTTTTTCAATATGAACTTTTATTTTGAATCATTTGGATCTGAACATTCATGCCACAATAAAGAGAAATACATTGAGAAATATGCTAGGTAGCATTCCACATCCAAAATTCTGATTTTATCATTTACCTACTCGAGGATGAGCAGGAATTAAGCTTGGGGATGCTTGATACGTCTCCAACGTATTTATAATTTTTTATTGTTCCATGCTATTATATTACCTGTTTTGGATCTTTTTGGTTTTACTTTACACTTTTATATCATTTTTGGGACTAACCTATATCCACGGAGGGCCTCTCCATTAATAAAATAGCATGAATGCTTCATAAATTATAGATACGTTGGAGACGTATCAGCATCCCCAAGCTTAATTCCTGCTCATCCTCGAGTAGGTAAATGATAAAAGAAAGAATTTATGAAGTCTGAATGCTAGAAGGTGCACAAGTTTGTTCAATGATAATTTCAATCACCTTTTCTATCATGTTTATATGTCATAACAGTAGTTCATCTCATAAAACTTCTCATGATCAAGTAACAAGCTATTCACATGTTAAATCATAGACCATAAACTTTCCTGAAAACTAGCAAACTTCATTCTCAGTCATCAAACAATTACAATTCATCTTATTTTCAGGAAGGGTCTATGTCAGAGCTTTGATTTAGCAAACTACACATACTCAACTATCATTTAATCTTTCACAATTGCTAACACTTACGTGATATTTATGGGTCCAAAGTTTTAATCGAACACAGAGAAAGATAGGGGCTTATAATTTCGCCTCCCAATGTATTCACCTTTGGGTGATGTCAATAATAATAGTTCATGCTAACTTACATCCAATTGGATATATATATCAGGATCTTTCCAACACGAGGTGTTTGCCAAAGGATAAAATGAAAAAGGGAAAGGTAAAGATCACCTTGACTCTTGCATAAATTAAAAGACATAAGGTAAAAGATAGGCCCTTCGGCTAGGGAAGCAGAGGTTGTCATGCGCTTATATGGTTGGATGCACAAAATCTTAGTGCAAAAGAATGTCACTTTATATTGCCACTTGTATATGGACCTTTATTATGCAGTCCATCGCTTTTATTGCTTCCATAACAAGATCGTATAAAGCTTATTTTCTTCACAGTAATAAGTCATGCATATTTAGAGAGCAATTTTTATTAGATGCACCGATGACAACTTACTTGAAGGATCTTACTCAATCCATAGGTAGGTATGGTGGACTTTCATGGCAAAAACTGGGTTTAAGGATATTTGGAAGCACAAGTAGTATTTCTTCTTGGTGCAAGGAATTTTGGCTAGCATGAGGGGGAAAGGCAAGCTCAACATGTTTGAATGATCCATGACAATATACTTTAACTGACATGTGAGAAACATCACCCATTATGTTGTCTTCCTTGTCCAACATCAACTCTTTAGCATGTCATACTTAATGAGTGCTCACAATTATAAAAGATGTCCAAGATAGTATATTTATATGTGAAATTTCTCTTCCTTAAATATTCTTTCATGAATTGTTCGAATGACTAATACAATGCTTGCTAACCTTCAATAAATTTACAACCTCTACTTCTTAGATGTGAAGTCATTACTCCCCATTGGATAAGCAAATGAAACATATATAATTTCAGATTTATGACATTCAACTCATTCAACCATTTCCTCATATGATATAAGTGAAGCACACAAGTAAATGACAAACTACTCCAAAAAGATATAAGTGAAGATCAATGAGTAGTTAAATAATTATGTAACTATGTGAAGACTCTATCTCATTTAAGAATTTCAGATCTTGGTATTTTATTTAAACAGCAAGCAAAGCAAAACAAAATGACATTGCAAGGATAGCGCGACTCATGTGATGAAGCAAAAACTTAGGTTCAACCGATACTAACCGTTAATTGTTGAAGAAGAAAGGTGGGATGCCTACCGGGGCATCCCCAAGCTTAGATGCTTGAGACTTCTTGAAATATTATCTTGGGGTGCCTTGGGCATCCCCAAGCTTGATCTTTTGTGTCTCCTTAATTCCTTTTATATCTCGGTTTCCCTAAATCTCAAAAGCTTCATCCACACAAAACTCAACAAGAACTCGTGAGATAAGTTAGTATAAACCAATGCAAAAACCTTATCATTTTCTACTGTAAAAAAATTACTAACATTATTATTCAACATTGCATACTAAATGTCTCTGCATATTTAACACTCCTATCCTTAAATAGAATCATTAAACAAGCAAGCATATGCAAACAATGCAAACATAACAGCAATCTGCCAAAACAGTATAGTCTGTAAAGAATGCAAGATTCATCATAATTCCCTAACTCCAAAAATCATAAGAAAACTACTACACTGTATAAGATTTATCATAGCTAAATATGCAAAAAGATTCAACATTATATCATTCTCTGACTTTTCTAGGGATTTTTTTGCAATAGCGGTAAACTTTCTGTTTTGAAACAGCAACATGTATACTTGCAAAATAAGCAAAGTAAAGGCTATCCTTGACATTGTTATTCGAAATAAATATGAAAAACATTATTCTAAATAACATCAAGCAAATACTAACAAAATAAAATGACGCTCTAAGAAAAACACATATCATGTGGTGAATAAAAATATAGCTCTAAGTAAAATTACCGATGGACGAAGACGAAAGAGGGGATGCCTTCCGGGGCATCCCCAAGCTTGGGCTCTTGGTTGTCCTTGAATATTACCTTGGGGTGCCTTGGTCATCCCAAATCTTAGGCTCTTAGCACTCCTTATTCCTTAGTCCATCGAATCTTTAGCCAAAACTTGAAAACTTCACAACACAAAACTCAACACAAAACTCGTAAGCTCCGTTAGTAAAAGAAAACAAACCACCACTTTAAGGTATTGTAATGAACTCATTCTTTATTTATATTGGTGTTAAACCTACTGTATTCCAACTTATCTATGGTTCATACCCTCCCATACTACTCATAGATTCATCAAAATAAGCAAACAACACAATGAAAACAGAATCTGTCAAAAACAGAACAGTCTGTAGTAATCTGTATCATTTGTATACTTATGGAACTCCAAAAATTCTGAAATAAATTGTGGAACCTGAGGAATTTGTCTATTAATCATCTGCAAAAATAATCAACTTAAAATCACTCTTATGTAAAACATGGCAGCTAATCTCGTGAGCGCTAAAGTTTCTGTTTTTTACAGCAAGATCACATTGACTTCACCCAAGTCTTCCCAAAGGCTCTACTTGGCACAAACACTAATGAAAACATAAAACCACATCTAACCAGAGGCTAGATGAATTATTTATTAATAAACAGGAGCAAAAAGTAAATACCAAAAATTAAGTTGGGTTGCCTCCCAATAAGCGCTATCGTTTAACGCCCCCAGCTAGGCATGATGATTTCAATGATGCTCACATAAAAAATAGGAGTTGAAACATAAAGAGCGCATCATGAAGAATATTACTAGCACATTTAAGTCTAAACCACTTCCTATGCATAGGGATTTTGTGATCAAACAACTTATGGGAACAATAATCAACTAGCATAGGAAGGCAAAACAAGCATAACTTTAAAACTTTCAACACATAGAGAGGAAACTTGATATTATTGCAATTCCTACAAGCATATATTCCTCCCTCATAATAATTTTCAGTAGCATCATGAATGAATTCAACAATATAATCAGGACCTAAAGCATTCTTTTCATGATCTACTATCATAGGATTTTTATTACTCTCCTCATAAGCAAATTTATTCTCATGAATAGTAGTGGGAGCAACCTCAACAAAATAACTATCATGTGAGGCATAATCCAATTGAAAATTAAAATCGAGATGACAAGTTTCATAGTTATCATTAATCTTTATAGCATACATGTCATCACAATAATCATCATAGATAGCAACTTTGTTCTCATAATCAATTGGAACCTCTTCCGAAATAGTGGAATCATCACTAAATAAGGTCATGACCTCTCCAAATCTACTTTCATCAATATAATCATCATAAATAAGATGACCCAAGGTTGTGGCTTTGCATATCATTAGCATCATGGGTATTCAAAGAATTCATACTAATAACATTGCAATCATGCTCATCATTCAAAGATTTAGTGCAAAACATTTTATAGATTTCTTCTTCTAGCACTTTAGCACAAATTTCCTTTCCATCATTTTCAAGAAAGATATTAATAAGATGAAGTGTATGAGACAAACTCAATTCCATTTTTTGTAGTTTTCTTTTATAGACTAAACTAGTGATAAAATAAGAAACAAAAAGATACGATTGCAAGATCTAAAGATATACCTGCAAGCACTCACCTCCCCGGCAACGACGCCAGAAACAAGCTTGATGTCTACTACACAACCTTCTTCTTGTGGACGTTGTTGGGCCTCCAAGTGCATAGGTTTGTAGGACAGTAGCAAATTTCCCTCAAGTGGATGACATAAGGTTTATCAATCCGTGGGAGGCGTAGGATGAAGATGGTCTCTCTCAAACAACCCTGCAACCAAATAACAAAGAGTCTCTTGTGTCCCCAACACACCCAATACAATGGTAAATTGTATAGGTGCACTAGTTCGGCGAAGAGATGGTGATACAAGTGCAATATGGATAGTAGATAAAGGTATTTGTAATCTGAAATTATAAAAACAGCAAGGTAACAAGTAATAAAAGTGAGCATAAATGGTGTTTCAATGGTAGGAAACAAGGCCTAAAGTTCATACTTTCACTAGTGCAAGTTCTCTCAACAATAATAACATAACTGGATCACATAACAATCCCTCAACATGCAACAAAGAGTCACTCCAAAGCCACTAATAGCAGAGAACAAACGAAGAGATTATGGTAGGGTACAAAACCACCTCAAAGTTATCCTTTCTGATCTATCTATTCAAGAGTCCGTAGTAAAATAACACGAAGCTATTCTTTCCGTTCGATCTATCATAGAGTTCGTACTAGAGTAACACCTTAAGACACAAATCAACCAAAACCCTAATGTCACCTAGATACTCCATTGTCACCTCAAGTATCCGTGGGCATGATTATACGATATGTATCACACAATCTCAGATACATCTATTCAACCAACACAAAGTACTTCAAAGTGTGCCCCAAAGTTTCTACCAGAGAGTCAAGACGAAAACGTGTGCCAACCCCTATGCATAGATTCCCAAGGTCACGGAACCCGCAAGTTGACCACCAAAACATACATCAAGTAGATCACGTGAATATCCCATTGTCACCGCAGATAAGCACGGCAAGACAGACACAAGTGTTCTCAAATCCTTAAAGACTCAATCCGATAAGATAACTTCAAAGGGAAAACTCAATCCATTACAAGAGAGTAGAGGGGGAGAAACATCATAAGATCCAACTATAATAGCAAAGCTCGCGATACATCAAGATCGTATCACCTCAAGAACACGAGAGAGAGAGATCAAACACATAGCTACTGGTACATACCCTCAGCCCCGAGGGTGAACTACTCCCTCCTTATCATGGAGATCGCTGGGATGATGAAGATGGCCACCGGTGAGGGAGCCCTCCTCCAGCAGGGTGCCAGAACAGGGTCCCAATTGGTTTTGGTGGCTACAGAGGCTTGCGGCAGCGGAACTCCCGATCTATTGTTGTCCTGGATGTTTTCGGGGTATATGGAGATATATAGGTGAAAGAAGTCGGTCGGGGAACACTCGAGGGGCCCACAAGACAGGGGGCGCGCCCAGTAGGGGGGTGCCCCCACCCTCGTGGCCACCTCGAAGCTTCCTTGACTTCAACTACAAGTCTCCTGGATCACGTTTGTTCTAAAAATCACGCTCTCGAAGGTTTCCTTCCGTTTAGACTCCGTTTGATATTCCTTTTCTTCGAAACACTGAAATATGCAAGAAAATAGCAATATGGGCTGGGCCTCCGGTTAATAGGTTAGTCCCAAAAATAATATAAAAGTGTATAATAAAGCCCGTAAACATTCAAAACAGATAATAAAGTAGCTTGAATGCTTCATAAATTATAGATACGTTGGAGACGTATCATACATCACAACCCAGGCCTCTCCAATGAGTTGTGAGTAGTTTACCACAGACCTTCGGGTCCATAATTATTAGCTAGATGGCTTCTTCTCTCTCTTTGATTCTCAATACAAAGTTCTCCTTCCTCTTCTTGGAGATCTATTCGATGTAACTCTTGTTGCGGTGTGTTTGTCGAGATCCGATGAATTGTGGGTTTATGATCAAGTTTATCTATGAGAAATATTTGAATCTCCTCTGAATTCTTTTATATATGATTGGTTATCTTTGCAAGTCTCTTCGAATTATCAATTTGGTTTGGCCTACTAGATTGATCTTTCTTGCCATGGGAGAAGTGCTTAGCTTTGGGTTCAATCTTGCGGTGTCCTTTCCTAGTGATAGTAGGGGCAGCAAGGCATGCATTGTATTGTTGCCATCGAGGATAAAAAGATGGGGTTTATATCATATTGCATGAGTTTATCCCTCTACATCATGTCATCTTTCTTAATGTGTTACTCTGTTCTTCATGAACTTAATACTCTAGATGCAGGCAGGAGTCGGTCGATGTGTGGAGTAATAGTAGTAGATGCAGGCTGGAGTCGGTCTACTTGTTGCCGACGTGATGCTTATATACATGATCATGCCTAGATAATCTCATAACTATGCACTTTTCTATCAATTGCTCGACGGTAATTTGTTCACCCACCGTAATAATTATGCTATCTTGAGAGAAGCCACTAGTGAAACCTATGGCCCCCGGGTCTATATTTTATCATATAAGTTTCCTATTTACTTTTATTTACATCTTTTACTTTCCAATCTATGTCATAAAAATACCAAAAATACTTATCTTATCATATTATCTCTATCAGATCTCACTTTTGCAAGTTTCCGTGAAGGGATTGACAACCCCTTTATCGCATTGGTTGTGAGGTTCTTGTTTGTTTGTGTAGTTGTGTGGGACTTTTGAGGAGCCTCCTACTGGATTGATACCTTGGTTCTCAAAAATTGAGGGAAATACTTACACTATTGTGTTGCATCACCCTTTCCTCTTCAAGGAAAACCAACGCAAGCTCAAGACGTAGCAGGGCCCCGACATGATCGTGCGCAGGCCCAACCGCCAGCAGAGCACACTCGGAGGGACGCGATCAGAGCACTCCGCGGTCGCCTCAATAGTGAGCAACCATATATATGCATATCGCAGTTGAACACACAAGGAAAAGTTGTCCACAACCCGAGCGTGCCGACGGACGCGAGCAGAGCACGCCGTGGCGCCTAACGACGAGCACAGCGCGCCGCAGCGCCTAATGGTTGAACTTTTTGTAAAGATTAAGCATGACTGCTTAATCTATGAATGAAATATATGCTTAATTACTGAATTTTAATTAAAAAATTAGATAGTACTAGTGATTTTTAGCTGCATATTTTGACAAATCGCCATTGCAACCGCTGGTTGTCCTCTATGTATGTGTCGCCGTGGGTGTGCTTATTGTGTCGTGTGCTGTCCCCAAACACTGGCAACACAACTTATAAATTGACAGGATGGAGTACTAGTTACAGTGATGCATATAATTAAGCACAGGATCACACATGTTTGTATTGACTAGAACACGAATGCAATAGCTCAATAAGAATTAAGGAGGCAAGAAGAAAGATGTAGCCATCAACGTACGACCTCCTCCTCCTCAACTCAGTGCGCCGGGCCATTGACTGACGTCTAAGGATCGGCGGCTTTTGTGGCGAGGTCAAGGTGCTTCTCAGCAAAGGCAGCCAAGGATTCCAGCCGGTTGAAGAAGTCCAACATCATAGCATCCTCACTGGCCTTGTACATACCGATGTACATGATTTTCTCGTCCATGTGGATGTGTAGGTCGACGAATTCTTGCAGGGCGAGGCGCCTCGCAGCAAGCACGATCTCTAGGTGGACATTATTCGTGGCGTCGCCGAGCAGTCACAGGGCCACCAATGCTTGAAAGAGGTTCCGACCATGGAGGTCGATTAGGGTGGCAGGCAATGAGGAGCTCGGGCGCACGGGTTGGAGGAGTACGGCAATGTCGTCCGCGAGCTTCTTGATGATGGTGAAATTGGTGGTGGTGGCAACGATCATCTGGTCCAACTCAGAGTCATAGTCGGCGTCGACGGCGGCCATCCAGCAGCCGGTCGCCAACACCGTCTGGAGACGATCCTCTGTGCCATGCCGCACGCTGGTGTCATGGACCTTCTGGCACAGCCGCTGGCCACTCACGCGCATCGCCGCCATGGGTCTGGAGTGAGCACTTTTGCACTTAGTGTAGGTGCTTAGGCAAATGCTTAGGTGCGTATGATGTGGTAGATGCATTGGAATGGAGGGGCACCTTTATATGAGTGCAAACTGTGTTGCATTCACATCGTGATTCCTCTTTTCCTGGTCCTCCTCACATTACTTCCCTCATGCATTCATGATACTAATTTAAGGAGGATGCATCACTGGCCGGTTCAACATTTCGGGAGCCGCTACCCTCTCCGTCGTCTGAATTAAAGCTGTATCAAGAACTGCGCCGCCCGCTATCAAATCGAGTAGTACTATGCCGCCCGCTGCACGCCCAGCTGAACACACCTCCTCGCCTCCATCTATGCTTAATTACTGAATTTTAGTTGCAAAAATTAGATACTGCTAGTGATTTTTAGCTTCATATTTTGACAAATCGCAGTGTTACAAGGTTGACAAATGGCAATGTTGCTAGATCAACAAATGTCAATCTTTCCAGTTTGACAAATGGCAACATACCCAATATGACAGATGCAAATCTTACCAAACTGTTTGTAAAGTGGTTGCACACGGGTCATCCAAAACAACCGTTTGCGTTGAAGAGATGTACAAATCCTGCTCTCACTTTGCATACGGGTGTTCTTTCTAAAACGTTTGCGATCAAGAGCCACTAAAACGTATAGCCATTAAAACCAAGACACATGTTGTCATGTGAATGGTTAAAATTTGAATTATGCACATAAATGCATTGAAAAACTCAAATAATGCATAAAAATATCCAAACGAACCCCAAAAATCCCTAAAATTGACACAACACTCATATTGTTCTATGTTGACATGAGAATTTTTTTTAAAAGCAATAAGAGGCAATGGAGATATTGTTTTGTCCCCAAAGGTGGGATGTTCCCTACCGAAACCATCAGGCTTTTTGTGAGAAGCTCTGGTTTGTGAGAAGCATATCCCCAAACCTGCCCCAAATGGGACAAATTTTTTACCACTACATGTTGATGCCACTCCATGATAGCATGCATGCCATGTTTCATGAATTTCAGACGAGCTTTGGATTTATACTAGAATTTAAAAACCAGGTATCTCAATGTTTGCATCCGAGTGACGGTGGCGGGGTGTTTGATGACATTCATTCTCATTTCTTGCATGGGACCTAATTAAGCATGCAATCAAGGACACACATTTGAATTTTCAACCAATTTATATGCATTAGAACATATGTGTGCATGTAGTTCAAATTTGAATTATGCACATGAATGCATAGAAAACTCAGTTAATGTATAAAAATGTCCAAGAGAACCCCCAAAAATGCCAAAAATTGACACAACACCCCTGTTGTTCTATGTTGATACTAGGAAAAAAAATTGAAATCGAGAAGAGGCAATGCATATCATTTCGTCCACAAAGGTGAAGCGTTCCCTACCGAAACCATCGGGCTTGCTGTGAGAAGCTCTAGTTTGTGACAAGCATATCCCCAAACCTGCCCCAAATGAGACAAAAAATTTACCACGCCATGTTGATGCCGCTCCATGACAGCATGCCATATTTCATGAATTTCAGGCGAGCTTTGGATTTACTAGAATTTAAAAACCAGGTATATATATATCTCAATGTTTGCAGCCAAGTGATGGTGGCAGGGTGTTTGACATTCATTCTCATTTCTTGCATGGAACCTAATTAAGCATGCGCAACCAAGGACACAAATTTGATTTTTCAACCAATTTATATGCATTAGAGCATATGTGTGCATGTAGTTCAAAATTTGAATTATGCACATGAATGCATAGAAAACTCAGTTAATGTATAAAAATGTCCATATGAAGCCCTAAAAATCCCAAAAAATTAACACAACACCCCTGTTGTTCTATGTTGACACTAGGATAAAAATTGAAATCGAGAAGAGGCAATGCATATCGTTTCGTCCAGATAGGTGAAACGTTCCCTACCAAAACCGTCGGGCTCGTTGTGAGATGCTCTGGTTTGTGAGGAGAATATCCCCAAACCTGCCCCAAATGGGACAAAGAATTTACCACAACATGTTGATGCCGCTCCATGACAACATGCCAAGTTTCATGAATTTCAGACGAGCTTTAGATTTACTAGAATTTAAAAACCGGGTATATATATCTCAATGTTTGCGGCCGAGTGACGGTGGCAGGGTGTTTGACATTCATTCTCATTTCTTGCATGGGACCTTATTAAGCATGCAACCAAGGACACATTTGAATTTTCAGCTAATTTATATGCATTAGAGCATATGTGTGCATGTACTTCAAAACTTGAATAATGCACATGAATGCATAGAAAACTCAGTTAATGTATAAAAATGTGTAGGCGAACCCCCAAAATCACACAAATTGACACAACACCCCTGTTGTTCTATGTTGACACTCGGATAAAAATTGAAATCGAGAAGAGGCAATGCATATCGTTTCGGCCAGAAAGGTGAAATGTTCCCTATCGAAACTATCGGGCTTGTTGTGAGAAGCTCTGTTTTGTGAGAAGCATATCCCCAAACCTGCCCCAAATGGGACAAAATATTTACCACGACATGTTGATGCCGCTCCATGACAGCATGCCAAGTTCCATGAATTTCAGACGAGCTTTGGATTTACTAGAATTTTAAAACCAAGTATATATCTCAATGTTTGCAGCCGAGTGACGGTGGTAGGGTGTTAGACATTCATTCTCATTTCTTGCATGGGACCTAATTAAGCATGCAACCAAGGACACAGATTTGAATTTTCAACTAATTTATATGCATTAGAGCATGTGTATGTAGTTAAAATTTGAATTATGCACATGAATGCATATAAAACTCAGTTAATGTATAAAAATGTCCAAGCGAACCCCCGAAAATCCCAAAAATTGACACAACACCCCTGTTGTTCTATGTTGACACTAGGAAAAAAATTGAAATCGAGAAGATGCAACGGATATCGTTTCGTCCAGAAAGGTGAAACGTTCCCTACCGAAACAATCATGCTTGTTGTGAGAGAAGCTCTGGTTTGCGAGAAGCTTATACCATAACCTGGCCCAAATGGGACAATATTTTTTACCCCAGCATCTTGATGTCGTTCCATGATAGAATGCCAAGGTTCATGAATTTCATACGAGTTTTGTATTTACTAGAATTACAAAAGCAAGCACCTCAACATTTGCCGGAGAGCCACGGTGCCGTGGTGTTTGAAATTCATCCCCATTTCTTGAATGGGACGTAAGCATCAACCCATGGACACATATATCATTCTACAACCCATTTGGGTGCACCGGAGCATGTGCATGTGGTTTAATTTTGAATTGTGCACCTTAAATTCCTAGAAACCTAGTTACCGTAAACAAATTTCCAAACGAACCCTGAATAATTCCAAATTTTTTGACGACACACCTAAAGTTGCATGTTCACTATAGATAGAAGTTCTAGCAATTGAAACACCATCCTTTGCAATTGTGAACCCATTCTGTAATTCAAATCAAGATGAAAAATCAAGTAGAGTTTATTATCGCCAACCGTGTGAGACGCAGTACAAAATATCCTAGAGCACCGTTGGTGTATAGTACGCCTATGGCTTACTCGAGAAGTTTCATCGGCTACAGGCCACAACCCGCTTTGAATAAGGGACCGGGTTTGATGACACTTTGCACACCAGTTTTTCCGCTGAAGCGATTCCAATTTTTCGGCTTCCGCGGAAATATCTACCTCCCCCCCTACCAAAAGCGACATTTCCACTGCTTCTGCCTTCCTTTCCAAGTTGAAAACTTCACTCCTTGCTAACAGCGCCGCCTCCTCGCCGGTGACCCTCCTTCACGCTACTCGGCCTCGCCTATCTAGGCAGGTAATCCACACCTGAACCATGTCCTCCTCCTCCTTCCACATCCCACATGCCCCGACCGCCGGCGCGAGCACGACACCTTCCAGCCAAACCACCGACCCCTCCACCAAATAAGCGTTGTCCTAAGCCATGGTGCACGCAGTATAGCCAGGATCTCAAGGAGCATTTGGCAGCGGAGAAGCAAATCGTGGCCGTACACGCGGATGAGGTCGTGATGGCTGCCATTCGTGCCAACCCCCAGATCTTGGAGGAGCACCTCACCGTCGAGGCCACCATCAATGCCTCACGCACTGACGCCGCAGCGCGGTTGGCTGCTTTAAACGACAGTTCGTCGTGTTTTCTCGAGGCCACCGTCAGTGCCTTCGACGAAGACTACGAGGTGTTTTCTCAGCATGCACGTGCTTACCTCATCCCGAGAGCCAGCAGGTTGGTTCCCGGAGCGGCTCAGGAAACTCACCACTACGACAAGGACACCCACGATGCGGAGGCCTCGCCCTCTTCCATGTCCAAGGAGCCAATCATCATCAATATCTCCGACAATGAGTAGCTTGTCTTATTAGCTCACTATAAGGACCCATGTTCAGTTTGCTAGCTACTACCTTTCCTTAACAAATTCTAGTGAATTGTGCTATCTACTTTTATCATACAATCTTCTGCTCTAGTTTATATGTTATATATGTCGTGCAATGTGGTGTTCAGTTAACTGTTTGGTTCAATTCTGCAAATGTGATGTTCAATTCTTTAGTGTGCAATTTTCCAAGTTGTCAAGCATGTTTGGTTTGGTTAACTATCTGATCTTCTATTATGAGTATGTTATATTGTGCAATGTGGTGCTCAGTTAATGTTTGTTCATTTGTTGTGGTGTTTAGTTAACTGTTTGGTTCAATTCTGCAATGTGATGTTCAATTGTTGTGTGTGCATTCTGTTATTGTATACCATGTGAGAAATAAATCAAATTTGGCTGTACTAAATACATGAGAAACAAATACAATTGCTATATTTCCAAGTTGTTAAGCATGCTTGGTCTGGTTAACTGTCTGATCTTCTATTAAGAGTATGTTATATTTGTGCAATGCGGTGCTCAGTTAATGGTTGGTTCATTTGTTGTGGTGTTTAGTTAACTGCTTGGTTAAATTCTGCAATGCAATGTTCAATTCTTGTGGCTGCATTCTGTTATTGTATACCATGTGAGAAATAAATCAAATTTGGTTGTACTAAATACATGAGAAACAAATACAATTGTTATATTTCCAAATTGTTAAGCATGCTTGGTTTGGTTAAGTGTCTGATCTTCTATTAGGAGTATGTTATATTTGTGTAATGTGGTTCTTAGTTAACGGTTGGTTCATTTGTTGTGGTGTTTAGTTAACTGCTTCGTTCAATTCTGCAATGCGATGTTCAATTGTTGTGGCTGCATTCTGTTATTGTATACTATTATACCTTATCTTTTTTATTCCTATGCCCCATTTCCAATATAGAGAAGATATTTATGCACATCCTTGTTTTTAGGCCTTTCCAAAACAGTTCACTGATGATTACCTCTCAAACCACCTGTATGGACAGGAGGCAGGGAAGCTTTTCATACAACACCCATGGTTCAATATTGAAGTGTTCCTGAAGAGGACGAAGGATGGATGGTCAATCATCCACATGCACTGGCCTAAAGTTGCAAAGACCTTCAACATCAATGAAGGCTCAATATTCACCTTCCGCTTCAGCAGTTTTCCCGATGAGATGCATCTATCTATATACCGTCTATGATGCTAATTTTGAAAGGTTCTACATGTTGCATGTGAAACTTGGTGCTGGTGTAGTTGTGTAATGGGGTAGCTGAGTGCTGAAGCTATATCATGTTGTACTCTGATGTATTTCAATTATGAAATCCTGCTTCCTTAATATGGGAATGAAATATATTGTGTGTATATGAATATAAATTAGATTAGTAAATGGATTATTAATAATAGGGCAATTAGCCTACTTATTGGTTTTTGCTATTGCAAACGGTTATTGAGAAAATACCGTGGGCGATGACCTAAGCCAACGCACACAGTTTCTTCTACGCACCATGTGTGATGCATTCAGTAATGCAAATGATAAAATTATTAATATTGTGTGCGATGGGAAGGCCATCACAAACAATTTAACGGGGAAAATTGTGTGTAATGTACCTACAAACAGAAACGTTTTCATTGCAGCGACCGTGTGGGATGTATGTACGAACGGAAGCGTTTCGTGGGGACTGACTTGTCACATCCCTAGCTTCTGGTAATGCTCTAGGCTAGCTTCATGTGTGCATCATGTTTAAATTTCATTTAAATTTGAAATGAGGATTGGTGGAACCCTCAGAATCATTTTGAAAATGACCCAAATAAAAAAATTCCCCAAAAGGGTCCAAGAAAATGCTCATGTTGCCCTCTGAAAATATTGGACAGAGATAAAAATCAAAACAATATTTTTAGGAGCTCATGGACATTTATTTTGGCCATTTGGATTAATTCGATAAATATTTGCATTGGAAAGATATTTCTATATATATGAAATATGGTCCAAAAATTATGCCAATTATAAAAGAGCTCTGGAATAATACCATTAGCCCCTACAAAAATTGGCATAATAAAATTAAATGATTTAATGTATTTATTAAATCAAACAAATGTCAGAAAAATAGAAAACAGAAGTAAAATAGGAAAAACAGAGAGAGGGAGGGAAACATTACCTGCAGCCCACCTGGGCCATTTACCTGTAGCCGGCCCAGCTCTCCCGCTGGCCCAGCCCACCTCCTCCTCCCCCTTGTCTTCTTCCTCCCCTCGCACCGAAGCAGCTCGGTGGCGAGCGCCGATGCCGCCTCGGCCACCTCCTGCTTCCACCGAGGCGTTCCCGAGCCTCCCTCGCGACGCCACGGAGACGCCCTCGCCCCCTGCACCTCCCCTCTCTTCCCCTGGACCCCGTTCTCTCCTCTGCTTTCCTCCCTGCACGCGCCCGAGCGGAGCTCGTCGTCGCCGACGCCATTCGCCCGTAGCCACCGTGCTCCTCGCTGCCACCCGAAGTACCCAGGGGATCCGCCTCGACCACTTCTTCCTCCTCGCCGAGAAGCGCACCGCGGGAGCCCCTGCAACGTCGCCACCGCTGGCTTCTTCAACCTCGGGACCGCCGGCCATCTTCGTCAAATTCGTCGGCTCGGTGCCTCCCGAGCTCCCCGAGGCCACCGTCGCAACCCCTGTGAGCTACTCTTCCATTCCCCCTCCTCCTCGCGCTCGTTCCCGTACCCTAGCCGCCTTTCCGCCGGACCCGAGAGCTCGCCGCCGCCGTGCCTCGTCACCACCGTGGCTGGAGCCGTTGCAGCTCGAAGCGAGCACACCACCGCACTCAACACGTCTCTAGGAGCCCGTAGCCGCCACTAGCTTCCCCTCCCGTGCCCCCGAACGCCAACCCGACCTCGCCGAGCTCCGGCCGCCGCAAAAGAGCTCGCGCCGGCAGCTCCGGCACCCCAGCCTCCGCCACCGCCACCGTTGGATGCGCCACTCCACCCTCTCCTCGTAGCTGCTCCCTGCGCGCCAAAAGAGCCCCTGTAGTTGGTTTCCGACGCGCACCACCGCGTCTGGCCTCGCCGGCGTCAAGCCGCCGGTGGGTCTGACCACGTTGACCACGGCGGGACCCCCCCCTTTCTAGGTCGATGACAGGTGGGGCCAGCCCCCCCTGTTAATTAGTTTAGTTATTTTATTTTAACTACCCCCTCTGCTGACACTGACAGGTGGGCCCCCGCCATCAGGTGATTAGCTTAAGCTAATCACCACTAATCTAACCCCAGAGCCACTGACATGTGGGCCTAGTGCCCTAATCCTTAATTAAACTAAAATAAACCCCCCCCTGTTTAACCTGTGACGCTGACATATGGGTCCCACAGGTCAGGTTTGACTGGAGGCGCCCTGTTGACCTGCTGACGTCAAGGTGATGTCATGCTGACGCATTAAATGATTTTCTGGATTTAAAATAAATCAGAAAATTCCAGAAAATTGTTTAAACTCAATAAATCATAGAAAATTAACCGTAACTCCAAATTAAATAATTTATATATGAAAAATTATCAAAAAAATTCAAGGAATCCATCTGTACCATTTTCATGCATGTTAGAACAACTTATCACTACTGTTTAGGGCAAATGAAGTGAATGGCATTTGAATAATCACATATGGAGTTTGAATTTGAATCTTGTATTCAAACCAACTTCATTTAATCCGTTGCTAGTTGCATTAGCCCAAAACACATTCATTTTGCCATGTCATGATCATGCATCATATTGTACATTGCATTGATTGTGTTCCCTTCTGTGTTGCCGGTAATTATCCCCTCTCGATAGACGTGATACCGATGATGTGATCGTTGACACTGATGAAGACTCAATGTTATCTTCAGAAGTGCCAGGCAAGCAAAACCCCCTTGTTCATTCCGATACAATCCTACTCTCTCGCTCCTGCTCTCTTTTACTGCATTAGGACAACACCGATTCATCTGTTACTTGCTGCGGTAGCTGAACCCCTTTATCCTTTGCATGACCTGTCATTGCCACAGTAAATAGATGAAACCCACTAGCATGAGTAGGAGTTGTTTGAGCCCTGTTGTGCCTACTCATTCATGCTTGTTTGTCATGCCTGCTACTGCTTAGAGTTGAGTCAGGTCTGATTCATCGGGGATGAATCAGAGGTGTGTGAACATGTCCTACTATGTGTGAGCTAAGTGTGTGAACACGATTTGGTAAAAGGTGTCGGTGAGAGGCCATGTAGGAGTACATGGTGGGTTGTCTCATTGAAGCCGTCCTTAGGAACTGAGTTCTGTGTTTGTGATCCATGATTCAGCTACTACCATACATTGGGCCCTGAAATATGACCCCGCTCGACTTCTTATTCACCCTTGTCCTCTGTCCAGGAGTTGCAAGTAGTTTCTGGTGTTTGTAGTATGCTGGAGGCCGTGGACAGCGCTGACCGTAGGGGTGGGCTGTGATGCGGTAGGCACGTGGCCGGGTAAACCGGGCGCCCGTTTGGTGTCACGGAACCCTGTTCACATCGTTTGGGGCTGTGAGCGAAACTCCGGCCGGATCTCCTCATGGATGGAACCCGAATAGGCGATAAACCTGGACTAGAGACTTGAGTGTTTAGGTAGGTCGTGGTCTACACCCACGTCGGCTTTCGCTTGAAGTCTGCCGAGCACATGTCGTGTGCAGACGCTAAGTGGTGGAAACATGTATGAAGAAGTACACCCCTGCAGGGTTAACATCATCTATTCGAATAGCCGTGTCCGCGGAAAAGGACTTCTGGGTTGCTTATATCAGTTCATAGACAAGTGAAAGTGGATACTCTAAAATACGCAAGATAAGCGTGAGTGCTATGGATGGCGTTCTCGTAGGGAGACGGGAGCGGATCCATAGTGGTGTATTGATATGGTGAATATGTGGACTCGTGTGCGCCACCTCAAAAAGTTACTTGCAGTCGTAGTTTAGGATAGCCACCGAGTCAAAGCTGGCTTGCTGCAGTTAAACCCACCACCCCTTTGTTGATAATGATGCATATGTAGATAGTTCTGATGTAAGTCTTGCTGGGTACATTTGTACTCACGTTTGCCTATTTTATGTTTTTGCAGAGAGACTTCAGTCTCACTAGTAATTCCGTGTGGACTTCGACGTTTAGCTTGATACCTCAGCTACGATCTTGTGCCCTCGGCAGGATCTGATAGATAGTCAGGCTTCTCAGCCTTTTTCATTTATAGTTGTCTGTACTCAGACATGATAGCTTCCGCTTGTGCTTTGACTTGTATGCTCTGAGTGTTGGGTCATGAGACCCATGTTTGTAATATCTCGCTCCTCGGAGCCTATTGAATAAACTACTTGAGTCGTAGAGTCATTTTGTGATGCCATGTTGTATTGCACATATCGAGCATATTGTGTGTATGTTATTGAAATGCTTGGTATGTGTGGGATCTGACCATCTAGTTGTTTATCTTTAGTAGCCTCTCTTACGGGGAAATGTCTCCTAGTGTTTCCACCGAGCCATGGTAGCTTGCTACTGCTCCGGAACACTTAGGCTGGCCGGCATGTGTCCTTCTTCGTTCCTGTGTCTGTCCCTTCGGGAAATGTCACGCGATGAATACCGGAGTCCTGTTAGCCCGCTACAGCCCGGTTCACCGGAGTCCTGCTAGCCCAGTGCTACAGCCTGGATTCACTCGCTGATGACCGACACGTTCGATGCTGGGTCATGGATGCCTGTCCCTGTAAGTCTGTGCCACTTTGGGTTTACGACTAGCCATGTCAGCCCGGGCTCCTTATCATATGGATGCTAGCGACACTGTCATATACGTGTGCCAAAAGGCGCAAACGGTCCCGGGCTAAAGGTAAGGCGACACCCGTGGGAATACCGTGCGTGAGGCCGCAAAGTGATATGAGGTGTTACATGCTAGATCGATGTGGCATTGAGTCGGGGTCCTGACAGCGTTGGTATCAGAGCTTGACTGCCTGTAGGATTACCAAGCCAAACTGGTCGAAGTTGAGTCTAGAAATTCTTTAGTTATATAAGGGAATTGATTGTGGGATGGAACGTAAGGCTCTTTTTACTCCTTGTACCTTATGCCTTCTGATCTGAGTCATCTTATCTTTCCTGCGGGGATTAAGAGCTAGGCTATCTCTTCTTTCTATCAGGATCACGAGTTACTAATCAGTAGACTTATAAGATTGTTGGATTTAAGTCTCAGTTCAGTTCCTACTACTTCCGTATGTGAGTTGTTGATCTCGGAACCTTGATATTGTGCTTCTGAGTGGTTATGCCACCATTTTTGTGAATGTCTCAAATCTTTTCTGAGCATTTACAGCCGTTATGCTGTCGAGTCATCCCAGGTTTCTAAGTAGTCTGATGCAATTGCAAATCCTTTCTTCCCGTTTCAATGTTCCCATGGGCCAGATTAACCACACTAATCAGTGAGTTGAGGTACTTCGTTACCTTGACATATATGTTGGAGATATTATTGTGGCCCTAGGTGTTTAGGGAGTCACCTAGTAATCTAGCAATGTTTTGTGATCCCAGTGTGATGATTCTGGCTTTTATTCTCGGAAGCATCCCGTGATGCTACTTAGTAATAGGTATTCTATTCCTGGGTTCTTAAACCCGATATTCACCCTACTTACATCATGTTGATAGTGTTGCTAGTTCCTTTAGTATATTAGTAACCTTTGCGATAGTCCTCGAGGTCCGTGGTATATCGTTCTTCCAAATACCATGAACCATTATGGCAGAAGTTTGTTGGATCAAAAGATCACAACAGGCCCTCTATGAGTTCTCCATGCTATATTGTGACTCTGCCAGTTCTACCTTTCTGCATGGGTTATCCGGAAGAAATATGTGGAATTCGTTCGACATGCTAAACCATGCATCCACAACTCAGAAAATTATATGTTCTTTGAGTTGTCCCTTTAGTTGTCTTCTGACCCTCGTCTATCAATTGATAGTCAAGATTATGTGTGCATTCGTTCACCGATGCCTATTACTCTTGTGGTCTGTCAAGCCATTCTATTCCGGAATGACTAGGAGAAACAAACTCCAGTACCTCATCCATATTTAAGGATTGGGTCAAGTAGTTGTGTTCCGCAGATCAAGTTACAATCCAGCTTCTGGTCTGCTCTACCCTGAAGTATTACCTTCCTTATGACAGGAATTTCATGAGAATTGCACTACCCTTTGTGAATTCTTGACATAGTGATATCTCTCGCCATCCTTTTTCATTCCTCGGTTCCGTGTTGTTGCAGCCGGAGTGCCGACAAGTGAATCATGATGTGTGAAACCAATACTCCTAGCAACCTTGTTGCTTGGTAGTTAAAGGACAATAATTTCTTTCTTAGTGTGTTGGTTATTAAATCATCATTCTAAGATTGATCGTGCTACCTAGTCCTTATTTCGGTGCACCCTTCGATTGATGAGTTAGGATCTTGTCAAGTCCTCACTCATTTGATCATATCGTCTTGCCCTCAAAAGCGAGATTGTTCTCGAGCTTAGTAACATACCGGTGGTTCATGATTTTCTGAATATCTTCTCGGAAGTATCACCAGGTCGTCACCTGACCGTTATGTTGAGCCCGTGATCAAGTTGGTTTCTTGTGAACCACCTTCTCTCCAAGAATCGATGTTAGATATCCCTGAGCTAGTTGGTTAAGCTAGACAACAACTTGGAGAGTTGGAAGATAAAAGCTTGTCTGACTTAGTTCGTTCCAAAGGGATATTCTTGTGTAGTGTGTGTTGAAGAAAGATGATATCTTCATCGATTGGTCCCTGTGATCAGTTGCTGGACCTATTGTCTTATCAATTCTTTGATTTGAGTGTGGGCTATCGTCAAATCAAATCAGTACCAACGATGCTCGTAATGTTGCCTTACTCGTGGTTGATCCCTCGAGCATACACCCTTACATCTTTGGTCTGACCAATGCTATCACTTGTTCACTTAACTATGGAATTCCTTTTAAAAGGAAACCCGGATGAGTTGTTGTTGAGCCCATTGGCAACATCCTTCTCTCCTCCATGGTGTTGTTGAACATTAAGCTAGTGTTGGAAACTTTTGAAAGCATTTCTTCATGCTAGTTCATGGAGCAAATGTTCGGATGTAAGAAGTGACTTCCTCCAGTCCATGTGCATTTGATGCAAGTTGCCGCCGTGGATTCGAGAAAGTCAATGTTGTTTCCTTTGGAATCATCCCAAATCAGTCATGCATACGTGCGAAGTATTCTGTGGTTCGGAGACTTGCAACCTCCATTCTATATGGGTCCCTAGCACACCAAGCCACTGATTGATTTGTTCAAGATTAATAAGTTTTAAGTGCTAGTCCCGAAGGTACCAGACGGATTTGTACAAAACTTCGATATCCTCGCTGATGGTTCCCCCTCCTGAACTCGGTAGTGTTTTATTATAAGACTACTTTGTGGTCATGCTTGTCTTGGACAACGTGTTCACATGTTTGTAGCAGAACCAGCTCATGTTTTGGAGCTTGCTATCGTAGTTCATTTCCCGAGAATCTCGCAACGTCATCTCGTCGAATTGTGTTGCAAACTTTCATTTTTCTTCCTAGACTCGATGAGTCTGGAATATCCTGACACCAACCAGATCTGAATCTCAGGCAGATATGATGGTTTGGAACATTTCCCAAGAACTATAATATTGGTCCCTTGATAACCGGTAAAGTGGATGTCGTGGCCAGCACCACCCAGCCGAAGGATCTATTATTGTGGTATCTTGATTGAAGCAGTTGGCCACCTTCCCATAAGGACTTCATAGGATTTACTTCCTAGTTGTGCCTTATGCTTATTGTGTTCCCGAAGTCCGACCTTTTACTTGATGTTTTAGATATCAAACCATATCTATGAATGGGTTATACTAGCACATCAAGGGAGAACATTAGAAGCGGAGTGCTAAATGTCTCTCGGTCGATCATCCAGATTTTATTTGCTTGGCCTCGCTAAGGTGAAATCTGAGAAAGTGTTATCCTCCTTCGCATCTGCATCGTCCATCGCTATTCATCATGGTAGTATGTTGTGTTGTCAGCACCCTTGACGCGGTTGTTGATAAAACCTTGATGATTGTGGAAATGCTTAAGTTCTTGAGAGCACGCACAAGCGCTACGTCTTATCATCGGCACTAGCTGGGATTGCCCCAGATTCTTCGATTATGCTATACCACTCCAACAGTGAATTCACTCTCTATTGTTGGGTTCTTCCCCAGTTACCAGAATCATTCCCAGCATTTGCATTTTGTTCCCAGCTTGCACCGCCAATGTGTCATTCTACCATGGATCCTTCCATTTCCGGTGATAAGCAAAAATCATCCATTACGTTGTCTTCAACAAGGTAATCCACATCATCCAAGTTTGAGTATGCCATTCTACCGACCCCCTCCAAACGATCGCTCGAGAATTGTCTTAGGCTGGTTTAAAGAGTTTCAATGATTCTGAATCAAAAGTAATTCTTTTTGCCACTTAAGGGAATATCTCTACGAGTCACGGTTCCGAAGGTGTCTCGTTGTGGTATCATGGCAACTCAACTCCTCGCTACGTTGACAATTGTTTACCACCTTCTTAAGCGTGAAATTGTTGTCTACCTAGTGAACCCTCGTCATCTGCTTCACTCCTTTTTCTTCGGATCTGTGCTTCGTCTCTCAGCTCAAGAGATGTTGCTATGTCTCATCCATGAGTTGATCCTAAGTTGTTCGGTCTTCTCGAAGATCGATTGTTCTAGAGTTTTCCTTTCCTCTTCTTGGTCATGATAGCTGGAGTTCTCAGAGCAAGACATCAAGACAAAGATGGTGTTCAAATCAACGTTCAACTGAAGTGCACCCTGGATCGTGAAGATTATACTAGTTGCGTTTCCCCTTCACCTTACCCTACGCTTGAACTCGAGACGAGATTCTTGTTTAGTGGGGGTGAGTTGTCACATCCCTAGCTTCTGGTAATGCTCTAGGCTAGCTTCATGTGTGCATCATGTTTAAATTTCATTTAAATTTGAAATGAGGATTGGTGGAACCCTCAGAATCATTTTGAAAATGACCCAAATAAAAAAATTCCCCAAAAGGGTCCAAGAAAATGCTCATGTTGCCCTCTGAAAATATTGGACAGAGATAAAAATCAAAACAATATTTTTAGGAGCTCATGGACATTTATTTGGCCATTTGGATTAATTCGATAAATATTTGCATTGGAAAGATATTTCTATATATATGAAATATGGTCCAAAATTATGCCAATTATAAAAGAGCTCTGGAATAATACCATTAGCCCCTACAAAAATTGGCATAATAAAATTAAATGATTTAATATATTTATTAAATCAAACAAATGTCAGAAAAATAGAAAACAGAAGTAAAATAGGAAAAACAGAGAGAGGGAGGGAAACATTACCTGCAGCCCACCTGGGCATTTACCTGTAGCCGGCCCAGCTCCTCCCGCTGGCCAGCCCACCTCCTCCCTCCCCCTTGTCTTCTTCCTCCCCTCGCACCGAAGCAGCTCGGTGGCGAGCGCCGATGCCGCCTCGGCCACCTCCTGCTTCCACCGAGGCGTTCCCGAGCCTCCCTCGCGACGCCACGGAGACGCCCTCGCCCCCTGCACCTCCCTCTCTTCCCCTGGACCCCGTTCTCTCTCTGCTTTCCTCCCTGCACGCGCCCGAGCGGAGCTCGTCCGTCGCCGACGCCGTTCGCCGTAGCCACCGTGCTCCTCGCTGCCACCCGAAGTACCCAGGGGATCCGCCTCGACCACTTCTTCCTCCTCGCCGAGAAGCGCACCGCGGGAGCCCCTGCAACGTCGCCACCGCCGGCTTCTTCAACCTCGGGACCGCCGGCCATCTTCGTCAAATTCGTCGGCTCGGGTGCCTCCCCGAGCTCCCGAGGCCACCGTCGCAAACCCCTGTGAGCTACTCTTCCATTCCCCCTCCTCTCGCGCTCGTTCCCGTACCCTAGCCGCCTTTCCGCCGGACCCGAGAGCTCGTCGCCGCCGTGCTCGTCACCACCGTGGCTGGAGCCGTTGCAGCTCGAAGCCGAGCACACCACCGCACTCAACACGTCTCCAGGAGCCCGTAGCCGCCACTAGCTTCCCCTCCCGTGCCCCCGAACGCCAACCCCGACCTCGCCCGAGCTCCGGCCGCCGCAAAAGAGCTCGCCGCCGGCAGCTCCGGCCACCCCAGCCTCCGCCACCGCCACCGTTGGATGCGCCACTCCACCCTCTCCCCGTAGCTGCTCCCTTGCGCGCCAAAAGAGCCCCTGTAGTTGGTTTCCGACGCGCACCACCGCGTCTGGCCTCGCCGGCGTCAAGCCGCCGGTGGGTCTGACCACGTTGACCACGGCGGGACCCCCCCCCTTCTGGGTCGATGACAGGTGGGGCCAGCCCCCCCTGTTAATTAGTTTAGTTATTTTATTTTAACTACCCCCTCTGCTGACACTGACAGGTGGGCCCCCGCCATCAGGTGATTAGCTTAAGCTAATCACCACCTAATCTAACCCCAGAGCCACTGACATGTGGGCCCTAGTGCCCTAATCCTTAATTAAACTAAAATAAACCCCCCCTGTTTAACCTGTGACGCTGACATATGGGTCCCACAGGTCAGGTTTGACCTGGAGGCGCCCTGTTGACCTGCTGACGTCAAGGTGATGTCATGCTGATGCATTAAATGATTTTCTGGATTTAAAATAAATCAGAAAATTCCTGAAAATTGTTTAAACCTCAATAAATCATACAAAATTAACCGTAACTCCAAATTAAATAATTTATATATGAAAAATTATCAGAAAAATTCAAGGAATCCATCTGTACCATTTTCATGCATGTTAGAACAACTTATCACTACTGTTTAGGGCAAATGAAGTGAATGGCATTTGAATAATCACATATGGAGTTTGAATTTGAATCTTGTATTCAAACCAACTTCATTTAATCCGTTGCTAGTTGCATTAGCCCAAAACACATTCATTTTGCCATGTCATGATCATGCATCATATTGTACATTGCATTGATTGTATTCCCTTCTGTGTTGCCGGTAATTATCCCCTCTCGATAGACGTGATACCGATGATGTGATCGTTGACACTGATGAAGACTCAATGTTATCTTCAGAAGTGCCAGGCAAGCAAAACCCCCTTGTTCATTCCGATACAATCCTACTCTCTCGCTCCTGCTCTCTTTTACTGCATTAGGACAACACCGATTCATCTGTTACTTGCTGCGGTAGCTGAACCCCTTTATCCTTTGCATGACCTGTCATTGCCACAGTAAATAGATGAAACCCACTAGCATGAGTAGGAGTTGTTTGAGCCCTGTTGTGCCTACTCATTCATGCTTGTTTGTCATGCCTGCTACTGCTTAGAGTTGAGTCAGGTCTGATTCATCGGGGATGAATCAGAGGTGTGTGAACATGTCCTACTATGTGTGAGCTAAGTGTGTGAACACGATTTGGTAAAAGGTGTCGGTGAGAGGCCATGTAGGAGTACATGGTGGGTTGTCTCATTGAAGCCGTCCTCAGGAACTGAGTTCTGTGTTTGTGATCCATGATTCAGCTACTACCATACATTGGGCCCTGAAATATGACCCCGCTCGACTTCTTATTCACCCTAGTCCTCTGTCCAGGAGTTGCAAGTAGTTTCTGGTGTTTGTAGCTTACTGGAGGCCGTGGACAGCGCTGACTGTAGGGGTGGGCTGTGATGCGGTAGGTACGTGGCACGGTGTACCGGATGCCCGTTTGGTATCTCGGGAACCCTGTTCACATCGTTTGGGGCTGTGAGCGAAACTCCGGCCGGATCTCCTCATGGATGGAACCCGAATAGGCGATAAACCTGGACTAGAGACTTGAGTGTTTAGGTAGGTCGTGGTCTACACCCACGTCGGCTTTCGCTTGAAGTCTGCCAAGCACATGTCGTGTGCAGACGCTAAGTGGTGGAAACATGTATGAAGAAGTACACCCCTGCAGGGTTAACATCATCTATTCGAATAGCCGTGTCCGCGGAAAAGGACTTCTGGGTTGCTTATATCAGTTCATAGACAAGTGAAAGTGGATACTCTAAAATACGCAAGATAAGCGTGAGTGCTATGGATGGCGTTCTCGCAGGGAGACGGGAGCGAATCCATAGTGGTGTATTGATATGGTGAATATGTGGACTCGTGTGCGCCACCTCAAAAAGTTACTTGCAGTCGTAGTTTAGGATAGCCACCGAGTCAAAGCTGGCTTGCTGCAGTTAAACCCCACCACCCCTTTGTTGACAATGATGCATATGTAGATAGTTCTGATGTAAGTCTTGCTGGGTACATTTGTACTCATGTTTGCCAATTTTATGTTTTTGCAGAGAGACTTCAGTCTCACTAGTAATTCCGTGTGGACTTCGACGTTTAGCTTGATACCTCAGCTACGATCTTGTGCCCTCGGCAGGATCTGATAGATAGTCAGGCTTCTCAGCTTTTTTTTTCATTTATAGTTGTCTGTACTCAGACATGATAGCTTCCGCTTGTGCTTTGACTTGTATGCTCTGAGTGTTGGGTCATGAGACCCATGTTTGTAATATCTCGCTCCTCGGAGCCTATTGAATAAACTACTTGAGTCGTAGAGTCATTTTGTGATGCCATGTTGTATTGCACATATCGAGCATATTGTGTGTATGTTATTGAAATGCTTGGTATGTGTGGGATCTGACCATCTAGTTGTTTATCTTTAGTAGCCTCTCTTACGGGGAAATGTCTCCTAATGTTTCCACCGAGCCATGGTAGCTTGCTACTGCTCCGGAACACTTAGGCTGGCCGGCATGTGTCCTTCTTCGTTCCTGTGTCTGTCCCTTCGGGGAAATGTCACGCGATGAATACCGGAGTCCTGTTAGCCCGCTACAGCCCGGTTCACCGGAGTCCTGCTAGCCCAGTGCTACAGCCTGGTTTCACTCGCTGATGACCGACACGTTCGATGCTGGGTCATGGATGCCTGTCCCTGTAAGTCTGTGCCACTTTGGGTTTACGACTAGCCATGTCAGCCCGGGCTCCTTATCATATGGATGCTAGCGACACTGTCATATACGTGTGCCAAAAGGCGCAAACGGTCCCGGGCTAAGGTAAGGCGACACCCGTGGGAATACCGTGCGTGAGGCCGCAAAGTGATATGAGGTGTTACATGCTAGATCGATGTGGCATTGAGTCGGGGTCCTGACATGACTGTGTGGGATGAACTTCCGACCGGAAATGATTCCGCGTGTATAATTGTATTTTTTTAGCACTACTGTACGTATAACTGTATTTGCTCGCTTGTCGGTCGCACACGACCTCATTTTGCCGAGCGTGTGTGCCAGGAGGGCATATCCCTGGCAGTTTCTGGGTCGTGTGGGAAGGACCCCCCTTATCGCCCCACACTCACTAGGTGACGGTTCCGAATGTCGTCGCGGAAAGGGGTTAAAAACCATTTGTATAGCACCGACGCGTACCAGTGGTAGGACAGTAATCTCAGGTATCCCAAATGGTGGGCGGGATAGATTTCGGCCGAGCGCATGGGTGTTTAGGCGCCCACGGCGTATGAATGCTTCTCGGAGGCGGTTGAGACTAGCATCTTGGTGAAGTTACAAACCTACCCTGGTTTAGACCTTTGGACATCGGGTCGATAGGCTACACGGGCAAGAGTCAGGACAGTAATTTCCTACCACCAAACATTAGTTTCGTGCGGTTTCGGGTGACCGAGGCTTATTTGACACTTCGTTCAATATTTGGGAGCAGAAGCATTAACGTTTTCGATTCTCTTGAATTGAACTTTCAGGATTTGTCAAACTTTGAAAATCTTTACTCTTGAAAATCCTAAAGCTACGATTATTTTGGAATGGAGGGGGTACATTTGAATATACATTGTACACGAGTATATATTAAAAAATATGCAACTTACCTCAGTTCATGCATGGTTCCAGATATAATCTCCTTGGTTGCAAAAAAAAGTTAGACATGCGTATGAATATATAGCATGTTCAAATGCACAACAAAGATTGATGCCCCCTTTTAGATCTGATTTACAAATGCCATTATCTCGGGTTCAAATAGATGAATGCACTTCCTGTGAATTCGAATCTTTGAAACCCCCTTTACGTTGAATTCAACATGTATTCTATTTCATAGCTAGTTATTTGGAATGTATCCATGTAAGTGACAAATGTATAAAGTGCTTCACACTAACAACATGGAGTGCACTAATTAATGTTTATATATGAATTAAAAAAGCAATGCATTGCCTGTATTTCAAATCGCTCTCACTCTATGTCAGGACCCCGACTCGATGTCACATCGATCTAGCTGGTAACACCTCATATCACTTTGCGGCCTCACGCACGGTATTCCCACGGGTGTCGTCTTACCTTTTCCCGGGACCGTTTGCGCCTTTTGGCTTACGTATATGATAGTGTCGCTAGCATCCATATGATAAAGAGCCCGGGCTGACATGACTAGTCGTAAACCCAAAGTGGCACAGACTTACAGGGACAGGCATCCATGACCCAGCTTCGAACGTGTCGGTCATCAGCAAGTGGGTCCGGGCTGTAGCACTGGGCTAGCAGGACTCCGGTAAACCGGGCTGTAGCGGGCTAACAGGACTCCGGTACTCAAAGCGTGACATTTCCCCGAAGGGACAGACACAGGAACGAAGAAGGACACATGCCGGCCAGCCTAAGTGTTCCAGAGCAGTAGCAAGCTACCATGGCTCAGCGGTAACACTAGGAGACATTTCCCGGTAAGAGAGGCTACTAAAGATAAACAACTAGATAGTCAGATCCCACACATACCAAGCATTACAATCATACGCACAATATGCTCGATATGTGCAAATACAACGAAGCATCACAACATGACTCTATGACACAAGTACTTTATTTAGGGCTCAGGGAGCCATACACAACATACACAAAGGTACGGGTCTCATGACCCAACATACAAGTCATACAATCATACAAACCAGCAGCGGAAGTAACTTGTCTGAGTACAGACAACTAGTAAAATAAAAGAGGCTTGGAAAGCCTAGCTATACTACGTGGTCCTTCACAAGCTCAGGGTCACCACCTGGGTGTTTAGCCTACTCGTTGATGTCAACGTCTACATAGAACCCATCAGAAGGGGTTGCAGCGTCTTCTGTAAAAATGTAGATTATAGCAACATGAGTACAAAGGTACTCAGCAAGACTTACATCAGATCCTACATACATGCATAGTATCAAGAAGGGTTGGTGGAGTTATTGCAGCAAGCCAGCTTTGACTCTTGGCTAGACTATCCTACGATACTCCAACTTGAAATGGTTTTGCGCACACGAGTCCACTACTCACCACTTCAATACACTACCAAGGATCCACCTCCGTCTTCCTATGGAAGAGCCATCCTCGGCACTCACACTTATCTTGAGGCTTTTAGTAGTTTCCATTTACTTGTCTATGAACTGTATAGGCAACCAAGTAGTCCTTTACCGCGGACGCGGCTATTCGAATAGATCATGTTAACCCTGCAGGGGTGTACTTCTTCATACACGCTCTCACCACTTACCGTCGTTTACACGACATGTACTCGGCAACCTTCAAGCGGAAGCCCAACATGGGTGTCGGCCACGACCTACCTAATCACCTAAGCCTCCAGTCCAGGTTTATCGCCTATTCAGGTTCCATCCGCAGGGAGTCCGGCCGAGGTTTCCCATACGGCCCCGAACGATGTGAACAGGGTTCCCGAGATACCTAACGGGTATTCGGTACACCCGGCCACGTACCTACCGCATCACAGCCCACCCCTACGGTCAGCGCTGTCCACGGCCTCCAGTAGGCTACAAACACCAGAAACTACTTGCAACTCCTGGACGGAGAACTAGGGTGAATAAGAAGCCGAGAGGGTCCATTGGTTTCGGGCCCAATTCATGGTAGTAGCTGATTCTTAAATCACACATACAGATCTCAGTGCTTAAGGTCGGCTTCAATGAAACAACCCACCATGTACTCCTACATGGCCTCTCATCGATACCTTTACCAAATCGTGTTCACCACACCACTCTCATTACCGACATTAACATTTCACTCTAGCCCATCACCCAGATGAACCAGACCTGACACGACTCTAAGCATAGTAGTCATAGCAAGGTAGGAACAACACATACACATGGCTCAATCAACTCCTACACATGCTAGTGGGTTTCATCTAGTTACTGTGGCAATGACAGGTCATGCAGAGGAAATGGGTTCAACTACCGTGGCACACAGCAGTTTGAAACGCGTTGTCTTAATGCAGTAAAAGAGAGCAGGAGCGAGAACATGGGATTGTATCGATATGATCAAATGGTTGGTTGCTTGCCTGATGGTTCGATGCACTGATACGGTTCTTCGTTAGGGTAATCACGGTACTCCTCGGGGGCAGAACCTGTCGCAAAGGACATCGATACACAAGCATCACCAAACAATGTGCAACAATATGATGCATGCATGAAACATGGCAATATGAGTGTGTTGGGCTAATGCAACTAAAACCAGAAGGGTTTGAACAAATTTGAATCAAAGATTCAAATTTCAAACTCCAAACATGGCCTTTTAAAGTGCTTTTCCTTGTTCTGCTTAAAACATCAATTTAACTTGTTTGATCATGCATGAAAATAGTACAGATGGATAGATTGGATTTTTCTGATCATTTTTCATATATAATTTGTCCAATTTGGAGTTACAGAATAAAAGTTATGAATTTTTGAAGTTTAAATAATATTCTGGAATTTCCTGATTTAATTAAATCCAGAAATTATAATTATTGCGCCAGCATGACGTCAGCATGACGTCAGTGGTCAACTGCGGCTGGCTGAAGTCAAACCTGACGTGTGGGGGCCACACGTCAGTGACAGGGGGGGTTTAACAGGTTTAAATTAATCCTAATTAGGGATTAGTGGCGCTGGGGCCCACTGTCAGTGTCAGGGGGGGTTGACTAACGGTAATTAGGACTAACTAACCACCTGTCCGACAGGGCCCACGCGTCAGTGACCCTGGGGGGTCAAACCCCAGGTCGGACAAGTCAAACCCCACCGGCGACATGACGCCGGCGAGGTCCGAGACGGCGGCGAAAGTGCTTTTTGCCATTCCGGCAACCAAATGGACGGCGGAAGGCATCTACGTGTTGCTGAGGTTGAGCCGCGACTATTGGTGGTGGTGGTTGGGCTCGGGGTGGCCGGAGTTGACGACGGCGAGCTCGGCTGCGGCGGCCGGAGTTCGGGTGCGGTCGGGATCAGTGTTGCAGGGGGTTTGGGGAGGCGTTGGTGCGTGCTGCGTGCTCCTGGTGAGGTGGGGAGCACGATAGTGCGCTCGGTTGGGTGCTACGGTGACCGTGGCCACGACGGCGACATCGCCGGCGGCGTGGAGCTCTCGGCCAAGGTGGGGCTAGGGCCTAGAGGTCGGGAGAAACCAGGGGAGGAGGGGGAAACGATCCGGGGGCTCACCGCGGAGCTGCAGGGATGGTTAGCGGGCTCGGAGACGCGCTGGAGACGACGAATTCGACGGCGACGATGGTCGGAGCCCGAAGAGGGGAACGGCGACGTGGCGGCGATGCAGGGCTTCCGGGGACCCGTGGAGCGGTGGGGAGGAAGAGGGAGTCGAGGCGGAGCTCCTGAGCTAGTCGGGGGAGCGAGGGGTGGTCGGAGACGGCGGCTATGGCGAACGGCGGCGACGGTGGTGTTCGGCCGTGAGAGAGAGGGAGGGAGCAGCACGGGAGAGAGAGGGGGATAAGGCCAGGGGATCGGGGCGGCACCGAGAAGAAGCGCCGCGGCGTCGCGCTGGCGAGGGAGGCAGGCAGACGAGCTGGTGGCGTGGCGCTCCGGCCGTGCGCGCGCGCCGGCCACACGCCTGGCCGACTGGCGCCAGGAGGACGACGGCGGTGGTGGGCTGGGCTGGCTTGCTGGGCCGGCCAGCTGGCTGGGCCGCACAGGGAGGAGCCCAGGTAAGTTTTCCCCCTTTTTTTTCTATTTCTGTTTTTATTTAATATATCTGCAACTTTGTTGAATTAAATAAAATACCTAGGCAACTTCAAAAATCACCAAACTATTCCTGGCCCATAGTTGGATTATTTCCAACATGAAACATTTTAGTTTGGAGATATTTGAGCATTTAAATATTTTATATTATTTTAAATGCCCAAATTCAAATATTTATGATTTAATTCAAAAACCCTAGGATGGCCTAGGAAAATGTGCACCACTTTTGGCAGAGGTTCTGAACCAAGACAAAAATGATGGGCATTTTAGAAGGGCATTTCAGGTTCATTGAAAAATTATTTTAGTAACCCTAGTTGGTTTCAGAGGGGACTGGGGGTTCTGTCATCCCCATTTCAAGTTTCTAATGAAAGAGTAAACATGATGCCACACTCTAATGCATGACTAGCTAGGTTGTGACAACTCACCCCCACTCAAAAGAATCTCGTCCCGAGATTTGGGTTCCTCCGAGAAGAAGGCGGGATATTCAAGTCGAAGACGATCCTCCCTTTCCCAAGTTGCTTCATCCTCAGAATGGTGCGACCATTGAACCTTGAGAAACTTGATATTATGACGTTGCGTGGTACGTTCGGCTTGATCGAGGATACGAATGGGGTACTCTCGATATGTAAGATCATCTTGGGGATCAAGCGTTTCGTGGTCCACTTCACGGATAGGATCCGAGAAGCAACACCTGAGTTGAGAAACGTGGAAGACATCGTGAACTCTGGAGAGGTGCGGAGGTAGTTCCAACTGGTAGGCAACTTCTCCTCGTTTGGCAAGAATGCGAAAAGGTCCAATGTAACGAGGAGCCAATTTGCCTTTGATACCGAAACGATGGGTTCCCTTCAGAGGGGTGACCCGAAGATAAGCCTTCTCGTCAACCTCGAAAGTCATAGCCTTATGTTTTCGGTCATATTGACTCTTTTGACGGGATTGGGCTATTTTCAACTTTTCACGAACGATACGAACTTGTTCTTCTGCTTCCTGAATCATATCCGGGCCAAAGAATTGTCTTTCCCCGGTCTCTGACCAGTTAAGGGGTGTTCGACATCGTCGTCCATAGAGAACTTCAAAAGGGGCTTTACCCAAGCTAGATTGATAGATGTTGTTGTAAGCGAATTCAGCAAATGGAAGGCACTTCTCCCAGTCCATTCCGAAAGAGATAACGGAGGCTCGAAGCATGTCTTCTAGAATTTGGTTGACGCGTTCCACTTGACCACTTGACTGAGGGTGGAAAGCGGTGCTAAAAGAGAGACGAGTTCCCATAGCGTTTTGGAAGCTTTCCCAAAAGCGAGAGGTGAAAAGACTTCCTCGATCCGAGTTAATTTCCAAAGGAACACCATGGAGAGACACTATTCGGGAGATGTACAAATCTGCCAGCTGACTAGCGGTTATACTCTCACGAACAGGTAGGAAATGGGCTACCTTGGAAAGACGATCGACAACGACGAAAATAGCATTATTCCCTCTCTTGGTCCTGGGAAAACCGGTAATGAAATCCATACCAATTTTATGCCATTTCCATTCAGGAATAGCTAAGGGTTGAAGGGTGCCAGCAGGCCGTTGATGCTCTGCTTTTACACGACGACAGACGTCGCAATTTGCAATATACTGAGCAATTTCTCTCTTCATCCTAGTCCACCAGAACCTCTGGCGTAGGTCCTGATACATCTTAGTACTACCGGGATGAATGGTGAGAGGAGATTCATGAGCTTCCTTAAGGATCAATCGCCTCAGGTTGCGCACTTTGGGAACCACTAGTCGATCCCCGAAGTATACGACCCCTTGATCATTAATGGAGAAGCAATTCGCAATTCCTTTCTGAATGTTTCTCTTGATGCGGGAGATTCCCGGATCTACCTTCTGTGCTTTGATAATTTGATCCGTAAGGGTAGGTTTTGCCACCAAGGTGGAAAGAAAACCTTGAGGTACAATGTGAAGGTTAAGCTTCCGAAATTCCTCATGGAGGAGCGGTTGACTTTGTTGTAACATCAGGTTGTTACAATACGATTTACGACTTAGCGCATCAGCCATGACGTTGGCTTTCCCTGGGGTATAGGTTATTCCTAAGTCGAAGTCTGTGATCAATTCAACCCAATGTCTCTGCCTGAGATTCAAATCCGGTTGGGTGAAAATATACTTCAGACTTTGGTGATCAGTGAATATTTCGCAACGATTACCGAGGAGGTAATGTCGCCAGGTCTTAAGTGCATAGACTACGGCTGCAAGCTCTAGATCATGAGTAGGATAATTCTCCTCATGTGGGTGCAATTGCCGTGAAGCGTAAGCAATTACGTGTCGATCTTGCATGAGAATGCAACCTAGTCCTTGTCGCGAGGCGTCGTAGTAGATAACAAAGTCCTTGGAGAAGTCTGGCGGTACCAGTACGGGAGCAGAGGTCAGGCGTCTTTTCAGTTCCTGAAAGCTGTGCTCACATTGTGGAGTCCATTCGAACTTCTTATCTTTCTTGAGGAGTTCGGTTAGGGGTTTAGCAACTTTGGAGAAGTTCTCGACAAAGCGACGGCAATAGCTCGCTAAGCCTAGAAAACTCCGAACTTGCTTGACCGATTCGGGTGGAGTCCAATTAAGGACGGCTTGAACTCGCTCAGGGTTAACAGCAATACCTTTACCAGATATTACATGACCCAGATAGGTCACTTCTGACAACCAGAATTCACATTTTGAAAATTTGGCATAAAGGCGATGCTCTCGAAGTTTCTTCAACACTAGCCTTAAATGTTCGGCATGTTCTTCCTCGTTCTTGGAGTAGATGAGTATATCATCGAGATAAACTACGACGAATTTATCCAAATACTCCATGAAGATTGAGTTCATTAACCGAGAAAAGGTGGCTGGAGCGTTGGTTAATCCGAAGGACATGACGGTGTACTCGTATTGGCCATAACGAGTAACAAAGGCCGTTTTAGGAATGTCCCCGTTTCTGATTTTTATTTGATGGTAGCCCAACCTCAAATCCATCTTGGAGAAGACTGAGGATCCAGCGAGCTGATCATACAGATCGTTGATCCTGGGAAGTGGATATTTGTTCTTGATTGTGACCAAATTGACAGGTCGGTAATCTACAACCATCCGGTCCGTACCATCCTTCTTCTTGACGAACAGGACAGGGCAAGCCCACAGAGATGAGCTAGGTCGGATGAAACCCTTTTTCAAGGATTCATCGAGTTGTTTCTTAAGTTCAGCTAGTTCTAGGGGTGCCATCTTATAGGGTCTTCTAGCAATCGGAACGGTTCCGGGGATGAGGTCGATTACGAACTCAACATCCCTGTCAGGTGGAACACCTGGCAATTCCTCTGGAAAGACATCCGGGAAGTCACGGACTACCGGCACGTCCTCAAGGTCTGGCAAAGGGCTGGCGTTAAGAGAATATAATTGTCGCTTGGCTATTCGGGTCAAGACATTGACTATCTTCCCCGAAGGATGGGTGAGTTGAACAGTCCTAGAGAAGCAATCAATTTTGGCTTGATGAGCTGACATCCAGTCCATACCCAAAATGATATTAATATCTGAAGATTTAAGGGCTATCAAGGATGCGAGGAAAACAAGTCTGTCGACTTGGATTTCATTTCCATAACTTACCCTAGAGGTCTGCCATCTAGAACCAGGGGTAGAAATTTCCATAGTGGACGGCAAGTCACAGAATGCAACGTTATGCAAACGAGCATAATTTTCAGATATAAAAGAATGAGAGGCTCCTGTATCGAAAAGAACAGATGTCGGGTGGCAATTAACAAGAAGCGTACCGAGAACGACGTTGGGGTCCTCTTGAGCTTCTTCGGCAGAGATACAGTTGACATGGCCACGTGAAGCGGTGACCGGTTTAGCATGAAACACTTTCCCTGTCGGCTTGCCACGGCCAACAGCTTTAGCAGATTGATTGGGGTTGGTCTGGGGACACTCACGCATATAGTGACCAGATTCCCCACACTTGAAACAAGTCACGGAACTGGTACGTGGAGGAGCATTATTGGTTGGACCCCCATAGGGCTTGGCTGGAGCAGACTGTTGAACGGGGCGAGGCGCCTGGAAAGATGGCCTCGGTGTGAACCTGGGTGGCAGGGCGGTGTTGGGTACCCACACGCGGCGCTTCTGAGGACCAGCACCGGACGAGGAACCCATGTCACGTCCATGCTTGCGTGTTGCGTCATAGTCAGTCTGACCGGTTTCAGCACTGATGGCTTTGTTGACAAGTTTCGAAAAAGATGTGCACTCATGCAGACGGAGGTCGCGGCGAAGCTCAGGACTAAGGCCCTTACGGAACCTTGCTTGCTTCTTGGCGTCAGTAGACACTTCCTCAGTTGCATATCGGGCGAGATTACCAAACTCTCTGCTATAGGCATCCACAGAAAGTCGGCCTTGGGTGAAACTGCAAAATTCTTCACGTTTACGGTCCATGAGACCCTCCGGAATGTGATGTTCACGGAAAGCCTCGCTGAACTCAGCCCAAGTAGTGACATGGCCCGCTGGGCGCATAGCTCCATAATTCTCCCACCACAGACTGGCGGGGCCTTCAAGATGATATGCAGCAAAGGTGACCGTGTCAGCCTCCGCTACCAGCGCGGAACGCAGTTTGTGAGAGATACTGCGAAGCCAATCATCAGCGTCGAGAGGCTCGACGGAGTGGTGGAACGTGGGTGGATGTAATTTGATGAAATCACTGAGTGACACCACGTTAGCCCTCTGATGGTGTGCTGTATTCTGTTCAATACGCTCCAACAAACGGTTGGTCTCCCGCTTGTTTCTCTCAGCTTCCATCATAACCTCGGCTAGTGAAGGAGGTTGAGGCAGATTTGCATCCCTGGCTTCACTGCCTTCGGCCTGCTCTTGGGAAGCAGGGTTAGCGCACGTGTTGACCATCCTAGGTAAACAAGACAATGATTTAGTCAGAACGATAAGATTCCGACATAGGATATAGAATGTAAGGAATAACTCGGAATGCAAGATGATCATCCGTATGACATGGTAGATACAGAAACTGCTTCTTTTATTCCATCGTCATACACACCATACAGGGTTTAGTACAAGACCAAACAAAGTACTAATACGGTGAAAAGAGGATTACATCTCATCGGAGGCATTTCAAGCTCCTATACATTATTTTTCTACACCTCCGGAAGGAGTACAGACTAGGTCATATCCCACGAGTCACGCGGGACGATAGACGACACAGCTAGTGCGAACTAGTGTTACTACCACTAACTCAGACCGATCCGTAGTAGTCCTCGTAGAAGTCACCTCCATAGCCTGGAAGTTCAACATGATCATCCGGAAACAGACGGTCTCGCGGAGCTTGTCGACCATAGGGGCTAGGATGAGGCCTTGGACCAACAAACGGTGGCCTGCGGGGACCGCGAGGTGGGGTGATGCCTCCTACATCACGCCAAACCATCACGTCCGGCAGAGCAGATCTCACAGGATAGAGATCGCGCATATCCGAATATCCAGCTTGCACCGCCGGTGCGAACCGAGTCAAAGTAGCCCAGTGGTCAGCACGGGTATTGAAGAGCTCTAACCTTAAGGCCCGATTTTCACGGTCCTTATCCTCGAGCATCTCAGCAGTGGTGCGAGTCCGTGAATCCTCCTGAGTGGGGTCAGCATAAATAGCCTGGAGATACCCTCGTGCTCCCGGAAGTGATCCTGGCATATACCGGAAATCAGAGTCCCGAAATAACCCAGATCTGACTCGCATAATGGTCATCATAGAGTAGGCGGCGTCCTGCACAGCCATCTCAATAGTAACCCCGAGTCCATAGGAACAGTGAAGAGGCTCGGTGGATCCAGGATAAGATGGAAATATCCTGACAGTGCAGAGATACTGGCTTTGATTGAAGTCTCGGAATTGCTCTTCGACCGTGTACTCAGGATACCAGCGGTATCCAGCCTCAGTCATTACCCTGACCAACTTAGCAGTATGGCCGGGTACATCTAGACATCGAGTCAGGCGAACCACTTGATTGAGGTCGCGAGTGGCCATCTGAAAGCACAATTATAATGCAAAGGCATTAGAATTTCTAGCAAAATTTCGGCAGCATAACAGCTGTAAATGCTCAAAAAGGATTTTGAGACATTTGACAAAGGATTTCGTACACACTCAACATCATCATATCAAAGTTCTGAACCATTCTGGCTACATAATGTGGTAGTAGAACTGAACTAGGCTTGTAACCATCAAACTTATAAGGTACTACTGATTAGTAACACGTGATCCTGATAGAAAGAATAGATCCTAATTCCTTATCCCCGGTGGAAGAATGGACTGACTCAGATCAGAATGTCATAAGGTATAAGGAGTAAAAAGAGCCTTACGTTCCAACCCACAAACAATTCCCCTACATATAACTAAAGAATTTCTAGACTCAACATCGACCAGTTTGGCTTGGAGAACCTACAGGCAGTCCGGCTCTGAT